>NW_025814828.1:18357500-19557500 GCF_022079265.1 Lynx rufus
GTGTGTGTGTATGTGTGTGTTTATGTGTGTGTATTGAAAGAGACCGTGGCATATTATTGAGCAGAGATGTTAAGGTCCTGAATTCTTGAACTTTTTATCTTTACCTTCTCTTTTTCTTTCCCTCTTGCTGTGCCTATGAATTTTAGCTTTTTTCTTTTCTTTTTTTTTTAAGTTTACTTATTTATTTTGAGAGATTGAGAGTGTATGTAGAGAAGAGGCAGAGCGAGATGGAGAGAGAAAGAATCCCAAGAAGGCTCTGAGCTGTCAGCACAGAGCTCGATGCAGGGCTCAAACTCATGAACTGTGAGATTATGGCCTGAGCCGAAGTTGGACACTTAATCGACTGAGCCACTCAGGCACCCTCAGCTTTTTTCAAACCCCAAAATAGAATATTGTTTGTTTAATACCTTGTTCTAGGATCAGACGAGTCTTGTTCAAACCTCTGAATGCTTACCTTCCCTCCCTCCATGGGTTTATATGGAGGGAAAAACATGAAACCAAAAGATAGCATAAGGACTTTCTCAGATCTCCCTCCTAATAGTCCATGGCCGCTTCCCATCTTTGACTTGGAGGGCAGTTGACATTTCTCAATTGTTATGCAAATAGAGATTTAAGCACTCTGCATCTGCTCCCACCCTCTCCAGCTTATTGCATCTCTGTCTCCAAAAGTCCTTTTATGTGGAATTTCTGGAGCCACTATTACAGAAGATGCTTGTGTGAGCAGGGGAATATTTTCTCTCTCATAGTCCTTTTGTTTCTAGCTGGATCAAACTTAGAGGGCCATGAGTCATACAAGCTATAAAACCAGGTGTGTGAGACTCAGATAACGAATTTATCCCGGTTATTACTTTTCAATACATTCAACCTAATGTTTCCCTTCAGACTGTGTAAGCTGTATTAACCAGCTGCTGCCACATTAATGCTGCATAACAAACATCCCCCAAACTCAGTGGCTTATAACAAGTATGTACTCTCCTCTTCACAGGTCTATATGTAAGTTGATTGTGGTTTAAGTGCTGTTCCTCAACTTTCAGGTTGGCTGGACTTGGCTCCAAGTTTTAGGCTGGGTTCAGGTATGCTCAGTGTATCATTTTATGGATCCCCAGACTGAAGGAACACTGCCTACCGTGGTTTTCTCATGAATAAATTTTGGAGGAGAGAGCCAAGTCTAATTACACAGGCACATTTAAGGCCTTGCTTATACCACAGTGAGGGCAGGAGCAGAAAGAATATTTGCTGAACAATAATCCAGACTATTATGGAAGGTGCACAAACTTTCCCTCCAGATTTAAAAGAAAAGAAAGCATTTTTTCTAGTCTCCTTGTAAATTTTCTGTGGAATTGAGAACAAGGCTTTTAAAGAATCATCTTCCATTCCATGCTTGTCTCTAGGAGGCCCACTTTCACTCTCTGGAGTAGAGGTTTTGATTCTTTACATGTTTGCTTCCTCCTTGTTGTGTTAGTTCCTCCTCAGGATATTATGTTTATCTGCTTATTCAGTTTTTTAGCCCTAGCTTATCCATAATGTTTTTTCCTTCACTGTCCTACCCATGACCACCCATTTAAGAAGTAATAGGCCTCAAATAAACCAAACCAGAGTTGTTTATCAAGAATCTGATATATGCTCAGCTATATTCTAGTGTCGTATTAGATACAGAACAATGTTCCTGCAATTCCTTGGCCTTGGCCTTAGGAGCTCATAATTGAGTTTCTGCATCAGATTCAATATTGACTGTGTGATATCAACTCTGTGTGAAGAGAGATGTTTGAAGGTGGAGCTAGTTCAGACAAAGGCAGACCTCAGTTAATGGGTAGAACTTTGCAGAGAGAGAAAGGAGGAGAAGAGAGAGCATTGTGGAGAGTAGGGCAGCATAGTCAGGACCTGGAGGCCAGATTGGGCCTGCGCTGGGGTGAGGCTGCTGTGTAACTGAATTCCTACTGTTTCAAGTTGTAGATTTCTTACATAGACCTCCGTAATCCATAATGAAGAGAAAGAAAACTAGGCATAGCCACGGCCTATGAAACGGGCTCTGTTTCCTGTCCGTTCCCTAACTCTGTGCGGTGACCAACAGGTAGGGAAGCCCACAGCAGGACTGTCCCTGGTCACACATGCCTTTGGTGGAAACAGCCAAAGCACCTGTGCTTCACTGGCCAGAGCCCCCAAATTCTCTTTGGGTTCTAGATCCCTAAACTCTTAGATTCTCTAGACCAAGGACTGTGCTTCCCCTTAGGGGCTACCTACCAACGAAGGACTGGGCATTTGTCTTCTCTTCTAAAGCCTCCTTGTATGTGAAAAATACACACTTTAGAAGATAAGTAAAGTCTTGTCAGGTAGAACTTTACTGAGGAAACACTTTAGGGTTATTAACAAGGGGCAGGAATACCGATATTGGGGTTGAGGCTTAGACATGCTGACAAAGATTTTTTTGCTTGGCCGAACTTTAGGCAGGCTCCTAAATCTTCTCCTGGGCCCATCTGGGCACTTCCTTGTAAAATCCACTATTAGCAAAAGCCCTGCTAAGTCAGTTTAGCAAGAGTGCCCCATCTTCCATAATCAGATCCCCCTTGATATCTCATCAGGTTTGTCATCCCCCACTATCCCCCAGGCGATGCCTGATCACCCTGGCCTGTCTTCACAGAATCCTGTTAGGTTGGTTGAACCCAAACCCTCCTTACCTCTGATGTTTCCTCTAAGTAATTTTGTCTCCAGTAACTCCCACCCTGCTCCCTGACTATAAATTTCCACTGACCCATGCTGTATTCAGAGCTGAGCCTGGCTCTCTACTGAGGTCTCTTTCCCCTACAGCAGTAGTCCTGAATAAAAATCTGTGTTTACTCCTTTAATTACTGTCCAGCTCTGTTTTCTCTTTGACAATACCAAATAGCCATGTGACCTTGAGGAGGTCAGTTGAGTTTTTCGAACCTCAGTCAAGAGGGGGATTATGGTACATCAGCCATTTTAAACTCTGGCTACACATTGGGATCACTGGGAAAGCTTAAAAAGCATCCTTTTTTTTTAAGTTTACTTATTTTGAGGGGGAGGGAGAGAGAGTGTGTGCACATGAAAGTGGGGAAGGGGCAGAGAGAGAGGAGAGAGAGTATCCCAAGCAGGCTCTATACTTCCAGTGCAGAGCCCAATGCAGGGCTCGAGCTCATGAACTGTGAGATCATGATCTGAGCTGAAATCAAGAGTCAGACGCTTAACTGACTGAGCCACCCAGGCGCCCCTTAAAAAGCATCCTAATTCCCAGGTCCCACCCAGATCAATTCAGTAACAATTTATAGTGGTGGGACCTGGAGGATGAGTGCTAAAAACCAAAGCAAACCATAATAACAGTGGATTTTAATGGGAAGTCATTATTTTTAATGCTCTTATAACCTCCACTACGTCTAAGGTTTGACAACCCCATACAACAGCTATAATTATAATAATAGATAGCTGCTGTTAGTAATGGTGAACACCCAGTGAGTGTCCTCCTCTCTGCTAAACATTTTACATGCACTATCCCATGTCTCACAACAACCCCATGAAAGAGGTACTAGTCTTATCCCATTTTGCAGATGAAGAAACTGAGCCATGGAGAGGCTCAAGTTATTTCTTCCAAGATTATATTGCCAGAAAGTGAGAGGGTTGGGTTCAAATCCAGAAGCCACTTGACTCAAGATCTTTGACTTTTTGACCAAAACTAAAAAAACATACAAAATGATGTCAGAGGAGACCAAGACGAGCCTGAATATTTTATAGCAGAGTGTGTGGGGGGGGCGTCCATGTGGTGAGGGCAGTGCTAGGTCAGGCTGGAAGAGTATGGTAAGGCCGAGCCTGCTTGCTCCCCAGAGTCATAGCCAATACTTTCAGTGCTTTTTAGATAGAGCCATTAACTTACTCTTGAAGACATGTCCTTTGGGTAGCAAGTTCCTGCTGTGCCATATTTTGTCGCTTAAAAGAAGAGGTAAAAGACTCAACGTGGAATATGAGACAGATGGCCTCTGCTGAGGGACATTTCTACTTAGAAAGTGGGCTTGCCAATTTTTAAGACTCTGATGTACTTCTGATTCACTCTCTCTCCGCTTGGCTTGACTCCCCAGCCCATCTTCCAGTGCCTACGTAATGAAAGCAGGGCCTTTCAGGTGGGGGTTGGTGGGAAACTGCAGGTAAAAGAACTGCGCTGCCTGGTGATCTAATGGTCATTAAAGCACGGCCATTGACCAAATCTCTTAACGCGCAGAGCTCTTCAGTTGGCTCACGAACACACTTTTGAGAGGATTAACTGCAAAGCATGTTTAATGGAGGGCAAATCACTCCATCTTAAGCACCCCAAATGGGATGCAAGTTTTACCTCCTGGAAAGCTTTCCTGGGAGGAAATGTCTATCATACTGTGCCACAGAGGTTGTTCATTGTCGTTTAACATCGGAAATTCCACGCTGCATACATTTGGGCATTTAATTCTTGCTTAGCAGATCTCTGAGGAAACAAAGTGGTGAGGGGAAAACATGGCGAATTCAGCTGTCAACTGCCTGTGTTTAGTTCAATAAAAATATGTACATACTCTGTCATTAAAAGCTGAGTGATGCTCTTGACCACAGGAGGAGGCATTTTCTGTTAGTTTTTAACTTTTGTTTTCTCTTCACCAGTTTGCTTTCTCAGTCTTAATGCACTTTCCTTGAGAATTTAGGGATTCTGTGACTAGCTTGCTCATATTCATTCATTCATTTCTGCACGCATCCATTCATTTTGTTGAAAACAAGACAGCAGGCCCAAAATGGAGTTGCTTATGCTAAGCACTACATCATCCGACTGAGATTTTAACTTAATTACAATTTCATCTTTCCCAGAAATGGAATCTCAAACCAGTGAATCAGAAGTCGCCTGGTCAGCACTAGTTAGGTAATCTGCCCGGTAGCGTCCTGCCATCCCCTTAAGGAAAGTGACTTTGCAAAAATCAGCCTGGTTTTTTACTTAGTATCATTTCCTTCTTTTGGCTCCCTTCTGCCTATAAAAGGCCTTTTCTTTTATACAGCTCCTCAGAGCTCCTTTCTCTCTGCTAGGTTAGATGCTGCCTTATGTGAATGGATTTTTGTCCAAATAAACTCTTAAGCTTTTCAATATGACTCACTTTACCTTTTAGTAATTCATTTATTGATCCTTTCAACGAATAGTTACATTTGAGTGCCAAGTGAGTGTCAATGCCTCCTTCAAGTTTCCATGTGGCTGGGACAACAGTTTTCCTGAAGCTCAGATAGTAATTTATGGCTAAACCTGCGCCCCACCCCCCGCAAATGAATAACCGCATTTTCTACACTATAATTATGAAATGCACATCTCTTTATTAAACCTCTATTTTAAAAGGTACAACATTTAAAAAACTGATTGCAGCTTGTGAAGTTAGCCAGCCAAAGTTAAAATGCTTTCTTTGTTCACCATGTGATAACTAGGATAATGCTCTTTCTTCCTCTCCCTTAACTTCAGTATCTTTAGAAAGGGAAACCTTTGGCTCCTTTTTCTTATCTGCTTACTGTGGTGCTGAACTCACGGAGCTCCTCCTGCCTTTACTGCTCTGTGACTTTGCTTTGATTTAAAGTCCTCTTGGCTTCTTCATTCACAACAGGACGCTTCTCTCTCTCTCTCTCTCTCTCTCTCTCTCTCTCTCTCTCTCTCGGCCTCAGTCTTCATAGGCTGCTAGGGAAAGAGCCCTGCGGGGGCGGGAGGGGAGAGAATGACACAGCATCTCCTCTCAGGATCCCTTCCTTTCTCCTGCACCTCCCTCTCTCTCTGCTCCCCCCTCCCCTCTGTCTCCCTCTCCCTGCCACCCCCCTGCCCCTTCAGTCCTTCTTGTTTCTGTTTGCACAGGGTAGAAAAATAGAATGGAAAGGAAACAAATCTTAAGTGAGGTGTGGTAGATGGAGAAAGTGATTTTCTCATTCCCTCCCACACCCTTTCCTTTTTCCCTCTCTAAAGGAATAAATGGCTTTATTCCTTTTAACTCGCCTACCTCCATCTCTTTCCATCTGGATTTACGTACTGGGTGGAAGCAGTGGCATTGGATACAACTTCACTTACAGCCGATACTGTTTTTGGGGGCAGTCCTAGCAAGAGGTTACCTTACACCAGAATTTATGAACAACCTCCATAATAGACTTATTCAGAAACAGTTTTTTACAGACCCACTGTCATTCACCCAGAGCCAAACCCCTTACTGACACTTAAATGATATTTTAAAGTGAGATTTCAACTGTCTCCCTTCCATTCATTATCAGTGGTAGGATGTTTTCCCAGTAGTATTGCTGAATTTGTGTGGATCTATCCACATGGTACAACTCAGTTCCCCTTGAGACCAAGGCTAACTAGGTGCTGACAAGGTGGGACAGAAGGAAGCTGAGAGGACTGCTTAAAAATCACCAGGATGCAGTTTTCAGACAGGCAGACAGCTATAGTAATACCATTTGGTCATTTGCTCATCATGAAGATATCTCTGGGCAATCTGGATTTACGATGTGCGATTTAATACGTTGGTACTGGAGATAAAATAATCTAGGGCTGTCAACGGTGTTTTGACTCTTGACTACCTGATATTGAAATCCTTTCCAATGGTTTAAATTATGGATGGATTTTTAATTTGAAGTGGTGCATCTTAAAATGCGAAATGGCCTTCATGGGCAAGTTGTAAAATCCTTGTGAAGTTTAAACCATTACAACTGAATTGGAATAATCATCTTAAACTGTTAGGCCTTTTGATTTGTCTCGAGAGAATTAAACATGGACCGTAATGAAATAGTTGGCAATGCTGTAATGTATTCCTTTGGGTCACAATTCTTGGCACAGAGTAGTTTTTCATTAACATTATTTTTATTAAAAAAAATCTCTGTGAAATCATTCATCCGTTTTGGGAAAAAAACATTCTAGGAAATCTGTCGCTTGTTCTTCAACTTGGTGACTCCATGGAAATAGAAAGGGCTGTCTTTCAACATCAAGAGTCACAAGTTCCCCTGAATTTGCAGTGTCCTAGCACAAAGGAGGGAATAAAAAGGGAGCATTTGAAACTGTCAAAATGTAAATGACACATTTAAGGACATTCATCTGGCACAGTAACACTTTACAAATTTTTTCATCACACCACACATATTCAGTTGCCATCATTTTCAAAATGTGACATTTTAATACAGGATTTTATGACTGAGTTTTTGCCCATTTATAGACATCTATCTTGATACTGTACGATAAATCTCTGTCTTCCTTTCATGGATTAGATTTGAAATTTAGGTTAAGCTCCTGTTAAGAGCGCCTGTTCCTGGGTTGCCAGGGGACTGCCAGCAGGACAGAAGAGAAGCCCTTGGCCAGTACACCAGGACCCACTCCCTCCACCTCCGGCCTGACCTTCTCACCTCCATCCACAACTTTCCAAAGAAGGATGTACATAGAACGGCTTTTCTTTCTCCTCCTCCGAACCAAACCCATGGTTCTGGACACCCCCCAGTCACCACTGAGTAGCCAGTCTTTCCTGGTCCCTCTGACTACCCAGCCCTTTTCTCCTTAAGTCTTTGTTTATCTCCTACTTCCACCTAAGTTCCCAAGGCTGCTTCACTCCTCAAGCCTTTCCACTTTGCCTGCTGCAGAACCCCCTTCCCTTTACTTTCTTGATCTAACTCAGTGTCACAGCCTCCACACTATTGACACTTTGGGCCAGAACATTCTTTGTCGTGGGGCTGTCCTGTGCCCTGTGGGATGTTTAGGAGCTCTGACCTCTCACTAGAAGCCATTAGCACTCCCCCTGCCTCTGGTTGTGACAACCAAAAATGTCTCCAGACTTGGCTCAATATCCATCAGGGGTTGGGGGTGTGGAGCAAACGGCCCCAGTTGAGAACCACTGATCAGACTTCTTTGCCTGCAGCTCCCCTCCCTCACCCATCTTATTTCTGGGTCTGCTGGGATTGTGGCTTTCTTGCTCCTCCCCCACCTCCAAAACTAAAGCCCCTTTGGAGCACCTGCCACCATCTTACTGGCCTTTGATTCCACTGCTGATTTTTTGTTGCATCTGCTGACCTCCCAGTCATCTTTCCTCCTGTGATGAGGATTTTAGCCTGCAGCTCTCTCCCACCACCCTCCCCCCCTCCACAACTACCGTGGTGATTACTCTCCTGCAACTTTGACATCCAAGATCTACTCAGACCTCTGTCTTCTAAGTTACTTGATCCTCCTGACCCAGGGCAAACTCAGATCTCTGCCCATTTTACCTCTGAGGCGCTGAACGTCCCTGGGGAAAAACACACAGCCCTGCTACCCGCCTCACTTCAGATTGATGACTGTAGTTCTCACCTCACTCCACCCTGTGGTATTTCCCTGGTCACGTTGCTCTCCCAGTCTTTGAGACAACTCCCTCAGATCTACTCCTCTGTCCTCAGAAACTGCAGTACTGCTCCCTCTCAAATGTGCTTCTCAGTGACCTTGTTTCTTAATTCATTGAGAAAATAGAAGTCTCCAGAAACAGACTGCCTCATCCTACCACCACTAACTCGGCCAACGTGTTTGTAGGCACCTGTGATCTCACAGTTCTGTCCCTCCTGTCACCACTGAGAGTCTGTTCCCACGCCTCTCTAGGGTCAGCCTCTTCCCCTTGTGCACCTCCATCCCCTCTCAACTACCTGAGCAATTTGTTACTTCACTTATTCCCCTTTCCTTGTGTGTAATACGTTCTCTCCACTCTACCAACAACCTAGAAATATGCTGAAAGATTTTCCGTGTAAACAAGCCACCACAGGGTGATCTCTACGTATTGTGGTGGCTCAGGCCTCTGCTTTTTCCTCTCCTCTCCTCTTTTCCTCCCCTCTCCTGCTCCCTGCTCCCTTCACCTGCTTACCTTCTAAATGGCTTCAGCCAGTCCCATGACTTTATGTAACATCTGTATACTAATAATCTCAAGCTATACCTCTACCTTCCATTCATGCTCCAAATTCATGTGTCCAGCTGTCGCTGTCTCTCTCTGTCTCTGTCTCTCCACACACACACACACACACACACACACACACACACACTTGAATGCCTCATCAGCACCTCCAACTTAACATGTCCAAGTTTGAAATCCAGAAATTATGTTAATTTCCTTCTTTCTTTCTGTCTTGTATCCCTCATCAGATCTTATCAGCTCCACCTTCCAAACAGACCACAGATATGATCCCTATGCCTTATTCCCCCCTAGTCTGAGCACCCATCATTTCCTTGACTGCCATAATAAGCCTCCACGCTGGGTTTTCTGCTTCCACTTTTACCTGCCTAGAGAATGTTCTTCACACATCAGACAGGGTTACCTTTTAAAAATTGTAAATCAGGTCATGTCACTTCCCTGCTCAAAATTCTTCAGTGGATTCCATCACATTTGGAGCACAGGTCTCTGCCCCACCTACCATGTCCTGGGCTGATCTGGACTGTCTCCTCCTCCCTCATGTTGGTCTAGCCACACTGGCCTTCTTGCTGTTTGACACACACACCAGGCTCAAGTTCAGTTCTTGGGCTTCTGCACTTGCTGATTCTTCCTCATCTGAGATCTGTGCACGTTTGGCTCCCCCACCAGGCAGCGTGGTTATGTCACAGATGGAAGCAAGCGTGGCATTAATTGCTCTGTCAGTCAACAAACTGTATGTATTCACGGAACTTGCCTTCTGATGCTCTGTGTTTGATCATGAGGCAACTTGAAAAGTACAACTTGGAAATTTCTAGCCATTGCTTGGGATTTTATTATTTGGGTGACTGCTGCATGACCCTAAATCAGACACACCTTAGACAACTTGGAGAAGACTGCCTGGGCTCTTGTGACATAAAGCAGGCAATGGCCAGTCCCCAAAGAGAGTTTATAATCACCCCCTTAACCAATCAAATAAGGCCTTTCAGACTCCTGTCTTATTTGACAAAAATCCCTCTCTCGACCCTATCCAGTCCTTCTTCTTGGGGAGTCTTGGGGAGACTCACTGAACTCACTTTGGCATGATATGATTTCCCCTTGCCTGGTGAGCTCTAAATTCAGCTTTGGTCTTTCAGCTCTGCTGGTCTGATTATTTCAAATGACAGTGCCTTAATGACTTCATTTTCTTCCCCCTCACTGTTTTAGGCCTTTTGCTTTAACATTTGTAGGAGCTCTGGTACTTACCACTGGTCTGTTTTCCAATATCCCCTTGTGGGGACATGGTATATTCCTTTCTGGGAGATTAGGATTCTGCCCACCTGGATTAGGGGCAACCACCGACTGTTTTAGGTAGCTCGTTCTTCTGAAAAATTATCATTCAAAAACCCATTTTTGAAACTTCATCAAATCTGAATCCTTTTTAGGCACTCCCGAAATGCACACCCCCCCCAAACAAAACAAAACCCCTAAACTTTAATTGTGATAGCCATTTATTTTGGTTCCTCTCTGTGGGCGAGATTTACATTAATTAGGGTATAATGAAGCCTGCCCTTTCAAACAAATTTATTCCTTTGTTTGTGCTCATTTGAGCAAATCGACTGCACTGTTATGTGAGCATGCAAAACCAGATTCCCCAGACCTAACCTTCCCAGTCCTTCCCAAGACACTGGCAGTTTTGCCCCCTTAAGATTTGTGAATGGAGACCTGTTTGTTTTTTTTGTCTTGTTGTTTTCCTACCTGAAGAAGAGACACATTTTCTCAAAAAACATTTCCTTCTCTGCGACTTTCTGGTTAGTATGCAGGCCACCACCTCTGTTATCAGACGGTGGCAACAAAGCTTTTCCGCCTGAATCTTCTGCGAGGTGGCGGGGGAATGGATTGCACAGTAATGAGCTGGTTTTGCAGGCTTCCTTCGGGAGCCCTTTCTTATATCCCTTGGCAAGAGGAACTAATTCAAAACAGCAACCCAACCCTTGGGCATCTAAAATTCACAGAAATTCAGCTGACTTGACAGTAAGAGGGTCTCCCTGAAAATCAGTGCTGTAAATCAGACCTTCATTCTTCTAGGGGAGGGGTGGCTGGAGGTTTTCTGGAACCTTATATGAGACTTTTATCCCTATCGCTGTTTTCAAGCCAACTGAAGGTGGTAGGAGTGTGCTGGGAGCTGCTTTTCTTTCCCGATTATGCTGTTTCATCCTCTGAGGAACATGAACTGAGAGTCTCAGAGCGTTTCCTCCCAGAGGGGCAATCATGGACTGTTTTACCTTTCATGAGCTTGACCAGATAGACTTAACCTTCTCAAGGGCAGGGCCAAGGCTACTTCATACCTCCAGTGGCGAACACGCTGCCTGGCACTTAGTAGACTCTCAGCGTATGGTCAGTGGACATTACCTGAGGGGTCGGTGGGCATGGCGGTGGCTGAGTGGCTGTGCCGTCTCCGTTTCCATAGCCAGCACTGCCTGCTGCTGTTCTGTGCTCCGGGTTCACCCCTGCCCATGCTTTCCTTTCCTCTGGTTCCAGCCCCCGGTTCTCTTCGCTCCTGTGTCCAGGTATTAGTTCTTGTTTCCGTCCAGTCTCTTCCCCCCCAGAATATGGTGACTCTGCGTTCCTATAGACTTCTCTGCCTCCTCCCTGAGAAACCTGCTTAACACACACGCACATGCACGCACACACACACACAACCTTATGGCCAGTCTCTAGCTTTGCAAGTTTCCTCATTCTTTTGTAGGTTCCAATTTCTTTCCCTCTCGCCCTCGGTCTCTCTCTTCACCCTCAAGGGTCCATCATTCCTTCAACTCAGACTGACTCTTAGTAATCCCAAGTTCTGCCCTGTCCTCTGCCTTTTCTTATCCTCCATTTCTATTCCTTCGGTGGGTTTTGCCCCTTCACGCCCTGGCATTTCCCTTTATTTATATATATCTTAATATGCTACAGGCTGGAACTGGGAGGGGGTGGTCTTTACCTTTCAGATTTATATTGTTGACAAGACAAATACCCAGGCAATGATAGTTTTAGGGTACAGTGGTGAAAATCCTGAGTGTGTGGAATAATTATTAAGAGGATAAAGCTGGAGAAAGCCATAATGTTCAGTTTCATTTAAACTAGTGGTTGTCATCCAGGGGCAATTTTGCTGTCAAGGGGACATTCGAGAATGCCTTGGAGACAGTTTTAATTGTCACAATGGGGGTGGGAGAGGAGGGATACTACTGGCATCTAGTGGATAGAGGCCAGGGATGCTGCTAAATATCCTAAAGTGCACAGGACAGCCCACAACAAAGAATTATTGGGGCCAGAATGTCCACAGTGCTGAGGTTGAAAAACCTTGGTCTGCTCATTCTTCTCCCTTCTTTCTCTGGCCTATCTCCTGATGCTATAGGTCCTCACACCCTAATCTTGTTATTCGTGTCCCATGACCCCAATTACCATGTTTCCCTACTGCCTGGAGAGAATGGCATTCTTGTTTTTTTTTTTTTTTAATGTTTATTTTTGAGAGAGAGAGAGAGAGAGAGAGAGAGAGAGGAGGGGCAGAGAGAGAGAGGGGGACAGAGGATCTGAAGTGGGCTCTATGCTGACAGCAGACAGCCCCATGTGGGGCTCAAACTCATGAACCATGAGATCATGACATGAGCCGAAGCCCACGCTTAACCGACTGAGCCACCCAGGCACCCCAGGGCATGCTTGGTTTTAATCTCCATGGTGAAAACTATCCATGACCCCTCTTTGGTTCATGGAGTCTTGGCTACTGGGAGCAGGAAGGGCCTTCAGAAGTTTTTCAAACCACCTTCTAATTCTTCAGAGGAAAGGAAGAGAGGTGACTTCGCTGAGGTCTCACAGTTACTCAGGAGGCTGTGAAAGGGGTCCCAATGCCCAACTTTCTTCTACTCGCTTCCCTTGGTCAAATAAAAGAAATACAAGTTAACTGCCTAGGTAAGGACAGGAACCAGATTTATTCATCTCATTAAAGTAGGGACAGCAATGTGCTTCCCAATTTGTTTGTTTGTTTGTTTGTTTTTTTTTCTGGATTGCACTGTCTGTTGCTCTCTGCAGAGTGCCAGCTACAAGGTATGGCCGATGCACCTTCCTGTCCTCTTAGGGGGAGTGCCATGACTTGATGAAGGAAATGCATCCCTAGGCAGGTCGTTAGGAACAGCAACTTTGGGTAGGCAGACTGGTCATGTCTCCTTATCTTAATGCCATGTAGCCTGCTATGTACTGGGTCAAGAAGTATCTGAATGTGGGAATGGAGAAGAGCATAAAGACAAACTTTCTGCAATCAGGAGTCAAAATCAGAGACAATTTCAGGGCACTTTGGGCAATTTCCATGTCTTGTTTCTCTTTCTCACCTCTCCCCAAACAACCACATTTTATCAGTGAGGAAAAGGATATTTTGGTAGAAGAGAAAGGGGTAGGCCAACGGTTTTCCAAGCAAAGTCCTTTGATCTCCTAGCCTCAGAATGGCATTGGATGTGTGTACACATGCATATTCTGGGGCCCCTCTCCTAGACCTAACTTACCAGCTCTGCAGGGTGGGGCCCAACGCTGACATTTTATCAAACTCCCAGGGCATCCTTCTGTAGATGTAAGCTTAAGAGCCACTGACCCAGACATTTGAATAGTTAGGCTTTTTCTTTTTTGCTCAAACAGTCCCAGAAAGTCAGAAGCCTTTGGACAATGTGTGAATCTCAGAGAGAATCTGCTACTAAAAAAAGAAAACAAACAAAATCATGGCTCTTTTTGGTGACATCTCCGGGCCATAAGGTGACAGAGTTTGCTTGGGGCTTTGAAGATGTAAAGGCCATATCTGCAAACATGGATAACGTACCAGGGAGAGGTCAGGCTTTGCTCCTGTTTTGAGTTTTCAAAGGGCTAGAACTAGCTTTCTTCAGCTCTCCTGGCACCTTTTGGCATCCCCTCATAGGAGACCTCTTAATGAGAGCCCTTTTCTTGATGCCTGCTTTTTATCTAGCTCTCCAAGGACCTCCACGGTGCCTGCTCATTGATCCACCTTGGACAAGTGTCTGTATGTTTTAATGAAGACAGTTCACAGGCCTTGAGCACCCCCCTCATTTTAATAGTATCTCCACTGGGTTTTGATTCTCACCCAAGTGTGAATAATCTTCCAGGGATGCTGACCCTCCATCTGTGGAACTAGCCACATGTCCTGGTTACTGTCTCTGTTTATCCACCTGTGTTTTTTGGACCAAGCTTTGGACTCAGCTCTCCTTTTCCTCTTTCCCAAGCCCTTAGTCATTCCCAAAGTAAAATCTACATTATCTTGCTTGCTACTCCATTCCCCAAGAAGCACAGTGCTTCCCCAGCCATGGGCCATATTCTGCTTTCCTTTTGGAAATAGATGTAAAGCACAACGTCCTCTCTTTTGTGCAAACAAACTGCATAGTTATTTGACCTTAGTTGATTGTTTTTTATATTCAGGTAGGGAGAAAAGGAGTGAATAGAATTGCAGTAACCAAGTAAGCTTTACAAACTCCCCAGAAGCCCATAAAACAAATGTCAAAGTTTTGGGGACAGTCAGGTCCACTAGACAGGTACTTAGTCTCTGATTTTCATGGGCATCTTTACCCCGCGGCCTTTGCACTTGCTGTTCCATGGCCATGTGGGCTCCTCCCCCGAGGTAACCACTTGGCTAGCCCTGTTCCCTTGCTTCCTTCAGCTCTCTGCCCAAATGTCTCATCTTCACAGAGGCCATCATTGACCATCCGCTCAAAAATGGCTTTCTAACTTCTGCCTACAATGCTCCCTTTTCTCCTTTCCCTGCTTCACCTCTCCCTGTATCACTTATCCCCACCTGGCATGTTATATCTAGAGTAGCTGTTTGGTTTTTCTGTGTGCACCACCCCCAGCAAAGTGTAACTTCTCTGAGAGCGGGGTCTTGATTGTCCACTGCTGTAGCCTCAGCATCGACAACAGTGCCTGCCTGGCCTGGTAGACTCTCAAGCAATACTAGATGTGCAAATAGTAAGTGGATGGATGGATGAATGGATGGAGAAATAAGGCTCCAGTTACTATCTCCTTTTTACATAAAATTTCCCCAAGTGAACATGCATGTAAGGAGAAAAGTCATGAGCTATAGGAGTCTGAAAAAAGATGAGCATCCAACTTAGCTCTATTCCAGGTAAGTGCAATAATCAGCCGGAGGTGAGAACCACTGGCCAGTTTATTCTCCCTGGTGATGACACTGTGTTCCTCATGCTGAGGTCCTGGCAGGGATCCAGTTTGTAACTAACTGAAAGTGGAGTGTCCAAAAATATGCATTTGGAGGAAGAAGGCAGAAAAGAAGTTACCGTCACTTCCCTTTCTCTTTTCCCTCTCCCTGAGGGGAGAGACCTGACACTGGCAAAAGCCACGTTGTCAAGTGACAAAATCAGAAAGCAGTCTAGCTTCACCCATGAAAGCAAGAAATAAACAGAGACGGAAGTGTGTGCTTTTCTCAGTCTGTGGGCACCTGGGCACTCTGACTCATCCCACAGGGGAGACTCAGGCCTTTTGCACTAAGAATAAATGCTCCCTGTCTCAGTGACTGATTTTAGCACAGTCTCCAAGAAAGCAGGCAATCAACAGTCTATCAAGTCAACAACCTAAAAGGAGAATGGCAACCAGAAGCCATGGGTCTAGCATTTGACCTGCTAGCCATTCATTTTGATGTGGTTCTTTTTAAGGCCTTCCTTCCATTCATGTGGGTCTCTCAATCGTGACCTGGTACACAATGGCCACTTATTTTTTGTTTTTAATCTCCAAAAGTGAATGATCAGAATTAGCATTGTGGAGATGTAGGACCCATATACATGCAGGCCACTCTTATGTATAATGTCTTTCTTTTCCCTCTTTGTTTCTTTCTTTTTTTTTCTTTTCTTATAAAAACATGAACCATATGAAATTACCATTTTTGTACATTAAGCAATGAGAATACTGGCAATTTCTTATAGAAAATCCTAATCTTTTCTGTATGTCCTTCTTCTCCCAGCCCCCTTTTCTCCATGTCTCTCTCTCACTCTCTTTTCATGGCTCCACTCTCTAGTTTTTTGTTTTTTTTTTTTGTCCTGGCAAGCACATGTGTATTATCCAGCTGTGAAGGTCAATAGATATTACTGGGAAAAAATTAAGAAAAAGAAGAGTTTCACATTTCAATAAGTGGTAATTTGAAAACCCACTGATGCACTTCACATATCTGGAGGGAAGGTCCTGTGGAACAGCTTAAGCACCGGCATGTGAAACCGAATGGACCAGCTCTGATGAGAATGTTAATTAGTTTGTGCCACTGTTCCTGCATGTGAAAAATATTGCTTTTTCCTTTATTTGGGCTCTCAGATTCAAGGGGACTTTTCTTGGTGTAGGGGTGCAGGATTAGAGGGATTGTTAAAAGGGGGTGACCTTGACTAGCATGGGGTGTAAAAACCCTTACATAGGTACCGACCAATGAGGCAAACCTGGATGGACAAGCTTGCCGTCCTGGCCCACTGATGATCCAGGTGTCTGGTATCCAGTTTTCTTAAAAGCTTGCCTTCTAGTTGAGAGCTCAGGCCCTTGCAGCATCTTTGTGAACCTCTGTCAGTGGACCTTGTTGACTGTCCTTATCCTGCTTGCCAACCTCACTTTTGTTTCCTGGATCACAAATGAAATCTGTCACCTTTGCATGGATATTACACCTCAAGACACAACACCTTTGTTCCTCTGTGAATTATATGCTTTCTCTCTCTTTCGTCTTCTCTTTATCCCTTAAACACATATATGTGTGCATTTGCACGTAGTTCATACAGCAATAATTTTAGCAGTTTATATTTCACACATTACATTGGCCTGTTGTCATAATTTGGACAATACAGGAAAGAATAGAAAAGAAAATTATAATTATTACTACTCCAAAATAAACACTATTAACATTTTAGTGCATGTGCTTTTTTTAAAATTGAACTATAGTTTACACACAATACTACATTAGGTTCAGGTGTATAACATAGTGATTCAACAAGTCTATAAATTATACTGTGCTCACCACAAGTATAGCTACCATCTGTCACCATAAGGCACTATTACAATACCATTGACTATATTCTCTATGATGTACTTTTTATCCCTATGACTTAGTCATTCCACAACTGGAAGCCTCTACCTCCCATTCTCCTTCACCCATTTTGCCCACCCCCCCAGCAACCATCAGTTTGTTCTCTATATTTATGGGTCTATTTCTGCTTTTTATTTGTTTATTCGTTTTTGTTTTTGTTTTGTTTTTAGATTTGACAAATAAGTGAAATCATATGGTATTTGTCTTTCTCTGCCTGACTTATTTTACTTATTAGTGCATGTTCTTATAATGTTTTAATGCATACATATTGCATTGGGGTTATACTGTATAAAATGTTATAATATAATCTACTCACTTAAAATCATCTTAGAGCATTTTCCTATCATTGAATATTCTTTGGAAAGATGCTTTTAAATATATGCATGGTATTCCATGGTGTGTGTATATACATATATATATATATATATATATATGTATGTATGTGTATGTGTGTCAGTGTGCATGTATACATATACATGTATGGTTTATTTATTCTTATATTATTAATTACCTATTTCCACTAGTTTGTAAATTATAAATGATACAGCAGTAGACTTTGTTCTAGATACATATTTTAGTATATTCCTCATTATTTTGTTAGAATAAATTTGCAGAAATTGTATTACTGGGTAGGAGGGTATGACCTTAGTCAAAGCTCTCGACATATATTTCCAAACTGTTTCCTAGAGAAAGCTTGTGTCAATTTATTTTTTCATCATCAGTATAAAAAGTCACTTGTTTTTCCAAATTTACCCCAGATTTGTTTGGGAAAAAAATCTTACTCAAATTTGCACATTGTTGATTTCTAGAAAAACTGAACTCTTTTGTATATGTACTTGCCATTTACATTTCCTTTGAAAATTGTCCACTTCTGGGCTTTATTCTAAGAGCAATACAGTGGGAAGACCCTGAAAGATTTTATCTGTGGGAGAGATAAGATTAGATGAGAATTTTCAAAGGCTCATTTTGATAATAGGGAGGAGAATGGATAAGACTGAGAATGGGTAGGGGGGTGAGGTAGGAGACTATTAGTAATCTTGGTAAGAAATGATGGTGACCAGCCCTGGAGTGATGGTAATAGGACTGGAGATCACTGGATGGATTAAAGAGATGTTTAGGATTCAAGAGATGGGCAATTATTGGACATGGGTGATCAGGGGGAGGGATTACTTCTGGCTTTTTCAACCTTGGCACTGTTGACATAGCACACTTGGCTGGGCCATTTTTACTGTGGGGACCTGTCCTGTGCATTGTAAGATGTTTAGCAGCATCCCCGACCTCTGCCCACGAGATGCCAATAACATGTAGTTCCGCATCCCCAAGTTCTGAGAACCAAAAATGCCTCCAGACATTGCCAAATGTCCTTTGGGGCAGAGGAAAAAAATCACCTTCAGCCGAGAACCACCGGACTAGGTGATGATAACTTCTAGGATTTGGGCTTGGGTAACCTCAAAAGGGAATATAGGAAAAGGAGCAGATATCAATGGTTAGTGAAAGAGTGGTCACAGTTCAGTTTTGGACGTGTTGATTTGAATGAATTCTGAAAGGACAGTAGCCGGCAGTTATAATAATAGCTCCAAAGTTATAATAATGGCTCCAAAGATTTGGCCTGGAGATTTAGACTTGGGATTTATTGGCATACAGATGACGATCAGTGAGAATGAGTAAAGGGAAAAGGAAAGAGGGTTTGGGGCAGAAAGAACATGAAGGTAATTAACATTTAAGAAAGAAGAAAAATGTGCAAAAGGATCTCAGAAGGAGTTATGAGAGAGGTAAGAGGAAAAGCAGAAGATTAGGGTATCATGGAAGGCAAGGTGAGAGACTTAGAAGGAGCAGAGGCATTTAACCAAGTCAAATGCTGCTACAGGTCAGTCAGAATAAGCATTGAGGAGTGTGCCCTAGAATTAGTGACCAGGAAATGGTCGATCAGCTTGGCACTAGCCATCTCAGTTGAGTATTGGGGTTCAAAGACACACTGAAGTTAGTTGAGTGGTGATTGGAAGGTCATGAAGTAAAAGCAGAGTCTGAAACATTCTTAAAGAAATTTTGCTGATAAAAGGAAGAGATATAGGTTGGTAGAAACAGAATCAGGTGGGGTTGAGGGATTTTATCTTTTTTTTCATTTTTTAAAAATTAAACTTTATTTTGGGATAATTGTAGATTCACATGTAATTGTAAGAAATAAGGCAGGGAGATACATTTGCCTTTTGCCCATTTTCCTCTCAATGGTAACATCTGCAATACTATATTATCACAACCAAGATAGTGACACTGATGCAATCCACTGAGCTTATTCCAATTTTTCCAGTTTTACTTGTACTTGTTTATGTTTAGTTCTGTACAATTTTGTCACACATGTAGGTTTGTGTATCTACCACCATAGTCAAAATACAGAGCATTTCCATCATCACAAGGATCCCTCATGTTGCTGTTTTATAACTGCATTCACCTTTCTGCCACCCTGAACTTGACCCCCAGCAACCACTAATCTGTTCCCCATTTCTATAATTTCATCATTTAAAAAATGTTATATAAATGGAATTGTAAAGTATATAACACTTTGGGATTGGCATTTCCACCCAGGAAAGTTCCCTGGAGATTCACCCAAGTTATTCTGTGTATTGATAGTCCCTTCCTTTTTATTGCTGAATATTCCATGGTGTGGATGTACCACAGTTTGTCTAACCATTCACCTACTAAAGGGAATCTAGATTGTTTCCAGTTTTTCCCTCTGACAAATAAAGTTCAGTTTTCGAAGAAACTGCCAAACTGTTTTCCAGAGTGACTATACCGTTTTACATTCCCATCAGCATTGTATCAATGATTCAGCTTCTCCATATCTTCACCAGCATTTGGTGCTTTCACTAATTTTTGTTTTAGCCATTCTGATAGGCATGTAATAATATGTCACTGTGGTTTTAATTTTCATTCCCTTAAAGACTAATGACCTTTTCATGTGATTAGTTGCCATTTTTATATCCTTTCTGGTGAAACTTTATTTAAGTCTTTTGCCCATTCTCTAGTTAGATTTTTTTTTTTTTTTTTTTTTTTACTGTTGAGTTTTGAGAGTTCTTTTTGTGTTATAGTTTCTGGCCCCAATTACGGGAATAAGGCTTGCAAATATTTTACCTTAGTCTGTAGCTTGTCTTTTCATCCTTTTCACAATGTTTTTCACACAGCAAAAAATTTTAATTTCAGTGACGTCCAATTTATCACTTTTTCTTTTGATGGATCGTGCTTTTGGTGTCAATGCTAAAACCTCTTCACCTGGCCTTAGGGCCCAAAGATTTTATCCTATGAACTTTCCAAATGTTTCATAGTTTTATGTTTTACAATTAAATCCATGACCCATTTTGAGTTAATTTTTTGTATGAGGTGTGAGGTTTAGGTAGAGGTTTATGTTTTTTGTTTTTTTCTATGGATGTCCAATTATTCCCACATTATTTACTGAAAAGGCTCTTTAACTTTTTAAGACACAAAAAGGTTTGAGCATACATAAAAGCTTACAGAAAGGAGTCACCAGAAAAGAGAGGTCAGATAGAAATATGGAAGTAGGTCACAGGATCTTAAGAAAGTGAGAGGAAATGAAGTCCAGTTTCAGATATAATGTGTGACAAGTACAAAGAGGAGCAGGAATGTCATTGTTACATTTTCTTCTTATTAGAGTCATTTGAGATTATGGGGATTATAGTCAGAATTGCAATTTTGAGAGTCTTGTAATGTTTTCGATTTGTCTTTCTTTCCCTAATCTTGCACTATGGAATCATGTCATTCTTTTAGTTGAATCTTACTAGGGTCAAGAAATTCAAACCAGTGGTTATTTATTTAGCATATACTTCACATTCATTTATACTAGGTGATGTGGGTGTGGCCACATAAGGCAAAATTCTGCTCTTGAGGGGTTTATTTTTTTTTTTTTTTTTTTTTTTTTTTTTTTTTTTATGAAGTTTATTGACAAATTGGTTTCCATACAACACCCAGTGCTCATCCCAAAAGGTGCCCTCCTCAATACCCATCACCCACCCGCCCCTCCCTCCCACCCCCCATCAACCCTCAGTTTGTTCTCAGTTTTTAACAGTCTCTTATGCTTTGGCTCTCTCCCACTCTAACGTCTTTTTTTTTTTTTCTCCCTTCCCCTCCCCCATGGGTTCCTGTTGAGTTTCTCAGGATCCACATAAGAGTGAAACCATATGGTATCTGTCTTTCTCTGTATGGCTTATTTCACTTAGCATCACACTCTCCAGTTCCATCCACGTTGCTACAAAAGGCCATATTTCATTTTTTCTCATTGCCACGTAGTATTCCATTGTGTATATAAACCACAATTTCTTTATCCATTCATCAGTTGATGGACATTTAGGCTCTTTCCATAATTTGGCTATTGTTGAGAGTGCTGCTATGAACATTGGGGTACAAGTGCCCCTATGCATCAGTACTCCTGTATCCCTTGGGTAGATTCCTAGCAGTGCTATTGCTGGGTCATAGGGTAGGTCTATTTTTAATTTTCTGAGGAACCTCCACACTGTTTTCCAGAGCGGTTGCACCAATTTGCATTCCCACTAACAGTGCAAGAGGGTTCCCGTTTCTCCACATCCTCTCCAGCATCTATAGTCTCCTGATTTGTTCATTTTGGCCACTCTGACTGGCGTGAGGTGATACCTGAGTGTGGTTTTGATTTGTATTTCCCTGATAAGGAGCGACGCTGAACATCTTTTCATGTGCCTGTTGGCCATCTGGATGTCTTCTTTAGAGAAGTGTCTATTCATGTTTTCTGCCCATTTCTTCACTGGGTTATTTGTTTTTCGGGTGTGGAGTTTGGTGAGCTCTTTATAGATTTTAGATACTAGCCCTTTGTCCGATATGTCATTTGCAAATATCTTTTCCCATTCCGTTGGTTGTCTTTTAGTTTTGTTGGTTGTTTCCTTTGCTGTGCAGAAGCTTTTTATCTTCATAAGGTCCCAGTAATTCACTTTTGCTTTTAATTCCCTTGCCTTTGGGGATGTGTCGAGTAAGAGATTGCTACGGCTGAGGTCAGAGAGGTCTTTTCCTGCTTTCTCCTCTAAGGTTCTGATGGTTTCCTGTCTCACATTTAGGTCCTTTATCCATTTTGAGTTTATTTTTGTAAATGGTGTGAGAAAGTGGTCTAGTTTCAACCTTCTGCATGTTGCTGTCCAGATCTCCCAGCACCATTTGTTAAAGAGGCTGTCTTTTTTCCATTGGATGTTCTTTCCTGCTTTGTCAAAGATGAGTTGGCCATATGTTTGTGGGTCTAGTTCTGGGGTTTCTATTCTATTCCATTGGTCTGTGTGTCTGTTTTTGTGCCAATACCATGCTGTCTTGATGATGACAGCTTTGTAGTAGAGGCTGAAGTCTGGGATTGTGATGCCTCCTGCTTTGGTCTTCTTCTTCAAAATTCCTTTGGCTATTCGGGGCCTTTTGTGGTTCCATATGAATTTTAGGATTGCTTGTTCTAGTTTCGAGAAGAATGCTGGTGCAATTTTGATTGGGATTGCATTGAATGTGTAGATAGCTTTGGGTAGTATTGACATTTTGACAATATTTATTTTTCCAATCCATGAGCAGGGAATGTCTTTCCATTTCTTTAAATCTTCTTCAATTACCTTCATAAGCTTTCTATAATTTTCAGCATACAGATCCTTTACATCTTTGGTTAGATTTATTCCTAGGTATTTTATGCTTTTTGGTGCAATTGTGAATGGGATCAGTTTCTTTATTTGTCTTTCTGTTGCTTCATTGTTAGTGTATAAGAATGCAACTGATTTCTGTACATTGATTTTGTATCCTGCAACTTTGCTGAATTCATGTATCAGTTCTAGCAGACTTTTGGTGGAGTCTATCGGATTTTCCATGTATAATATCATGTCATCTGCAAAAAGCGAAAGCTTGACTTCATCTTTGCCAATTTTGATGCCTTTGATTTCCTTTTGTTGTCTGATTGCTGATGCTAGAACTTCCAGCACTATGTTAAATAACAACGGTGAGAGTGGGCATCCCTGTCGTGTTCCTGATCTCAGGGAAAAAGCTCTCAGTTTTTCCCCGTTGAGGATGATGTTAGCTGTGGGCTTTTCATAAATGGCTTTTATGATCTTTAAGTATGTTCCTTCTATCCCGACTTTCTCAAGGGTTTTTATTAAGAAAGGGTGCTGGATTTTGTCAAAGGCCTTTTCTGCATCGATTGACAGGATCATATGGTTCTTCTCTTTTTTTTTGTTAATGTGATGTATCACGTTGATTGATTTGCGAATGTTGAACCAGCCCTGCATCCCAGGAATGAATCCCACTTGATCATGGTGAATAATTCTTTTTATATGCTGTTGAATTCGATTTGCTAGTATCTTATTGAGAATTTTGGCATCCATATTCATCAGGGATATTGGCCTGTAGTTCTCTTTTTTTACTGGGTCTCTGTCTGGTTTAGGAATCAAAGTAATACTGGCTTCATAGAATGAGTCTGGAAGTTTTCCTTCCCTTTCTATTTCTTGGAATAGCTTGAGAAGGATAGGTATTATCTCTGCTTTAAACGTCTGGTAGAACTCCCCTGGGAAGCCATCTGGTCCTGGACTCTTATTTGTTGGGAGATTTTTGATAACCGATTCAATTTCTTCGCTGGTGATGGGTCTGTTCAAGCTTTCTATTTCCTCCTGATTGAGTTTTGGAAGAGTGTGGGTGTTCAGGAATTTGTCCATTTCTTCCAGGTTGTCCAATTTGTTGGCATATAATTTTTCATAGTATTCCCTGATAATTGTTTGTATCTCTGAGGGATTGGTTGTAATAATTCCATTTTCATTCATGATTTTATCTATTTGGGTCATCTCCCTTTTCTTTTTGAGAAGCCTGGCTAGAGGTTTGTCAATTTTGTTTATTTTTTCAAAAAACCAACTCTTGGTTTCGTTGATCTGCTCTACAGTTTTTTTAGATTCTATATTGTTTATTTCTGCTCTGATCTTTATTATTTCTCTTCTTCTGCTGGGTTTAGGCTGCCTTTGCTGTTCTGCTTCTATTTCCTTTAGGTGTGCTGTTAGATTTTGTATTTGGGATTTTTCTTGTTTCTTGAGATAGGCCTGGATTGCGATGTATTTTCCTCTCAGGACTGCCTTCGCTGCGTCCCAAAGCGTTTGGATTGTTGTATTTTCATTTTCGTTTGTTTCCATATATTTTTTGATTTCTTCTCTTATTGCCTGGTTGACCCACTCATTCGTGAGTAGGGTGTTCTTTAACCTCCATGCTTTTGGAGGTTTTCCAGACTTTTTCCTGTGGTTGACTTCAAGCTTCATAGCATTGTGGTCTGAAAGTATGCATGGTATAATTTCAATTCTTGTAAACTTATGAAGGGCTGATTTGTGACCCAGTATATGATCTATCTTGGAGAATGTTCCATGTGCACTCGAGAAGAAAGTATATTCTGTTGCTTTGGGATGCAGAGTTCTAAATATATCTGTCAAGTCCATCTGATCCAGTGTCTCATTCAGGGCCCTTGTTTCTTTATTGACCGTGTGTCTAGATGATCTATCCATTTCTGTAAGTGGGGTGTTAAAGTCCCCGGCAATTACCACATTCTTATCAATAAGGTTGCTTCTGTTTATGAGTAATTGTTTTATATATTTGGGGGCTCCGGTATTCGGCGCATAGACATTTATAATTGTTAGCTCTTCCTGATGGATAGACCCTGTAACTATTATATAATGTCCTTCTTCATCTCTTGTTACAGCCTTTAATTTAAAGTCTAGTTTGTCTGATATAAGTATGGCTACTCCAGCTTTCTTCTGGCTTCCAGTAGCATGATAAATAGTTCTCCATCCCCTCACTCTCAATCTAAAGGTGTCCTCAGGTCTAAAATGAGTCTCTTGTAGACAGCAAATAGATGGGTCTTGTTTTTTTATCCATTCTGATACCCTATGTCTTTTGGTTGGCGCATTTAATCCATTTACATTCAGTGTTATTATAGAAAGATACGGGTTTAGAGTCATTGTGATGTCTGTATGTTTTATGCTTGTAGTGATGTCTCTGGTACTTTGTCTCACAGGGTCCCCCTTAGGATCTCTTGTAGGGCTGGTTTAGTGGTGACAAATTCCTTCAGTTTTTGTTTGTTTGGGAAGACCTTTATCTCTCCTTCTATTCTAAATGACAGACTTGCTGGATAAAGGATTCTTGGCTGCATATTTTTGCTGTCTAGCACCCTGAAAATCTCGTGCCAATTCTTTCTGGCCTGCCAAGTTTCAAAAGAGAGATCAGTCACGAGTCTTATAGGTCTCCCTTTATATGTGAGGGCACGTTTACCCCTTGCTGCTTTCAGAATTTTCTCTTTATCCTTGTATTTTGCCAGTTTCACTATGATATGTCGTGCAGAAGATCGATTCAAGTTACGTCTGAAGGGAGTTCTCTGTGCCTCTTGGATTTCAATGCCTTTTTCCTTCCCCAGTTCAGGGAAGTTCTCAGCTATGATTTCTTCAAGTACCCCTTCAGCACCTTTCCCTCTCTCTTCCTCCTCTGGGATACCAATTATGCGTAAATTATTTCTTTTTAGTGTATCACTTAGTTCTCTAATTTTCCCCTCATACTCCTGGATTTTTTTATCTCTCTTTTTCTCAGCTTCCTCTTTTTCCATAACTTTATCTTCTAGTTCACCTATTCTCTCCTCTGCCTCTTCCATCCGAGCTGTGGCGGTTTGCATTTTGTTTTCCATTTCCTTTAAAGCGTTTTTCAGCTCCTCGTGCCTGTTCATTAGTCCCCTGATGTCTGTAGCAAGAGATTCTCTGCTGTCCTGTATGCTGTTTTCCAGCCCAGCGATTAATTTTATGACTATTATTCTAAATTCACTTTCTGTTATATTATTTAAATCCTTTTTGATCAGCTCATTAGCTGTTGTTATTTCCTGGAGATTCTTCTGGGGGGAATTCTTCCGCTTGGTCATTTTGGATAGTCCCTGGTGTGGTGAGGGCCTGCAGGGCACTTCCCCTGTGCTGTGGTGTATAACTGGAGTTGGTGGGCGGGGCCGCAGTCCGACCTGATGTCTGCCCCCAGCCCACCGCTGGGGCCACAGTCAGACTGGTGTGTGCCTTCTCTTCCCCTCTCCTAGGGGCGGGATTCACTGTGGGGTGGCGTGGCCCGTCTGGGCTACTTGCACACTGCCAGGCTTGTGATGCTGGGGATCTGGTGTATTAGCTGGGGTGGGAAGGCAAGGTGCACGGCGGCAGGGGGGGCAGGCTTAGCTCGCTTCTCCTTAGGTGATCCACTTCAGGAGGGGCCCTGTGCAGCCGGAGGGAGTCAGATCGCTGCCGGAGGTTTGGCTCCGCAGAAGCACAGAGTTGGGTGTTCGCGCGGAGCGAGCAATTTCCCTGGCCGGAGCCGGTTCCCTTTGGGATTTTGGCTGGGGGATGGGCGGGGGAGATGGCGCTGGCGAGCGCCTTTGTTCCCCGCCAAACTGAGCTCTGTCGTCCGGGGGCTCCGCAGCTCACCCTCCCTTTGTCCTCCAGCCTTCCCGCTTTCCGAGCAGAGCTGTTAACTTATGACCTCCCAGACGCTAAGTCGCGCTTGCTGTCGGAACACGGTCCGTCAGGCCCCTCCGCTTTTGCAAGCCGGACTCGGGGGCTCTGCTTGGCCGGCGAGCCGCCCCTCCGCCCCGGCTCCCTCCCGCCAGTCCGTGGAGCGCGCACCGCCTCGCCGCCCTTCCTACCCTCTTCCGTGGGCCTCTCGTCTGCACTTGGGTCCGGTGACTCTGTTCTGCTAATCCTCTGGCGGTTTTCTGGGTTATTTAGGCAGGTGTAGGTGGAATCTAAGTGATCAGCAGGACGCGCGGTGAGCCCAGCGTCCTCCTACGCCGCCATCTTCCTAGTATCCCCTCTTGAGGGGTTTATAATCAGGTTGAGAAAGATGAGAAGTCAAATAAGTCAAGGAAAATATATAAATATGTTGAAGTGCTAAACACAGATCCCCACTTCCTTATCCAAAACTTTCAGAGCCAGGACTTCACAATTCAGACATTTTCCCTCTTTCTAGAAAGGTACTATGGTCGTAGACTATAGAATACAACTCTAGTGGCGTAGGGCCACAGCACCCAATAACTAAATTATACATATAATGAAATATTTGAAAATAAAACAATATGTAAGAAATGAAGATTGTTAATAGAATACGTTTGTTGCCAAATGAATTTGAACCAAATTTAAGAGAAAAAAACCCAGAAGTTCTGTGTTCTGAAATGCTTGGGTTTCAGAATTGTGAAAGGGCTCTTAAACCTGTTTCATGGGTGTTGAGTGATACAGGGAAAAGGAAATGAATATTTATGGTAGAGGTAGAAACTTCCCAGTTTCTTCAGCCATACAATCTCAGGCTAAAAACAAGGAGTAATTTGCTCAAACGTGTACAACTCAGCATCATTTGGAAACTTAAAAGAAATACAAATTTCAGGTCCAGTCCTGCACCTAGTCAATCAGAAACCTTTGGGCTGGGCCCTAATAATTTGTGGTTTAGCAAGCCCTTCAGGTGATTTTGATGCATGTTAAAAGTTTGAGAACCACTGACATAACCAGGAGGTTGACAGAGAACCAGGATTCAAACTCAGATGTTTCTGACTGAAAACTCAGTGTCTTTTGATGATGTTTCCCTTGCTTTCAAAGTAGAAAGAAGCAGGGATTGACATGAGCTCAGATGGTAACAGTGACTTCAAAGAGGTTATGTTGAAACATGCTTTACTTTAATCTAATAGATAAGAACAAAATATTTTTGTAATGTACATTTCTAGAATATTAGTCTGTTCCTTAATTATATCAAGAAGAAAAATAAGCATTGATAATTCCCTGCTTTATTTCTCTGTGTTAGTATCTCAATGATGGTACAATTTATTTTGCAGTTTCTTTAAGATCAAGGTAGTAATTTAGCTTGATTATGAAAATGAAGAGTTAGGAGTTTATATAAGTAAAAGAGGTTCTTAATATTCCTAAGATGATTATTGACCTGTTATTTAGTATCTTTGATATCAGCATATTCTGGTAAGTTGATGTGACTTGCTTTTCTACTTAAAGCATGAGTTTTAGTGTGCAAGTTGACAAATTTAAGCAAAATCCAGTTAAAGACCATTAAAACATCCCTCTTCAACTAAAGGATAGTTATTTGTGTGGTTCCATCTCTGTTTAGAAGGCAAGAATCTATATCAACCAGGAGATTATAGGTTTAAACTTAAAGGGTAAGTACAGGGCACAGAAGGGAGAAATGGGGACACTGATCACATTGCTTCTTATTCACTGACAAATAGGATGACTTAGTTCTAAAAGTGAACAGGTAGACATTAATATGGATGTGCTTCAAATGAGGCCTAGCAAAATACAAGCCTAATATACCCTTAAGGTATATCCCAATAGTGATGTATGGAAGTGTTGAATCACTATATTGTACACCTGAAACTTACATAACATGGTGCGTTAACTAACTGGAATTAAAGTAGAAAGTTAGAAAAGAGATATACCCTAATAACTATGTCATGTTGATCTCCTTCAGAAAGGAATACTGTGTTGGAAAATAAATCACTGTAGAAACAAAATGGCAGAAAAAAAACCCCACAGAAACCTACCGAACTCATACCACTTTTGAGTTCTCTTTTTAGCACTGTAAGTCAAGCTTTGTTTTAAGGGATGGAGTCGATATAATCCAGTATCTTCCAGTAGCAATTACTCATATCAGTTTAGGGCAGCTCTTCCAGTTATCTTTTGCTGTCTAGGGAATCACCCTAAGCCGTAGTAGCTTAAAACAGTAATAACAACAATTATGCTTACGCATCTGCAGTTTGGGCAGTGTTCAGTGGGATACCTATTACTGCTCCACTCAGTGACTGATGAGATGGCTTGAAGGCTGTGGGCTAGAATTATCTGGAGGTGTACTCATGGGTCCAGCTGTTGGGTTAGCTATTAGCTGGGGCTTTTGGTTGACACATCTCCATGTGAAGTCTTCATATGGTCGGGCTTCCTCACAAAATTGTGCCTTATTTCCAAGGGAGAGAGAGACAGGTAGAAGTTGCGTCACCTTTTATTACCCAGATAAAGAAGTCGGGAAGTGCCTAGTCTTTTTTTTTTTTATAATTTTTTAATGCTTATTTACCTTTGAGAGAGAGAGAGAGAGAGAGAGAGAGTGCAGGCAAGGGGCAGAGAGAGAGAGAGGGAGACACGGAATCTGAAACAGACTCCAGGCTCTGAGCAGTCAGCACAGAGCCCGACATGGGGTTTGAACAAATGAACCGCGCGATCATGACCTGAGCAAAGTTGGATGCTTAACCAAGTGAGCCACACAGGTGCCCCATGAAGTGCCTATTCTATTCACTGAAGTTGCCACAAGTCCTGCCCAGGTTTTAGGGGAGGGGGGAAAGACTGCACCTCGTAACAGGAGAGTGGCAAAGGTCTAGAAGAGCAAGTGGGGCTATTGTTGGAAAAGATAGTCACAGAAGCTTAAGAATCACACCTCTGATTTTTTCTATTGTTGTTTTTAACTGTGTTTTGAAATAATTATAGGCTTACAGACAAATTGTAAAATTAGTGCAGAGTTCCCAAATACCCTTCACTCAGTTTCCCCTCATGTTACATCTTACATAACCATAGAACAGGGATAAAAACTAAGAAGTTAGCCTTGGCACAATATTATTAACTAAACTACAGAAATAATTTGGATTTCACCAATTTCCCCCCCTAATATCCTTTTTCTCTTCCAAGATATAACCCATGATTCGATGCTGCATTTAGTTGTGTCTCCTCAGTCTTCTCCAATCTGCGACATTTCACAGTGCTTAGTTGTCTTTCATGACCTTGATACTTTTGAAGAGTACTGGTCAGTCATTTTGTAGAAGGTCCCCCAGTTTGGGTTTGCCTGATGTTTTCTCATGATTACATTAGAGTTATGCATTCTTGGGAAGAATAACACAAAAGTGATGTGCCCTTTACAGTACGTCATATGAGAGGGTACATGATGTTCCTAGGTATTACTGGTGATGTTAATCTTGAACATTTGGTTAATCTGCCAAGTGGTTTCTATGGTATTCTTGACTCTGAGTTTACTGTTTTCCTCTTTGTAATTACTAAATATTTCGGAGAGATCCTTTGAGACTAAGCATATATCTTGTTTCTACTCAAACTTTTACAAACAAATGTTAGCATCCATTGATGGGTCTTGGCTGTAGCAGTGACTACTGTGGTGTTCTAATGGTTATTTTCTATTTTCCTCATTCCTTCTGTTTTACGTAATTAGAATTCTTCTCTATAGGAGAGCTGTCCCTTCTCCCCTGAATTACTATCTCCCCTTTATTTATCCAATTAGTTATTTATATCAGCATGGACTCATGGATGTTTATACATCCTTAGATTTATATTCTAATACTATCCCTATTTATTTTGTTTCTCAAGTGGTCCAACTCTGGCCATTAGGAGCTCTTTCAGGTTGGCTCCTATGCACTTTCAACATGCTCTCATCCTTTTCTTATTTGTAATTATTTTTGAGCACTTCTTTACTTTCTGGCACCAAAACATGCTCCAGGTTCATCTTGTATTTTCCTTGCCAAAGTCCTGGAATCAGTCAGTTCTTCAACGAGTCCTGGTTCCTTTTATTGGAGAATGGTATTTAGAAACCAAGATTTAGGTGCTTAGATGCAACCATTGCTACTGGGTGTCATACATATACACCCATCTGTGTTTATTTCTAGTTCTATTTATCTGTATATAAATATTTTTAAAAAATCATGAGTCCATATTGATCTTTCTGACTCCATTCTCAATAAAACCACAAGATTGATTCTAGTCCTTCTCTGTGTTTATTTGTAATTTCTTGTTCTCACAGTGAGAATGGGCTCTTATTATGTAAAATTTATTTACTTCACTCCAGAATACACATGGCTTCAGAACTGCTCACTCAGAACCCTATGAGTAACAAATTGACCAATTAAAGTATAGTGTTTGTATTCTGCTACCTTTGCCTTTGGTGTTGCTGTATCCAGTCAAAACATTGTTTTCCCAAGTGATTTAGGTCAGCTCTTCTTTTTTCCCTTACTACCTATGATGTGATTCATCCGTGAGACAGTTTGGTTTGTCATTGTCTGCATTGTGTCTCCCCACCTCCCCCATCTTAGATGAAGTTTTTTTTTAAATTCACATATAGTAAAATTCACTCTTTGTAGCATATAGTTCCATGGGTTTTAACAAATGCATAGAGTCGTGTATCTACCACCAAGGTCCCCTAAGAAACAGTCCTGTCACTCCAAAAATTCCCTTTTGACTGCCCCTTTAAAGTCACCTCTCCTCCACCCCTCAACTCCCGGCAACCATGACTCTGTTTTCCATTTCTGTAGTTTTGTCTTTTCCAGAATATCATATAAGTGGAATTGTGCAACTTGTAGCCTTTGGGCTCTGGCTTCTTTCACTTAGCAAAACGCATTTAAGATTAATCCATGTTGCTGTGTGGATCAATAGTTCATTCCTTTTTATTGTAGTAGTATTCCAGTGTATAAACATACCGCAGTTCGTTTATCCGTTCACCAGTTGAAGCTCATCTGAGTTATTTCACATTTTGGTGACTGTGCATAAAGCTGCTATAAACATCCTGGTACAGGTTTTTGTGTGAACAGAAGTTGTCATCTTTCTCAGGTAGATATCTAGGGGTGTGACCGCTATTACATTTGGTAGGTATACGTGTAACTTTATCAGAAGCTGTCAAGCCATCTTCCAAAGTGGCTCTACCATTTTGCACTCCCACCAACCATGTATGAAAGCTCTGGTTGCCCTGCATTTTTACCACTGACATTTGCTTGTTCTGTGACTTCACCTCTCTGACAGGGTCAAAAAAAGGTCATAGGTTTGAAGTTGGTTGTTTTTTTCATTATGAGCATGGGAGCAATTCTCCTTTTAAGTCCCTATATGACAAGTGGGAGTCAGTAATAGAACTCTGATGTGAAAGTTTAAAGAGATAGCATAAGTTTCACTCGGAAATTAAGGTCAAAACAATATATTTATATTATTTTGGAATAGAGTTTCACTGCACAGAAACATGGTGTATAGATTGATAATGGGGATAAACACATCACTTTCTTTCAGTGGTCTCCTTTGATTTTTTTGTGCCAAGTGACTGGCTTCCTTCTGGATGTTCCCAGAGAGCTCTGCCTCTGCATCTGCTCTGCTAGTATCACACCACTTTGCCATTGTTAATGAACTACAGGTTGTGTATTTGAATGTTTATGGGGAAAAGAGATTACATAAATAGCCTAATCTTGTTAGATATGGTACAGTAGAAAGAATAGCGTCTGTGGCTAAACTAGGGAGTGCATACCTTGCTCTAAGGTAATTCAAATTCAAATTTGTATGTGCCTGAGTGTGTGTGTGTGTGTGTGTGTGTGCGTGTATACACAGCCTACTTGTATGGCTCTATATATTCTAACAAGTAAAACTGCTTAGGGCACTATTTGGGGACAACAGTCAGGACCTTATAATCCCTGATTCATTCTGTATGGTTTGGCTGTCCATACTGCAAGCCATGGTCAGCATGGTGCCAGCAGCAGTACCTAGTAGATGTTCAATAGATATTTATTGAATGAATGAATGAATGAATGACTATCACAAAAGATGCTAGGAAATCCAAAACATTAATGAAACATTAAAGCAGATTTTTTTCTTTCTGTGTACTTTGGGAAGGCCAGTGGCTTTTATAGATCTTATGGAACTCTTGTCTCATCCCAGTTATTGAGAAGATCTCTATGTCTACATGTCTACATAAGGAATTGATATTAAAATAATGAAAGGACTAGGCTTAATTTCCTAGAGCAATAGATGGGACGTTTCTACATCAGTCACTGAATCAAGTGACAACACAAGAGGATTTTTTTTTTTTTTGCCACGTAAAATAGCTAATTTTGGTTAGTGAATGGCAGCAGGAAATTTATTAAATTTAACATTTTCCTAAGCACCATTCATGTCCACCTGCATCATATCACAGTTCTTGTAGGTTATGCAACTATTTAATGGGGGAATTTCAGAGAATCAAGAGCAATAGAATGAATGCTTTAAGCTGCCATTTCTTCTGAAGGGGCAATTTGGAATTTTAGATTAAGATCAATACTTTGGGTACTTATAGAAGTGACAAGGCAGAGTCCCAGAGCTCTGTGGAGTCTAAACTGGGTGGGTGTTTCTAAGAAAAATTGAAGGGACAGTGAGAGCTTTTTAGAAAACTTCTCACTTGTCATTTTATCTCCTAAGGATTGAGAAACTTTTCTTGAGACATAGTGGGAGCAAAAGGAAAATTATAGGTTAGGAGATAAAAAGCCTTTTGGGCAGAGAGGAAAGATTGTGGTGATAGAGATGGCAGATCTCAAGATGGGAAGGATACATTTAAATAGAAAAGGAACTCAGCTCTAACAAAGAATCCCCTGTGGCGGGTAAGACACAAGAATAAATTAGGTACAAAGCACAAGAGTCCCGGAAAAATTGTAACGTGAATATAACCAGCTGTTTTCTCCAAGCCAGACATGCCGTGTCTATTTAGCTCGTGATCACCTACGACCAACATAACATTGGCCAAGTTTACATTCGTCAGTCAACATCATGTGTTTTCTATCTTTATTGCTGCTATTTTTAAAAAACACAACTGGTCTGCAGTAAAAATTATCTGAGTCGATTTGAACCAGTGTTTCAAATACCACACTTGCACATCACCAAAGCATTTTTCACTCATTGATGTACTTAATATATCTTTATGCCAAGTTAATTTGAAATCTCGCTTCAATTTTCCTTTCCTGTGATTAAACACTTAAGCATTAGATCTCAAAGGTCAATTTACATAAATAATGAAGAACTCAATTCATTCTATCCTTGTTGGCCCTTCCCTCTATTGTGAAAGTGTTATAATATACATGCATCCCACATTGCAAGTCTTTCCCTTTTCTATCCCTTAGAAATACTAACACATACTAAAGAGTTTTGGCTTTCATGGGTACATTGCTGCCACATCTTATCAGTTCACAGAGGAAGAAATATGAATTTCATGTGTTTGGGAGGGTAGTATTTATAAATGAAGATGGCTGAAAGGCTAATGTGTTGGTCAGACTTCTGTGGCTTTGAAAAATAATGGAGCACTCTCTCTTGCATGGCTGTCACTATGTAGTCCAGGGCATAAATCCACAGCATTTAAGATGACAAGACCTTGTATTTACATAGAGACTCTCTCCAAGGAATTCACATAGCTCCTTACGAAAGGCTCCATTAATTCTTATAGCTTTGGGAACTAGAGTGGGAAGATATATCTTTATGGCCAGTTGTCATAAATGAAGGAACCGTGCCTGAGATGGGTTTGTAACTTTCTCAAGGTCAGTCTAGCCAAACTGAATTGCCAAAAGCGTGGAAACCCAGAGTAATAACAATTTCCCATGTGGGGTAAGGAATGCATGGGTCACTTTGGGTAGGGGAGGAACAGGCTTCTCAGAAAGGATCTTTCATCATTTTTACTCCCCTATGTAATCTGTGACTGAGAGATATTATTTTTCATTATTGTTTCCCAAACCTTGGTCCTCTAAAAACTAGGCTATACAAGACATCAGTGGGTCTGCACTGAAAAAACAAAACAAAACAAAAAAAAACATGGCTTCTATGGCCAAATAAGTTTGAGAACCGCTTTATGCTGTATTTACATCTTGCTGATCATAATTCCTATAAGTGCAATAAAAGCCCTGAGAAGTCCTGTAGTGAAGAAAATTATTAACCTTGTTTCAGCCATAGTTTTCCAGACTTATTTGATTATGGAAATAAAGTTTCTTTTATACAGCCCCTCTTAATGATTTATGGAACCGTTTTTTTCAATGGACTGCCTTCTGGGGAAATATAATTCTTGAGTAAAGGCTCTAGTGAAGAAACACTTCTCTAAAATCTGTTTTTATTCTCTGATCTTTCTAGGCCCACACTCTCTGTTGAGGCTTCATTCACAGATGACCTGGCTGGAGTTTGAGACTTACAGATGCAGGAGATACTCTTGGTTTGCTAAATAATGTTCTGTGGAAGGAATGAGATGGTGCTGAAAAATGGCCCAGGAATAATACCACATCCTTTGTTCCAATCTCCTTCCAGTCTTGCCTAGTTCTTGTCTATTTCACACCCTGATCTGGGGCCCTGTGAGTGGAATGGAGCCATGGTACCCTGTGTGCTAGACACTGAGGGGTGAACAATCACAGATCGAGTGGCAAATATAGTACAGACCAAGAACCAGGGAGGAATCAGGACCAACTGGACAAGAGCCAGGAAGAGTCTATCACTGAGGCACAGAATAGAACATGGCTTTGAGGGGCACCTGGGTGGCTCAGTCGGTTAAGCGTCAGACTTCTGCTCAGGTCATGATGTCACGGTTCCTGGGTTCGAGCCCTAGGACAGCAGGGCTGTCAGCCCTGCTGACAGCTCAAAGCCTGGAGCCTGCTTCACATTCTGTGTCTCCTTCTCTCTCTGTCCCTCCCGTGCTCATGCGCTCTCTCTCTCTCTCTCTCTCAAAAATAAATAAACATTTAAAAATTAAGAAAAAAGAACATGGCTTTGAAAATTCAGGATAGAGATAGTGATGACATCAGAAAATGGGGAGCCATGGAATATGTCATTCCAACAGAGAAGTAAGAGTCTTATGTAGACCAAATCCTGATAGGCTTGCACATGTCATCCCAGATAAGGTTTCAGGGCTAGGACAGGGTCCCAGATAAGGCCCCACCAAGAGTTTTCATTTAGTGTTCCTGAACTTGCTTAGGTAAATCAGTATTAGCATATTTTAGTCACTCTCCTATGGACTGTGATAAAAATGCTGCACTGTGAGTTGCTAAGTAAAGATGATTTGCAGAACGGGTATTTGTCAACATGGAGACCAATAGCCAGGGAAATTTTATTTTTGTCAGGAAAAAAAAAACTGTTGAAATGATCAGCTGCCTTAATGAAAAAGGCAGAGTGAGAATACAGAGATGTTGGGCCATATTCAGATCCTAACTCTACTTTCCTTATCCTTTCCAGCTAATCAATGCTATCCTCCCTCTGCCCCCCTACATCTCGTCACTACTTTGATCAAGCAGAGAAGGAGCTCTCACTCCTCAAATGTCATTTTAATTATTTGGGATAGCATTGGAAAGTGACAGGAGATGAGGGAGGGACTAGGAAGGTAAATTGGGACCAGTTATGAAGGACATTGGTTCTCATGTCAGAATTTGGACTTTGTGGTCTGGAAGTGAGGAGAGTATAAAGTTTTGAACTTGGGGTGTGGCATGACTGAGTGTTACCAACCTATTCAGATATTTACCCTTGAACTGCCCTTACCCACTCATTTCCACCAGCTGAAGGACCCATCCTCCAGGAAATAGTCTGTACCAAAGAGACATTGAAGTAAAGAAGTTATTTAATCCTACTTAGTGAGTCTTAGGTCTTGTTTAAACACGGTAAGTAGGGGCGCCTGGGTGGCTCGGTCGGTTGAGTGTCCGACTTCAGTTCAGGTCATGATCTCACAGTCTGTGAGTTCGAGCCACATGTCAGGTTCTGTGCTGACAGCTCAGAGCCTGGAGCCTTCTTTGGATTCTGTGTCTCCCTCTCTCTCTGCCCCTCCCCTGCTCATTCTCTGTCTCTCTCTGTCTCAAAAATAAATTAAAAAAAAAATAAACGCGGTAAGTAAATGGGATGACTATATGTATGTATCTATCTTGATTATTATAATAACGACCAGGAGACAGGTTCTTTTATTGTTATAGTCAATTATAAGGAACAATTATAATAAACACAGGCAGGCCAGAAAATTCATTGGGTTTGCTTGAGAGTAGTTTTTCTTCAGAGCAGAGAGACCATTCTCCTCTGAGCAGTTGGCCTGAAAGATAGGACAGGCATATGTATATGTTGGTCTCCAGTCCTATAAGAAGAAGATGTCAAGACAGAGTTAAATGTACAAGGCTTTTATGAAGACACACTCCTGTGACAGAAAATGGGGAGGGCACTAAGCAGGGCTAGGAGAGCCATCAGACCACGGCATGTGTGACCCAGAGTGAAGCAGAGAGCAGGAGGTTGGGTAGACATGTCCTAGACTGAGGTGCAGTCAAGTAAAGGTTTGGCAAAGATGTCAGAGTGTCCTCCAGCCCACATTGGCCATCTGAAGTATTCCCTGTCTCCTAGGAGTCAGCCTACCTCATTTGCTACCCCTGCCAGGCTCAGTCATTGGCTGGGAGCAGCCCGTTAGAGATGTGGCCCCACATATCTGCAGCAATGGCTTTCAGAGTGCAGCAGCTGCCGGCCAGGCCCCCAGTAGATGGAAGCCTGGGAGGTTCATTCTATTGACTGCAATAATGTTCATGATTCAAACTTGTCTTTGAGACTTTCCACCAACCTATACCTCTATTTGTGGCATTCAGTGGTTCACAGTGAAGGTTTCACAAAATGAAAGTGCTTTCACAAAGAGGGAGGGGCTTTTGTTGGTAGAAATGGAAGGGTGAAGGCAATTCAGAGATGGTCATACTGGTAACGTCTGAACATGCCACTTGCCTGCTTAAAAAGATTGGGCTGATTTGCAGCTGATTTTACTCAATTCTTCTGAGAATTCTGTGGCATCTAATGTCTTCCTGTTTAAAAAGAAAAACGATATTACGGGGGGGGGGAAGGTAAAACGTTATTTTCAATTTCGAAGTCAAGTGTCAGATTTAGGAAGTTTTTGACACTTCATTATAGGTAGAAGCACTTTGTGTGGTCTCTTTACATTTTATACTCAAGATAACTTTTGGATTGATACAATTGTTCTAAAATAATGCTCCCGTCAGATCAGAGGCAAAAACAATTAGATAGAAGACACCTTTGTTTGAAATCAGTATGACTGCATAAAATGTATTAATGAAACACAGTGAATAATCTTGATCTCTTGATAAATTGCCTGCTCTAGAGAGCATGGGCAGCTCTTGTAGCATCTATTGAGAAAACAAAGAAATCCTGTCAAGATGACATCTGCTGCTTCTGTGGAACGTGTTAGGAGTCATGAGGTTTTGAATATGATGCAGTTAGCAGCATCGTGTACTTAATCAGCTGGCAAGGAGGACTGTTTGTCTTCCTTCTTGGGCATCCATGGATTCTAGGATGGAGCTCACATATGGCTTTACCTGAAAATCAGCAGGACACTTAGCCTGAAGAAGCTGACTGCAAGAGCTCTCCCCAGCCTGGCATATCTGAAGGTACTGTTGGCCATACAACAGTTAACTCTGGTGAGATGGGTCTGGGGTGGTTTATCAGTTAACTATGGCCACAGTGATGCTGTATAATAACCAACCAGAAAATATCAGCAAAGGAAAAGTGAGTATTTGGCTCCCAGTTGTGGAGGTTGACTACAGACTGGCTAACCTAGGCTGGGTCTAGCTTGGGCAATTTGATTTTGCTCTATGTGTCTCTCATCTTCCTATTGGGATCAGTGGGTCAAACTAGGTTTGTTATTCTCATTGTGATGGTAAAAAGACAAAAGAGAAAGCAGACACACGAGTCATCTTGAGGCTCAGGCTTGGATCCCAGGAAAAAGGTCACGAAGATTTAACCCTAAGTTTTCTTCTGAGAGTTGTATAGTTTTAGCTCTTACATTTAGGCCTTTGGTCCATTTTGAGTTGGTTTTTTTTTTTTTATATGACATAGGAGTCCAACTTCATCTTTTGCACGTAGATTCCCAGTTGTCCCAGCATCATTCATCGAAGAGACTATTGTCTGAGAACCACTGATTTTGATAATAAGAAATGTTCACAGCTGTTGTCATTCAGGCAGACTGGGGTGTAAGGCTTTGTGGTTTTCTTGGTACCAGGGTCCTTCAGAGGAAGGAGATGTTCCATGAAAAAGAGAAAGCAGGACAGGGTTGGGGCAGGGAGGGTAGAACTGAAATTGATGTGAAGGCTGGCCTCTTGTAGAGGTTATAGCAGTCTAAGAACAAAGGAATGTTATAATCCCAGTCTGGCTTCTAAACGTTTTGATGTCAATGAATTCAACGGTAGTTGAGAATCCAGATGGTGGTTGAAAACTTGGCAAATGGTTGGCTGTTATCCAATTGATTAGATATCTGTCCACGTGCAGTGGAACAATTACTCATTGGGCTGAGAGTTTGAAACAGGGGCTAGTCCTGGGGAAGAGGCCTGGTCAGCGATGACTAAAATGGCTGCAATTTTTGTATCTAGGCCTTCTGTAATGTGACTCTGGAGCTCTTTTCTTCAAGAGGTAAACCTAATTTTTCACACTTTAATCTGTGCTGGCCTCATAATTCTGTTTGGTCAGTAGAATGCAGCAGAAACAACTGTGTGTTATCTCTGAGCCTAGGCATCAAAATGTTTTGTACACTTCTGCTGTGTCTATCTAGGAGCCTTACTTCCCTCCCATGGGAGCCTTGGTTGGAGGATGAGAGACTTAGTGGAGCCATTTGCAGGCAGTCTAGTAATAGCCAGCCACCCCCTTAAGTAGAGCTAGGGCTCGCCTACAGCTGAGCAAGGTTCCGTGAGGGAGCCCAGCTGAGACCAGAAGAACTGGCCAACTGAGCCCAGCCAAAGCTGCCAATCTCCACAATCATAAACGAACAGTTGGTATTTTAAGCCACTGAATTTGGGAGGTGGTTACACAGCAACCACTAACAATACACAGGATGTCCAGGTCCTGCCAAATGGGCTGTAGATCAGGATGGGTTTTCTCAGGGCCAGGGCTAGGGTAAAGCAAGGGAGGTGCTCAGGGTGCACCATTTAAGAAGGCATTCACTCTCAGGTGCAGATGCTGTATTTTCCCTGGCCTGGGTCTTCTGCTCTCGACTGGCAGATGTTGTGAGGGTGACCTAAGGCAGGCAACTGAAGCAGACTGGATCACTAGGAGAATAAGAGCGATGGTGGGGAAGCTGTGGATCAGGTTACAGGTGTGCTTACCTATTGTCCTGGGTTGGGCTTGGTGGGAAAGATGTAATATCTCAGGTATGGTTGGCGGTCAAGGAAACCCCAGTGGCAGCACGGAAGCTCAGCTATTATGTCTGGGCCAGTAGATCCCAAACCTGGGTATGTGTCGGAACCTAGGAGAAGCTTCCATCTGGGCCGTTAGCTCAGTTCATGAGCTAGAGAGGGCACGGAAGGACACAGGGAGGGGGCCGGGTTGTCATCATCTCTGTACACACCCACACTTGGCCTATTACTCCTTTGACAAGTTAGAACAAAATGGTTAAAATTCAAGAAATAATGGGCCACTTTTAGAAAAGACCTGCCTTGCAGAACACGCTTCAGAACAAACAATTTTCATGATGAGCAGCAAGAGAGTCTTTGCTCCAAGTGCAGCTGCCACAATTTACACATTGCACTGAGTAGTGACAAGTAATTTCACAAGTGATAGAGACAGGCTGTAGCCATGCCTGCAAAACCTGGGTCAGGCCGACAATGATGATTTCTAGGCTCTCACATCATCACCATCTTTTTAGTAATGAATGACAATGATGATGGCTCTTAAGATTTGGGGAGGGGATCTGCCCAAACAGTGAAGTGGAAAAGCAATAAGGGTATGTGTTCCTTGGGCTAAGATGTGAACAATTTTGGAGATATGGTCTACACGGTAAACACTGAAGCCTCTAGAATTAATAAAGACATATTTGAGACAAGTTTTCAACTCTCAGCTTGTGTTTGTGGAATAACCTCACCTGTTTATAAATTGGGAAACACATTTCTAGGCTTGGGTAGTTACTAATTGCAGAGGAGGGGCATTTGGTAGCCTCGTAGTTGTATCTCCAGAAACTCTGCTTCTCACTCACCAAGATGCATCCCCTACTTTCCCTCAATCACCCTTTCTCCCTTTCTCCTCCTTGAAACTCCTTACAGAGTCACCCTTTCTCCTCCTTGAAACTACAGCTATGCAGGTGCTGTTCATTATAACTACTCTGAGGCCCAGGACCTAGAGGTGGCCTTGCCATCGCGCTTTCACTGTCACTGGGAAACCACCCCTGTGGTAAAGCTCACACCAACCAGTCGTTCCTGAGACTCCTTTCTTTGCATCATCATTAGCAGACCTCCTGAAGAGTCATTTTTGGCTTCACTTTTGGCTCCTTCTCACTTCCTTCCTTCTATCCAAGTGTGATCGTTATACCAGAAGATTTTAATGATGCATGGGCATAGCAGAACCTCTTTCAAAACCTCTCTTGTAGCTCATGTATCACTGTGGAAAATTGGTATTTTTTTTGTCTGATATTTCAAATTCCCACAACGGTTAGTTGGATAAAATCTCATTCATAGGACTTAAGGAAACTTGAGTGGTCATCTTGTTTATAACTAATTCCCTACCTCTTGGAATTGTTTTCCTTACTCCCGAGAGGAACTCCACTGTTCCTTTTAATACATTTCTCTTGTGTTTAACTTGGTTACTTTCAGTGGTAGTCTCCTGAATTTAGAGACCATACATCATTATTCTCTAGCCTTCATAGTGCTAATTACAAAGTAAATGCTTGTTGGGGTATTGGTGTATCAGTGTCGAAGATTTGATGCAATGGGAAATGGGCATGTAGTCAGTTTTTTCCTTAATTTTTTTTTTTAATTATGAATGCCCAGGTTACTGTCATTGGATTGGCCTTCATTCTAGGAGTATAGAGAAGATAGAAAATAGAGTTGATTTTGTCTTACCCAATTTTGAGCTCAAAAGAATTTGATGATTGCTCAGAAAGAAAACCAACGGGAAACTGATGTATAATTTATTTGGTACCCAGTACCCATAGGAAACATCTGTTGTGATTTTATAAGCTTGTACAAATTCAAAACAAGATAAGTGAAGAAAATGTGTCTATTTAAAAGGCAGCATAGTCTTCTCTAAGCACATTAAGGAGAGAGATGTCTGCAGCTTTATTTGGCAATTGTATATAATCTCACAGGCAACACAGCTATTTTATTCATTTAATTAAAAATGGAAAATGTATTATAATGAAAAAAGTAAGCTGTGGAAAATCATGAACCATACTCCCTGAGTTCCTAACCTCTTTTTTTCATTGTGCGTGGTTAAGTTTTCCTGGCAATTAAGATGTTTAAAACAATGGAACGAAAGTACAGAATTATGGGATGGCTGGTTAATTTCCTCATAAACTTATCCTTTGCAAATTACTCGATAAGCGAAAAACTTAGACTTTGATGTTAATTACCTTTATTAGTGCTGACAGTACTAGTTTCCACTAATGATCAGGTTTATTCTCTGCTCCATTTGCTGAGCTGAGTTGTGAATTATTAATGGGTATGAGGACTACTTTACTACAGATGGAAATACTTTGTAGACTGTTTTTCAAAAGATATGTCAACAAAATCTTCAATGTGCAGACCAGCTTCTTATGTACGTCCATAAATATTGTGTTAAAAGAATCAATCTACTAATCATTGGGCCTGTGATCAGTATATTTTAGCTAAACACAGGGTGATTCTACATATGAAGCTGCCTCAGGACTGTTACAGAGTTCCTGCTAGGTCCTGGGTCATTGTGAAACCCTGGGAAAGTTAATTTACACTCTAGATTTCTTTGGCCCACGTGTAAATTAAAAGCATTGAATTAGATCCCCCCTGCCTTGGAAGTTTATTATAATGTGAGGCCAGCTAGGATTAGGCCTTAAGTTAAAAAATTCCCCTTGCTCAGCCCAGGTGGATATGAGATCAACATCCCATCAGTTCTGGTTTGACAGCCTAAAGACCATGCAACAGTACTTAGTTTTAAGTCTCCAAATGGCTCCCCTCAATTCTATGTAGTATCAAAGCAAGGGCCAGGTCAGTTACTAGTTGCTGCTCTCGGACCAGACTTGCCAACCCTCGGATCACTGTGGAAGAGAATCCCATGCCTGAGCAGCAGCTTGTGTCTGGGTAAAGTAATAACCACAACCCTTCTACTTGTGCAGTGCTCTGAGCTCTTTCAGGTAATTCACACATATTTTCTCATTTTATCCACAATATAATGAGGGTGATGATGAAGATGGTCTGGAAGCACATTTTCAAGGAAACTGGGTTGAGGTTTTCAATCTTACGCAAAATGAAGAACTGCATTTTTCCTCAGGGATGAGATTGCATTTGTGTTGTTCTTCCTGAATTTCATTAGCTTCTCACTCCCAACTTGAAAGAAGACTGTGAAAGGCAATGAAGACACCGAGAATGTGGCAGCAAATGCTAACTTTAAAGGTGAAAAAAAAAGGGAAGTCTTCCCTTTGAATTTAAAGAAAATAATGGTCTTGGCACTCTAATCATTGGGTTTGATATTGAAACAGCCTGCAGATTGTCAAAACGGGGGAGATTGCATGAACCTGAAACTTGAGGCCAGAAATGCTTAAGAAGATAGATTCAAGGATGTGGCCAGGTTGCTGAGATTGAATGTACAAATTTAGTAGGAGTAACTTAATTTTTTTGTTCCCACTGTTCTTCAATAATGAAACCTCCAAAACACTAAAAGACTCTCAAGCCTTGAGACAGATGGGAAAAGCAGATGCACCTTGAGTTTTCTCTTAGATGGCATTCCCAAATACTCTGGGAGACGGGCAGAGAAGGAGATTTTCCTGGGAGCATTGTAGATTTGTCCAGCTCCAACCCCAGAGTCCTGGCTTGACTGACAATGGCAAGATTAACTTTTAAAAAACTTGGTTTTGTGATTTTCGTTATAAATATTATAAAAAGAAAGTGAATATATATATATATATTTTTTTCTTCCCCCTAAAAAGGTGGTGATGTGGGTTGTGGATTTGACTTGTTTTTTTTTTCCTAATCTGTTTCTATCAGGGTGGTTGGAACCTTGGAAAGGCTTCTGGATCTCCTTTGGCTATAATAATAATATGTTGTAAGTGAGCTCTAGGCTGAGACTGCCTGGAATATTAAGAAGTATTTTACCCTATTTAAAAGTAGGGGATGGAAACTCAAGGAAAGGAACCATTTTTTATTAATTGACTTGATGTATGTGTGGCAATCCACCTCACAACGAAAACATCGCCAAGCAGCTCAGTTTTTATCCTAAAGCCTCCCTATTTGAGAACCAAATGGGCGAAAGTACACACATTGGGACACTCCCGTGGTTCTGGCAGTGTGGTCATCAGTATCGCACGCAAACTTGTTAGAAATGCAAATTCTCAGCCCTACTCCAGACCTTCGGAGTCAGAAACTTCTGCAGGTGGAGCCCAGCAATCTCTTTAAGAAAGCTGCTAGGTGATTCTGATGCAGCCTAAAGTTTGGGAACTACTGGTGTTTGCTAATAGAGTAGGTCTCAACATTGTCTGAACACTGGAATCACTTGGAGAACTTTAAAAATGAATACTCATGTCTGGTTCCCACTTCTGTGGATTCTAATTTAATTGGCCTGACCTCTGGCCTGATCATTGACGTTGCAAAACCTCTCCAGGGGATTCTAATATGCAAACAAGCATGGGCCCCACCCACCGTGCTAACGTCAATCTACTCTCTTGCAAGGGGCAAATTTCAAAAAGGCAAAGCAGGAGATAGTGTTGCCAGAAAACAAAGCAAAATAGGAGTTTGGGTGAAAGGCAGATAGAAGGAGTTATATATACAGAATGCTTTCTTTCTGCTGTATGTAAAGGCATCCGACTCAGTCTCCAGAACCTTTTCAACTGATGTTTAGTTCTCCAGGTAAGACTGTTCTTCTCCATGAGAAATTGTCTTGCTCTTGTGGTTGTCACACTTCAAAGTTTATTGTCAGAAAGTTTTTGGGGTGCCTGGGTGGCTCAGTGGGTTTAGGCGTTCGACTTCGGCTCAGGTCATGATCTCACAGCTCATGAGTTCGAGCCCTGCGTCGGGCTCTGTGCTGACAGCTTGCAGCCTGGAGCCTGCTTCAGATTCTGTGTTTCCCTCTCTCTCTCTCTACCCCTCCCCCACTTGTTTCCCTCTCTCTCGCTCTCTCTCTCTCTCTCTCAAAATGAAACATTTAAAAGAAAGTTTCCTATGGGATTCTGATGGATAATATATATATATATATATATATATATATATATAGTATGTATGTATAAAGAAAGCATACAAATTTTGAAAAAGTTACTTTAAAACTCAAGAATATTGGCCAAAAACCATTTGCATTGCTTTTGTTCTTTGAGACTTAAAATGACAAAGTTGTATTTTAATTCTGCATTTAAAAATTTCATTCAGAGGGAGGAGTCAACATGGCAGAGAAGTAGGGGGACCCGAAGTTTCCTTGTCTTTCAAACACAACAGTATTGAGGCCAGAAGGCTTGAATTCCAGGAATCCAGGCTACAGAGTGACAGAAACATCTCCAGGGACCCACAGGGACAACTTGGTGGGCCATAGGTGCGTGATTGCGACCTGGGAGAGAGAAAACTGGTGGCGCAGGCACAGAGGGGAGGGGTCCCCTTCTGTGGAGAGACAAAGGAGGAGAAATAGAGGCTGTGGAAGTGTAGGATTGTATTTGGACAAGAGAAAAACCTCCCTGGACCACGGACGGGGGAACAGAAAAAATGGAGAAAGAACCAATTTCTAACATGATCCAGGCTTGTGGGTCTTTCTCTGGACTGAGCTCTGAGGCTAGGTCGGAGAGGGCGGTCCCCTCCCTTGAGGGCTGTGGTAAGAAGGTAGAGAGCTGCTCCAAGGACATAAGACCCTGCAGGCACCCGCAGTTCTTAGCAGTTGGGTGATTTCGAGATCCAATTTTGCTTGAGTACTAGCTTACACTTCCAGGTTCTCAGAGGAGACCCTGCCACGCCCAGCACCAAAGAAGAGAGTAAGAAGGGCACATGACCTCACCGCAATTCTCTGTAAGCTGGACTCCCCCCCCCCCCCCTTTCAATAATGAGTACAGCTCCTGAGGGACTAGGCCTTTCAAAGGAATCTCCTATCCAACTCTGCTCTCTACTTGGGCCCGATCTTTGTTCCTGTAAAACCCACACCTCTAAGCAGCCCAGACTGCAGACAACCTCAGGGCAGCTGCTGGCATTAGCATTTTGTCCTCTTTAGATTCGTCCTTTTGCTTCTTTTTGGCCCCTGAAGGCTTGGTTCACTTTTTTTGCCAGCTCATTCATCCATCCCCTGAATACATGCAGCTAGCAACCTATTTAGGTACCCTCTATCAGAATATAATGCAACTGCTGGGTCATAGGGTACATCTATTTTCAATAGCACTGCTAGGAATTTACCCAAGGGATACAGGAGTGCTGATGCATAGGGGCACTTGTACCCCAGTGTTTATAGCAGCACTTTCAACAATAGCCAAATTATGGAAAGAGCCTAAATGTCCATCAACTGACGAATGGATAAAGAAATTGTGGTTAATATACACAGTGGAATACTACATGGCAATGAGAAAGAATGAAATCTGGCCTTTTGTAGCAACAAAAGTGAAATAAGTCATACAGAGAAAGACAGATACCGTATGTTTTCACTCTTATGTGGATCCTGAGAAACTTAACAGAAGACCGTGGGGGAGGGGAAGGGGAAAAAAGTTACAAACAGAGAGGAAAGGAGGCAAACCATAAGAGACTCTTAAAAACTGAGAATAAACTGAAGGTTGATAGGGAGTGGGAGGGAGGGGAGGGGGGTGATGGGCATTGAGGAGGGCACCTGTTGGGATGAGCACTGGGTGTTGTATGGAAACCAATTTGACAATAAATTTCACATTTTTTTAAAAAAAGAATATAATGCAACTAATCCTATAGGTATATATTTTATTTGCCAGCCCTTTTAAGTAGTCTGTACCAGGAGTATTTTCTACCATATTATCTGTTCTGTTAAACCAAGATCAGGTTGCTATTGAATTCTAAATTAGTCTCTAAGGCGTTAGTTATTCCTACTTCCTTTGCATTACTTGAAAATTGATAAGCAAGTTCTTTGTGTCTTTCTATTACTAAGGTCTTAGCTTTTCTAGTGTTAAGATCTTTTGGAAGCTCCTATTGACATTCTGTGCCTTCGAGATTTTTAGTTAATAAGGAGAGGTTCAGAACTGCCCAATTCCCTACATTCTATCCTGTCCCTGAAGACAGGTCCAGAGGCCTTTAAAATTTTAAAAGAAACATATAGGGGATATATCCTGGTTTTCTCCTGATACATGACAGATAAACCCCAAAATTTGTGGCTTAAATCATTTTATTATATTTTATCTTACATTTCATGGTTCTGGGGCTGACAGATCAGCTAAGAAGTTCTGGTTTGGGGTTTTTTATCCATTTGTAGTAGATGAGGTTGGAGTCAACTCACAGGCTTCTTCACTCACATGTTTTAAGGTTAAAGCTTGTTGTCCAATGGGACCTCAGCTGAGCTATAGTTAGAACACATGACTGGAACGGTGGTCTCTCCACATAGCCGGGCCTTCCTTGCAGTGTGGTGGCTGGATTTCAAGAGAGCGCATCCCTGGGGAAAGAGATAGAAGCTGTATTGCCTTTTTTGTTCTAATCTCAGATATCTCTGCTGCATTTTATTTGTTAGAGTTGGCAAGACTGGCCAAATTCGTGGAGTGGGGAACTAAGACTCCATCTTTTTGAAGAAGGATCAAAGAATTGAGGGACAAATGTTTTAAGCACCACAGTAGACAAATGGAGGAAGGTTTCATGTTTTCAAATGCTAACAAATTTCTTATTGCCATGGCCATTGCTCTTTAATTCCTGGTCCTTTTTGGTTAGAAACACGAATGTGTATTTTTTTCTTGGTTTTATTACCCACTGGATTTTGCACACTAAATCTTCTTCTGAATCTAGCTTTATATATATTCAAGCCCTGAAAATGCATCTGATCTACAATAAGCCTTACCATGTCTTTCAAGGACTATTCAAACAACCTTTATCTGGTTTCTCTGCTTCCAGTGTTACTTTTCTCCTCCCTGATAGATTTATTTCTTTTTAAATGTTTGTTTATTTATTTTGAGAGAGAAAGAGAGAGAGAGCACAAGTGGGGGAGAAGCAGAGAGAGAGAGAGAGAGAGAGAGAATCTCAAGGCAGGCTCCCAGTTGTTAGTGTAGATCACAATGTGGGGCTCAGTCCCACGAACCATGAGATCATGACCGGAGCTGAAATCAAGAGTCGGATGCTTAACTGACTGAGCCACCCAGGTGCCCCTCACTGATAGATTTCTAAGTAGCACATCTGATCTTGTCTCTCTCGTGACTGAAAAATCACTGGTGGCTCTTCATCTCTAGCTCCTCAACGTGGCACAAAAGACCTTCCATGATCTGCTCCTTACCCTCTTTCATGCCTCATCTCTCATTTTCCATTTTCCCTTTACACTCTAGCACAACCAAGCACCGTGCCTTTTCACACCTCTGTGCCTTTGAATATGATGATTTCCCCTTGGCTGGAATGTCTGTCTCTAACTGGCCTGGCAGTCTGAAGCATTCTTAAGGTGCATTCACAAATCTATCCATGTTCCTGTGTCTATAGCACCTGTTTGTTCACTCAGCTTGGTATACCTAAGGATTTTTTTTCTTTTGAAACACTCTAAGTTCAACGCTGCTCTAATTCTCTACTACTTCTTGGTAGTATGTGATAAATACAAGAACTTCTTTCTTCTGACATTAGAAATAGCACTTGTCAGTTCTGGTTAAGAGCTCAGCAGTCTTTGAGACACCCCAGTCTTTAAAGGACACTGGTCAATTTTCTCAAAAAAAAAAAAAAGTCACCCTTCCCTTGCCTTTGGTGACAGTATCCACAGTCATAGTTCCATTGTTAACTTGGGTTGCTTTACAAAATTTTCTTCACTATCAACCAGAACCAAGACTTTGCTGAAGAGACAAAAGGTAAAACAATTCAGCAACAAAAAACAAACGCAGCATCGTAAAATATAAATAGCATTACAGATGTAATACAGCATATGAAATTTTTAAAGCCTAAAAGGGATAGGGAGAAGAAATTATTAAAATGGCAAGTGTTGATATACCAAAACTTCAACTCCCCTAATGTTGGACATACCAATAATTTCCATTTTTCTTTGAAAATAACATGGAAGTAAACATCTTTATGAACAAAGAGTTGTTTTCTCTCATTTTCTGGTATCTCATTGCATAAATTCCAAGAAATAGGACAACTAAATGGAAGAATTACGCATTCCTTTAAGCTTTTGGATGTGTGACCAAATTTCTACTGTTCTTTCCAATAATGCACAAGAGTTTGGCTTCCCTGCACTTTCACCAGCTTTGGCATTATTATTATTTTCTTGAGTTTTGGTAACTTGAAAATTAAAAAAAAATCCTGAACTTCAAATTGAATGAAATTGGGGCTTTTCCTTATTTTTAAGTGGTGGGAATTAGATTGGGCATGGGAAGACCAGAGAGCTATAGATGGACTTCAAAAAGACAAGCGAACATGGTAGGTGAGAGAAATTGAATTTTAAAAGCTTTTAAAAAAATGACTCTTTTGTATCCAGGTTCGTTATTTCCCTCAAAGATACTTTTGTGTTCTTCATGATTTTTTCAAAGATGGAAGAACTGTTATCAGCTATCTCATTTAGATTTCAAATATACTTTAAATAAGACTTTATAACAGTTAAACCTTCATCTTCACTCAGATTTCTTTTTAAAATATTTCTGTTCAGTTTTATCCCTTGTGTGCTGAATAAGGTGGCTCATATTTATGTTCTCTGATGGATTCTACATAGCTTAATTATGAAAAAGGATGAAATTAAAATTTTCATAAGTTGATGCCAATTAAACTATGTAAATGAATGTTTTCTACAGCTTCTGTTGTTGACTTCATTGCTTTTAATTCTTTTCACTAACTAGCTCCATGTGTAGTTATGGTGAAAGTGCCACACAGTGTTGCTAAAAAAAATTTGGCTCTCTTCGTTACTACCTTCTGAGGCACCTGGGCAATACTCCCACTCTTAGCCCAGAAATTAAATGAACATGTCCACTGAGCCACTTGCCATATTGTCCCTCTTGTCCAGACTTGCAAACTTTAATTTTCAAGGTCTCTAGGGAAGTGGCTCATTTACTCTGAATCTTAGCAATCTCCACGAGCTATTTTTCCCCCTAAGGTATATTCCTCTGTTATTTAAGTTTAATAAGCTTGATTTGAATTAGAACACATTGTTTGGTCGGAGGTATTCATGTCAGGAGATTGTCTAGGACCGACATGCAGCACCTGCTTTACTGTCTCCTGGGGAGATGGACACTTTTGTTCCTTCTTTTGTTTACTGAACCAGTTTCGTAACGAAAGTACTGTGACATGGGAAGGTTCAGAATTAATAAATCAGGGAAATGATTTTATAAACCATGCGTCCCTTTGCTGTACAAAATGTTCACATCCTTCTAAAACATCTTTTAAAACTTGGTATAACCAAGCATCCTAGGTTCTTCACTTTTATTTTCTGCCTACCTATCAATTTTATTATTTTTTAATGTTTACTTCTGAGAGAGAGCGTGCATGTGCCCACACGTGAGCCAGGGAAGGGCCGACAGAGGGAGACAGAGGACCCGAAGCAGACTCCACACTGACAGCACAGAGCCCGATGTGGGGCTCGAACTCATGTAACCTGAGCTGAAGTCAGATGCTTAGCCGACTGAGCCACCCAGGTGCATACATTTTAAATTCCTATCTTGGCTAAATATGCTTGTCTTCCTCCCCTCAGTCCCAAACAACCCACCCAGTTCCAAAGGCCAGTAGTGTCCATATAGTGTTAGAGAAAGGGTTTACCCAGCCGAAGAGCTATTTATTGTACTTTCGTAAATGAATCGAACTATTCTGGGCCTTGGTTGTCTCATCAGTAAGACAGAAGCTTGCAGCAGATAATCTTTAATGTGGAGCCCTGGTGATAATGCAGTTCACCCCTTAGTTTACCAATGACACAACTCATGACAGACTTTCCACAGGCCCAGGACATGCGCTCAAAGCTTTTGACTTCAGATTCAGTGTTTGAAAGCTCATTTCTAAGATTTCAATCTGACAGAAATTGAGTGACTTGCATCCATTTCATTTCATCATCTTGTATTTGTTTCATCTAAGCGTCATCAGTATTTATGTTCAGTATTACATTTCCAGTACGTACCACACTGTGTGGCTCACAGTAGGCCCTCAACTATTTGTTGCATCCTCTCATTCATTCATTCATTCATTCCTCAGTCAGTACATTTTGTAATGTGGAGAATCATGCCGAAACATGGGAGGGGAGCTACGCGGGAGCTGTTAAAGCTTTCCAGCCAGAAGTGTCTCCGTCTGTGGTGGACACATTAGAGACGGAATGAAGCCAATATGGTTGAGAAGTATCCCATATTGAGAACTATCATGACTTGGTCCGAGTATGGGAGGTGTTGAGGATAACTCCAACTTGGTGGCTAGAAGTAGCATTTACCGCAAGGGAGAAGAAACAAGGGGCAGATTTCAGAGAAGACCAAGGGCTCCATCTGGAACACGATAGAGTTGGGATGCCTGGCTCTCCAAGTTGAAATACTGAGTTAACATGTGATGTATAAGACTGGTGGTTAGAAAGGACGTTTTGGTTAGAGATGTAACTTTGGGCATTGTCTAGAAATAGTTTTAAGTAAACTATAAGCAAATGCTTAGGGAGGAGAAGTGGAAACTAGGTCTTGGGAAATCAACAGTGAGAGTCATGGGAGAGAAGGGCCAGGAAAGGAACTGGAAGAGCAGTGACCGCTGAATGAGGAGGAGAAGGGGTAACAGTGGAGAATTCTCCGGAGAGGACTAAATGATAATGACTGACAAGCTAGGCTTCTTTGTATTAGGTTGAATCACAGGACATTACTATTTTTTTTTACTTAATAAATGGCAAAATGTTGCTAATTTTGTGTGGTTCAGTGGAATCCATAGTTTGCTCATAAAGTAAACATTTCAGGAGAGAATATCTCTTTCGTTAAGTGAGGAACATCTGTAACCACAATTGTGCCCCCCCCATTCTCTTTATCTCTCTGTTTACCTAACTTATCTCAGTAAATTTTTATTTAGTTGGATTTATGCTAAAGCTCGGAAAAGCCATTGAAGGATTTTAATCAGAGTGAGACAAATCTGATTAGTTTTTTTTTCTTTGGACTGTAAACTCGTGGACCCGTGTCTGTTTTCACCCACAGCTCTTTGCCCAACATGTGGTTCACAGCAGGAGTTCAATACTTTTTATGTACCGGGGTGGGTTTTTCCTCTACACGCAGCATGAACCCCTGTCTGAAAGTATCTCCTCTAATATTTTTTTGAATATTATGGGCATTTAAGTCCCACCACACAAATTATATGGGCTCTTCAGTTTACTTGTCATTGCTATGGTTTTCTAAACTGTGGCTTTTGCCATTTCAGTGTAGAAATGTCCTCAGTTAAGACTAAAGCCTGGTTCAGTTTGATGTCAACACAGACCCTGGTCCAAGAGCTGGAATCCAGGCAATTGTTGGTGGATTCGTGAGTAAGTTCACATTACCTCGTAAGGCTCAAGTTTCTTTACTTTTCCCCTCCATATATATTTTTTAAAATGACTAGATTGAACTGGATGATTTCTTTTAGGTTTTTTAGCTGTACTTATCTAACTTCTTATGCTTCTATTAATGATATTCAGACAGAATAGGATAGACCTGTTCATCTGTGTTTTGCCTTACAGATGTTGTAAACTATGTACCCACTGGCCAGGACCCAAGGCCAATATTGATGTGTTTTGTTTATGCCCCCTGAATATTTTTTAAGAATTGTTTTTATTTTTTTTTATTTCTTTTTTTTTTTCTTGTAATCTCCACACCCAATGTGGAGCTCAAACTGACAAACCCAAAATCAAGAGGCACATGCTCTTCGGACTGAGCCAGCCGGATGCCCGTATCCCCATTAAATATTTTCAAATGTGAGTCAGTGTTCTCAAATTGAGAGATCTCACATTGAAATTTGGACTTGTCTTTTCTCTAAAAAAAACTTGAGATCTTTGGCTGCATGGGGCTGGCATTCTTGCAGGGCAGCAACTGGCTGGAACTGACTCTCACTATTCTGTGCTGTTTTTCACCCCCTGCACATTGCCCACATCATTTTCACAGTCCTTGTAGCTATTTGAGTTTGATCGACCTGGTGTGACCCAGGCTGGAAAACACCTCAGTGGTGAGACTTCAGGGTGATGTGAACCCTGGACAGGTGTGCAGCCCATTTTCTCATTTCTTGGCTGAGAATTCTGAGTCCTGTACAGTTGGTCAAAGTATTGTCTAAAAATAGATAAGTAATTAAGGGAATAGGACTTTGCTGTGTTTAGTTCCCATTTTCACAAATGCCTCTGAGCAGTGTTTCTCAACCTTGGCCAGTCATTAAAGTCATCTGGGGAGCATTAAAATTTCACCCCAGAGCAATTAGATCAGAATTTCTGGAGGAGAGACCCAGGCATCAGTATTGGGAAAAAATCGGATGTTCTCATGTGCAGTCGGGGCTGAGAAAACACTGCCAGAGAAGCTGTGAACCCAGCAGCAAGTACTGACCTCATCATCCCAGAGAAATCCTCAAAAAGTTTGGGGAATTATTTGTGGCTGGTTTGATGCCTGTATGTAGTCACTAAAAACCTTGCCTAAGAATAGCCTCTGTCCTTGGAAGCTAGGCTTGCCATTTGCATGGAGTTTACATTCTACGTGGTAGCATCCATGGGGGTACAATTTTAGCCATCACTGTCTCCTTCCCTCGAGGCAAATATGAGGGGTAGGTAGAGGGTAGGAAGAGGCCATGAATAGGGTGCTGAAAGGTAAAGAAACAAAAAAAAAGACGTGACAACCGGAATGCTGGATTTCTACCAATCCATATGGCAACCTGGGTTCTGTGGAAAAACATGGTTTCAATGTCTTGGCTTTTAAGATGATTGATGAAAGGGCAAAAGATAAACTGGTGGTAAACCAAAGGCTGAAATTAAGAATTTGCTTCCATCTGAACTGTGTGTTGCTTTTCCAGCCTCCCCACTCGGGCTACTTTGATCTGAAAAGTCTGCAGAATGACTTCCCTGTTGGAGTCTTGTTAAAGAATTAAAAGAATAGGGAAAAATCCAGAACGAATCATTGTTTCCCAAGTTTCCATAGATAAATTATTTTTCCAAATGACCCGTAATAATAGGGTGAGAAGAAGTGCTTTAAACAATAGCTACCCATGACATTCTCCTTGTCTGCCTTCCCAATAACGTCAGAACAATAGGCTTGGAATCTGAGCCTAATACGGAATTGAAAAATTGCAGACTTAAGGTTTATGATGAGCACAACCCAGCTGGAGCGTTTGCTGAACAATGGCAGGAAGGTTTGGTGAAGCCAATCCGGCCTGCTGTGGTTCTGCCACAAGGGAACGATGAGTTTTAAAGGACACTGCCTAATTTCTCTCTGCAGCTGGGTGTCATTGACTAATGAAAATATATTGGCACACTGCTTACGGGTTATTGTTCCATGTAACTGCACCTCTTAGCTGGGGATTTGTAAGCAGGCCGTGATTGAAAGCAATATGAGTGTGCTCGGTTATTAAAATATTCCAAATACAGCCTGCCCTATTTATTGGAAACAAAGTTTGACAAGATTATGTTGATACGAGGAGCAGATAATGAAACATCGCCGTGCATAGGCACTGCAGTGTCAACTGGGCAGAATTACAGTCCTTAAATATTTATATAGGAAAATGAAATGCAACTATTAATACTTCCAGGAAGTGATACAGTGTGAGAGGAGAAACAGACATGAGGAATAGGATTCTGAGCTACTTTGAACAGGCCAATTTATCATTTTTAGAAAATGGCTGCATGTCTCATTTGCAGGAAATCTTCAAAGAATAGGAAAAGGCATAACCACCACTAAACCTCTAAAAATTAGGCATGTTTCAACAAAAGTGTCCAAAAACCTGATGACTAAATTTATCTATAAGAAAGACTTCAGTTTTATAAAAGGTAATGTCTTTTGGACTGGTTTAAGCTCTAGCCTATTTATTTAGTCACTTAAGAATAACAATTAACTTGGGTGACTAATTTTGTTCTACTTTACTTCGGTATTATTTTGGGGAGAAATCTCTAAAAGCAAATGAAGGTAAATGTCCAGACAGGCAATATACACCTTAAAAGCCTATATAAAATAGGAGGGGTGCCTGGGTAGCGCAGTCGGCTAAGCTTCTGACTCTTGATATCTGCTCAGGTCATGATCTCACAAATTTGTGAGACTGAGTCCTGCGTTGGGCTCTGCACTTAAAGTGCAGAGCCTGCTTGGCCTTCTTTCTCTCTCTCTCCCTTTCTCTCTGCCCCTCCCCTGCTCTCGTTCTCTCTCTCTCTCTCTCTCTCTCTCTCTCTCATATAAATATTTAAAAAAAAAAAAACACTAGGAAGACCCTAGTCTTAAGGATCAGAAGTTCTGGGTTTGAGTCCAAGGTCTGCCTTGAGTTGAATTGTTGCAAAGTTGCTGTCTCATTACAGGCCTAATTTGCTCATTTCCTGTTGTGTATACTTTGTGTTTTGGGATTTGATGATACATTTACTTTTCTCTAAGAATTTTAATTTCTTTTTAATGTTATTTATTTTTGAGACAGAGACAGAGCATGAGCAGGGGAGGGGCAGAGAGACAGGGAGACACAGAATGTGAAGCAGGCTCCAGGCTCTGAACTGTCAGCACAGAGCCTGACGCGGGGCTCAAACTCACAGGCCGTGAGCTCATGACCTGAGCTGAAGTCGGACACTTAACCGATTGAACCAACCAGGTGCCCCATTCTAAGAATTTTAGAAACGCACATCAGTTACACATAGTAAGCAAATTTACCTGGTTCCCAAACCTGATTTGCTAGTAACTTTACATCCATTCATACTGGAGGAATTGGCAAGGATGGCAATGAAGAGCCAGGAGTTGCCTGGGTTCTGGGGCCTTTGAATTCTGCCTACCCTCCTTGTTTTTGACTTTTCTCTGTCTCTCCCTTTTGTTCTTTTTAAAAAATGTTTGTTTATTTATTTTTTAAATGAGCGAGAGAGAGAGAGAGAGAGAGCGCACAAGTGGGGCAGAGAGGCAGAAGGGCAGAGAGAATCCTAAGCAGGTTCCACTCTGAGCATGGAGCCTGACATGGGGCTTGATTCCACGACCTTGGGATCACAACCTGAGCCAAAATCAAGAGTAGACGCTCAACTGATTGAGCCACCAGGCACTCCTCTCCCTTTTGTTCTTCACTCGCTCTGGCACTCAGTCCTCATGCTTCTTATGTTCTGTGCCTCTCCTCATTTTCCACCTGCCCTTTATGCACTCTCCTTGCACGCTGCCCATTAGCAACCCTTCTCTGAGGTGGGCAGCCCAGGAGGGATTTTTGCAGGCTTGAGGCCTCCCTCCCTGTTGTCAAGTTGTAGGTTGACCGAGCAAAGTCCAGTGCACTTGGCTTAAAATGCTGCTTTGAAGGCAAAATGAAAACTACTCAAATCAAATTTAGTAAAAGTCTTCAAAAGGCTGTTAAAAGCATGACAGTCAATAAAAAAGGCTCTGAACCGTAGAGTCAGAAGAAACATATTTTTTATAAATCAGTTAATTTGATTAATTGGACATTTGGCAAACTGCCTACTTGCTGAATTAATTTTCAATCCATTGCACGAGAGCAGAAACTAAACTCTTTTTGCTTTCCCTTTCCTCTTTTCCATCCTCCACCAGACTCCTTTTCTCCCTTTCTTTCTTTTTTTAGAAACATCCTCCATCAACATTTAGTTTGTCGATGATGACTTCTTGTATTGAACCGAATGAAGTAATTGGCAGGAAGGCATAAAAGACGAAAAAAGAGCACAGTTTAATTGTAGCAGTTCCCAAACTATGTTCCAAGCATGGTTTTTTTTAAAGCCTTTTCAAGAGTTTGGTTTGAGAGCAACACTGGATTCAAGAGCATTCTGAAGCTGCAAGGGGAGTTATTAAAAACCGTTACTTGCAATTACTTTTCCAAGTGAGTCAGGATTTTCTCAGTGCTGTGTAATACAATGAAAAAAACTTGGCTGCTGAGACTTATTTGTTGGCACCCATAATCCCCAATTTCAAAAATTTTCAAAAATCTCCTTTTTCTTTTTGATTGATGTCGTAAGTATAGGCTGCACATAATGCTCATCAAAGAATTTTATAATCTTACATGAATAAAAGGCAGTGTTGATCAGTTACACATAGTGAGGTTACATAAGATTTCATTCAGAGGAAAAATCATTCCATTGTCTATATTATCAGTGGCTTGAGCATTTTTCAGACAACTCTGGCCTGGGAAAATTAAGAGGGTTTCACATCCATAACTCAAACAGTGACAAACTCAGTGACCTTGAGAAAATCATTTAAAGATTTGGGGCTCCTGTTTCAATTTATGAAATGAGAGAAAATGGAATTGGTATATATAATATATATTTTTAAAAAGCCAGAACACAAACAAAAATAACCTCTAGGAAGATTAAGAATCCCAGGAGATACTTGAATATTTTAAAAGCTTGGTGGAAATAAATGTCTAGTATGTGACAAATGTGGAGGAATAATGTTTGACTGTCTCAGAGTCCTCTCATGCGGGACACAGCACTCTCCTCATTATTGTAGCTAATGGCCTTGTTTACCATACTGCTAAGAAAAATAGAGGCCAGTATGAGCCAGTGTGGAAAATTCATGTATACCCAAGGTCACCATTACAAAGCATATTCTATTTCCATCCATGAGGACCTTGAAGTTGACTTTCACTAGATACTGAACATACATGGTGAGATTTTCACCTATCCCAGATCTGTAAATACCTTTCATCTGTAGCATGTACTTTTCTCAGTAAAGTTCAGACTTCTCATGGGAGTTCCTGCTTGAGCAGTCTTGAACAGACAATAATAACCTTGTAAGCAGTCAGATACTTGGTCAGCCTGCTTTTCTTGCTCACTCAGCAGTCTTGATTCAAATTCCTGCCTTCTACACATCACAAGTTAGTACATATCTAGAACTTACAGAAGCATTCTAGAAATGTCAAAACCTTAGATAATAAATTCTAGACTGCTGAGGGTGTTCTTGGTGGGCAGTACAATTTAGTGTCCAAGGCTCAGACTCCAGATTTTGAAAGACTGGAATATGAAGGCAGGCCCTGTCACTTGTTGCCTAGTTAGCCTTGGACAAGAGAGGGGACCTTGGGTTCATCTGTGAGGTAGGAATAACAAAGTTCAAGGTTGAAAGTAAGATTGTAGCTAAGTAACTAAATTGAATAGCCCGAATAGTCGATTTGTTGAGTAGCAATATTTTTCAAGTGACCAATTAGCCCAATTTACCAAAAACATACTTCCTCCTATTGAATCAAAAGCTCACTGCATTTAACAATAAATGGGATGGCCTTAACAACTTTGAGAGAATTCTGTGAAGTTTTATTTGACTGGTTGTCAGTTTTTCTTCATAGGATTTTAAGGAATATGCAACTTGTTGCAAATGAAGACTGATACGGTGGTTTGATATTATTGCAAATACATCTGATAATCAGAAAATTGTGATTTCCTTTGTTATACATTTCAGAAGTTCAAGTGGGATTTTTTTTCCAGTAGATAGTGAACTCTTTTGGATCTCTGGAGTGCCATTTTCTCTTTTACTCCTCTTTTAGCATTTTCAGAATTTTTTTCATCAAAATTTCAAGCAGCAGATCAAGTTCTGTTTGGCCATTTGGAGAACCAGATGTCTGGCAAATCGATTTTCAGCACATTGGGCTGCTTCTATTAAGTTCAACAAATATTTCTTGAATGCCTATGATGTGCTGACCTTGGCTCTGGCTATAATGTGAGGACAAGACAGACAGGGTCCTGCTCTCTAATTTTCCATTCCATTGGAGGAAACCAACAATAAACAAAAGGTGATAACCACTAGGAGGAAAATAGAACCGGTTGTCCGGTGTAGACAGTGCTAAAGTGCTACAGCAGGGGTTTGCTATCTTTGGTAAGGTGGTTAGACAAAGCTTCTAGAAGGTGAAGTTGCTGTGCTCAGGAGATTGGCTCTGTTGGGATGGGTAGTTGTGAACCATGGGGCAGGAAAAGTTTGGTGGGGTGATAGGAGAACCAAAAGCAGGGGCCAAAGATGATACTCACTTGCTTTGCTATTGTGGCTGAGGTCTTTGCAGACAAAATGCATATATCCTCTCATTGTGGAATGCTTGGTTTACCATATGACTCATTCATATAATGACTGGGTGTTTGTGGATGTGTTATTTTTCCCACTTCTGCCACATAAATGTTAAATATTGCCCATATTCAGGAACATAGCAGCACTATGGGAACAAAAGATCTATGTAAAATCAAAACAATCAGTCAAGCTGGACAGTTTTGGCAAAAGGTTTCCAGAATACACTTTCATTGATATAGTTTTAAACTGCTGTAGCAGCGTTTTAGTGCCTGATTAATGGGCTCATTTACTTCAAAGCCTGCTTCAAACCATAACCTCTTTGAAAAAATATATATATTAAAGAGAACCTTCAGAAAAGCTCATCAGCATTATTTCATTTACAAACTTTTTGCACTCATAGTCACTCTAACAGAAGTGCAGGGAACACTGATTATATAGGGATTTATATAGCAAAAAGCCTTTTATTTCAGTGTAAAATACATGAATCTGGCCTACAGAATAAAATGAAAAATAACATAAACACATCATAAAGTCACTATGAAAATACAGGTGGGGGATGACATGAAATCACGTCTGCTACTTGAGTCATGGAAAACTTGGCTTCCAAATAAGTCACAAAAAGGCTAAATAGTCACTTGGGGGGAATTTGTCTGATGAAGCATTAAGCCAACCCATCCTAGAGTAGGTCAATGAAGTGTTGGTACCATTTGGAGGCTTTGAAAGATTTTAACAGCACTGCTTGTGAACTTCATTTCAATGGGTTGAAAACCTGCCTGAGTGTGTATGTCACCTGGGAAGCTTGTGAAAACAGGGATTTCTGGGCCATATCAGATCTATGGGTCACAGTCTCCAAAGTAGGGACAATAAATACAAACACAAATACTTCGCAGGTGATTCCAATGCAGTCAGAAATGTTTATATTTCTTATATGTAGAAAGCATCATCATTGCATGTTAATAGACCAGATCAAATCCTTACAAGAAAATTCTGGAGTACTTGGCAAATTGTTTTTCTAGAAGGATGGCAAGGATCATCCTCACTACCTGAGCTGGTGGTGGATGGTGCAAGTGGTAAGAGAGAGGCCATATAGCAAGGGCTCTGAAGCCCCAGGCCCTACTTCAACAGAACAACTCCATTTGTATGTCTTAAACTGTATTTTTAAAGATGTTCAGATATTCTGGTCTTGTACTCACTGACATTAAGGTAATATGTACTCAGACAAGTTTTGTAGAGCATAGATAGCAGCAGAAAAGCTGTGGGATGTTGTCACGTGAGGCCTGACATACTGATCTCAGGCTGGATTTGTATAATTTCATGAAAACACAAAGTGTTATGGGTTCTCATCCCCATATCATCGATGTTTTCCCTCTGGTTGCCTAAAGCCCTGCTCTCTGTTAGGAAGGTCTTATAATTAAACCAAGCTCTTAATGCGACAGTTGTCCACATGGATGGGTCCAAACTAAAATTCTTGTGTTGCAGGCATTATGTCATTCTTACTAGGCTGTCAATTGATGATGGACAGGCTGCTGTTAATGGGAGACCCTTGCTGCTTGGTGACAAGCTGGATAATTGTAGCTCCTTTGTTCAGGAGTGAAGCGAGGGATTTCCCTGTGCTTTGTTAGATTGTTTTGGGGCCAGCTGAGCTTCCTTATAGCTCCCTCATTCTGGCAATATTCTGACTTGAGCAGAGGCCATGATATTCCTGGCTCAGCACCTTCCTTTGTGGTACCTGAAGTCTAGTCCCCTCTTCTCTTCCAACCAACCTTATTCCTGGGCAATGTCTTTCTCTTGCTCTCTCTCCTTTGCCTGGGAAGCCCTTGTCTTGCCATTGGAATGAATAGTCTTGCCTTTCTTCCATTCTCTTACGATTAAGACATAAACTTTATATCTTGGTTCTTCAACATTGGTCTATTGATTTCCAAAATTCCTAGCTCTTGCTTATCATACACTTTGGATTTCAAGACAATGTCTCTGTCATGCGTTTCAAAACCAAAAATCTGACTGTGTTGTGTGCCTTTGGCTGTGTCACATCTCCCCAAAGCCTCAGTGTCCATGGTACGTTTTTACTGGATGTGGGTGGGGAGTGATAATTAGGTAACAAAAATTCTTAGGATGAACAACATAGTGGTTTATTCATCAAAATAATATCCTATTGTTGTGATAGAGATGCAAGATTGAAGATGAAATGTTTGGAGAATGGTAGTAAATATCAGTTTTAATAGCCAGCAATACTACTACTACTACTACTAAAATTAGAAATAATGAGAGTACTCTCATGTGGAGGACTTAGAAATGAAGGGACCTTTTATGAACAAAGCCCTGGATGGTTTGAAGGGTTAGGTCAGAGTCATTACACCAGGTTTTGGTGTCAAAATAATGAAGAAACCCATGCATGAAAAAAAAAAAGGTTGTAGGTTTACCCAGGAATTGGAACGAACTATTATTATTCATGTATCAACCACATGTACATATGGAATTATCTATGCAATATGTATATATTATGGACAGACAAAATGATGGCTATTCTTAGCTATTGAGTTGTGGCTAGAGTAGGAGGAAAGATAAATCTTAATTTTGTTTTGTTTTTATTGTCTTATTTTCTTTACAGATAAATTGCCTTCCATAGGAAATCTGTTATTTAAGTTAAGCCTCATGCCATGGTCAGGGTTAATAGCCTAAAACGTGTTTTGAGTGCTTGCCATGGAGTATAATTTTTTAACTTTTTTTTAAAGTAGGTTCCACACGCAACGTGGGGCTTGAACTTATGACCCTGAGGTGAAGAGTAGCATGCTCTACTGAATGAGCCAGCCAGGCGTCCCACATTTTAAGTTCATTGCCATGTGATACCTTTTGATAGCTTGTCTGAGAGAAATGAAATCAGTAGAAGGATTATTTGAAAGATATACAATCCATTCATTTCTCTCAGTAATTCCCAATGAGGCTGCAATTGTCATTTGGTACATTAGGATTCTTTATATTTTCCTATGCATCATAGTATGGTAAAATCCCAGACCTTGCTCACTAAATGCCAGCAGTGCCCACCTCCCATCATTATAACAGCTAACAATTGCCCTCCCATAGTTTTTAACAAAATTTTTTTTACTTAAATATTTTTAAAAATATTTATTTTTGAGAGAGACAGACAGACAAACAGAATGTGAGTGGGGCAGGGGCAGAAAGAGAGGGAGACACAGGCTCCAGGCTCTGAGCTGTCTGCACAGAGCCCGATGTGGGGCTCGAACTCACGAGCCGTGAGATCATGACCTGAGCTGACATCAGTCATCAGTCCATTAACCGACTGAGCCACCCAGGCCCCCCACCCTCCCATACTTTTAAAGCCATACCACCCTTGGTCAGATACCATTGCTAGAGAATCTAAAATGTATCAGTTGATAATTCAGAGAACTGAGTACTCAAATTGATTAATATAGGCAACCTAATAGAATCCTAGCATGTAGTATAATTTAAAAAAATTTTATCCCTGGGAAATTTTGCACTTTTGCACTCATAAAAATATTTTTATCACCACAATTAAACAATTGAACTGTGACCTTTCTGAGACAGAATTGGGAGATACTTTGTTCTCTGGTCTCAGCAGTAGTGCTTTCCTTGAGCAACTGGCTTATTTTTTCCTTGTAGATTCTGTGAAACTTGAAATTGCATCCATTTTCCTATTGATAGTTGGCAAACTTAGACCCAAATTGTTGGTTTATCTCTGACGTAAATGCTACTGTGTCCCAACCTTATTTGTGGCTTCCTAGTAGTGACTATTAGTGATGATGTGTGTCCTTTGGCTCATATTTTTCTTGTCTTTGATGGGTTCTTATTTTGCTACATTACAGGAATTCTTGTAAATGGCTCGAAGTCTTCTTTGGATCAAGGTAAGATAAAAATATGTACATATATTCAGGTGTATATGGAAACTGTATGATGTGTGAAACTTGAGGGGTATAAATTGAAGTGTATTGGTGACAGTCGAATAGTTTTGCATTCTAATCACTAACACCCATTGAAAATCAAGGTAAAACTTGATAGTAGAACAGCTAACATAAGGGGTGTGTAGGTGGCGCAGTTGGTTAAACATCTGACTCTTGATTTCAGCTCAGGTCAGGATCTCACACTTCATGAGTTCAAGCCCCACATCTGGCTCTCTGTTGACATTGTGGAGCCTTCTTGGGATTCTCTCTCTCCCCCTTTCTCTGCCCCTCCCCCACTCAATCTCTCTCTCTCTCTCTCTCTCTCTCTCTCTCTCAAAATAAATAAACTTAAAAGAACAGCTAACTTAAGGAGTTTAATTACTATATTGGCACAGTTGTTTACTTTGCTAATTGCCATGTGTTGGCACATAATACTCATACATTAAAAAGAGTATAAGTTCATGCTTAGTAGGAATCTTGTCAACTCTTTTGCCTCCTGTATCTAATTTTTTTAGCAGAGGCACAAACCTAAAATGTAAGATACTTTATACTATAGCATGCATTTGGTAATAAGGCTACTATAGTGTTCTTACAGATTACAGATTATGTTCATATAAAATGAAGTGTTGGGCTAATTAATTTTTAATCACTTAGAGTTCTAAAATTTCAACAACTAAAAAGATAGATGAAATTTCCCTTGGAGGTATTGGTAAACAGTATTTCTATTTAAGACGTGGGAATGTTTGTAGGAAGAAGCACCTGGATAGAGAGATGTAAACAATTCTGCCTCATATTGGAAGACACTGAGCACAGTAAGTTTCACTAACTTAATCGTGATTGGCATGGAGTGCAGACGCATGAATAAAGTTGAGAATATAAAGACTCCAGCAATAATACAAGATGCTTGTGTGCTTAAATTAAATGTTCTTGAAGGTCAGAATGCTTTTATTTGCAAAGATCTCTGTATTTTAGGAAGCAGAATGTTCAGTATTGATTCGAAAATATAATGGTTGGAATTCTATTTAAGGTCACTGAATAATAAATATAACTAAGCCCCCAAACTTCCTTTATAACCCAGGAAGCTAGATGCTCAGAAACAGAGGAAAGCGCAAACCAGAAAATATTGGAGCTAGAAATTCAGGCAAAGCTTTGACCTGAAGGTAGGATGTGTGTGTGTGTGTGTGTGTGTGTGTGTATGTGCACGCGCGCGCACGTGTAAGCATGTGTGTGTACATGCACATGTTTTCTCTCATTGTCCCTCCATCTGACATTGAAATAGTGTCTTGAATTTGGACAGAAAGAACATGTCTGAAAAATACAGCTTTGAAAATCCAAATTACAAGTTATAGCCTGTTGTTAGGATGTTAGACTAGACGGTGGCAGAGGGACAAGGGAAACAAGTCACGATGAAATTCTGAAATAAAAAGACGTGCTGCCAAGAGAGAATTCACTGAGCTGTTAGCCCTGTTTTCTTCCCTAATAAAATGATTTTTGAGACTGTTCAGCCAGAAAGGTAAACCATTCTCACAATTTAGAAGTGTCAGTCATCTATAAAGCCATAAGGCAAGACTGAAAGAAATTTGTGATGAAGAATAGGATTCTCACTTAAAAGTCAGAAGAAGATAAGAGAAAGACAATGGAGCCTCTATAGCAAGTCAATTATTTAGGGGTTTGGCTTCAGTTCCTGGATTTTCCCTGTCCTGAAGCTTCTCCTCTCTCTTCCTGACTTGGGCCTGCCTTTTAACCATTACACGGCCTCTAAGGATCCGCCATGGAGAGGAAAGGAAGAACGGTGCTAACTGAACCTGGGTTGGAAAGTGGCTGGCCCCAAGCAGTGCAATTCAAAGGTAGAACAAAATAGTCAGGTTTTGCCTTTTTTCTTGGTCAATTTTTCAAAGCCAGATAATGCTCATTGGATCATCTGTCAATCTAGTGACTACATCTTCAGCACGTGGGTGTGAAGGTGTGGTGATGCAGCTAGTCTGGGGTGTCTACAAGTTGACTTACTCTCTTAGAAATAGACACTGCTTTGCCAGTTGTCGCCTATTGATGTGTGGCTGATGGACAAATTGCTCAGTTGGACAAATGTATTTGTGACCTGGACATTATACTGGGAGATGAGGAGATATCCTACTGCCTGTGTCGATTACCCTGAAAAATATTTTGGCATGCTTTATTAATTTTAACCTAATAATGATCATTTTAAAGGTAAAGTTTCTATTTCAGAGCAGTTTTAGATTTACAGAATTACTGCAAAGATAGTACAGAGAGCTCTTACATACCTCGTGTCCATTGTCACCCACTGACCTCTTACATTAATAATATGGTACATTTGTCAATTAATAAACCAGTATTGATAGATGATTGTAAACTAAACTCTGTAATTTATTCAAATTTCCTCAGTTTTTCCCTAATGTCCATTTTCTGTTCTGAGATCCTTTCCAGGATACTATTGCATTTAGTCTTCATGTCTCCTTAGGCACCTCTAGGTTGTCACAGTTTGTCAGACTTCCTTTATTTTTGATGACCTTAGCAGTTTTGAGGTTTACCGGTCAGATTTTTGGAGAATGTCCCTCATTGGGTGTTTGGGTGATGTTTTCCTCATGATTATACTGGAGAATCTGTTTTTTTGGAAGGAAGATTACAGAGGTGAAGTGCCATTCTCATCACATTGTATTGTGGGTCCATACTATGAATGTGACTTCCTACTGTTGATGTTGACCTTGATCACCTGGCTGAGGTAGCGTTTGTCAGGTTTCTCCACTGTCATTACTTTTTTTCCCCACTCCCTTTCCACAGTGTCCTCTTGGGAAGAAAATCACTAGGCATAACACATATTTAAAACATGAATTTATGCTCCACTTCCTTAAGGGCAGAGTATCTACATAAATCAGTTAGAACTTTTCTTCTTGGGAGATTTCTTTATTATTCCCCATTTATTCACTCATTTGTTTTTATCAGTGTAGATTCGTAGCTCTGTATACTACACTGTGGGTTATAATCTAATACAACTTTCTTTTGTTGGTCAGATTGTTCCACATCTTTTCGTTGGCTCTTGCATCCCTTTCACATACCTCCATCTTGATCGGGAGTTTTCGTTTTTGTTTTCTCAAGAGGTGCTCTAGGCCCACGTGGTGGATTACATTGATTGATTTTTTTGAATATTGAGCCAGCCTTGCACACCTGGAATAAATCCCATTTGATTGAAGTGCATAGTTTTTTTTGGATTTGCCAATATTTTCTTGAGGATTTTCACATGTATGTTCATGAGAGATACTGGTCTGCGGTTTTCTTTTTTGTTTTGTCATCTTGTTCTGGTATTAGGAAAATGATGACCTCACAGAATGAAGAAGTGTTCCCTCTGCCTTCTGGTAGAGATTGGGAAGTATGGATAACACTTCTTCCTTAAGTGTTGGGTAGAATTTACCAGTGACATAATTTGAACCTGGTGATTTCTTTTTTGCAAGGTTATTTTAGTTATTCACTTTCTTTAATAACTTCAATAGCCCTATATCTACTTCTCCTCGAATGGGTTTTGGTAGTTTGTATGTCTCAAGGAATTGGTCCATTTCCTCTAAATCATCAGACTTGTGGACATCGAGTTGTTCACAGTATTACTATATTATCCTTTTATGTCCATGGAATAGTAGAGATGACCTCCCTTTCATTCCCAATATGGGTAAGTTGTGTCTTCTTTCTTTTTTCTTGGTTAGCTTGGCTAGGAGTTTATCAATCTTGCTCACTTTTTTTTTTCTAAGACAAAAAATCAATTTTTGATTTTATTGTTTTTTTTTCTATTCTTGTTTTCTGTTTCATTGATTTCTGCTCTAGTTTCTATTCTTCTGCTGTAAGCTTAAATTGTTCTTACTTCTCTAGTTTCCTAAGGTAGGAGTTTAGGTTATTGATTTTTTTTTTAATCTCTTTTCTGATACATGCATTAAATGCTATAAATTTCCTTCTAAACATTGATTTTGCTACATCTCATAAATTTTCCTAAGTTGTATTTGCATTTTTATTTAGTTCAAAATATTTTGAAATTTCTCTTGAAATTCTACTGTAACTTACATAGTATTTAGAACTTGGTTCTAAATATGTGGGGATTTTTCCAGGTGTATTTCAGTCACAGATTTCTAGTTTAATTTCACTGTGGTCTGAGAACATACTTTGTGTGAGTTTTCTTTTAAATTTGGTAGGGTATATTTTGTGGCCCAGAACGTGGTTTACCTTGGTGAACATTGCATGCAAACTTGAGAAGAAAGTGTGTTCTGCTGTTGGATGGAGTTTTCCACAGATGTGAATTAGATTATGTTGATGGACAGTACTATTCAGGTCAACTGATTTCCTGCCTGCTTGATCTGGCAATTATTGGGGTAGGTGGGGCTGGAGTCCCCAGCTATAGTAGTGGATTTCTCATTTTATTCTTTCAGTTCCATCATTTTTGCCTCCTGGATTTTGATGTTTTATTTTTGGGTACATACATGTTTAGAAATGTTATGTCTTCTTAGGGGATTGATGCCTTTATTAGTATGTAGTGCCTCTTTTTATCTCTGATATTTTTCCTTGTTCTGAAATCTGCTTGGTCTGAAATTAATAAAGCTACTCCAGTGAACTGTTTTTTTGATGAGCAGTAGCATATCTTTCTCTATCCCTTTACTTGCAACCTATCAAGAGTCTTTTTTTCATTAGTGTTTTTTTTTTAATATTCATTTTTGAGAGACAGAGACAGTGAAAGTGAGAGAGACAGAGAGAGAGGGAGACAGAGAATCTGAAGCAGGCTTCAGGCTCTGAGCTGTCATCACAGAGCCCGATGTGGGGCTTGAACCCATGAACTGTGAGATCATGACCTGAGCTGAAGTCAGACACTGAACCAACTGAGCCACCCAGGTGCCCCTCTTTAGTGGTTTTCTTGTAGACAATATATAATTGGGTCTTGTTTGGTGGGCAGTATGACAATTGCTTTCTTTTACTGGCTGTGTTGAGATCATTCATATTTAAAGTAGTTATTAGTACATGTGGGTTTGTATCAACTACATTTATAACTTTTTTGCTTATTACCAGAGGCTTCTTTTTCTGCCTTCTCTGTTTTTGTTTGTTTGTTTGTTTGTTTGTTTTGAGAAAGGGTGCAAGTGAGCCAGGGGCAGAGAGAAAGGGAGAGAGAGAGAGAAGCGGGGCTTGAGCTCACCCAAAGTGAGGCTTGAGCTCACAAACTGTGAGATCATGACCTGAGCGGAAGTCAGATGTTTATCCGACTGAGCCACCCAGGCGCCCTCGCTTTCTCTGGTTTTAGTTGAGTGTTTTATCTTATACATAGAACCTTTTCTCTTCTTTTAGTGTAGCAATTATACTTGTTTAAAAAAGCTTTGCCTTGGTTGCGCTAAAGTTTAAAATGTACATTTTAGACTAATACATGTCCAACTTTAAATAACACTATTGCATTTCCTGTGTAATGTGAGTACCTGATGACAGTGCACTCCCAGTTCCTCCATCCTGTCCCTTAGGACATTGTTTGTCCATATGGTATAATGACACAATACGTTATTACTATTACTTTGAACAGTTAGGTTATAGATCAATGAAGTAAAAGAAAAATAAAATATTTTCCTTTTGCTTCATTTATTTCTTTGCTGATACTCCCTTTCTTTATGTAGAGACAAGCTTCTAACTTAAAAGATTTTCTTTAGGCAAAAGAAAAATTATGTAACTGTTCTTGCAGTAGAGGTCTGCTAGTGATGAATTATCTTGCTATCAAGAAAGACTTTATTTGTCCTTCATATTTGAAGGATAATTTTGCTTGATAGCGATACCACATTGGTGTTTGTTTTCTCTCAACTATTTAAATATTTCACTTTATCCTCTTCTTAGCATGGTTTCTGATTAAGTCAGATATAGTTTATATTTTTGTTCTTCTACAGGTAAATGTTTTTTTTTTTTTTTTTTTAAATTTTTTTTTCAACGTTTTATTTATTTTTGGGACAGAGAGAGACAGAGCATGAACGGGGGAGGGTCAGAGAGAGAGGGAGACACAGAATCTGAAACAGGCTCCAGGCTCCGAGCCATCAGCCCAGAGCCCGACGCGGGGCTCGAACTCACGGACCGCGAGATCGTGACCTGGCTGAAGTCGGACGCTTAACCGACTGCGCCACCCAGGCGCCCCTAGGTAAATGTTTTTTTATTCTTAGGATTCTTTGTGGATTTTCTCTTTGTCTTTGGGTTTCTGCAGTTGGAATATGATATGCCTAGGGGTGTGTGCGTGTGTGTGTGCGCGCACGCACGCATGTTTTGGTATTTATACCAAATATATGCATATATTTGGTATTTATCTTGCTTGGCATTCTCTGAGCTCCTTGGATGTGGTTTGTTGTTACCATTAATTTTAGATAGTTCTCAGCCATTATTATTTCAAAAATTTCTTCTGTTCTCTTTTCCTTTTGGTATTCTAATTATACACATGTTTTATCTTTGGAAATCATCCCCGTTTCTTGGATGTTTTATTCTGTTTTTTTTTAATTTTCTCTTTGCATTTCAATTTGGGAAATTTGTAATGACTTCTCTTCAAGCTCACAGATACCCCAGTGATACTGAGTCCGCTCCTGAGTCCATTGAAGGACTTCTTCATTTCTGTTGCAGTGGTTCTGATTTTCAGCATTTCCCATTCTCTTTCCAAATCTATTAGTCTTCTCTTCTTGCATGTTGTCTATTCTTTTCTTTAGAGTTCTTACCATCATTAGAGTTATTCTAAATACCCTGTTGTGTAAGCCCAACATTTGTGTCACACCTGATCTGGTTCTGATGCTTATTTTGTCTCTTCAGACTGTTTTTCTTGCTTTCTGGAATGGCTTGTATTTTTTTTATTCAAAAGTTAGATTTGTTGTGTTGGGTAATAGGAACTAAGGTAAAAAGGCCTCTAAGTGTGAGGGTTTGTGTTCATCAGTCTAGGAGTTGGGCTTTGTTTTATGTTTGTTGTAGCTCTAGGCATCAGAGGCTTCAGATTCCTCTGGTGTCTTGGGTTTTGTCTCTCCTTTTGACTTTGAACTTCCCTAAGGACTCCTCCTCAGCAAGGATCTGTGTCTTTCAGGTCTTTGTGCTGTAATCTGCTAGTCTACTGGAGTAGTGCTGGTGGGTGCTGAGGTGTGCAGGAGGTGAAGCATTCTATAATCTTCACTTAAATCTGGTCTTCTAGTGGATGGGACTCTGACCTGTGATCATCACATATATTTCTTCTTGTATTGCTTTCCCCTCTCCCAATTAGGTGAGGTAGGAATGTTAGATGGTTCTCTAGTGAGATGATCTCTGGGACAAGGCTCTGGTAAAATTTTTGCTTCCGAAGACTAGGCCTCTATTATGGCGAAGACTCTGGACATGGTTTACCAAGATTGCTCTACTGCTCTCCCTACTTGGGTCGTAAGGGGATCGTTCTGGGCTCTTGACCATGAGAACCCAGTGGGGACTCTGGAGATAAATCCCATGAAAATACGGAGACCCTCCTAAGATGGTAGTTTTCAGGAGTTTGTCAATCTTGGGCTAGTCCACACTTGAACAATATCTAGATGTTCCAACTGGTTTATGGCTCCAGTGGCTTCTGTTTCAGATAAGCAGGTTGTGGCCATGACTCTCGATTTGCCTGTCTCTCCAGGTTTCAGAGTGGTGATTTTCTTTGAAAACTTGCTTCTCTGATCAGCCTCAGACAACTTATTGGTTTTTAGTTTGTCCAGCCTTTTCTTGTTGTAAGGATGAGAGTTCTAAGCTCTTTATTTATTAAAAAAAATTTTTTTTTAACATTTATTCATTTTTGAGAGATAGAGACAGAGCATGAGCGGGGAAGGGACAGAGAGAGAGGGAGACACAGAATCCGAAGCAGGTTCCAGGCTCTGAGCTGTCAGCACACAGCCCAACACGGGGCTTGAAATCACAAACTGGGAGATCATGACCTGAGCTGAGGTCAGCCACTTAACCAACTGAGCCACCCAGGCGCCCCTTGAGTTCTAAGCTCTTTTAAATGCCAGAGCTGAAATGTGAATCGTAATGATTATTTTTGAGAACATTACCACAAATCTTAACACCTCAGAAAGATAAGTACTATTTTCCTTATTTTTCAGATAAACAAATCTATTTTATAGATACACAAAACCTTAGTGAGGTTAAGTTTTATGTCCAAGACCATTTGTCTGCAGGTCTAAATGGTTCTAAAATCTATATACCTTAGTTTCTTGGAAAATAGCTAATAAAGTATCAATTTTTATGTAGGTGAATGTTTATATATTGAAATGTTTCATGTTTTAACATTTTTGTTTACATTTTGGGGACCTCAGTAATAGGGGATTGAGTAATAGTACAGGGTAAGTTATTATCACTGATTTAGGCAGTTCATTTATCAGTTTATTCATTTTCCCCCATTCCACTCCCTCATTCCCTTCTCCCCTGCAGCCCACCAGGGGCAACTAACTGTTGAAAAATGGTTCATACGCATCTTGTTATTCAAGTATGCTCTTGTAAAATATCTTGTATTATATCCCTCTATTTTTATTTTATATATTTGCTATTTTCTTATATATTTTATTCAGTTTCTTTTATTCTTGGCACTGTCTTTTTAAAATACATCCATATTGATCTGCTTGGTTTGTTGAAACTATAGTACTCCAGCTTTATTATTTTTATAGAAAGCTTATATGCTCATTGTAGACATGAAAATAGGGAAGTAATGATCACTGGGAATTACATCCTCAGGTAACCAGAGTTACCATTTTGGATCCTGTGAGGTCTCTTTGCACATATATAGAAATGCATTATATGTGTTCAATTTTACTTAAATAGGACCACCCTGCGCATGTGATTTTACGATTGCTCCCTCTCATTCATCTCTATTTCACGGATACTGTTTCACAACAAATACAGATCCATAGCGTGGCTTTTAATGACCACCCAGTAGTCCATTGTATGGGTGCACTATGTGTAAACAGTTCCCTCTTTGATGGGTATTTTGCTTGCATTTTTTGTTTCTTATAAACACTGCCTCAGTAAACAGCTTTGTGCAGACATCTCCCTTTTGTCCAGTGATCTCTTCAAAGTCAAGACTTTCTGTCCTCTGCATGGGTGGGGCCGGGTTTTATGTCACCCACAAAATTCATGCCTTGTCTGCTAGTTTCTTACCCAAAGAGTAATGTGACTTGAGCTGTTAAATTCAGTGATTTTATAAGTTTATGGACAGTGGCCGTAGGGGAAGAAGTTGCAAAAGAGACCATTTTATCAGCTCTGCTCTAGTAAGTGGGACCCGCGGAAAGACTGCTGTATGCACACACATGAATCTGTGGTCTTCTGTGGCATGGCCTAGCGGAGTCTTTGCTTTCTGCTGCAGGCTGTCTTCTGGGTCACAGCCCTGCTGCAGGTTGTCAGGGTGACACTAGGGTGTCACCAGGCTCCCTAGTGTTCTAATGCCCTTGAGACACCACCCCCATGTCTCTCTTCTACTTTGTGTCAGAATAAATATAAATAAACAAGCTGTCAAAATTAGTAGTTGTTATATAATTTGATTAAAATTATAGTTCAACACTAACTTTTGATGGAGTCAGATTCCGTTTGAAATGTTGTTCTTAACACCGAATATACCAAAATTATTTAGAGGAATGTTATTCTCCTAGTATTTACAACTCAGAAAGATGTATGCCAAGAAACCTCTTGGGTATATCTGCTTTCCCCGAGATATTTTGGGCCAAGACTTGAAAACTCAGGAAATTTAGACACATATGTTTGGGTACTTATTCTTAAATAAACCAAATGTTTCCTTGTTTCAATTTTCAGTATGTTTGTTTCTTATTCATAGTCTGTGGAACTCTAATTCAGAGTTCTGATTGATGAAACTTTCTGGGTTCTAGTTTGCTTTTTTGAGGTGATGGGGGACAAAACTTTAGTAGGAAAAAAATCACTTTTTTAAACGATGATGGAGGTGAGCATGGAATATTAAAATACTTAGAGACAAACAAACTTAAAGATGAAATTTTAGCATCACAAGCAGTTTAAAAAGACCTAATTGCCTGTAACTGACATGCCAGTGAGAAAAACACATTTGTTATGGTGATTGGTTATAAGCTATTATGAGCCACTTTGACTTACTATATTACATGGAAATAATTACGCTTCAACTTTAAAAATGGTGAAATACTTTAATGTTTTTACTATTCTAGAATTAAAAAACCATTGAAAGACTGCTGGCTTTGAGGTTAATTGTCATGGTTTATTTTTCCCCGGACCCATGTGATGCACTTGTGTTTATGATGTCGTGGGGATCAAACTGGACCAGAAAACTTTCCCCCTTCCCCAGTTTTAGGAAGATGTAAGTGACATACAATATTGTATAAGTTGACAGCTTACAACATAACTCACTATGTGTATATACTACAAGGTGATGACCACAATAAGCTAACATCTATCACCACACATAGTTACAAACTGGTTTTGTTGCTTGTGATGAGAACTTTGATGATATGTTCTCTTAGCAACATCCTTTCTCCTTCTCTTTGGTGATCACTCTAGTTTCCACTTGTGATCTGGCCTGTGCTGAGGTCTTTTGCTCTCACCATGGCCTACACTTGTGTTCAGCTCAAAGATAACTTGAGCTAATTTAGCCCCAAGAGAAAGGAGATTTTCCCTTCTAGTGGGAAGATTCTTCAGTCCGAGGAACATAATATAAATTCTAAATGATGATTTTTTTTTTTTTAACCACCAACAGTTCGTTTGTCCCAGTAGTTTTCCTCTGTCAAGCACCTTCTACTGATTGGCTCTGGGACTGCACCACCATGGCTGTGCATGTGTCAGAGCTTTGTCACGTCATCATCCACATGACTTCTGCTCTCCCTTCTTCAGGGCCAGTTCCTTGCCTTCCTGCTGGAGAGCTACTGGGGTATCCTGGGAGTTGGCTGACAGTCCTTAAGTCCCCTTTATGATAATTTCCAGGAGGCTAAAATTCTCTAGAACCTTGGGCAAGTTAGCCTCTCTGTGCGTCAGTCTCCTAGTTTGTAAAGTGGGGTTGATAAGCGTTCACCTCAAAAGGTTGCTCTTGGGGATCAAACAAGTTAATATTTATAAAGTGCTTGGAGCAGTGTCCTAGCCATAGGAAGGGGTCTATGAAGGGTTAAGGATAAATAATAACCTCACAGTTCTGAGAGCTCAGAGTGATCAGAACCAGAATCCTGTTCTGCATCCCACTGAGACCCTGATTACTTGAGCAATTAGAAATGTTACTGTGAAATGTCCCTATTTTGGAACACTGATTTATTCATAAATGAGGGTCTTTTAAATGGAGATATAAAAAGGACTATGCACTAAAACTGAGAATATGTGAACACAATATATTTTATTCTTTGTAAATCAGGGCCACTTGATTTTTAAGATAAAACTATTTTAAAATTATTTATTGCTGTGTTTCTATGAGTCCTGAAGCTCTCATGGGCTAGAAAATAGTTTCGTTCATGCCCACACATACCCACAAATACATAGTTGTTCCTCTTAGAGAACATTTTCTCCAGCTCCCCATGTGCTATTTTGTATTTTCCTGTTTTTCAATCATTAGTGCAACAAATAATCTGATATAAGAAACATGCTGTGCTCATAAAATAACCTCAAATTCCCAACAAACCACTGTGATGGTCTTATTTTATTTAGAACAGAGATGCAGAGGATGAAAAAAATAAACTGCTTTGCTTATCATGACTATAAGCAAATCAACTAGGGTGGCAAATTAGCACACTTGCATTAATGGGTACCCCCCCCTTTCCCGCATCTGTTAGCAACGTACATGTACAGGTGTGCTCTATTAGTTCCCGATCACTGATGTAAACAATTACCACCATCTTAGTGGTTTAAACACGAATTTATTATTTGTCAGTTCTGGCGACTAGAAGTCTGAAATGAGTCGGCAGGGCTGCATTGCTTGCTGAGGGCTCTGCCACAGAGTGTGCTCGGTGCCTTTTTCAGCTTCTAGAGGCTGGCTGCTCTCCTCGCCTCATGGCTACTCCTTCCATCTTCAAAGCCTGTAGTGTTGCATCTTCAAATCTTTTTCTTCCTGACTCTCCTGCCTTCCTCTTTGCTTTATGAGGACCGTTGTGATTACATTGGCCCACCCAGATGATCCAGGATAATGTTCCATCTAGGTCCTTGAACTTCATCACACCTGCAAAATCTCTTTTGCCATGTAGTCATTACATGGCAGAGTAACATATTCACAGGTTCCAGGCATTAGGACATGGACATCTTTTGTGGGGGTGGGGGTGGGGGGACACCACTGTGCCTTGTACCTACTACAGATGCCCTCCTGAATAAGACCTTCAATGCAGTCCAGGCATTTAACTGTCCCCACCTTATTTTTATGACTTTGCAAGTGGTAACTATGGTTAAATTCTGACAAGTTGTTCTCATTTCCTTTCCCTTTCCCCACAAGCCTTTGTACACATTTAAACAAGCCCCATAGCTTTCAGTTTCTTCTTAAATGCTGAAAACACCCTGGAGTTTTGTGAGAAAAGATTTAATGAGAAAGACACCCCCACACTGTGTCTTTAACAGCTACACGAAGCAAGCAAAAGTCAAAGATGAAAGTACATGAGCAAAGAAATCTATGACACCCAGTAATGACATGGGTCTTTGAAGCCATGTGAGAAAATAGATAGGATTTGGTTCTTAGGACTTTTGCTGGGGGAAAAGTTAGGAATGTGGGCACCGGAATTAGCAAATTGAAAGAGGGGCAAGAGAGGCCTTAGAGGCAAGAACAGAGGCTCCCCGGGCACTGCATTCTCAGTGCTGGGCACAAGCCTGACACATCAGAGGCAATTACAAAGCGATTAGTTAATAAAGGACTTGTTGAAAGTATCCAAGGAAGAGCTTAGGCCTTGGGAAGGATCTGGACTGTGAAATACAGCCTGAAAAAAAAAAAAAAAAAAGATGAGTTTAATATCCTCAGGAAGGAGTGAACCACCACATTCAGCTTTGCTTCTAACTGCTGACTCACACAGCCATTCTTCATTGATTCCTTCTCTCTTGATGTAAAAGAAATTAACCCCCTGGTATCCTTCTCCTTTGTCCTTCCTTGAAAAATGAAATAGCAGAACTGTTTCTCTCTTTATTTTGCTCACGCATTACTACTGTTTAAAGCACGATTTTCAAATTCATTTCCAGCTAAGTGGATTGATTTTTTTTTTTTTTATTACTCGTGCTGAACAGTTGACAGGAATGATTTATTGCATCTCTGGGATTTCGGCAGCTCCTATGACTCATGGTTTAATTCACAGTTTCCTTAATGGCTTCGGTGTCTGTGGTGTTTGCTCTGAGAGCTCCTGTAAAGTGCTGGCCTTGCGCTCTGACCCTCGTTTTCCTTTTTCTCGGCTCTGTGACCGTGATGACTATAAGAAGAGAAAACCTTTCTAAACAGAGGAGACCTGCCGCCTTCTCCCTTTCTAGAAACTGCAGCTGTTGTGGCTCTATTCTACCAGCTTGAGTCTGGTCAGCTAGAAAGGAGGCCTGGATGGAGCTGAGCGAGGATGGTAAAACGTGGAGATCTTGGGGAGATGGCCTGTATTCCATACTTCCTAATAACGACAACAAAAATAGCATCCTCCTTACCAGCCACATAGCACGTGTTAGTCCAGGCACTGGCAAACTATAGCCTGCGGGCTAAATTTGGCCCATTACCTATTTTTGTGAATAATGTATTGTTGGAACACAGCTCTGCCCATTCATTTACCTAATGGGTATGCCTCCTTTTTATGCTGCATCGGCAGAGCTGAGTGTTTGCACAGCAACTCTATGAGCTATAGAAACAAAATTCTAGGCCACTTTCAGAAGATGTTTGCTGATGCTGTCTTGGTCCACTTAATTTTCATGATATGAAGTAGATTTTGGTAGTCCCAACACCATTTCACGGAAGAGGAACCTGAGGCTCTGAGACCATAGGTAACATGCTTAAGGTCTTGCAGCTACTAGGACATGAAGAGACAGAATTAGAGCTCAGGAAGTCTATGACACACTGTCTTCAAGGGCTACTCAGAGAAGGCAGTAATTGCTAAGCCTGTCGCATTAACATGTCCTATTTCTTTCCATCCTCACTAAGTTTTGCTTAGTGAAATCTTTCCAGGTTATATGATTGCCAATTGCCTAATGGCTTTATGGAGCTTAGATTTTTGTTTATTTTATTTTATTTTTTTTTTAATTTTTTTTTTCAACGTTTATTTATTTTTGGGACAGAGAGAGACAGAGCATGAATGGGGAAGGGGCAGAGAGAGAGGGAGACACAGAATTGGAAACAGGCTCCAGGCTCTGAGCCATCAGCCCAGAGCCCGACGCGGGGCTCGAACTCACGGACCGCGAGATCGTGACCTGGCTGAAGTCGGTCGTCTAACCGACTGCGCCACCCAGGCGCCCCTATTTTTTATTTTTAAATTTACATCCAAGTTCGTTAGCATATAGTGCTATGATGATTTCAGGAGTAGTTTCCAGGGATTCATCCCCTATGTATAACACCCAGTGCACATCCCAACAAGTGTCCTCTCTAATGCCCCTTACCGATTTAGCCCCTCCCCCCACCCACAACCCCTCCAGCCACCCTGTGTTTCTTCTCTTTATTTAATAATCTCTTATGTTTTGTCCCCCTCCTTGTTTTTATTACTTTTGCTTTCCTTCCCTATATTCGTCTGTTTTGTATATTAATTTCCTCATATGAGTGAAGTTGTATATTTGTCTTTCTCTAATTTTGCTTAGTATAATACCCCCTAGTTCCATCCACATTGCACATGGCAAGATTTCATTGTTTTTGATTGCCACGTAATACTCCATTGTATGTGTGTGTGTGTGTGTGTGTGTGTGTGTGTGTGTATGTGTCACTGTATGTATGTATGTATGTATATACATACATACATACATACATACACACATACACACCACTTCTTTATCTCTTCATCCGTTGATGGACATTTAGGATCTTTCCATACTTGGGCTATTGTTAATATTGCTGCTATAAACATTGGGGGTGCATGTTCCCCTTTGAAACAGCACACCTTGGATAAATACCTAGTAGTGCAATTGCTGGGTGATAGGGTAGTTCTATTTTTAATTTCTTGAGGAACCTCCATACTGTTTTCCAGAGCGGCTGTACCAGTTTGCATTCCCACCAGCAGTGCAAGAGGGTTCCCCTTTTCCTGCATCCTCACCAACATCTATTGTTTCCTGAGTTGTTCATTTTAGCCATTCTGACAGGTGTGATGTGCTATCTCATTGTGGTTTGGATTTGTATTTCTCTGATGATGTGTGATGTTGAGCATTTTTTCATGTGTCGGTTGGCCATCTGGATGTCTTCTTTGGCGAAGTGTTTATTCATGTCTTTTCCCATTTCTTCACTGGATGATTTGTTTTTTGGGTGTTAAATTTAATAAGTTCTTTATAGATTTTGGATACTAACCCTTTATTTGATATGTCATTTGCAAATATCTACTCCCATTCCATTGGTTGCCTTTTACTTTTGCTGATTGTTTCCTTTTCTGTGCAGAAGATTTTTATTTTGATAAGGTCCCAATAATTCATTTTTGCTTTTGTTTCCCTTGCCTCTGGAGATGGGTTGAGTAAGAAGTTGCTGCAGCCAAGGTCAGAGGTTTTTGCCTGCTTTCTTCTTGAGGATTTTGATGGCTTCCTGTCTTACGTTTAGGTCTTTCATCCCTTTTGAGTTTATTTTTATGTATGGTGTAAGAAAGTGGTTCAGGTTAATTTTTCTGCATGTCGCTGTCCAGTTTTTCCAGCACTACTTGCTGAAGGGACTGTATTCCTCTGGATAGTCTCTCCTGCTTTGTCAAAGATTAGTTGGCTGTATGTTTTTGGGTCCATTTCTGGGTTCTCTCTTCTGTTCCATTGATCTGAGTGTCTGTTTTTGAGCCAGTACCATACTGTCTTGATGATTACTGCTTTATAATACATCTTGAAGTCTTGGATTATGATGCCTCCAGCTTTGGTTTTCTTTTTCAGGATTGCTTTGGCTATTCGGGGTCTTTTCCGGTTCCATACAAATTTTAGGATTGTTTGTTCTAGCTTTGTGAAGAATGCTGGTATTACTTTGATAGGGATTGCATTGAATATGTAGATTGCTTTGGGTAGTAGTGACTTGTTAACAATGTTTGTTCTTCCAATCCAGGAGCATGGAATATTTTTCCATTTTTTGTGTCTTCTTCCATTTCTTTCATAAGCTTTCTATAGTTTTCATTGTTTAGATTTTTCACCTCTTTGGTTATGTTTATTCCTAGGTATTTTATGGTTTTTGGGGCAATTGTAAATGGGATCGATTCCTTGATTTGTCTTTCTGTTGCTTCATTATTGATGTATAGGAACGCAACTGATTTATGTGCATTGATTTTATATCCTGAGACTTCGATGAATTCATGGATCAGTTCTAGCAGTTTTTTGATGGAATCTTTTGGGTTTTCCATACAGAGTATCATGTCTGAGGAGAGTGAATGTTTGACTTCCTCTTTGCTGATTTGGATGCCTTTTATTTCTTTGTGTTGTCTGCTGAGGCTAGGACTTCCAATAGTATATTGAATAGCAGTGGCGAAAGTGGACATTCCTCTTGTGTTCCTGACCGTGGGGGAAAGCTCTTAGTTTTTCCCCATTGAGGATGATATTAGCAGTGGGTCTTTTTTTAAAAATTTTTTTAACGTTTATTTATTTTTGAGAGACTGACAGAGCATGGGCAGGATAGGGGCAGAGGGAGGAAGACACAGAATCCAAGGCATGCTCCAGGCTCTGAGATTTCAGCACAGAGCCTGATGTGGGTCTTGAACTCACTATGAGATCATGACCTGGGCTGAAGTCAGACGCTTAACCAACTGAGCCACCCAGGTGCCTAGCTGTGGGTCTTTCATATATGGTTTTTATGATCTTGAGGTATGATACTTCTGTCCCAACATTCTTGAGGATTTTTGTCAAGAAAGAATGCTATATTTTGTCAGTTGCTTTGTCTTCGTCTACTTAGAGGATCATGTGGTTCTTGTCCTTTCTTTTATTGATGTGATGTATCACATTGATTGTTCTGTGGATATTGAACCAGCCATGCATCCCAGGTACAAATCCCACTTGATCATGGTGAATAATTATTTTAATGTATTGTTGGATCCAATTTGCTAGTATCTTGTTGAAGATTTTTGCATCCATGTTCATCAGGGAAATTGGTCTGTAGTTCTTCTTTTTAGTGGGATCTTTGGTTTTGGAATCAAGGAAATGCTGGCTTCATTGAATGAGGTTGGAAGGTTTCCTTTCATTTCTATTTTTTGCAACAGGTTCAAAAGAATAGGTGCTAATTCTTTAAATGTTTGGTAGAATTCCCCTGGAAAGTCATCTGGCCCTGGACTCTAGTTTGTTGGGAGATTTTTTTATTACTAATTCGATTTCTTTACTGATTGTGGGTCTGTTCAGATTTTCTATTTCTTTCTGTTTCAGTTTTGGTAGTGCATATGTTTCTAGAAATTTGTCCATTTCTTCCAGATTGCCCATTTTATTGGCATATAATTGCTCATAATATTCTCTTATTATTGTTTGTATTTCTGCAGTGTTGATTGTGATCTCTCTTCTTTCATTCTTGATTTTATTTATTTGGGTCCTTTCCTTTTTGATCAAACTGGCTAGGGGCTTATCAATTATATTCTTTCAAAGCACCAGCTCTGGGTTTCATTCATCTCTTCTATTGTTTTTTTGGTTTCAATTGCATTGATTTCTTCTTTAATCTTTATTATTTCCTATCTTCTGCTGGTTTGGGGTTTGATTTGCTGTTGTTTTTCCAGTTCTTTAAAGTGTAAGGTTAGGTTGTGTATCTGAGACCTTTCTTCCTTCTTTAAGAAGGCCTGAATTGCTATATACTTCCCTCTTATGACCGCCTTTGCTGCATCCCAGAGGTTTTGGGCTTTGGTGTTATCATTTTCATTGGCTTCCATGTAATTTTTAATTTCCTCTTTAACTTCTTGGTTAGTTCATTCGTTCTTTAGTAGGATGTTCTTTAGTCTCCAAGTATTTGCTGTCTTTCCAAATTTTTTCTTGTGGTTGACTTTGAGTTTCATGGCGTTGTGACCTGAAAATATGCACAGTATGATCTTGATCTTTTTGTACATATTGAGGGCTGATTTGTGTCCCAGTATGTGGTCTATTCTGGAGAATGTTCCATGTGTACTAGAGAAGAATGTATATTCTGCTTTAGGATGAAATGTTCTGAATATATCTGTTAAGTCTCTCTGGTCCAGTGTGTCATTCAAAGCCATTGTTTCCTTGTTGATTTTCTGTTGAGATGATCTGTCCATTGCTATAAGTGGGGTGCTGAAGGCCCCTACTGTTGTGGTATTATTATCAATGAATTTCTGTATGTTTGTGATTAATTGATTTATATATTTGGGTGTTACAATGTTTGAGGCATAAATATTTACAATTGTTAGATCTTCTTGGTGGAGAGACCCCTTGATTATGATATAATGCCTTTCTTCATCTCTTGTTACAGTCTCTATTTTAAAAACCAGATTTTCTGGTATAAGTTTGGCTTCTCCGGCTTTCTTTTGGCGACCATTAGCATGATAGGTGGTTCTCTATCCCCTAATTTCATTCTCAAGGTATCTTTAGTTCTTCAATGGGTCTCTTGTAAACAGCATATATATGGATCTTGTTTTCTTATCCATTCTGTTATCCTATGTCTTTTGATTGGAGCATTGAGTCCATTGACATTTAGAGTGAGTACTGAAAAGTATGAATTTGTTGCCATTGCATTGCCTGTAGAGTTGGAGTTTCTGGTGGTGTTCTCTGGTCCTTTCTAGTCTTTGTTGCTTTTGTTCTTGTTTTGTTTCTTCTTTTCTCCCCTCAAAGAGTCCCCCTTAAAATTTCTTCCAGGGCTGGTTTAGTGGTCACAAACTCCTTTAGTTTTTGTTTGCCTGGGACACTTTTGATCTCTCCTTCTATTTTGAATGACAGTCTTGCTGGAGAAAGAATTCTTGGTTGCAGGTTTTTCTGATTCAGCACATTGAATATATCCTGCCACTCCTTTCTGGCCTGCCAAGTTTCTGTGGATAGGTCTGCTGTGAACCTGATCTGTCTTTCCTGGTAGGTTCAGGACTTTTTTCCCTTGCTTCTTTCATATTCTTTCCTTGCCCGAGTGTTTTGTGAATTTGACTGTGATATGCCTTGTTGATGGTCGGTTTTTGTTGAATCTACTGGGAGTTCTCTGTGCTTCTTGGATTTTGATGTCTGTGTCTTTCCCGAGGTTAGGAAAGTTTTCTGCTCTGATATGCTGACATAACTCTTCTACCTGTTTGTCTCTCTCTTCATCTTCTGGGACTCCTATGATTTGTGTATTATTCCTTTTTAGTGAGTCACTGCATTCTCTATTTCTTATATCATGCTCTTTTGCCTTAGTCTCCATGTTTTTTTCTGCCGCATTATTCTCTAGACGTTTGTCCTCTGTATTGCTGATTCACTGCTCTGCTTTATCCATTCTTGCTGCTGTGGCATCCATTTGAGATTGCAGCTCAGTTGTAACATTTTTAATTTTGCCCTGACTGGATTTTATTTCTTTTACCTGTAGAAAGGGATTCTATGCTTTTTTTCAACCCCAGCTAGTACTCTTATTATTGTGATTCTAAATTCTGGTTAAGACATCTTGCTTGTGTCTGTGTTAAGTCCCTGGATGCCATTTCTTCCTGTTTTTTTCTTTTGGGGTGAATTCCTTCATTTCATCATTTTGAAGGAAGAAAAAGAATTAATAAAATAAAATAAAATAAAAGTTAAAAAATTAAAAACAACACAAAAAATGAAATAAAGGATGCTAGCTTTTAGTTATGTTTTGGTCTGCTTGTTGAAAGAAGCTTGATAGAATAGGGAAAAAAGAGAATGAAAAGAAAAGAAAACAAAACAAAAAAAGGAAAACGTTTGAAAATTAAAAAAATGAATACAATAAAATAGCATAAAATGAAATGAAAGTAAATTAATATTTTAAAAAAATTTCCAAAAATGTATAAAATATAGTAGAAAAATTGAAGAAAGATCTTTTTTATAAAAATGGAAAATAAAAATAAATTTTTTCTCTTTCTGTATTCAAGAATAAGAAAAAAATTGAATAGATGGACCAGTGAATAGAATGAAATACAAGTGAAATTACATCCAGTTTCCCCTAAAAGTCAAAGTATGAAGCACTTTATAGTCTGTAAACTAAGCAGGTGGAGAGACTTGTATTCCTCTAGAGTGAGTTGGCCCAGTTGGGCGGGGCTTGGTGTAGCGGCTCTGTTCTCCACTAGATGGCACTGCTTTGTTTACTGTGGTGGATTGTTGTGCATGGAGGCGTGTATGCGGACGCACGGGATGGCTTAACATGGCATCTCCCAGCTACCGTGTGTCTAGTATCAGAACTCTGTGTTGTCACCCACGGGCATTCAAGTACCCCTCCTTTGTCTCTGGCTTCCATCCACTCCCCGCTTCTATACTCTGTGACCAAGACATCAGCCTGCCAGGGGGTACCTTCCTACTGAGTTTTATCTCTGATGGGGCTGTTTTTCCAAACTCTTTACTTCTAAGGAGCTTTGATCCGTTCAGATACTCTGGGGGAGGGTTTTGTGAGCGATGGCCGGGAGCTGGTCTGCCCCCAGGAATGTTTGGGAGACCATGCTGCTGAGGATGCCCGGAGACTGCGGTGGGGTGTCAGCCTGCCCCAGAGAAAGTTCGTGTGATCATGTGCAGCAGCGTTTCAGGGATTATGGTAAATCACAACACACATCTGGCACCAGGCTTCACCCTTAACATACTTGTTCCTGCACCAGCGAATGTGGTTGTTCTCTGGGGTCTGCTGGGACCTTTGCCTGTCGGGAGGCCACATAGCCTCCTCCCAGCAGGGAAACTGCCTCTCCCCATGTGGCCTAAGGACCCCTCAGACCTTGATATCTGCTCCTGGGGATTCTCCCTTCCCACAAGAGCTCTTCCAGGTATGGAACTGTGGGGTTTCAGACTCTGTGCTCCCCTGTTTATAGAGTCTTAATCAAATTTAAACCCTCTCCGTTATTCTTTCTCCCTTTTTTGTTCAGTCCTTGCAGTCTCTTTCTCCTTTCTCCATTTTTTGTTCAGTCCACTCTTTATCTTTCTCTCCAGCTGCTTTCAGTTGGGGGGTGTGTGCTTTTCCTGTACCTCCCCCCACCCCATCTCTGTCCTTGCTCCACAGCAAAAACAGCTCCCTGCCCTCTGTGGCCTCTCTCTCCCCCAGTTCACCTCTGCATGCCACATACCTGTCGAGTTCTGTTGTTCAAGTTGTGCAGATTGTTGTGTTAATCCTCAAATCAGTTTTCCAGGTGTGCAAGATGGTTCAGTGTTGATCAAACTCATTTCAGGAATGAGAGACGCAAAAGAAGTTCCATGCTACTCCACCATCTTGGCCCCTCCCCTGGAGTTTAGATTTTTAACTCAGAACTGTGTATTAACTGATGAAACCATTTGTTTGTGTAGATCATCGGTTCTCACCCTTGGCTACCTAGTGGAGTCACTGCAGGAGCTCTGGCAATCCTGACCTTGGGTCCCATAACTCCCAGGTTCTTATTTCATCAGCTTAGGGTGCAATCTGGGCATGGCGAATTTTAATAGCTCCCCAGGTGATTCTAATGTGCAACTAGGGTTGAGACATTTGTAAGTCTTGCCCTAGAAGACAGTGGTCATAATGTGAGGTCTTCTGTAGTGAGTAAACCAGTGGTACAATAAATAGGAAAAGAGGAAAAGAAGGGCAAGTGATTCATAGAAGAAGCACCAACCCATCTTGAAAATGTTGGAAATTTGTGAGCCCAACTTCAGGAAATATTACATATACTATCTCTTTTGTGATGATGACTGTTGCATTATACTCTGGAATTTCCTTATTTGTGTATGATTATACTAAGGTGTGTGTGTGTGTGTGTGTGTGTGTGTGTGTGTATGGAGAGAGAGGGAGGAAAGGGCGGGGGGAGAGATTTTTTGCTCAGAGAGAGGAGACGTAGTTGGAAAGAAATAGTGGAAAAATAGAATACCCTCCTTTAAAAAAGGGTACATTGGCTTGTGCATTCATTCAAAACCTGCAGTGTATTTCTTCTACAAAATGTGTATTTTGAGTTTCTCCATGTCTTAACCTTTACTTGAAGGGCAAGTTAAATCAGGGCTGATTTAGACTCACGGGGTTTGTTAACTGACGGCTGCCTCATGGACTTACATCATAATCATTAGCAGCAAATATTGAGCAAGCCCTCCCAGGGGACTCGGTAGCACTGTGCAGCTGCCTCATCTCCCAGAAAGTGCACCTTCACTGCAGTGCCTGGGAAAACATAATCGCAGCTGAAATTCCAAATAAATATCTCACTCCTCAGATTCTTTCCACTGTTGCTATTTGCACTGATGATGGAGCCAATGTTGTTAAAACAGCATGAGACTGAACATTTACCCATGAGCCGAGTTCCCCAAGCTGTCTTTACTGGCTGGTACATCATTCCAGTAAGAATAATGAAATTATTAGACATAAGAGAGAGGTTTAAAGATTTTTCTCCACCATCAAAGGTCTTACATGTTTTCTTGGAGGCTGCAAGAGAGAAGTGGGGTATGTACATAAAGTATCTACATAAAAAGCATGAGGTTTTGTCTGTGCAAAAGTGGCTCCCCTTTACCTTTCTTAGGCATGACCACAAAGGAGCACGGGCATTGCTCAGTCTCTGGATGGTGGAAAGGAAATCCATGTTTTAGAATTGGAACATAGTAGATTTATGAGATGTTAATGTGTCAAGTCTTAGTAACTTCTCAAAAAGGCTACTTGTGAAGTCGGACTGTCATCAGTCACAGAAACTGATGCATCTGTCTTCTGAGAAATCCCTCAGAAACATCTTCCAGAAAGATTATGAAAGATGAAAAATATCAATACGGTGAAAAGGTATTCTATAAATGGGAACTTTTGCTGCTTCTGGCAACTTGTGAGCACTCTCTCAATTGAGAAATGACAAAATGATACATGCATAGAATCTATTGAAGAAAATAATGAAATTGATGAAAGACAGCTGGGCCAGGATCAATTATTGCATATTTATGAAACTTCCCCATCAAAATGAGGCTATACTAAATGCATTTATTAAAACACACAGTCACATGGCCACAAGATGCGAACTTGTGCTCAGGTAGCACAGGTGAGATAGTGCTCCCTAAAGTGAGCTAAGCAAACCAACCTGACTGTAATATTGAGTAAGAGTGGTTAAATAATGACATCAAAGGCAAGTGTATACAGTATTGAAAGATGTGGATGGAAAAGAATATAATCAAATGTTGAGTGTAGTAGTGACTGCAGATCTTGGCTGTTGGCATCTTGTTCATGTCAGATACAATCAGTTTTTAAAATCAGGACATGTTTTGTTTTTACACAAACAGCAAATAGAAATTGCAGCTCATACGCACTGCTTAAACTGAATCAAATAACCTATGGGCAACTGCATCAATTTTATAAATAACCAGATAAAAACCCAGAGCAAGTAGAGAAAGTATTCTCTGCTGTTGACCATATGTTGCTTGATTGGACTCCCTCAACCTCAGCCAAGAGTTGTGATTTTGACAGTTGCTGACATTTCCCCATTAAGCCCAATATGGATCACAGGCCCAAATAATATATATCTTCCTGACATACTGGAAAAACATTACTGAAAAGGGTCATGATTAAGAATGGACCAAAATGGGGGCGCCTGGGTGGCGCAGTCGGTTAAGCGTCTGACTTCAGCCAGGTCACGATCTCGCGGTCCGGGAGTTCGAGCCCCGTGTCAGGCTCTGGGCTGATGGCTCAGAGCCTGGAGCCTGTTTCCGATTCTGTGCCTCCCTCTCTCTCTGCTCCTCCCCCGTTCATGCTCTCTCTCTGTCCCCAAAATAAATAAACGTTGAAAAAAAAAAAAAAAGAATGGACCAAAATGGAGATAAGAATGTGAAGAATTTTTGCATTGTGTGTCCTATCACCCTTGCAGTCCATACAGCAGTGTGGTAAAGTAGTCCCCATCTGAGCTCCAGTGGATAAGGTCCAGTCATTTCTGACTCTTGTGCTTAGAGACAGAAGAGCGGTATCTTCACATAATAGAAGATTTTAGCATATGGATGACCTAAAAGGACCACAATGGCCATATTTAATTTCCTTTGTCTTTCCATCTCCAAAAATACGTTGAGCACCTGCTGTGTCAGACCCAGGGCTCATTGCTCATAGTGATGAAGAAATGCCTGCCCTCACAGAACTTATAGTATAGTGAGGGAAGACAGCTGTGAAAGGCATAGTCCCCCAAATAAACTAAGGGTTACAAGTTATAAGGAATATTCTGTAGGCAGAGAACATGATGGGCTGAATGAGTTCAGCAACAGACCATCAGTTAGATTGTGAGGTCTGAGAAGGCCTCTTTGAGGAACATTTAGGCTGTGACCTGAAGAATAATGAAAGGGTTTGTCAGAGTAAGAGCACTTACCAAATCTCCACTGAGGCCTGTAACTCTGTTACAGCTAACCCTCTTGTGATGGGCTGAACTCTTTCCACTGGTGAGACCTACCACTCCAAGGTCCAGTTGGGATGACCCCGCAGTCTCCTGGCATTTTTCCCCCCACTCTGCTTATTGAATCACACTGAAAACAAAAATGCTAGCTTAGACCAGTGGCTTCCAACTCTGTTAAAAGCGAGATGATACTGGAATGTGTATGTATACTTTTATTCTAAAAGATAAGGAAATTAATTTTTATAAATATTTATTGATTGGCTTAGTATATGTACATAGTTTATATAAATAAATAGACATCATCTTAGGGTGTGTGTCAATGTTTTTCCTGATAAGCGTGTATGGTCAAAAAACTAGAGATCACGTAAAAAAAAAAAAATAACAGTGAATAATCAAGAATCATTGCATAGAGTAAGCAGAATCCAGTCTCCTCGTTTCCCCCCATTAACTTTACTTTAAAGGCAGCTATTCAGCCTTCACAGCCCAGCTTAAACTCCTCCTTGGTAACCAGAGATGCTTCATGGTCTCATAACTTAGACCCATACTCAAACTGTTCATATCCCTGATATCTCATAGCATTCATTGTCTGATTCAGTATTTTGTTGTTTTACTAATACTGCCTTTTATTGCTTTCTAGTGTTTTCATCTGCAATTGTCTTGTCTTTCCAAGTAGACATAAGTTGCTCTGGGACTAGATTGAATGTAGTGCATGTTTATTTGACATAATGCTGGGAAAATAGAAAGTACTCATTGGATACTTCTGGACTAAACCCTATAGGGCTTTGCTGTTAAAAATGTGGCCAAAGGACCAGCAGCATCAACATCACCTGGGAGCATATTAGAGCACATTAAATTTGCACTATTCTGTCGCTCTTCTGTTTTTCTCTAATTCCTCCTGAAGGCCCATTCATATTAAACCAGCACTTCTCAAGTTATAATGTTCCTGAATCACCTGGGGTGGATCCTGTTAAAATGCAGATTCTGACTCAGTAGGTCTGGGTAAGACCCAAGAGTCTGAATGTTAAAAAAGTTCCCAGGTTGTTCTGGTATTTCTGGTCTGGAAACCATAATTTATATTTAAGGTCCTGTAAGTATGCTACCCATGATGGTAACTCTAGCTACATGTAGCTATTGAGCAGTTGAGACATGGGATTTTGAAGCTGAGCATGGAAGGAAAAATGTAAAATATTTCTAATATTTTTTGATATTGATAATTTTTAACCATGGTAATATTTTTGATATATTGGATTAAGTAAAATACAGTTTCACATTTAGTTTCTTTTTACAAAATTTGTAATGAAGTTACTATAAAACTTATAAGCACATGTGACTCATGTTATATTTCTGTTGGATGATACCATTCTAGAAGACTCCCTGAGCTCTCTTAAGTATATTATCCATTGAAAATCCACCTCAAGTTCATTCTCCTAAAGCGACACCAGTTTAGTGATAACTGAAATAAAATTTGTAATTATAAATTACAAAACCATCCTCAGAAAATGTTTTTCCTCGTGGAAGTATATATGCCAGACTTGCTATTTTTATTACTCAAAATACTGAGGTTTTTATCAACATCTCAGATTTCTGTGCATATGTGTAATAATATAGGCCTTATACATGGGTGAATATGCTTATAAGTATTGGATTGATCATCTGTGATTAACTTCTTGACAAGTAGAGGTGATGGATGCGGATGCTGTTACTATATCCAAAGTGTAATATAACTGGCCCTCAGCTCTTGAATATTCTGCCCCATTTTTCTAGTCTTTTTTTTCCCCCTCTACATTTCGGTTTTGGAAGTTTCTTTTGACAAATCTTCAAGCCTACTAATTCTTTGCTTGGTTGTGTCCACTCTACTGATGAACCCATTAAAGACATTTTTCATTTCCTGTATAGTGGTTTTGATTTCTAGCATTTCCTTTTGGCTCTTGATTAGAATTTCCATCTCTCTGCTTATATTACTCATCGGTTCTTGCATGTTGTCTGCTTTTTCCCATTAATGCCATTAGCATGTTAATCATATTTATTTTATATTAGTAGTGCTATGTGTGGCCTATTATTTCTATCCTTCTTGAGTTTTGAAAAATATATGCTGACATCTTCCCAGGTATGGAAAGAAGGATCAGGCTCATAAATATGTAGTCTTTGCAGCTCACTTAGCTCTCTTAGCATAATTGTATGACTGCTATGTGCCCTCTTCAGTGCCCTGGTTGTAGAGCGGGAGCCATGTATCGATCCAGGCATAGCTGTTTGGTATCATACACTATACTAGACTCTGGGAAAACAGTAGTAGGCAAATACCATTCCACCCTCCGAGAACCCCAGGGTAATGGGAGAGGCCAACTGATGAACAGGTACTTAAGATACGGTGTGACATGTCCTCTGTATAGGTAGGTGAGGGAATAGTGGGATGTTTCCTAGAGAAAATGGTGGGGGAAAATAAGACCTAAAAACAGGAGTCGGAGGCAGCTAGGCAGTGAAGAGGGTACAGTATCTACCAAGTGCATACATTTTGGTTATCTTTTGCCACATAGCAAACTGCCAAAATAAGTGGTGCAAAACAAAAGTCTCTTTTTTTTCTTTCTTTCTTTTTTTTATGGTCACAGAATCTGTTGGTCAGAAATGGGGATAGAACATCATGGGGAGGGAATATTTTTGTTCCTGCAGTGTCTGGGTTTTCCTCCAGGAAGACTCATTTAGCTTGAGAGCCAGGGCTGGAATCATCTGGAGGCTTCTTCTATTGTGTCTGGGATGACTCAGTGATTGGACTCAGAAGGACTGTTGACAAGAGGACCTACATGTGGCTTCCCCATGTGGCTTTGGCCTCTCACAGAATGGTGCCTGGGCTCCTAAGAGAGCGTCCAAAAAGGGGACATCCAGGGAGTGAGGATTCCAAAGGCCCACGGGAGAGACTCCAGTGCAGCTTTTTTTTTTTTTAATGTCTTCTTCTTTTGTTTTTTAATTTTTATTATTTTATTATTTTATTATTATTTATTTTTTTATTTGAGAGAGAGAGAGAATGAATGAATGAATGGGAGAGAGGGGCAGAGGGAGAAAGAGAATTACAAGCAGGCTCCTTGCTCAGGACGGAGCCCAACATGGGGCTCAATCCCATGACTCTGGGATCATGACCTGAGATGAAATCAAGAGTTGGACGCTCAACCTAGCTGCTCAGATGCCCCTTGATGGCTTCTTCTGATTGACCCATAGAAGTCCTACAGATACTGTTGTGGCCTTGGGAAAATTCAGTTCATCACACCATATTTACAGAGCATGGTGTGTTAGGGGAAGCAGAAAGTTCACTGACTGGAGCATAATATTCTGCTGGAAATCTTTATTTTACTTCTTCCTTTTCAGGGGCTGTATTCTAAGGAGGGACATTCTTTTGATTCTGTAACAGGCAGTCTGGTAGATTGGAGAGTCCATGGGCTGTGCAATCAGCAAGGCCTGAATTCACTTAGCTTATTTTCTGTATTCATTGCAGATTCAAGAGAGAGATAATTTTATTGTAAATAAAATATAAAATCTTGTGTTGGATAGTATTTTTGTGCTCCCTTTTGTTAATTTTTAAAGCAGATGACATTTAATCTTTCTCTCACCCTAAAATACAATAAAAATAAAGTCACCGTTTCCTCTGGGAGCTTTGATTGATTTTTTTTTTCTTTGAGTATCCATGGCTCTCACAGAAATATTCTCTATCCTACGTCTGGTGCTTCAGAATGGATGAATGTGTAGGTAACATTTTTCTGGTGAATATAGTTTTCACTTTTATATCTTCCTTTTATTTTTTAGTTCCTGAAAAATGGTGTTAATACACTATTTTTATAGTGTTGCAGTGTTTCTTAAAAATATGTTGCTGAACTCTTCCCTTCTAATTCCAGTAAACTAAAAATCCTGCCCTTTGGATGCTGAAAGAGAGAAACAGTTTCTTTCATGGGTTCTCAATGTAAGGAAGTTCTCCTAGCCCTAGTGTAAATTCTCGGAGGGCTTGTACAAAAGCAGCCTCTAACCTGAAGCCTGGAGGACTGAGTTAGAAGTATTTTCTTTCCCATGTGAGAGGTTTTGGAATTTCTTATTTTTGTACAGTTTCTTTATACTATTATCAGCAGTTCCTTAAAACACTATCCAAATGCAAAACCCTAAAATGGCACTTTATTCATCTTACTCCTTTATATGTAAAATTGGTTACTTTTTACCTGATGCTTTATTTCTATAGCATGCAGCTGTATATCTTTTGTAATAACCCATCACTTGAAGTAGAAGCCAATATCATTGCTGAATGCTCCCCGTGACCCAGATGAATCTCAGTCATTCACGATGTTTGTGAATTCTACCTTCTAAATCTCTTTCAAATATATTTCTTACCGCCACCCCCACCCCCAAGGCATCATGGAATAGAAATAAAAAGAGCAAGGCTTTTGGAACAGGAGAGTCTAACCCTAACCCTGGGCTCTTGACATTGTGACCTGGGGTGAGCTTGTCAAGCTCTCCCATTCTCCATTCTATATAAAATGGGGTTACCGATGTCTACCTCACAGTGTCTGTGATTAAATGAGATAAGAGTTACAAAGTATCCGGAACATAATGGACCTGTGATAAATTCTGGCTCCCCTTTCAAATCCTCATCTTCTCTGTCCAAAACTGTTTGACTGAACTCAAATTAGGATTGCTGCTTGTTCATTTCTTTTGTCCGAATTAGGTGCAGACCTCTCATTCAGGCTTTCAACACTGTTCACGTTTTGGCAACTGTTTTGTTTCTCTGTTGCTGCATAATAAACCGACCCCCCAATAACCTAGTTGCTTAAAACAACCTTTTAATTATTTCTCATAATTCTGCGGGTTGGGTGGTTCTTCTCCTGGTTTCTCTTGGGATCTCTGAAGTCATATAGCAACTGGGGCTGGTATATGCAAGATGACTGAACTCCTATATCTGGTGCCTTGGCTTGGACAGCTGCGCTCATCAGGGACCCTAGAACTTGACGATATCTGCCTCTTCATTTGGCTTCTCTCTTTGATGGCTCTAGCAAGGTGACCAGACTTCTTATGTGGTAGTTCAGGGCTCTGTAAAATGTAAAATGTAAAACAGAAGTGGACAGGTCTCCTTAAAGCTGAATCCCAGAACTTCACAGGTCACCTCCATTGTGTTTTATTGACTACAAAGGAGTCATAAGGCTACCACAGATTCATTTTGGTTGAGCATCACACAAAAGCCTAGTTATGGGGGAGGCAACATGCATTGGGACACCAGCTACCAAGCAACTAATTTTTAAAAGTACTTTTATATCTGTATTTCTTCCCAGGGTACTTTGCAGTCCAAGTGCCCATGATCTTGCAAGGATTTTGTACATGTGCATGTAAAAGGTGGTAGGTAGGGGTACCATGCTTGCACATGATCTTCCCATTGTCTAGAATGCCCTTTCTCTTCTTGTTTAGATATAAACCTTCTACTCCTATACTGTGACAGCTAAAATAGGTACTTCATCTGTGAGGCCTTCCTTAACTTGGGTGCAGGGTCATTCCTACTGTGCTGCTTGGATATATTTGATATTATCATAGTGCACTTATCAGCTTGTTTGAGTCTGTCCCTCAGACTGTATTTGAACCTCTTAAGGGTATGGCTGTGTCTTTTTCACTCTCCTATGACCTAGGGTTTTAGTCTGAGTTCTTCTAGAAATAGACCTTGAGATAAGGCTTTGAATGCAAGTAGGTTTTTTGGAAGGTGATTCCAAGAAGCTCTAAGAGGGCGTGGGAAGATGGGGAAGGGAAGGAAGACAGTGTAGAATATATTCATAATCACTGATCTCACTGGGGACTGCTGAGAAGCAGTACAGAACCCTTGTCAGTCTTGTCCCATGCAAGGGTGAGAAACTTGGGATATTTATCCACCAACTCCCATCCTTCATTGATTGAGGGGTATTAGCTCTTGACACTTGGGCCTGCCTCGTACTCCGCCCAAGAACACCCTCAGGTGGAAAGTCACATGGTTGATGAAGAAAGCCAATGATGTATGAAGGCATGGTGAGAGCTAAGAAGAGGGTGGATGGGGACCTGTAGAGAATCTGCAACAGTGCATGCCTGGAAAATAATATGTAATCGATACAAGTTGGTTGAATGACATCAATGAATGAGGGAGTGAAACTTGTAGGGTTTTTTTTGGTGCCAAATCAAGAAAAAATAAAGTGTTTTTATTTTATTTTACCATGTATTAAGTGCATTCTATTGACAGGTGATTTCTCTGTTATCTAATTTAATTTTTACAACAATCCTAGGAGGAATCCTTTATTATCCTGATTCTGAAGATGTGGAAACAGTTTCAGAGATGATAAATAACTTGCCCAAAAAATAAAATAATTTTTTGTAAATTAAAAAATTTTGAGGACACATCTTTTAAAATCAGAACTTGTGATTTCTACTGACGTACGCTGTACTCTTTAGTTATTTTCCTCTCTCGAATACTTTCACCCCTCCTGACTGAAATAACCCACACACCATTACTAGAGTATAGCAGTATCTGATTGTAAAGCTTTGGTTTTGAATACAGTGTGCATGCAGATAGCAGTCCATCCTAGAGGAAGGGGTTTGTAGGGTTTGAGCAAGTCTCACTGGAAGGACCTCTGTCTAAAGGTTTCGGCACAGGTTTCATGAATACAAATGATGTGTCATTTGTTCACATTAGAAGTAAGTTGTTTCATTTATCCATTTGGCTTTGCCATGGACAGACATCTGAAAAGATTCTACATTTGATTTTTATTTTATATTCAATAATTTTCTTCAGGCCACTTGCATTCAGGACCTGCAAAGTTACCTTAAAAATTGAGAGAACAGAATTCAAAAAGTTAACTCACACACTGCAACCAACAGAAAACACTGGTGTTAAGAAATGACATATTTATTAGTATTTAAACAAGCACATCTCCCTGGACTTTTTAGCATAGTGTGGCTGTGACTTGATTTATACATTAATCTGTGCAGTAATGAGGCATCTTTCAAAGAAGTGAGGCTCTCATGTTTGGGTGAATGTCAGAATCACCTAGAAGCTTGTCACAAATACAGATTTCTAGAACCCACCCTACTGAAATATATATATATTTGATAAGCAAACCAGGTCAGTCTGAAGATCTTGCAAGTTTGAGAATTGTTATCTGAAAGGTATTAAAATAACCACTTAGCCTGTCTGAGTGAAGTTTAGTCTACCTCATTGATTAACTCCCTGTTGACCAAGGCCATGTTTCATATTGACCTGGCTTCCCCTTAGCACCAGTACAGTGTTTCATATGTAGTGAGCCATCAGTAAATACTTGTTGATGACAATGGTTTAAGGCCAGCCTATTTGTACTTTACTTGATCAACGGAGGAAAGCTATTCCAACAAATTGGATACCTTGGATAAATATTACCAGACATCTGATGTGGTGCTGGGTTTGCAATTTGGCATTTCAGTGGAATTTTTTAATCAGTTACCTTGCTGTTTAACACATTCTTTGAATCATTCAGTCGAGGGTAATGGAAAGGAACTACCAGATGTTAACTGTATTGTACTGACAGATGCTTTCTATAGGTTATCTCACTTAAATTTTACAAAGTCCTGTGAGGAAGCTTTTGTTATCCTCCTTCTGTAGAGGTGAAAACAATTTTGAAGTAACTTGCCCGAAGTCATACAGCAAGTAAGTGATAGAGCTGCGATTAGAGTCCAAATTCATCCATTCCCAACATTCATGCTATTTTCAAGACACAAAGAGTCTTTTCAAGGCATCTTCCAAGCCAAAGTCCAGTATGAAGCATTACTTGTTGGGGGGTAGGGTGGGAAATATGGGAGGCAAAAGTTTAGTTCTTTTTTAGCCAGATTTGATTCTGAGAGTCTTCCTACTTACCCTTCTCTTACCCTGATCTTTTCCTTTGTCTTAATTCCTTTTCTCTTCTAACTCAAAGCAATAAGCACATAGATGATGGGAGAGTAGCCGATATTGGTGGTAAAACAATTTCAGTCTCTAATTTTTCTTTCAGCTCTTCCCTGGATTATCCATATTTTTGCCTCAATTTTCCAATTAAATTTTATAGTGGAAACATGAGGTAAATGGAATGAAACCCTTAGCTATAAACTGAGCCACAAGAAGCAATGTGAGAAGTTTTCAAAAGTGAGGTTTTTTTTTTAAGATTAGAATAACTATAGTAGAGATAAGTGAGTTATGGGAGGCTACACTAAATAGAATTCTCATGTTCAAGAGGGATTTAGAAAGGTATTAGGAGGTAGTACTGCAAGAGTTGACACAAGAAGAGGTCAAGATATATATGGGGATTTCAGTTTTATTGGAGGTCAAGGTGAGAATATTTTCAAGTAGCATCAAAGTGAACATGAAAAGTAGTCTCAGAGATAAGAGAAATGTGAGAATTGCAAGGCATGGATCATGCCAAGATTGCTGTCTTGGGAGCCTTTGGGGATAAAAGGAATTAGGACTGATTACACTTAAATTCCATCCTGCAAATTGTCCTAAAGCAGGGAAGGCTGTCAAGGTCAGGCAGGTCATCCGATAAGAGACCAAAGTAGGTGCCAAGGAGTGTGCTTGACTCCTACGTTATCATAGCCAGAGTCACATCTTTAGTTGCTGTTCATAGTGAGAAATCTAAGTGTAAAGTTAGCAAAGAACCAAATGAATTCTGCTCAGAAGGGTGAGCAGAATGTTCAGAAGCTTTAAAGAATGTCAGAGGCATATTTCACTTGATACTATCGTTGTTATTTACAATGACTATCACTGACATTTTATAGCACTATCACTCCATTCTTTCCTCTCTTACCTTCTTGTCTCCTCAGAATTATTATTTTTTTTTGCCTTTTTCTCTTATATAACAGAAAAACCATACCTACTGACAAATTTACCTCCAAAAACTCAAAAGACTGTGATCTGAGGGTGACCCCAGGGAAGCCAGGTTAGGTGGCTTCCTGTAATCTCTTCTGGTGTTTATTGGCATGTTTCCTTCTTAAACTCTCCATATATCACCCCTTCAACCTGTGGAAAATTCCATGCTTACTACTCTTTCCATGTTCCTCCTTCATTGGTACCTGAGGTGGCTTTGGCTCTACATGGAGAATTTTACAGTAAAAAAGAATGACCATTTCTTTTTCTTTGAAAAACATCTTTGTAGCCCTCCTTGACATGATGGGGAGAGCCGGTAAGAGCATGAAGTGGTAAAAGATCAGTTAGGAGGCTGTTTCAAGAGTGAGAATTGGCTCCTGGAAGGTCACAATGGTAAGAGACTTGAGGGACATGCCAAAGGCAGAAAAATTCTTACTCCTCTGATAATCACCCAAGTAAACTGCGAACTTCATGAAGGCAGCATCCATATCTATCTTCTTTATTTCAAAAATTATCTTTTTACAACAAAATTCCTGGCACATAATAGGTGCTCAATGATTATTTGGTGAATGAATGAATGAGGACATTCCATCATAACCACTAGTGCAATTCTTTACACCATTCAGTATGGCTAATTCCATGATAGCTTTACATTTGGAGTCCAGTTCTCCACATGTCATTCACTTTCTCGTATCCCTCTCACCTGGTATATTTGAAGCATCGTGAAGGTCAGGGACATCAAATAGGTATCATTATTCTCAGATTTCAGTTCCTAGTATAATGGGCTATATATAATAGAAAAGTAGCATGTGTTTTATAAATGAATTTAATAACATTCATGATAATACTATGACTTCAAAGGGAAACTTTCAAACATATAAAAGTGATATTTTGAGAGATTTGGGGATCAGGCTTTAAGAGATGTTAGAAATTGGCTTCTAATGATTACCTTGAGCTGATATATATGAGTAATCTCCAGTGTAAACTGAAAATTCTAGCTTGGTACTGATGATGACTGGTGCATTGGCATCTTACTTGAACAAATGTAGGTTAAAGTTTGAGAGGATATACTCGAGTAATAAAAAAGGCAGAAGATGGGTTTTTGATGGTTTAAAGCTTCCACAGTTGGTGAAATATTTGCAAGGGTATTAGCAAGATATGACAGTTCATTTTTTTAAATCTCTTCCTGGTGAAGACATGGAACGCCATTTCTGGAAGAGGGGATATATTAGGACCTATTGGGTACATGATATTTTCTGCTTATTGCTAGCTTCTGTAAATGTATCTTATAAACTATCCCACAAGAAGAATGACACAAGTTGAGCTTGTGTCAAACAGTAAAAGTTAAAACAGATGGCAGATGAATATACCGTTACTCTTGCCTGATTTTATCAGAGGTCAAAGATTACAGGTCACTACTAATGAAGGGCTACAGGTTATTGCATCAAGAGGAAGTCTGGTGGTAGTTAAGGGTCTTGATTTTGGAGTCAGACAACTTGGTTTCCAATCCTGGTTCTACCACTTACTACTCATATGACTCCATTCAAGTGACCTAACTACCTAGTGCCTCAGTTTACTTCTCTGTAAAATGGAGCCTAATAATAGTCCTCATCTCATTGCTTGTAGTGAGGGTTGTGTGACTTAACACTGTAAAGCACTCAGAATGGTGCCTGGTATGTAATAAGGCCATCTAAGTGTTTTCTATTATCATTAGCTTAAGACTTTGATTTACATTGAGGAAACTGAGGTCCATAGTCGTGAATCCTTGTACGTAAGGCCACAGAGACTAGACTAGAACTTAGCTACGCTCATTCTAAATTCAGGGCTTTTTTTTGCTCTGGGATGATGACCTGTTAGGTGAATAAAATGACTTCAGTAAACCTCAAGAAATTGGAATTTCATTGAAAGCAATTTTTTAAGTTTATTTATTTATTTATTTATTCATTCATTCATTCATTCATTCAGAGACAGGGAGAGTGCGAGGGCACATGAGCAGGGGAGAGCCAGAGAGAGTGGGAGAGAGAGAATCCCAAACAGCCTTCACACCATCAGCACAAAGCGCGATGCGGCGCTTGATTCCACAAACTGCGAGATCATGACCCAAGCCGAAATCAAGAGTCAGATGCTTAACCGACTTAGTCACCTAGGTGTCCCTGCAATACTTTTTTTAAGGTAACAGCCAAGACCAGCCAGTGAACTTATGACTGGTATCCGTAAGTATATATTAATCTTTTGACCATAGGCATTGTTGCAAATATGTTGCTACCCACCCCCCCCCAACAGATCCTCTGGTCACTGGACCAGTCCATGCTATAAGCATTCTTCTACAGGCATCTGTAACTCTCTACCTTGGGGCTTTTTCTTGACCTTTGTATGTGTAGGCCAGAAATATTCAAGAGCTAAGTCCTCCTGGGGACAGTCTCCCCATCAATGATGGAAAAGATGTGAAGAAAAAAATACCCCATGTACTTGCCCCTCAGATGAGATTACATACACACTGAAGCTTATTCTATACTCTATCTCTCAGAAGTCCTCAGCAAGACTAAGCCTCGGGAGCCCACAGGAGACACCTGCTCACTGGCAACACATCCTGAATTGCTTGCTTTCTTATCTTACCTCACTTCCCTTTTCCTCTGCTAGTAGTTTTTGGGATCACCTTGCAAATAAACTAGTTGGACTCAAATCCTTGTCTCAGGGTCTGCTTCATCTCATTGAATGGTTATTAGAAATAAGCAAGAGGTCTAAGTACTCAATGGTTTGATGTTCTAGAAGATGGAAAAAAAACCTGGCTGTGAGACCCCTCAGGAAAAAGTGGACGTTTTTGGAGTGCCTTTGTTTCATCCATAACAAGCAAGGCCTACTTAGAAATATAAAGTTCTCAGAAACTTTTAAACCCTGAAGGAAACTGGAAATGTTTGAACAAATAAAAATACTTACATAGCTTATATAATTTTTAGCACCCTTCACAGATCTAAAGTCACTTTGTTAATTTAGGAACATAAAAATGCATTATGTATAACTTGGTTGGCTCCTAAAAGTATCATGTTTGATATCTTGAGAGATGTGAAGGCCTGGAAAATTTGAGGGGCAAAAAGAATATTTTGAAAATGAATCTTGAAATGCCATGATTAAATACAATTCCAAGTTTATTCTGTAAGCTGGTCAGGTATAGGCTGTTGGTTCAGGTGGGGTCATTTCCCCAGTCCTGGAATCGGTATTTCTTCAGGGAAATTTGGGAGTTAGATCCATGGGCATGAGACACTGTAGTTCTGGGGTGTGGTAAATGTGCTACAGTTTTAGTTTGGGGTACTTGGGAATAGCCGAGTTACATTGTGATACACTGTCACACCCCAAGGAGTACTTGACATTTTCTGTGCACCTCAGTACATCTTTAGGTACCCCTGTATTCATAAATCCATCTGTAATATGAAAACAATGTAAAGACAGCTCTGTTGAGACGCAGATGCTGGGTAGTCTGGAAGAGCCATACCCTGGCTAAGGCCTTGGATCCTTACACCAGCATCATGGAGATGGATGTATATAACCACATTTCCTTGCAAAATCATGTAACTAAGTCATTTAGCAAATGACACCCTCCAGGCACAGGGATTGGTTTGAATGTGGCTTTTGTCGCTCAATGGTCAGGTTTTTATTAAATGGTTGAAGAAACCCTCCTCTTGGATGTAAATTTCTACCTGAAGTTACTGTTTGAAATCAGCTTTTAAAAGAGGGTAGGGGTGCCTGGGTGGCTCAGCTGGTTGAGTGAACAACTCTTGATTTTGGCTCAGGTCATGATCCCAGAGTCGTGGGGTCGAGCCCTGCATCGGCTCTGTACTGAGCATGGAGCCTGCTTGAGATTCTCTCCCCCCCCCGTCCTTCTCCCCTGCTCATGAGTGTTTTCCCTCTCTAAAATAAATAAACTTAAAAAGGGGTGCCTGGGTGGCTCAGTTGGTTAGGCGTCCCACTTCAGCTCAGGTCATGATCTCACAGTCCGTGAGTTCGAGCCCTGCGTCGGGCTCTGTGCTGACAGCTCGGAGCCTGGAGCCTGCTTTGGATTCTGTGTCTCCCTCTCTCTCTGCCCCTCCCCTGCTCATGCTCTGTCTCTCTCTGTCTCAAAAAATAAATAAATAAAAACATTAAAAACATTAAAAAATAAAATTAAAAAAAAATTTAAAACAGGGAAGGCAGAGGGGGAGAAAATTGCCCTATAATTTAGGAGAGAAGTGAAGCCAGAGGCATGATCAAACTGTACCTGAAATTGACGCTATCTATGGACTTCTCAGTTACATGGGAGCTGCTCTGTAGTGTTTTAGCCTCTTCATATGAGGAATTCTATTTCTTCCACTAGAAGACATTCTTAGGGACACATTTAGGCATAATAGGAATGTGACTACTAAAACTTACTCTTTAAAAGTAATTGAATAAAAATTTTGCTTTAACTATAATCTATCACAATAAGCTATACTCTCAAGCTCCATTTTACGGACTTTTCTGGAGTCGATGTTAGATATGGCTGAGAAGTCTGAGCATCATTACAAATTCAGCAGAGGATAAAGTTCAGGGTCTTTTTGAAGTGAAGGTTCACTATAAACATCATAGAGGAGGATGCTATCTAGCAGTCACTAATATTTTATTATTTTGTGATCACATTTCACAAACCAACTGGCTACATTCCAGTTTGAATAAGCAAATTGGAATAAACAATTCCACCTGGCTTAGATACCTATTTTATTTGGGCAATTGGCCGTTCACTTGGCATGTAGTATTGAGCATTCAACAGCTGGTGCTCTTCCACCATGGGGCCTTTCTTTTCAGAAGATAATTACTTCAGAGATTGACAAAGAACTGGATCTGAGCTGGGATCATTCAAGACCAAGGATGTATTAAAATCTTAGGATATCACTATTTTAAATAATGATGAGGACTCAGAAAATGGAAATCTTTTCTCTTCAAGACACATCGTAAGCACTTTCCTCTAAGAATGAGGAGCATCCTTTAAAAGGTTTTTCCTTTAGGTATTAGTTGAAGAAAGTATTTAACCTTTTGAAGGTGGCCCTGTGCCCATGACGGATAATTTTCTCTTGGTGAAATGTTAGCAATTTGTAGAATACAGACAAAATGAAATATGGTTTGGCCATATGCATTTTTTTTTCACTTAGGGAATGTTTTTTGTTCTCTCCGGCTCTCTGCCTGGAAGACTGATCATGCCCTAATACATACATGGCAAACGTGTACACATCCTCTTTGTCTCAACTTATGGTTTTTCCTCTAGGAAATCTCTCACTACCACTGCCACCACTCACCTACCCACTCAGAAAAAGTCATGTACGTAGTATTCTGTAGTTAGCATTCTGTACTTGATCATCAAAGCATTAATTAAACTTACTCTGTTGTAAGTGCCTCTTTACTTGTCTTTATCCTCAACTGGGACATACAGGCCTGGAGGTGGCCCCCATCATCCCTAACTCCTGGTGATTACATTCTTGTATGATTTTCATCCCCTTGATTTTGGGATATGTGACTTGCTTCTAATCAATGGAACGTGGCAAACATGTCGGGATGTCACTCCCATGATTAGGTTATATTATATAAAACTCTGTCTTGTTAGCAGGCTCACTCTAGAGACTCTCCTTGGTAGCTTTGAAGAAGCCAGCTGCCAGGAGTCCTACAAGCTGCAAAGAAATTAATTCTGCCAGCAACCTGAGTGAGCTTGGAAGTCCTATCTTTGTTTCTATTTTACAGATAGAGATTTGAGGTTAGAGATGCTAAGTTTCTTTCCTTAGGACACTCTGTGCATAATTGGTGGAACCGGGATCTTTGAGTTTCCAGTATGCAGTGCAGCAACTAGCACATAACAGGTATCCTAAAAGATGCCTGTCAAATCAGTGTGTGAGGCCCAGGCTGGATAGAAAGTCTCAACTCGAGCACTTGTGAATCCACCCATCCTTTCTAAAGCAAGTCTCTTCAAGTGAACGATTAGAATAGAAAACCTAACTCTGATTGTGTAGCTTGAAGCATCTTACTTTAAGGTTTGGTGACTGGATCCATCGACACTTAACATTTTGAAAACATAAAGGAGTAAAGTCAGAATTTGCACCTGTAGGAATTGTTTGTGCTTTGTCTTCATTTAAACATTTTCTTGTTAATGCTCATTTTTCTTGAGGAGAGGATCAGCTCATCTGGGTGGAAGGACAGTACACTGTTCTTCAGTTGAGTGACCACACTGTGTTCTTCCTGGTAGCTTGGCATTATGGATGAAGACAGGAGTGATGGGAAGATGAGTGGGCAGGCACTCTTTGCAATTAGGCCTCTTGAGCTGTAACAATGAGTGTTCAGTCTTCATCTTTTACAATAGTCTCTTGTCCTTAAGATATGAGCATGACATTTTTTTAAGTTACTGGGTGCTGTGAATAATTTCATCCTCTGGAAATGTCTTTTGAGATGCTGCTTTAAATCTTTTTATGACACATTTTAAATGGAGTACTTAAAAGTGCTAAATTCCTTCCTTCCTCTCCTCCATTTCTTCCTCTCTTTCTCCCTTCCCCCTCCCTCTTTGCCTCCTTCCTTCTCCATATTTAGTGAGCACATACTAGGTGCCAGAGTTTAAAAGGCTATACACATCTGACAACATCCCACATCTCATGGTGTGTGTGGGGGGGTGGGGCAGGGGGTTGTTTACAGAAATAAAGAATAAACAAAAATGTCCATTTAAAATATTATCAAGGGAAAATAGGGTGGTATGATAGAGAAGGATTAGCAGGTGAATTCCTTAGACTGAGTGAGCAGAAAAGGTCTTTTCATGAGGTTTTAAGCTGGAACAAGAAAGAACCAGCCATGCAAAGATCTGGTGGAAGAGAATTGCAGACAAGGGGAAGGGTTAATGCAAAGCTTCTGAGATGAGAGTGAGGTTGGTGAGTTTGAGTTAAGTACCAGTGGTGAGGTCACTCTGAGTGACTGGAGACGGATGGGAAGAGAAGTATGGGGATAATGTTATAGGTACAGGCAAGGACTAGATAATAGAGGGCCTTGTAAGCCATGGTAAAGAGTTAAACTAGGGGAAGCACAGGCTTGGGTTCTGATAGGATGATCAGAAATTTTCTTATAGTCATCTTAAGCATGAGATTCCTATCAGAGCTTCAAGTCAGGATTGGATACAATAGGCTAAAGATGAAGATCTAGGATCATCAGCTTATTATTGGTCTTTAAGACCATAGATAGGATGAGATCATCCAGGTAGAGTTCAGATCAAGAAGAGAAAGAGACCCAGGAGTGAGCCACAGAATACTCTAATGCTGTCAAAGAGAAGAGGAGAAACCAACAGAAGAGATTGGTCAGTGAGACAATCAGGAGTATAAAGCTGAGAAAATCGAGAAAAGAAAATACATCAAGTTGGAGGGAATAGTCAACTTTGTCTAAAGCAGCAGTTTTTAAACAAGTTTGTGCCACAGTATCTTTTGTCACATACTGAGGCCTATGGAACACTTCTCAGAAAAACATTTTTAAATACCTCATATAAAATACATAGGATTACAAACCATACTAAGTGATGTGTAAACTAGTATATGTATGCTTTGCGGTAATTACTGGACTATACAGTATTTCTATTCTTAATATTTTGAGGAACCTCCATACTGTTTTTCACAGTGGTTGCACCAATTTACATTCCTCCCAACAATGTGTGAGGGTTCTTTTTTCCCCACATCCTCCCCAATACTTGTTATTTCTTGTCTTTCTGATTCTAGCCATTCTGACAGGTACAAGGTGATGATAGATCATTGTGGTCTTCATTTGCATTTCCCTGATGACTAGTGATATTGAGCATCTTTTCATGTGTCTGTTGGACATCTGTACATCTTATTTGGAAAAAGTATTCAGGTCCTCTGCCCATTTCTTAATCAGATTATTTATGGGTTTTTTTTGGTGTCATGTTGTTTAAATTCTTTATGTGTTTGATATTTGATATTAACTTCTTATGGGATACATCATTTGCAAATATCTTCTCCCATTCAGGGAATCTCCAATTCCCTTTTTGTTTTGTTGATTATTTCCTTTGCTGTGCAAAAGCTTGTTATTTTGGTATAGTCCCAATGGTTTATTTTTGCTTTATTTCCCTTGCCTTAGGAGACATATCTAGAAAAATGTTTCCATGGCCAATGTCAAATAAATTATTGCCTATGTTTTCTTCTAGGAGTTTTATGGTTTCATATCTCACATGTAGGTCTTTAATCTATTTTGAGTTTATTTTTGTGTATAGTGCAAGAAAGAGGTCCAATTTTATTCTTTTGTATGTAGCTTTCTGGCTTTCCCAGCATCATTTGTGGAAGAGATTATATTTTCCCCATTGCATATTCTTGCCTCCTTGGTTGTAGATTAATTAACCATATAAGTGTGGGTTTATTTCTGGGTTCTCTATTCTGATCCATTGATCTATGTGTCTATTTTTATGCCAATACCATACTGTTTTGATGACTACAGCTTTGTAATATAACTTGAAGTCTGGAATTGTGATGCCTCTAGCTTTGTTCTTCTTCTTCAAGATTGCTTTGGCTATTCAGGGTCTTTTGTGGTTCTATACAAACTTTGGGGATTATTTGTTCTAGTTATGTGAAAAATACTATTGGTCTTTTGACAGGGATTGCATTGAATCCATAGATTGCTTTGGGTGGTGTGGACATTTTAACAATATTTTTTCTCGCAATCCGTGAGCATGGAATCTCTTTCCATTTGTTTGTGTTATCTTCAATTTCCTTCATCAGTGATTTATACTTTACAGAGTACAGGTCTTTTAACTCCTTGGTTAAGTTTATTCCTAGGTATTTTATTATATTTGGTGCAATTGGAAATGGGACTGTTTTCTAAATTTCTCTTTCTGCTACTTCATTATTAGTGTATAGAAATGCAAAGATTTCTGTATTTCAATTTTGTGTCCTGCAACTTCATTGAATTCATTCAGCAGTTCAAATAGATTTTTATATTTGTTTTTTATTAACCTATTCTATGACTATATCTAGTGGTGAGTTACTGTTGTAATCTCTAAGTAGTGATGAGCCGAGATGATACTTGAGATAGCTGCAACATCTTCAATGTAATATGTAATATGAAAATGTAATATGTTTAAGATGTAATATAAAAATATGTGATTTTGTGACAAAGTCACAGGTACTTCTAATACTGGTTTGTCTCTAACATTGGGGTTTATTGACTATGTGTAAAACTCAAGGAAACACTAAATTTCAGTGAGACGTTAGTGAAAATAAAGACATTTTTCCCCATGCAAGTTCATAGACTGATTTCAAAACCACTGGTTTAATGTTGAAAGGTAAGTCTTCAGAAATGGAACTCAGCAGTGTGGATTCTTCTAAATAGTGACTTAATTTGCTATATTTGTTTAATCTTGAGCACTACTCTTAGGCTTGTTAATGTTCTGTGTCACTGTTAGAAAAATGACAGTAAGAGGGCACAGAGCAAAGACAGAGGAAGTGGGTGGAGAGGGGAGGGGAATGAATACTGAATATTCTTTTCTCAAGTTACTTATGTTGAGGAACATTAATATTCATAAAGACGTCTAATATTAAAACTGATTTGGAATTGAATTTATTAGGGCAGAAAACGTTTAAATCTGCCTCTACTTCCATTATTTGTTATTCAGAATACTTTATAGGGAAGAAGGATAGACATTTGTATAAAGGTTCTACCTTTGTTCTTTTGTTCTTTCCATTGCCTCCTTTAAAGTTCTTGAATATCTATTATATTCCTCTCTCCCTCCAGTTACATACTGATATGCAAAATATAGGTAACTTGGGGGGTATTTAAAGTACAATGCCCAATTTATGAGTGTGCTGGTAATTTTGGAATGTCAAAGGTAGGTGCTCAAAAATTATTTGTTTGTTGACTGCTAGATTGAAATGATTTCCTTACTCCTCTGTTCTACTTTGCATCTCCCCATGAATGGGGCATTCCACAAATCTAAACTTTTATACTTGTATCCAACATATCACCAATTCCATGATGAACAGTCCTTCATACTCATTTTGTTTGTGTGTTTTTAAAACTTTTTAAAAGTTTATTTATTTATTTTGAGAGACAGAGACTGTGAGCAAGAGAGGGGCAGAGAGACAGGGAGAGAGAGAATCTCAAGCAGGTTCAACGCTATCAGCGCAGAGCCAGACACAAGGCTCAGTCTCACAAACTGTGAGATTACGACCTGAGCTGAAATCAGGACTCAGATGCCCGTCGACTGAGCCAGCCAGGTGCCCCTCATTTTGCTTGTGTCATACTATAGTGCAGTGGTTGGAAAACTATGGCTTGTGGCCTATTTTTTGTATAGCCACCAAACAAGAATACTTTTTACATTTTTAAAGGGGTGTAAAAACAAATCAAACAGAAACAAAAACAAAAACAAAGAATATTCAACTGAGACCATAGTGGCCTGCAAAACCTAAACTGTTTACTATTTGGCCCTTTAGAGAAAAAGTTAGCTGATCCCTGAATAGTGGCACACACACATGTGTGCGTTGTGCATGTGTGTGCACACATGTATGTCTAGGAAGTTTTCTCAGCCTCTTTATTTAGGTAATAGATTTTTGTCCTCTAGAGCACCAGGATTAACAAGTGATCAGACTTCACCAATCCTAAGAAGTCATCACTCTAGGAATTAAGACTGGTCTAAAGGCTGAGCATGTGACTATTTTTTGGATTAATAAAATGGACTGGAGAAAAAAAAAATAAAGGCTGAGCATGTGAAACCAGCCAGGGTCATCAGTATCCTTTCCATAGACTTGATATATAGATGTTGGGAAAAGGCCTCTTATCTTTTTACTGGGGTTGGTAAGCTAAGATGGGATAAGCCTGGTCATGCTGGTGAACTTCATGGAAAAACATCGGCAGTAGGAGAATGGAATTAACGAGCGGAGGGAAGTGGGCCTGATAGATGCAGAATAAAAGGAGAGGGCACAACCCAAAGCATTTAAGCAGTGACACTGGAGGACAGATTTGTTCTCTCTCTGCATTATCTGAGTCAGCAATCTTCCTTTGTTTGAGTTGCAATTCTACTACTTGTAAGCAAAATAACTCTTCATAATTCAAATATATCACAGATCTTCCAAAAGTTCAGTAGAAACTTGATTTTTCTTTTGTTCTTAATTGGAAAGCTGCAATAATGTATAGAGCTACGAATTAGTAAGCACTCTCAATGTTCTAAACATATAGCTGATAATTTTACATTATGAAGTACGTATTATTGCTACCACATTACACAGGAGGGAACAAAATTCAGAGTTTAAGTAATTTGATTAAGATCTCACTGCTAAACAGGTGGCAAAGCTGAAATACACTCCACATTGTGACTCAAGTTCACATACATTTAATATGGTCATGGGATTTAAGTGATCTGACAAAATAAGACCTTATCATGCTCTTCCCTCTGAACACAGCATAACAATAAATTGATATTGATTTCCTCATCGACATTTTAGGGTTTAAATGGAGCAACTTTGTTTCCTCATTGCCTATAAACATTTCAAATATATGTTAACAATTAGACTGTTACTCCTTTTGGGACTCAAAACATCATAAAGATGTATAAAGTGTATTGTGCCCCATGTTTTTAAATTTGAATTTATTTTTTACTGAAGTGTAGTTGACATGCGATGTATTAATTCAGATGCACAACAATAGTCGACATTTATGTACATTATGTGGTGGTTACCACGATTAATCTAGGTGCCATCTGTCTGAAACAAAGTTGTTAATTATTAGCTATGCTCCATGTCTTATTTATTTTACAGCTGGAAGTTTCTACCTTTTAATTCTTTGTCCCTATTTCACCCATCCCCCTGCCCCTCCCCTCTGGCAACCACTAGCTTGTTCTCTGTATTGATGAATATGTTTCTGTTTTGTCTGTTTTGTTTTTTGGATTCCACATGTAAGAAATCATACAGTATTTGTCTTTCTCCATCTGACTTATTTCACTTAGTGTAATACCCTCTAGGTCCATCCATGCTGTTGCATATGGCAAGATTTGGTTCTTTTTTTATGGCTAATAATCCATTGTGAGTGTGTGTGTATAACATCTTTATTCATTTATCAATGGACACTTGGGTCGCTTCTACATCTAGGCTATTGTAAATAATGCTGCAATGAACATATGGGTGCATATAAATTTTCAAATTACTGTTTTAATTTTCTTTGGACAAATACCCATAGGTGAAATTGTTGGATTGTATGGTATTTCTGTTTTTAATTTTTTGAGGAACTTCCACACTGTTTTCCATAGTGGCTGCACCATTTTGTATTCCCATCAACAGTGCACAAGTGTTTCCTTTTCTTACTTCCTCATCAGTATTTCTTGTCTTCTTGATAATAGCCATTTGACAGACATGAGCTGATTTTTCATTGTGGTTTTGTTTTGAATTTCCCTGATGATTAGTGATGTTGAGCATCTTTTCTTACGTCTCTTGGTCATCTGAATGTCTACTTTGGAGAAATATCTACTCAGGTCCTCTCCCCATTTTTTAAATGGATTGTTTTTTGATACTGAATTGTGTGAATTCTTTATATATTTTGGATACTCACCCCTCATCAGTTACATCATTTGAAAATATCTCCTCCCGTTCAGTAGGTTGCCTTTTCATTTTGTTGATGGTTTCTTTCACTGTGCAAAAGCTTCTTAGTTTGATGTAGTTCCATTTGTTTATTTTTGCTTTTGTTGCTACTGTGCCCCATTATTTTGATGAGAAATACATGCATTTGAAAATCTGTTAGCTCAGATTCTCTAGAGCTTGTGAAAAAGATTAAGGGCTGATACTTTATTGGGGAGGTACAAATACAGGACAGTGAGAGTGAAGGGAAAGGAACTAAGGCAGAGAGAAAGGTAAATGATGCAAGGTGATATGTGATGGTGTTTCACAATAAGCCACAAAGGGACAAAGCAGATCACTTGGCAGATGTGTCTACTTAGTCAGGATGTCTGTGAATGTGCATAAGACGTGTGGATAAAGTATCCCTCTACACAGTTGATGGGAGGGAGGATTGAGAGAGAATTTATGTGCCAGGCTCCCTCTCATCTCCTGTTTGCCACTGGTTAGGGAGTGAGCTCCTCCATACTTCTAGGTTGTATTGTTCTGGTTCTTTGGTATCCAAGAGGAGGCTTCATCCCATGCTCTGTGGAGTGCTGTTCCATCCTAATTCACTGTAGGAAGAGCCAGAAACATGAAGCAAATGGCTCATCAGCAGGTTGCATGGCAGAGGCCAAGGCAAAACATTCAGAATTTCTGAAGCAAATAAATGATTGATCCCAGATGGTGGAAACACACAGGCCCGAGGGAGTTGATGGGCCACAGAAGTGGCTGAGGCAGGGCAAGCAGCTGTGGACCCAGGTGGTAATGGTATAGAGATTGTGAGTGTGCACAAAAATGTGATGTCATATACCCACTGAATATCCACTGTAAATCACACGTTTTCAAGTTCTAATACTTTATGTCAAAAAATCATGAACTCCTTTAGGAAATGAGTGCTAGCTCATTTTGCATATGCAATAAGTTAAGCAACTCAGATTTGGTCTTGATCAGATATTAAAGAATTTTTCTATAGTTCTAACAGAGATGATTTATCTAAGTCTGAACATTTACTAAAGCTTAATTTAGGTTGATGCACTAGACTGGTATTTTTTCATTTTTAATGTGGTGAACTGTTATTATAAATTAGATCTTTAATCATGGAAACATCGGCTTCCAATTTTTGACGACAGCCAATGAATGGTTATTTAAGTAGTGGTTCCTCTATCAGTATAGATTAGATTCAGATAATGAACATGCGCGCGCGCGCACACACACACACACACACACACACACACACATTCATCTCTCCACTACTAATATAGTTGACAACTATAGAACTTTTCCTTTACCATCTCAGGCTTCTCATGAGGACACACATAAGACACCCACAGTGTCACATTGGCTTGGCTATTTGTATCCGGAAAGTTGAAAAAGTCATTGACTGTTTCAAATAACAAGTATATTCTCCCTCACAGTCTCAAAGGTAAAATATGAAAAGTGAAACATTTACAAAGGCACAATTTGATCTTTCAGAAGAAGGAGTCTAAAGTTGATAATACAATCGGGAATGCACTCCTATTGTTTTTATTTTCCCCTTCCTGAGCATTCTTCCAGCTCAGCTGTTGTGGGCATCCCTGATGTTTCCTGAGCAGAGATTTTAAATGACTCCACAACAGATTGTTCTCAGACTGAATTGTGTGCAACATATCTTGGGAATTTTAGTTGGTAGCAAATAAATGGTACTCCTTTAGGGTCAGGAAAAAAAATCCATGCATTCACTACTTAGAATATTTTCGTTTCTCTTACAAATCAAGTTGGACCAAAATGGTTTAGAATTATTTCCTGAGAAAATGTTTTTGTCGATTTTGGTCTGTAGTTTTAATGACCCCTGCAGAGTCTGACATTTATAGCAGTATTTTGCCCACTAAAAAAGCAGCCAGTGTTTAGTGCCTTGATGACTGAAGATTCACACAGCCATTTGTATGTCCTTACACACTGCTGGGATGGGGTGAAGTGCGCAGAAGGCAGTGAAATGAAACGTGTCCCTATCACTCTGTATCTCCCTTCAAAAATCTCTTTGAGGTTTTGTTTTGTTTTGTTTTTTTTGTAAAAGGTTAAGATTTAAACTAATGGTAACGGCCTTCTTCACAAAGCAGTGCCATTGCCTCTTCCTAACGTAACCTCCAACTCTGTGAACCCAATGTTGGGAATTGCTTTGGCTTAGACCTATAAGATAAAGAGGCCAGTGGCCAGGAAACCAGTTGACATCAGGGATTTAGTTAATAATAACAACTTCCAGGGAATGGTCCTGGGTCAGATCCATTAAGGCTGATTGTTCACATGTTTTTTTGCCTCTCCATTTGAAGTATAGTCATCTTTGCAATGAGACTTCAGAGCACTCTACAAGCCTTCAGATGATGGAGAGTCACTCAAATTTACTAAGGTGAAAGCTGCGAATGGTGAAATAAAGCAGGTTTTGGGGTAAATCTTTGTTTTCTGCAAACACTTCACTCCCAGACAATTTTAGTTAAAGCATACCTATATGCTTTGTGATATTCTACTTGTTAAAATTTTCCACTGTGACAGATGAGGTCAACCTTGTGGTTGGAAAAACATTACCAGTATTTGTTTGTAGCAGAATGTTGATGTTCAGCCCCCTAGGAGCTCTATTCAAAACACATCACTTTGCTTTTAAGCCTCAAATCATGGCCAATACTGCCATTAGTGAGGGAAGGATGATGTTATTACTCACTTTCTAAAGGAAAAAATATATGGAAAATGGGAGAAGGCAAAAGACATTTCTTGTTATTACTATTTTCTTGGAGTACAAAATAAAAGAATGAATTACAGATAGTTCTTGTCTTTGCTGTGGCAATTTGGCCCCACTCTTTGATATTAACATTCATGAAGAGATAGCTATAATTCTCTGGAGCCCAGGAGTAATATCCCTCCCCATTCAGGTAATCCATCACTCTGAAGGGTGGGCAGATAATAGAAATGTATGTTTCATTTATCGCTCCCTGCCAGTAGAGAAAATGACAGTCATATTGAAACTCTTTAATATCATGCTTGACATGCAGGAGTGCATTTATTATTTGCCCATGTTCCCATTCTGCCCAGGGCTCGGTCAGCATCTGTCCCATCTGAGACGGAGAGCAGGCGAGTGGGAGTGTCCATTTGACCTGTTTTGGGTTGGAGCTAAAACAAATCTGTCTGGATCTGTGGTTATCAAGTGATATGTGCGTGAGGTGAAATGGTGCCTAGATGGGGACCTAGGTTGTATATTAGTATCTCTGATGTGGGAATGCTGTATAGTTTGCAAAATCACCACCATCACTGAAGTTGGAAAATACTGCTCAAGTTTGAATAGGTATTGTTACTAAAAAAAAATTGTTTTCTTTATTCAAATCCTAGTGGTAAAACATGGGTCATTCCCCATGGTAATGGATGTGCTATATTTCAGATTAAAGACATTGTGTTTTCATTCAACTACATGCCTAGAGTCTAGTGTTTTATGCATTGTAGGAGTTTAGAAGTTATACCCAAAATGATTAAATAAAGTTAGAAATATAACTAAAGGGTCTCTGAATCCTCATAGTTCTTCTTACCTGAAGAAACTTGCCATGGTCTCTTTCTACAACTGTTTTATTCTTTTTCACCACTCATTTTAAAAATACTCCATGACTGTAGTGTCATCGCACACACACACACACTTAGATATATATATATATATGATATATATACACATTATACTTATATATAATATATACTTATACTCATATAAAATATATACTTATATATATTATATATAATATAGTATATATTGTATATGTATATGTACATATATATTGTATGTATTGTATATATATATATACATATATATACATATATGTATACGTATATATATAATGTGTATAAAATGCCATATATATGTATGTATATGTATATATACATATACATACACATATGTATATGTGTGTATGTGTGTGTGTGTATATATATATATATATATATATATATATGTATGTATATGTATATATATTGGAAACTAACCTTAACCATGCATGTGGTTTTAGAAGAAATCCTTGGTAGGTAAGGAAGTGGGAGCTCAGCGAGGTAGAGTGGCCTGAGATGACTCAGTTAATAAGTGAGTAAGTTAATGATCACCAGGATTCAAACTGAGTTCTGTCTATCTTGTAGGCATCAGGATTTTTCTGCTTCTCTATAGTGCTGCCAGGCAATATTTTTATGATTTGTACTAAGAAATGTCATCTGTGAATTAAGGCATCTAGTAAACGTGTGTTGAAGAGCTCTTAATCTTATGCTAAGCAGTGAAGTAAGGTGAACATGACCTGGTTCTCCTGAGGTTTGGAAAGCCACCTTCTAGTTTAGGCATCATCATCAATAACTCACACAGTAATATCATAAAGAGCTGTAGGACCATGAAGGGCGGAGCTAGCTCTGTCTCTGCCTGTGGAGTCTGAGATGCCTCACAGAGTAGGGCACATATAAAATTGGCCTTGATTGATTTAGGTATTTATTTCTAGGGGAAAAAATGACATATGATATTCTTATTCAGTTAGTCACTCAATAGGAAGATTTGGAACATCCGGTTTTGCTAAAGAGACTCCTGATAGTATTGTTTCACCTTTTGTGATGTTTCAATGCCAAAATTTACCTGATGCAAGGAAGTCTCCCCTATTTCCTTATGAAAAAATTATAATCATTTTCCATAATGCTTATCATTATGTTTTTCATTGTGTTTCATTACATTTATCATTACTTCTAAACTTTATTCATAATATGACTTAGATATTAAAGAATTATAAGCATCCACTGGCTCAAGACAGAAAATGGTAATGACTACTATTATTGGTATATTGTGGGTTAAAACTCTATTTTTTCAGGTATTTCGGCAGAGTATCTAATGATGAGGTAACAATTGACACCTTTATTGTAATTTATAATTTCATAGAAGCATTAAATAATGACTAAAATCTGACACATTATTTTCTACAATAAACATTTAAAATAAAAAAAAATTTGGCCTTAAAAAATCAGTAGGAATTTGTAGTGAATTGAACCTTTGCATTAAATATCTCGTGTGACCCTGGGCAAGCCAATTAAATTTTCTAATTCTTAGTTCCCTCTCTCTCAAGATTGTTATGAAGATAAAATGTGATTTGGAAGCACTTTGAGAACTTTGAGATACTATTCCAACAAGTAGTCTAAAAAAACAAGGTAGGAGAGGAAGTACCTGATCCATTAGAAAAATAAGATGCATACACTATTTCTAGAAAAATGTTGGGCTTTAATGTTATTATTTGGAAAATTCATAGTCCCCAGTGCAGCTCATACGAGTAATTGCCAATTTTCTATAACATAGAGATGGTCCTCTATGTCACACTCAGATCATTTCTAGGAAAATTGCCTAGCAGTCAGAGATTGGACATCTATACCATCATGGAGTGTTTAAGGGTGTGCCTTATGAATAATTTCAGGCATCAGCTATAGGGGAAGGGTTTGCTTTAGACCTCACTCCTAGGATATACAGTTTTCAAGGTAAACCCAGATCTGTCATTTTCACCTTTTTATCACACAGGATAATTGACAGGTTAAAAAAATGAAAAAATGTCCCTGGGCCACATAAGTTAAGACTTCAGGGCTGAGAGAATGTTTTAATAAATGGAAAAATGCAAAGCTGGTGGGAGCTGAAGTGGGCTCTTTATTGTAATCTTCATATAATGGAACGTGACTTAAAAGCTAAACTTTTATATATCATGGGCAGTGTGCAAACTTATTTTTTTCATGTTTAATAAATAGTAAAGGAACACACCAGATCAGGTTGTGTGTGTGTGTGTGTGTGTGTGTGTGAGAGAGAGAGTGTGTAGGTAGCTTAGTTATTTATAGTATAGGAATATGTGTCTTTCTTCCAAGGGAGTTCTTTTTCATGTGTGTAAATCTTGCATAATATTAGCTTATTTATGATGATGGACAAGACCTGTATCAGTTAGTTAATGGCCACATAACAAACTACTCCAAAACTTAGTGGCTTAAAGCAACAGCTATTTATTAGTGCTCATGAATCTACAGGTTGGTTGGATGATTTTTCTAAACACACCCCAAACCCAGCAGAAGAAGAGAAATAATAAAGATCAGAGCAGAAATAAACAAATTACAATCTAAAAAAACTGTAGAGCAGATCAAGCAAACGAAGAGTTGGTTTTTTGTTCACTCTGATTTCATAGTTTTGCCCTAGGGAAGACCCTTAATAGGCCCAAACCACCTCTGTCAGCCTTAGTTTGATCCTGTAGAGAATTAAAGTTAAGAAGTGGTTTGGATATTGGAGACAAATTGGATGGATATGATGGAGACTGGTGGAGAAAACATCATTGAAGTTTCCTAGAGGAAAGCAGAGGCTAGTTAATGACACAACTGGAGCACAAGGCTCTGAGAACATTTGCAATTCTATTTCCTTTTCTGTTCCTTTGAGATGGAATTGTGTGTTTACTGGGATAGGCTTGAGTAGTACACAGAAAAAAATGTCTCCTACCAAAGCTGTCTGATTGTAATTTTGTTTCATAATTAAATTAAATCAGGTTGTAATCCCTTAAAAACTCAGCACCCTTTACCTACTAATAGTGCAGTCAGTCTAAATGCCATTTATAGTTAGTCTAGAGCAGAAAACAATATTTAAAACCAATTTTCAGTCTCAATTCATGAAAAAAAGCCCCATCACTCTATCTTATTTATAATAAACTCATTCGAGTAGATCCAGGCACAATATAAACAAGTGATGGAAAATCCCTAGGAGGTTTTGGCTCATACATTCTGAGCAGACATGCTCTGGAAAACACAGACATTCTCAGGAAACTGCAGTCTGCTGAAAATGCCAGGAGATTTCAGGAGACTGGGCTCTTCATTAGGACTTGGCATCTTTCGTTGGTTTTGCATAGGGAATGGATCAACACTTTTTATCTGATCATCTGTTTGTCCAAGTCTTTGTTTTTTCTAATCCTGTTTCAAATGGATAAGATCTTAAGGCATAAGAGAAAATTCATTCATGGGACCAAGGAAAGTAGATGCTGTCAAGTTACCCAAATCATGACCCATGAGCACTTACTCTTGGTGAGTTGAAAGGGACGTTAGACCGTTTGCATGGAGGTCAGGAGTACGTGAATGTGACAGAAGTGATAGAGTGGAGTGGTGGAGAGTGCAGAGGCTTTGGAGCTAGATGGGCCAGTTTGAATTTTGGCTCTCCTATTATAAGCTGTGTGACCTTAGGCAAATTACTTAACCATTCTGAGCTTCAGGTCCCTTATCAGTAAAATGGAGAAAAACGTCTATCTGCAAAGTTTGCCAGGATATTTAGCTTAGAGAATATTGCTAAGTGTCTGGGACACAATATCCCTCGCCCCTCCCTCCTTCTGACTTTTCTTCCTTCCTTCCTTTCTCTCTTGCTCTTTTTTTCTCTTTTCTTTCTTCCTCTTTCTTTCTTTCTTTCTTTCTTTCTTTCTTTCTTTCTTTCTTTCTTTCTTTCACCAAATATTTATTGAGCACCTTAGCAGATGTTGTCACTGCTCTGTCCATATTCCCTTGCATCCCTTTACAGCTTTTGTGCACTTGACTCTCAGCGTGCTTTTACTCCCAGAAGCAATTGCCCTCAAGCTGGCAGAACCTGCTTTTCCAAAGAACCAAAAGGCCTGAGATTTTACATCCCCTGTGGGCATCCCTTAACTAATAACAGGTGGGAAAGAATAAATGCTCTGTTCATTATGTCCCCTAATGAGGACAGCTCTGAGGTATGACCTAGACTATCTCCAGAGTTCTCTTGCAGGACTGAGCCAAAGGTACCATCCTTGGGAGTTACTGTCTCATCCTTGCTTGGTCTCCTTTCCTTTCTAGTTCCCTTTCTCTAGTCCCCTACTAAATTCCTGGTGACACTTCCAAATAAACCAATTGCACACGAACCTTTGTCTCAGGATTTTCTTTTGGGAAACCCAGCCTGAGTCATGCACCTTCCCTATACCCCATATTATTCTGGGTGCTAGGAATGCAGCCGTGAACAAGTCAGACATAGCTTTACTCTCATGTTTTATTAACTGGGAACACTGTAGTAAGAACCCATGGTAAATAGGTTCCCACAGTAAAGACTGCATTGTAGACATTCTGCACAATTCTGCATTTCCTCTGTGGGGGAAGGAATGTAGGCTTCCGAGTTAGAATTCCGAATCTATTTCCTGACTTATTCATGTATTAGCTTTAAAACTTTGAGCAGCTGCATTTGTCTTCTGAGCCTCACTTTTTCCATTTATTGCAAATTTACTAATGCTTGCCCTTCCAAAATCACAGCGTTGCTGTAGAGCTGACTAACGTAGAATATGTAAAAGCTTCTATGGCCCATAACCCCAAACTTAGCCATTACCTGGAGATATGATGCGAACAGTCAACAAGTAAAGGCTTTGAAAAATGAAAGTACATGGTGTCATTTTCCAGAACATGTTACATATTTTATAAGGCACTGCTTTAAAAATTAACGTTACTGTTTTTACCCTTGCTGAATTAAACAAGTGCGATCTGATAGGGTCAGTACAACGTCATAAGCTTGGTGTAGTTAAAATGAATATCAGGCTGATCCATTAAAACAAGCAATGCTACAGGTGACAGCAAAATGCAAACAGACCTCCTGGGCATTTTTCTAAGTGTAAAGTCTTGACACAAGAACAGGGTAACAGAGCATGTCCCTCAAAGAAGCCCTGCCATGTCCCCTTCCCAGCTCCCCCTCCACCTGGTGCCAGGGTATTAAGAGCTGCCTCATGTAACTCCATCTTCTGCTGAATGGTTGCCATTCCTCTTGTTTCCTCTAATCCTGCAGAAAAATTCCCTTTGATGTATTCCATCTTGGTGTTAAAGAACCAGGCTGAACACTTTTGTAGGGATACCTATGCCTGCATGCTATTGCTTCTGGGAGCTAAAGCCCTGAGATGCCTGATTCAAATTTTCCAGAGTTATTTATGTCCATAGATGATTTTGATGGTAAAATCCAAAGTGGCTTAAGCTAAAAGGGGACATTCCCTGGAGGGATAGATACAAGAGTGAGCCTAAGATCCTAAGGGCAAGACATGAATTCACACCTCACTAGGGACTGGAAACAGGACCTGGAAAGTCAACATAAGTTAAGACAGACCTTTCCCATCTGTGGTCATTTCTCTTTTTGGGACAACATAGTGTTTTTTTATCTGATAATCTCTGTTATTGGATTCATATTTCTCCTACTCTTTGGGCTGATTCTTCTGCTCTGGTTTTTTTTTTTTATGGCATGTCATAGCTGTCTCTAGATGGTGGCATTCAGTCAAGTTTACATCAGCTTACAAAATGACTGCCTACAGTTAGTTGTCCTGACCTTTCTAAGTCCAAGTAACAAATGGTGAAAGACTTTTTTCTGCCAGTCTAGATTCTCAATTGGTTTTCTTGAGTCAAACGTCCACTTTTGGTCCAATCAGTTGGACTGAGTGGTGAGAGCATAGCACTGACATGGCTTCAGTCTTAGGTCTTAGGAGGAAGAAGATCATTAAAGAAGGGCAACTCAGGGTGGGCACACCTTCTAAAACAGATTTACTACAGCGGTTCAGGTGTCTTTGTGGGGTTTCTTGCTATACTTCTATCACCCATGTCTATTTAGCTCTCATGGAAAAAAAAAAAAAACAGCACAAGCCAAGCAGCCAAAGACAAGTCTGACAGAACCATCTGGACTCTATGAAATTTGACATTATTCTGGCTTGTCTTAAACCTATCCTTCTTTTGAAACCTACAGTCTTTTGACAGTTTGTTCCCAAGCAATAAGGACTATACACAGAAAAAGGTACTATTTATGCTTTTTACTAATATAGAATCTGTGATTATTTTGGTTTATTTTTCCACGGAATTAAAAATACTATTCCATTAGCTTCTTGGAAGGGGTTATTTTCCCATAAATTCTGGTGGAGCATCCATTTCAGTAAAGAATAAACAAGCATATGTTGCTGTCAAGTATTTCATAAAGGGAAGATGGGACTTTAATTTTTACAGTCTGATTCATGTTTCATGGCCAAAGTAAAATAAGATACAAAGGAAGAAAGAGGGAGGGAGGGATGGAGAGAGAGGAAAGGAAAGAGGGAGGGGGAGGGAGAGAGAGTCATCAGTCTACTTTTGTGGCTCCAACAGATCTTTCTCATTTGTGTTTCCTCACAAAGCCCTCGGGGGCGGGGGGTGAAACATTTCTTTCAAGTAACTGGTACTTGCTAGAAGCTACTGGAAGTTATTGTTCTCTGCCAGAATGCTTCCTCTTCAAAAGATGAATCCAACATGAGAAGACACCCAAGTTCTTTTGTCTTCACAGAAGGGAAGCTGTAGACCTGGAACCCAGCAGATTTGGTCATTGTAGAGAGCTTGGAACCTTTAGGGTGGGCTGAGATGTGACTGGGCTGTGGGCAAGACCACTAAATTAGATACCCACACGGCTCAGTCTTGGAGTGGAGTGACTTCCTTACTCTGAACATAAACCAGGGCTTTAAAATAGTCTCTCATACCTCAGGCAAAGCTCAAACACAGTAGAGGTGCTTCTCTGTGGCTTCAAAAGAAATGTTAAACTCTTGATTATTTTGTCCTAGTCATGGGAACTCTTTACTCTTATTTTCACAGGGGCAGACCTGTGGAGACCAGAGATGAACATAAAGATTTTGTGAAATTGGTCAGAACTGGGCTTTTCCTGCTATATAGCTTGCGTAGAAGTTGTTGTGCTTGTCAGCAAGCTGTTTGAGTCGTGGGCTGGATCCTTTCAATTTTCCATTCCAGGTCTACCTTCTGTTCTTTTTTCCAACCTGCTTTGTCCCGGCAGGGTAACTTTTATGGATTGCTCTATGGGCTCCCTTACCATTTGGCTTCTACTTGCTTTTGGCCAATGTGAAGCCCCAGTAAGAGCTGGGTGGGCAGGGGGAGAAGAAGATCAGGACTTTTATTCCCCCAGTTCCCTCTGTGTCCAGTCTTTGTGGGCTAATATCCTTTGCAGAAGACTACAACCATTTAGGTAGTCTGTGATCTTGCCTTTTCAGGCTTCAGAGTGGTAATGGATCCTTGCTGTGTTATCCTCAGAGTATTGGATTATCCATTGTTATATTCCCTTAAATAGTCCTTGTTAAACTCACCCCTATTTGAGTGTGCCTCTTCCCTGCCAGGATCCTGACTGTTACAAATAGGGATAGCTCTCATATTCTCCCATGGGGGTTCTCCCTAGACCACTTCCAGCCCTCTAACCTGCTTCATGGTTAGACACCTCCTTGCAATAAGGAACCAATTTTCAGGGATACTGGAAGAATGCTCTGCAGAAAATATTCTCTATCCCCTACTTCTCTTATAATTTCTTTATTAGGGGATTAAATCTTTCGTTCTATTTAGCGATAAGGTTTTAACTTAAAAGATGCCTGGGAGAGGCATCACATTCACTGGTTTAAGAACAACAGAGGATTAGATATAGGTCCTAGACATTAAGAACACAAAGACTGTCTCTGATTTTGAGGAATTTATAGTGTAGGCCAATAACTGACACTAAATTCTTTCTTGATAGTATGCTTTGTTAGAGAAATAGGAAGGCTCTGGGCTTCTGGTGGCAATGACAAGCTCAGAGAGAGTGGAAAGGCATTATAGCTCCAAAACAGATAAACTAATTATCTCTGTCAATTTGGTCCCTCCTTTCTTCTAGCATCTTTGGATTCTTATTGGAATTTGAAGGAACCTTGATGATAATTTACTCTACGTTCCTCCTTAACAGATTAGATAACTAAGGGGCTTTCAGAGACTGTGGTTTGCCCAAGTAAACTGGACCCTTGTCCTGTAGATTTTTCAAAAGGCCTTGATGAAATTTCACAGCACAATTGATGGATTCAATTGTGGCTGGGGTTGGAGATGCTTGTGAAGGAAGAATCAAGAATGTGTGATGATGAGGAAATTGCGTTAGAAAGAAAGGCATACGTGGGCACTTCTCTGGGTGAGTCTAATTTTGTATAAAGGGCATATCTGTCCAAGAGAGGTGGCTTTTGGAAGAAGAAGCCCCATATTGTGTATTTTAGTTAGTATTTTGCAGTGTTGAGGTCACAACGATCTAACTAAATGAATTATACCATATCTACATGTGTGTAGATACATAAATATATGTGTCAATGTTGTAGAGTTTTGCCAGATAAGGTTGCTAGTTTATATGTAATTGTTTGGGTTATAGAATTTATAGGGTCATGATAATTGCTGTCTTAGCCTTCTCCCACTCTTTGGAAGGCTGCTCCACTGATAACAGAGCAGTTAAACCTCATTCTCTGAACCCCAGTATCTCAGGAGATGCACTGAGATGGGGTGACCATGGAGGATGACCTGAAGAAGGATTAGGCACCTGGGCACTGACTTGACTGGGACATTTTTAGAGGGCACCTACCATGTACCTGATCAAGGGTTTATGGTCCTGTGTAATGAATCCTGTACCTACTAGCAGGACTTCCAGGGTTCCCATGATTTTTATAGAAAACTAATACTTCCAGGCTGTTACCTACCCCAGCACATGGACCACTGCCCCGAGGACCTCAGATTGGGAGAGAGAGATACACATCCTTTTCCCACCCTGATTTCCCAACCTTGAGAGATTCTGCCCAAAGACCAATGACCCACAGCCATTTTGTGCATTTATCACCAAGATATCCTTAGAAATGCAAGGATTTCTAAGGATATCCTTAGACATCCTTAGAAATGCAAGATTGTCATTGTTCATGGCTATCTCCTTAATGGGCTCTTAATCTCCATAGGCCTTGAATTGTGACAAGATTTCAAAGGAAGGGACCCCAGACCAATGGCTTGAGCACTCTGTTGTTTTTAAAGGAGTGCTTAGGTGCAGCCATTTGTTCCCTAGCAGGGAACTGGCAGGCAGCCATCACACTCAGTGTGGCATTCAGAGCAAATGTAGGTTTTCAGGGGGAAACTTGGGAAACACTGTTCTTTGTGGGGCCTGGGATAGTTTCATGTGTTGTAAAACATGCTAGAACCTGAGAAATGGATGATGAATGGGCCTGAAAATCTTGTCTTAAAAAAAAATCTTCAGAAACAGATGTTAATGGAGACATTTGCTTCTTTGAGTCATTTCATAGTCATTGCCATAATTTTCGTCTCTGCCATTACCATTTTATGGCTGTTCTAAGTTCCCACTTTTGGTCAAGTGATTCAACAGTACCCTGCTACTTGGTGAAAACAAAAATAAAATTCTCGAAGCAGTCCCCCTTTCCCTTGATTGACTGAAGGTATTTTTTTCATTGAGTTGGATGTTCCAACTTTGCTTCGTTCCCATTTATCACCCCATCTCAGATGACTCTGGCTTTTAAATTAATCCCTTTACCCAAATGCCTTAGTCTCATTGCTAGCTCTTCTCCCTATACAGCCTCATCTGTTTGAATTGCCTAGGGAAAATAAGAAATTAAAAAAAGCTTCTTGTATCTCTTTCAATCCCTTTCCCTGCAACAGTATTCTACCAAGGGGGCCTTTTGAGAAGGAGCTTTGGCCTATTCAGAGGCACACAGTATTCACAGACACGTACAAAGTCTGCCCCCAATATTTAATCATTGAAATTGTTCCTTGCATTCAGCTCTAGCCAGTGATCTGGAGATTGCTCAGGCCACTTAAAATGAGGCCAGCTCATCTTTGGGATCTGGTATTTCCAAATGCTCCAAGTTGCTATTCCTATTTAGTTTGATACAGTTTCTTCCATTGAAGTCTCAGCAGGAGCTAAAGTTGCCTTCCCAACCCTTCTCATGACTCATTGCAACCTTGGGGAAGTCACTACTGGAATATCCCCAATTGGCTGCAGCACTGGAATTTGCAAAGTCACATAGCAGCCATCCACATGCACCCTAAACTTATATGTCATCAGATCTCTCATTCTGCTGAAAAGTCACACTGCAAGGGGTAGCCTAACCGTTGTCATCTGGACAAGGGAGGAAAGAGGGCTGAGGAAGCTTGGGTGATAGTTTCCACATTGCTGCTGAACAGCTGGGTGCACTTGAGTAAGTGCCTTTTCTCTGTTTCTCAGTTTCCTCATCTCTACAATGAAGTAGTTGGATAAGCAGTACAATTCCATATACTTTGGAATCATTCTCCCTCTTAAATTTTGGCATGGAATTCACTTTCCTCAGTTATAAAACAGATTGTATTTCGGAACTTTGTTTCTCACTTGATTATGGCCTAATCTTTTTGCTATTCTTTTGATGTGACATCTTACCCTTTAAGCTTGAAAAAACATTTTTAATCTAAGATTTATCCATATATTACTTTTTGAATATAATAGCATTGAATTATTTTTAGTATGGGTGAATAATTTTCAAATTTCCTTCCTTCAGTTTTACTACATTAGTGAATTTTTATTGCACTGTGACATACATGTAGATAAGTACACAAATAATAAACACACAGCTCAGTGTATTGTCATCAAGTGAACCAGGTATAATCAAAACCCAGAACAAGAAACAACTTAATGAGCTTCTCAGAAGCTCTTTTTATTCCCTGATGAATTGACTTTTTATTCTCTGTATAAGGGCAACCACTATGCAAACCTCTAACACTATATAGTTATTTTATTTGTACTTAAACTTTAAATAAATGAACTCATTATGTGCTGTTTGGGATCTAGCTTCTTCCACTAATGGAGAGTCACATATGTTATGTGGGGAACTGTAATTTATTTATTCTCATGACTGTTAGCCAGTTTACTTTTCAAATGATTTTCTTAAGTTAGCCTACCAATTCAGCCCTGGGTTCTTATACCATATATAAGCTGATGGTGAGTTTCTGTGGGGAAAGAGTATATGTGCTAGAAATGCTAACACTGGAAGTTTGTGAGATTTTCTAACTTTTTTCTCATGAATGGTCGTGGCAACCATTGGAAATGCTGGGGGGGTGGTGTTTAAAAGGGGCTAGCAGACTGTTTTCTGGATATTTCAGGGGATCCCCAAATTTGCTCATAAATGAGGAAAAGTAGGCTCCAACAAACCTTACTCCATTTCACTGAACAAAGTAACTACAACATAGAAGCTCCACTGCATATTATGTTATCAGTGGAAAATAGATGTGGAAGGACACAATCAACAATGATTAATAGATCATATAGATCTGGGGGCTCCAGGTAGGAAGAGAAACCCAATGAGAATGAAGCCAACAATGGATGGAACTTGAGAGCATTATGCTAAGTGAAGTCAGACAAAGTCAGACAAATACTGTGTGATCTCTCTTATACATGGAATCTAAAAGAAAACAAAAACCCTAAAAAAATGTCAGAGAAAGTCCCAACAAGCAAACAGCAAGCTCAGGGTCAGTGTACACACCCAGGGCATTCTGAGTTCACATTTGAAATTGGTCTACCATTGGCGATGCCTTGGAAAAAATAGCTCACAGATAGAGAACAGAATGGTTCTAAGGAAAGAGATTTCAATACAATGGAATGCTTCCTATTTGTTGAGATTATGTATTCTAGTGGGAGATTAGATGCCATTTTGACTGATTTTGGGAATTATTCATATGCAAAACCTTAAAGTTACAAGTAGGATATTATCTCCAACTATTTTTCCTACATGTCTAGTTTCTCCTATACCTGTTGACAAAGAAGATACCCTAGAATTTTTTTAGTGCTTTTTCACCTATCTGGTAAGTGACAATTACTTGTTACTTTCTTCCGTTAGTATTTTCAGCAATTTCCAAAGTGAGTCAAAACGGCAGATTCACTTCCTTTAGATAAGGGCCTGGATGTTTTCTTCTTTCTTGGTTATGGTTGAAGAGCTTTACTTTCACTCATTTCCTTCTATCCATCAGGATTTAGAATGGAGACAACATATATTTTCCTTATTGAAGAGTAGTTGACACACAATGTTACATTAGTTTCAGGTGCCCAACATAGTGATTCAACAAGTCTGTATGTGATACTATGCTAACCACAAGTGTAGCTACTACCATCTGTCACCATACAGTACTATTATAATATCACTGACTATATATTCCCTATGCTGTACCTTTCATCCTGCAACTTACTCATTCCATAACCGAAATACTGAACCCCCCCCCCCACCCATTCCCCTTCAGTATTTCCTCATCCTCCGCCCTGTCCCATCTGGCAACTGCCAATTCTCTGTATTTATGGCTCTGTTTCTGCTTTGTTTTAGTTTTTAGATTCCACATGTAAGTGAAATCATATGGAATTTGTCTTTTTCTGTCTTGCTTATTTCATTTAGCATAATACCGTCTGTTTCCATGTATTTTATCACAGATGGCAAGATCTGATTCATTTTTGAGGCTGAATAATATTCCAGTGTACATATATACCACATCTTTATCCATTCATCTATCACTGGACACCTAGGTTACTTCCATATCTTGGCTATTGTAAATAACGCTGTAGTAACCATAGGAGTGTATATGTTTTCTTGAATTAATGTTGTCATTTTTTTTCAGATGAATACCCAGTGGTAGAATTACTAGATCATACAGCATTTGTATTTTTAATATTTTGAGGAACTTCCATACTGTTTTGCACCATAGCTGCACCAGTTTACATTCCCACCAGCGGTGCACAAGGGTTCATTTTTCTCCACATCCTCACCAGGGCTTGTTATTTCTTGTCTTTTTGATTCTAGCCATTCTGACAGGTAGGTCATTGTAGTTTTTTTTTGTTTTATTATTTTTTTTGAGAGAGAGAGACAGAGTAAAAGTGGGGGACGGACAGAGAGAGGGGGATACACAGAATCCAAAGCAGGTTCCAGGCTCTGAGCTGTCAGTGCAGAGGCCGACGCGGGGCTCGAACCCACTAACTGTGAGATCATGACCGGAGCCGAAGTCAGAGGTTTAACAGGTGAGCCACCCAGGCACCCCTCATTGTAGTTTTGATTTGCAGTTTCCTGATGACTAATGATGTTGAGCATCTTTTCATGTGTCCATATGTCTTCTTTGGAAAAAGGTCTTTTTAGGTCATCTGTCCATGTTTTAATTGGATTATTTCTTTTTTAGTGTATTGAGTTATAGGAGTTCTCTATATGTTTTGAAAATTAACCCCTTATCAGATATCTATCAGTTGCAAATATCTTCTCCCATTCAGTAGGTTGCCTTTTCGTTTTGTCAATGGTTTCCTTTGCTATGAAAAAGCTTTTGGTTTTGGTGTAGTCCAAGTAGCTTAATTTTGCTTTTGTTTTCCTTGCCTGAGGAGACATACCTAGAAAAATGTTGCAAACGTGGAGGTCAACGAGATGACTGCCATTGTTTTCTTTTAGGAGTTTGATGGTTTCAGGTCTCACATTTAGGTCTTTAATCCATTTTGAGTTTATTTTTGTGTATGATGTAAGTTAGTGGTCCAGTTTTCCCAACACTATTTGTTGAAGATACCATCTTTTCCCCATTGTATTTTCTTGCTTCCTTTGGATTAATTGATCATATAAGCATGGATTGTTTTTTTTTTTTTTTTTTTCTGGGCTTTCTATTCTATTCTGATCTCTGGGTTTATTTTTCTGCTAGTACCCTCCTGTTTTTATTATTATAGCTTAGTAGTACAACTTGAAATGTGGGATTGCAATACCTCCAGTTTGTTCTCTTTTATGGTTCTATGCAAATATAGGGGATTATTTATTCTAGTTCTGTGAAAAATGCTACTAGTATTTTACTAGAGATCGCATTGAACTTTAGGTTGCTTTGGGTAGTATAGTCATTTTAACAATATTGGTTTTTCCATTCCATGAGCCTGAAATGTCTTTCCATTTGTGTCATTTTCAATTTGTTTTATCAATGTTTTATAGTTTCCAGAGTACAGGTTTTTCACCTCCTTGGTTAGGTTTATTCTTGGGTATTTTATTCTTTTTGCTATAATTGTAAATGGAATTGTCTTCTTAATTTCATTTCTGCTACTTCATTATTAGTGTATAGAAATGCAAAAGATTTCTGTATATTTTTGTAGCTTGAAACTTTACTGAATTCATTTATTCTAATGGTTTTTTTGGTGGAATCTTTAGGGTTTTCTATGTATAGTATTCTTTCATCTGCAAATATGGAGGTTTTACTTGTTCCTTACAAAATTGGATGTAAGTTTTATTTCTTTTTTGGGGGGGTCTAATTGCTTTGGTGAGGACTTCCAGTACTATGTTGAATAAAATCTGTGAAAGTGCACATCCTTGTTACACATCTTAGAGAAAAAGCTCTGCTTTTTCATCATTGTGTATGATATTAGCTGTGGGTTTTTCATATATGGCCTTTACTGTGTTGAGGTATGTTCCCTCTAAACCTACTTAGTTGAGAGGTTTTTTTTAATCATGAATGGATGTTGAATTTTGTCAAATGCTTTTTCCGCATCTATTGAGATGATCATATGATATTTATCATTTATTTTATTAATGTGGCATATCATGTTGATAGATATGCAGATATTGAACAACTCTTGCATCTCCGAGATAAATCCCATTTGATCATAGTGAATGATTGTTTTAAAGTATTGGTGAATGCTGTTTCTTCATCATATGGCCTGTAGTTTTCTTTTTTTGTAGTATCTTTCTCTGGTTTTGGTATCAGGGTAAGACTTACCTGATAAAATGTATTGGAAGCTTTCCTTCTTCTATTTTTTGGAATAGTTTGAGGAGAATAGGTAGTAACTCCTCTTGAAATGTATGGTAGAATTCACCTCTGAATCTCTCTGGTCATGGACATTTGTATATTGAGAGTTATTTTGTTTAATTTCATTATTAGTAATTGGTCTGTTCAGATTTTCTATGTCTTCCTGATTCAGTTTTGGAAAATTATATGTTTCTAGAATTTATCTAATTTTTCCTAGTAGTCTCTTTTAATCCTTTATATTTCTGTGGTGTCAAGTAGTCTCTTCTTTCATTTTTGATTGTATTTATTTAAGTCCTTTTCCTTTTTTTCTGGATGAGTCTGGCTAAAGTTTTATCAATTTTGTTTATTTTTTCAAAGAACCAGCTCTTGGTTCTACTAACTTTGGGTATTTTTTGTTCTGCTTTTTCTAGTTCCTTTGGGTGTAAGGTGAGATTGTTCGAGATTTTTCTTATCTCTTGAGATAGGCCTGTATTGCTATAAATTTACTTCTGAGAACTGCTTTAACTGTATCCCAGTAAACAGTTGGACCGTTAAGTGTTTCATTTTCATTTGTTTCCATGTTTTTTTTTTAATTTCCTCTTTGACTTCTTCATTGAATCATTGATGGTTTAGTAGCATATTGTTTTGCTTTCATGTGTTTGTGCTTTTTCCAGTTTTTGTCTTTGTAATAGACTTCTAGTTTCATATTATTCTGGTTGGAAAATATGCTTGATATTATTTCATTCTTCTTAAAGTTATTGAGATTTGTTTTATGGCCTAACATGTAATCTACCCTGGAAAATGTTCCATATGCACTTAAGTACAATGTGTATTCTGTTGTTTTTGGATGGAGTGTTCTGTATATATCTGTTAAGTCCATCTGGTCTAATGTGTCAAAGATACTGTTTTCTTGTTGATTTTCTCTCTGGATGATCTATCCATTGATGGCAGTGGGGTGTTAAAGTCTCCTACCATTATGACATTCTATCAATTTCTCCCTTTATGTCTGTTAATATTTGCTTTCTATATTCTTCAGTGATGGGTACACAGACAATTAAAATTGTTAGAGCTTCTTATTAGATCAATCCCTTTATCATTATGTAATGCCCTTATTTGTCTCTTGTTACAATCTTTGTTTTAAAATCTATTGTGTATAAGTATTACTACCCCAGCTTTTTTTTCACTTCCACTAGCATGAAATAGATTTTTTTTACTCCTAAACTTTAAGTCTGTATGTGCCTTTAGGCCTGAAGTAAGTCCTTGTAGGCAACATATAGGTGGAGTTTTTATTATCCATTCTGTCACCTCATGTCTTTTGGAGCATTTAGATCATTTAAAGTAATTATTTATAGGTATATTTATTGCTATTTTGTTAATTGTTCTCTGGTTATTTTTGTAGTTCTCCTTTTCTTTCTTCTCTGGATCTCCTTCATTATGATTAATGATTTTCTGTAGTGTCATGTTTGGATTTATTTCTCTTTTGTGTATCATAAGTTTTTTGTTTGTGGTTACCATGAGGTTTATAAATAAATTATATAGCAGTCTATATTAAGTCGATGGTCACTTAAGTTTGAACACATTCTGAAAGAATTTCATTTTTACTGCCCCTCCACATTTTATGTATATGTTGTCATATTTTACATCTTTTTATTTTGTGAATCCTGTTAACTAATTTTTAAGATATAATTAATTTTACTACTTTGGTCTTTTTTTAAATTTTTTTTTAAACGTTTTATTTATTTTTGAGACGGAGAGAGACAGAGCATGAACGGGGAAGGGGCAGAGAGAGAGGGAGACACAGAATCAGAAGCAGGCTCCAGGCTCTGAGCCATCAGCCCAGAGCCTGACGCGGGGCTCGAACTCACAGACCGCGAGATGGTGACCTGAGCCGAAATCGGACGCTTAACCGACTGAGCCACCCAGGCGCCCCACTACTTTGGTCTTTTAACATTCATACTAGCTTTATAAGTGATTGCTCTACTACCTTTAATGTATTTTTGCTTTTACTCATAAAATACTTTCCTTTCACAATTTTCTTACCTCTAATCATGGCCTTATCTTTTCCACTTAAAGAAGTCCCTTTATCATTTCTGGTAAGGCTGGTTTACTGGGAATGAACTCTTTTAGCTTTTGTTTCTCTGGGAATGTCTGTATCTCTCCTTCAATTATGAATGATAAGCTTGCCAAGTAGAGTATTCTTGGTTGTAGATTTTTTCCTTTCAGCACTTTAAATATATCATGCCACTCTCTTCCAGCCTGTAAAGTTTCTGCTAAAAATTCAGTTGATAGCCTTATCGGGTTTCCCTTGTATGTAACTAGCTGCTTCTCTCTTGCTGCTTATTAATTTCTCTTCATCTTTAATCTTTGACATTTTCTTTTGTACCATGGTGTGGACTTCCTTGGGTTCATCTTTAGAACACTCTATGCTTCTGAACTTGGATGTTTGTTTCCTTCCCCAAGTTAGGAAAGTTTTCAGCTATTATTTCTTCAAGTAAGCTTTTTGACCCCATCTCTATCTCTTTCTCTCTCCTTTTTCTTGGACCCCTATAATGCAAATTTTCACGTGGTATTTTTTAAGAAATCTCTTAGCCTATTCTCATTAAAAAAATATTTTTTTTCTTTTTGCTATTCAGCTTGGGTGCTTTACATTTCCCTGTCTTCCAAATCACTTATATGTTCCTCTGCATCCTATAAGCCACTGTTGATTCCCTTTATTTCTCATTTCAATTATTGTATTCTTCAACTTTGAAGAATAACAAATATTCTTTTTTATATTTTCTATCTCTTTGTTGAAATTCTCACTGAGATCATCGATTCTTCTCTTCAGTCCATTGAGCATCTTTATGCCCATTACTTTGAACTCTTTATCTGGTAGTTTGGTTATTTTTCTGAGGTTTTGTCTTGTTCTTTCAGAACATATTCCTCTGTTTTCTCATTTTGCTTGACTTTGTTTCTATGAAATGGGCAGAAAAGCTACTTCTCATAAACTTGAAGGGATAGTCTTGTGTATAGCCATCTCCTGTGTAGACTGTGTGTACCTGCTGACTTTGGCTGGCCAGAGCTGTGGCTGTCATGGGCTGGGGGTCCCCAGGCACTCTCTGCTGGGGCTGCCCTGATGGGATGGCCTGAGCTGAAGTGGACCTGGGCTGGGGCAGTCCTGATGCTCTGTGGACAGAGGGCACCCTGGCAGGACAGATGAAGCTGAAGTGGGTACATACCAGGGGGTCCTGGGCCACCACACAGGCACCCTTGTGGGGTGGTGGCTGGAGCTGAGGTGAATGCAGGCTGGGAGTACCATGGCACTGTATGCTGGGGTTGCCCTGGGAAGTTGTTTGGAGCTGAAGCAGTGTGGGTCTGGAGTGTTCTGGGGTGCTTTGCACTTGTGTCACCTTGGCAGGATGGGTGGAGCTGTAGTGATGCTCACCAGGGTGTCCTAGTGTGTGACATGCTAGGGCCACCTTGCTGGAATGGCTGGGGCTGGTGTGGGCTAGGAACTGGGGCTAGATGAGGGGGTAGGCCAGTTAGGGAACTTAACCTCTGCTCCCATGCATTCTATCAAGGTGGGAAGGACAATGTTAACTGTGGCGCTTGCCAGTCCTTCTGACTTAGAGTTTCTGCAGCTCTCCTACCATTTGGTGGAGTTCTAGGGCTGGCTCTTTTATATTCTAGTTAGTTTTTCATTTTGTTTAATATATATAGAGAGAACACACTCAAGTTGGGGAGAGGGGAAGAGGGAGAGAGAGAGAATCTTAAGCAGGCTCCATGCTAAGCATCATGGGGCTAGATCCCACGAGTCCGGGATCATGACCCTAGAAGAACCCAAGAGTGGGACACTCAACTCACTAAGCCACCCAGGTGCCCCTCTAGTGTTTTTTTTTTTAATTTTTTTTTCAACGTTTATTTATTTTTGGGACAGAGAGAGACAGAGCACGAATGGGGGAGGGGCAGAGAGAGAGGGAGACACAGAACCGGAAACAGGCTCCAGGCTCTGAGCCATCAGCCCAGAGCCCGACGCGGGGCTCGAACTCACGGACCGCGAGATCGTGACCTGGCTGAAGTCGGACGCTTAACCGACTGCGCCACCCAGGCGCCCCCCCTCTAGTGTTTTTAACTGCAGGTTTTTTTTCTATGCCCCAGGGCATCTGGGGCTGATAGGGACTAGGGGCCCAGTACTCAGTGAGGTGGCTGGCTATGGTGCCCATAACATGGAGGTAGCACATTTATCTGATGTGGGATAAAAAACTCAGAATCAATTTAAAATGACATGTACTTAAAAGAAATGTCAACAGTCTCATGTCCTTTAGTGTTCATCAGACTCTCGAGTACTTGAGGGGGGACACTTAATCTGTTGAGGCTAATGTGAATTGGGGCCATCTGTGCCATAGATAAGTGAATGCTGTAAGCTTACAAAAGGTTTGTTTATAAGTTTTATCTATTTCAAATAAGCATGAAAACAACTTTGTACAAAAAGATCCCCCCACCACCCCACCTTCAAAGTGAAAAATGTATCCTCTTAGTATCCATTTATTGAGTGGAACCTCTGGGAGGTAAGATATGAGTAATTAGAAGGGGTTTCAACAAGCTGATCTTAACTTCTTTTTAATAAGTGAACACTGGAAACATGACTGTGGCTTTGGTATTCTACAATAGGACACTACTTGGGAGCTGTGAAGAAGGTTATGGGGAGAATGATTTATTTGGTAAGAAAAAAGTGGGACACAAGAGGGGATACTAGGATTTTTAGGACTAGGTTGCAATAAAATCCCATGTGTGTAATTATTAGTCATTGATCTCCCCCTTTTCTCCATTTTCTTTAACATTCATTTATTCTTTGATTTTATTCATTTTTTAGATTTAATTTTAGGTGATAAACAGTATTTTCTACTACTGTCATTACTACTCTTATTACTAGCAAATGTGTATTGAATGCTGAGTATGTCAGTCCCTATTTTAAGTGTTTCACATATTTTATACAATCCTTACAATAACCTGATGAAAAAGGTATTATTATTATATGCAATGCACAGCTGAAGAAACTGTGGCTTAGATGTTAAGTAACTTGCCTAAGATCACCCAGCTATTAAATGGTCATAGTTAATGGTAGTATTTAAATGGACACTATTTGAACCCAGATAGTATTACAGCAGAACAAACAACCGTATTGACTATTAAACATCTTACTTGATGAGTGACTGTTGAGGATAATTTTTATTTTTTTTCAATGTTTATTTTCGAGAGAGAGCAAGTGAGCATGCAAGCAGGTGAGGGGAGGATGGGCACAGAGAGAGACAGAGGATCCGAGGGAGGCTCTTTGCTGTCAGTGCAGAGCCCCATGAGGGGTTCCAACCCACAAAGCATAATATCATGACCTGAGCTGAAGTCAGATGCTTAACCAACAGAGCCACCTAGGCACCCCATTTGGAATAATTTTTTAAATGAGTGCATATTTAAACTAATTTTAATTCATACTTTTTATTTTTAATTTTCAAAGTTACTCTCAAGTAAACGTTTATGGATTCCACCTATTCATTGCCTTGTCACCAAAAAGCCACATCCTAATTCTTGCCCCCAAACCAAAAATCTAAAAAGCATTATTATATGTAAGGTATTTTGTTAGCCCATACTGATAATAAAATTAGATTTTCCTCTGTTGAGTAGGGAATTAAGACATGTTCAACAAATAACTTTGAAGTCAATGTGTTTAACAAGAAATATAGATTAAAAAAATTACAGGAATTTACAAGGAAGTAGCATTTAGGTTGAAAATTAACAGTGGCTAGAAATTTGACATGAAAAGAAAAAGAGTTCACTCGGTTACTTGTGGAGGAGGCACAGTAACAGAGAATGGGAGCATATTTATAGAGCTGCCTTAAATTCATCTGATTGGAATATGGGGAGTGTCAGTAGTGTTCTTGAGCTGGATGGACTCCTACAGGCTAGGTAGAATCAAATGTTAAATAGTGAGGAGTTTTTGTGAGCTGGTTTTAAATCTTGGGTAGCTTGAAGTTGATCATGGTGGGAATATTAAAACCACAAAAATTGGCAAATACTAGAAATTATGGATTTCTTAAACTCTTGAGAGGTGGCTTTCCATTTTACCGGTTGTGTTAGGAGATTAAAGAGATTGGAAAGGTTGATGGGATCAGTGTTTGCATGGCCAAAAATTCTAGCCCCAGGTATATATGCATTATTCAGTAAGCAAGGGTGGTTATGGAAGGTCATTTAGCAAGACATCAAAGTGACTAGTGAGGAGAATGGTTATACTTACATGTGACTCATTGCCTCCTAGTATCTCAGGTGTGAAAGACACGTTAAGGGTCCAAATACTCCTCTAATGTTAAAGTTGTCACTATGCTTTCACTTTCCCTGAATTCTCCAAGCTCTCCAATTAACCAGGCGATGGGTGTTCAAAATATTTCAGTAACTCAATGTATATGTATTTTCTTGGCATATGGGTATTGTATTTAGGCTAGTAAAAAACAGTTTAAGCACAAACGTTAAACTAATTCTAAGCAGCGAGCTACAACTGTCCTTCTAATGTTGGTGCCATCACTATGAATGTAGAGGACTCAAAAGGACAAAACAGACTCATCTCAGATGTAAAGAAGAATGGGATCTGTCGTGGTTAGGCTCTTCTGAAAAACTAAGTGCAAGATAACCTCAACCTTCAAAATGGATGTTCAGATTATTCACATTTAAATATAATTAGCTATAGGCCTCCCTGGTGTGATTAAGATGTGATTTAAAATACTACTTAAAATGTGGACAAAGGCTGTTAAGACAAACATTCTGATGTTTTCAGGTACACCAGCCTTGAAAACTCATTACCCTTTTTCCACTCCATGGTTTCTTACAATTAAAAGATTAATTGTAAGGAAGGCTTGCCTTCCTGAGTACCTGTGGGGATCAAATAACATATGAACTCTTTAAGATATCTACAAATTCTAGTTACTGTTTTAGTTGGTAGATCCCATTCTAGAAGCATTCTGGGTAAATGGTATTTGATTCTACTCACCTTTTTGTCTCTGTTTTCTATTAAGATCTTCCTGTATTATGCTATTTCCAAAAAAAACTTAGCCATTAGTTTTGGAATTATACATAACTTCTTATGCTATATTCTGTGCTCCTCTATTTCTGATTATTGTAGTCAGAGTTTGTTCTTTCATGCACTACCTAAATTTGTAGGACTAGGTGAGGAAAAGATAGTTAAGAAATCAGGTGACTGTAAAGAGCTGTACAGATGAGGAGACAGAAATAGGAGAGGACTGGGGCGCCTGGGTGGCGCAGTCGGTTAAGCGTCCGACTTTAGCCAGGTCACGATCTCGCGGTCCGGGAGTTCGAGCCCCGCGTCGGGCTCTGTGCTGACTGCTCAGAGCCTGGAGCATGTTTCCGATTCTGTGTCTCCCTCTCTCTCTGCCCCTCCCCCGTTCATGCTCTGTCTCTGTCCCAAAAATAAATAAACGTTGAAAAAAAAATTAAAAAAAAAAGAAATAGGAGAGGACTGCTAATAAGTATTTCCTCCAGAAGGTAGTAAATATATTCAACATACCTGCATATGTCAGGTACTAGATTAGTCACAAACAAGGAGAGAAATACCCTAGGTTTAGCTTGAGGGACCACTTGTCTGTTCTATGAGAAGATGGGATCTTCTTAAAAGCAACATTAGGGTGGATATGTTAAAGCCACTGATGGAGATTGTCCAAGGTTTAGGAGTTGTTAAGACACCATGTTGTAAGGCCGATGATACGAATTAAAATTCTGTCAGGCTTGACCACAGACTTTGGTCACAACCTTGGGAAGCTGCCTTGCAAGTATATTTTATTGTTATGGACGACAGGCTAAGATAGGGCAGAATGTCCCCCCCCCAAAAAAAAAGTAAGCAGCCAAATTGAGGTTCGCATTATAACCTAAGGAGAATGGGTCAAAAGTTTTATATTTTCTGTATGGGAAAGGCAATTAAAATAGAAGTGATCTTCAAAAAAGCAGGTATAGTAGCTTTGATCCTAGGAGAGGAAACTGACCAAGAAAGCAGCTGTCTCAAGTAAGTTGTGGTCCATAGGGAAAGGTGGGAGGTATAAAGGAAGAAACTTGTAAAGAATTACAGCATTTTAGACTTAGAACATTCGCATTTTCCACATGAAGGAAGAAAAGGTAAATGGTTTACCCCCAACTGGTACCATTGGTGGTACTTGTCCAGTTTTAAGTGATGACTTTTTTTATAGAATGCTACAGTTGGTTTCCTTTTTGATCCTCACTCCTGCTTCAGGTCAGTGCAGTACTGATTATCTCCATCTTGGTGTATTTAGGTTTCTTAATTTATTTCACAAGTACTTTTTCTTAATGTTTACTTACTTATTTTGAGAGAGGGAGAGAGAGAATCCCAAGCAGGCTCTACACTGTTAGCACAGAGCCCTATGTGGGGCTCGAACTCACAAACCATGAGATCATGACTGGGTGGAAATCAAGAGTCGGACACTTAATCAACTGAGCCACCTGGGTGCTTTCGAAAGCCTTTTTCATGTCAGGTCCTGTGCTAGCCACAAGTGATAAAATGGCAAGACCTTGTAATGCAAACATAGTACAGTTATGACCAATCATCACAGATCATTTTTCACTGAAAGTTAATTAAATTTATATAAACTCAATAGAAACCAAATTTGGGGATTGTGAAGTGATCCAATCATCTGCAATGTACCATTCCACCAATTCAAACATCAAGAGAAAAAGCATATTGCACTGCTCATCGATGGAGAAGGTCCATTGTTTTTATTTTTAATTTCTTACTGAGGTTTCCTAAGGGGCCAAAGGCAATATTCACTTTTAAATTTTATGAATTCATGTCCATGAGGTTTGGATGCAAAACAAATTCCTTTTCTGTAGGACTTCCCTAGAGACTTGGTTGTTCAAGCTTCTGTTCCAAATAGATTTAAGAATCTCAAAACATAATGAGACTTTCCTATTCATGGCATGCCACCTGATTCTTCCACTCATGCCTGCCTGGGCCAAAAGTAGAGCAAAACAATACAAACATATTTTCCACTCCTAAGTATCATGGTGATGCCCACTGTTGAGTCTGAATATCTAAAGTGAAAACATGTTTTGCATATTCAGCTAAGGAGAGCCTTGAGATGCTTTCACAACCTTGCTGTAAACTTATATAACAGCTTGAAATTTGAAACCTTTTGAAAAGGGTGATAGAAAATTCTATTATAGTGAAAGAGGCAAACAAAATGATACGGTCTTTAAAAATCTCTCAACTTTCGGGGCGCCTGGGTGGCACAGTCGGTTAAGCGTCCGACTTCAGCCAGGTCACGATCTCGCGGTCTGTGAGTTCGAGCCCCGCGTCAGGCTCTGGGCTGATGGCTCGGAGCCTGGAGCCTGTTTCCGATTCTGTGTCTCCCTCTCTCTCTGCCCCTCCCCCGTTCATGCTCTGTCTCTGTCTGTCCCAAAAATAAATAAAAACGTTGAAAAAAAAATTTAAAAAAATAAAAAAAATAAAAATCTCTCAACTTTCACTTGGTTTTCAAGTATAAGACTCCTATTTGAGATATTTTAGAAACCATTCCCCCCACCCCAAATCTGTGATTTCATAACTACCAATGGAATATGTAGTCTCAGATTTCCCACAAGGACCTCATGGTCTTAGCATTAAACACATCACTTATGTGCACACCTGGTAATTTGAGGTGTGAGGCTTCTACAGAAAGGCTATTCCAACTCAGGCTTAAGAGGGCTCCTGCTGTTTGGAACAAATTTGCTCTAGGAATGATAGTGACATAAAGGAATGCTCAGTGAATAACAGTGTAAGATTTTGGATTACCATGATTTGCCTTTTATAGCATATTAATAGTCATTTTTCATAAATAAGACAACGTTCATATATATTTTGGTTTTCTGCTTTCAAGTTAGTATAGTTGATGGGATCCCATGGTGCTGTCCAGTAGTGATATTTGCCAGAAGAATCAAGTAATGTTGAAGAGCTGCTACCCAGCTGGGCCGCCTAAACAAGGTAAGTTTCATGTTATAACTCTGCCTTTTGTCAAGGGTCATAGTCAAGGGTCAGATCAAAAGGAAATGTTTTATATTCCCATAGTGTGTAAGAAAAGGAAAGGTATAGATGCCCTTGGTTTAAAAAATATTTTCCTACAGGGGCATCTGGGTGGCTCGGTTAAGTGTCCAACTTTGACTCAGGTCGTGATCTTAGGGTTCATGGGTTTGAGCCCTGCATTGGACTCTGTGCTGCCAGCTCAGAGCCTGGAGCCTACTTCGGATTCTATGTCTCCCCCTGTCTCTCTCTGCCCCTCTCTTTCTCTCTCAAAAATAAACATTGAAAAACTTTTTAAGTAGTTTACTATTTTCTGATCAAATTTATGCACAATATAGTAATTATAAAAAAATGGGTGCAAGAAAAATATCCACAATCCTATCATCCAAAGGCAAATGTTATTAACATTTCGATACACTTCCTTCTGTAGTTTTTTCAAAGCATATTTTTTTAATGGAGACTGTCCTGTAAATTGACTTCTGTTGTCTGCATTTTTGGGGTGGTTATGAAAATTTAACTCCACGCCTTATCCAGTGATAAGTTCTATTTAGTTTTCAGAGCTTTTCCCTTGTCTGCTATTTCTTAAAAATAATCAGCCTAAAATAAGTCTTATTGCAAAGAAGCACATTCTGGGGTACTGATTCTCCCCTTCAGTCTCACCTTTGAAACTTCCCCGAGTTGTTTCACAGTCCATAAAGTAAATTGACAGATCACTCCCTATGTCACTGGACCAGTCTCTTAATCTTGAGAATGGGTCAGTTCGGTTAAACAGTGTCGGATTTCAGGAGCCAGTGATACAGGCTATATGGCATAAGTAATTAGGTAAGGCATTTCTCTGGCAACAAAACAAATACAGAGGTTAATGACTGGAGGAGATGATAAACCCAGTCTAAGTCCTGATGGTAGGCAGCCTGTTAGGAAAGATTTCTAGATGTTGGAGGTTGAAGCATCTTTTGCAGTTTGAGTGTTTCTAATGATAGGTCCTCAAGTGTTCAGGTAAACTGAGTGGCCCACATTGCCAACAGGCATAAAGATTTTCTAAATATGATATGTTGTGGTGATTTCTTGGAAAAGAGGAGAGTTGTAGTCAGATGTTGCAGGAAACTACAAGAATTCAGGATCCAGTCTAGTTTATGTGTAAATGCTAAAATTTTAAAGGCAGTGAACAGAGCTAGAATTTGATGTACAAGTGGGTATTACAGTTACTACTGAAACATAATCCAACATAATCAAAGACTAATTTGTTTGAAAAATAAGTCTTGTTTCAATACATTTGGCCTGTTCATTTACATAAGTGCAGCAAGAATAGTGATTAATCATATAGGCTGTTTTCATAAGGAATCTCAGATTAAACTGTTAAAAGCCTCTTCAAGCATCAGACTTTGCCTGCAATACCCAGGATTGCAACCCTGCAATCAGGATATAAGATGTGGAGGAGAGTGTAGAAAAGAGAACAAGAAAGAAAGTTCAGCAATGTTACTCTTTGTTATTGAGGGGATGAGCATATGGAGCATTCTGAGAGTATTACAAAGGCATCGTGCCAGTGAAAAATGATTGGGGCCAGTGAGACAGAATTGAGAAGCCACGCATGAATAAAGACTTTTGACCCTAAAATGAAGAGCCATCCTAAGAATCTTCAGAATTGCTCAGGACTGCATGTGTACTTGACTAAAGATAAGACAATTTTCTTACAAACTACAGTCTTCCCTCCTATGATAAACAGCTAAGTTTTAAAGTTGCACTAAGTTCTTTCTCTTTTTGGGTTGGCATTGAAGGTGGTTGTGCTCCAGGAGAAGGGGACAGAGAGAATGAAGAGTAGAATCTGAGTCGGGCAGGTAAGTCTCCTGTGGAAGATTCTGTATATCTCAAGTAGGGAAGGAAGTGATAGACCACTGAGTTAAACAGCTAGTCAGTGAAAAAAAGCCCCAATCTGGATAGTTTCTTCTTGAGGTTCCCCAAATTCGACCTGCCAGGAAGTGACCTTTCTTTACTCACCTGGTTAGGTTGCAGGAAACCCTTTAAGTGCAGTACCAGGTGGCATTTCCAAGGGGCGCTATTGGCTCTGTAAAGTCAAATTCAGTTCCTTAAAATTGGTCATATTTGACTCTGTACACACAATTCTCAAGACATTCCAATCAAAGCCTTGGTAATACAATCAATGTTTCCAATTTTTGTCCTGTTATAAGGATAACAGATTCTTATTGAACTTATGCAAATAATGATTTTGCCATGAAAATAAGAATACTAACAGTTTCTGAATTCTAGAGGGATCAGGCAGGGAGAAAAAGTAATTGTTTCATCATTGTTCACAAAGGTATACTTTACCACACTGCTCTAAGTCATAGCTTAAGAGAAAAGATTTCCTTAGATCTGGAAAAACAAAACATGGTTGATTCTTTAATACTTTAAAGGCATAAAAATTTTATAATCAGAGTCCTTTCATTCATCTCTCTGAAGATGAAGCACTTAGAAAAATCCACCAGCATCAAATAATAACTATCTGTAAATGACAAAAGACTTTATTTTTTTAATTTTATTTTTTAAAATTTACATCCAAATTAGTTAGCATATAGTGCAACAATGATTTCAGGAGTAGATTCCTTAATGCCCCTTAACCATTTAGCCCATCCCCCTTCCCACAACCCTTCTAGTAACCCTCAGTTCTCCACATTTATGAGTCTCTTCTGTTTTGTCTCAATCCCTGTTTTTTATTTTTGTTTCCCTTATGTTCATCTATTTTGTCTCTTAAAGTCCTCATATGAGTGAAATCATATGATTTTTCTTTCTCTAATTTCATTTACCATAATACCCTCCAGTTCCATAGCAGCAGTATCCACAATAACCAAAGTATGGAAAGAGCCCAAATGTCCATCAATGGATGAATGGATAAAGAAGATGTGGTGTGTGTGTGTGTGTGTGTGTATATATACACACACACATGTATATGTGTGTATATACATACACACACACACAATGGAGTATTACTCAGTAATCAAAAAGAATGAAATGACAAAAGACTTTAAAATGGCCATGGTTAGAGATCCGATGAGAGATCATTATTAAAAAGAAAACTCGGTTATATCTGTGACATACATTTTAAGATGATAACTAGAGTTATTAGCATCTCTCTTCTATAAGGAGAGAGAGAGCAAATCTTTTGAGATGTTCATGTAGCCCTCCGGCAGTTACTTCTAGGTCAAAAAGACTGCATTTAGTGTTGGATTTTGGGAATTTTGCCTAAAGTATCAAAAGTTTTGGACACTAAACACTACTGATATTAAAGCTTCTTTTAATAATTCAATTTTAGCCATCTTGACTTGATAAGGTGGAATTTTCTCTCCTTCCAACTTTTTATATCCATTGAATTTATACTTTATCTTCCTCTTTGCCTTTCTGAAATAAGCAGCTTGACTTTCATTTTCCTTAACAAAAATGCATCTCCATACGTTTTCTTAGCCAAAACTACATCCTAGTTTCCTTGCATACACAGTTGTTTCTATTATTATTTAATTACATATAGAAACCTTAATTTCTAGTGACAACTAAGAAGCAATTGTGAACTTCTACACTAACATTCTTCAGATTGGCAAATTTACTAACTCAAAATTTTAATTCCTCTGTAGTAGGTAAGACTGTGTTCAGGAATTAATGTTCAATACTTCATTGCATTTGGAAATGATCCAGATATTTAGTAATTCATTTCCGTCATTGAACTCAGCAAAACTCTAAGGGTGAAAGTTACCAAAAAGATTTGAGAAACTTTTACTAGACATGCCCTAACACATAATGATGAACTGAAAAGTTCACCAAAGAACTCTTTTCTCTTTTATATCTATCTAAATCACTTGCTCCCAACAATTATGTTTAGATTACTCAACAAAATTTCACAAAGCATTAGATACCTAGCCATCACCTTAAGGTATTTTTCCCTTGGTGACAAATACCTAGTTCCTATAAGGGCTTGTCTTTATTTAAGCCAATTAAATGGAGCTCTTTTACAAGTTAATTTAAGCAATTCCATCTTGAGGTAGAAAAATATCACTCACCTACAAAATATATAGACACATAAACACAAAGACAGACACCAACAGAATCCTTATAGCTGACGTTCTAAAATCTTAGCCATGTATCAGGTACAATACAAGTTTACACCGCTCTCTGAAAATAGAGCATTCCTATGAAAACTTTTGTTAGGTCGAAATGGTGTAAAGTGAAGAAGCAATTACCATTAATTTATATAGAAACATTTTTGAGTATCATCACACCCCAAAAGTAACTCCTCTTAGGCATTTCTGATAACTTAGGACACATCTTGATAACATAGGCGCCAAATACATGGAGATGAAGTATGGATGCTTACAGACACACTTCAAAGCCATGGAGGGAGGGTGAGTGTAGTTCCTGGGGAGAACGCTTGGTGGAGCCACTTGGTGCTTGAGGTATAGACTGCCTCTGTAACAGCTTACTACTTAACAAATGCTGAACGCTATTTTGCTTTTTGCCTTTTTTCTAAAAGTGAAAATTCTCTTCACATTTCGTATGGTTAGTAAAAACAGGTGCAAATGTGGGTCATTCATAACAGTGAAGTGGTATAATATGAAATTTAAAAAAGCAGGGCTATCTGTAATACAAAACTTACTTGTTTATATAAGAACAGTTGGATCCAAAATGTGTTTCTGACAGTTTTAAGTTTACCTGCTCAGAAGGCTAACGTTTTTTAGTAATATGTGTGGAGCAGACACTTAGGATTTTTAATCTGCCCTATTTTTAAAGACCTCCTTTGCATTTCAAAAAATGGCCCTTAGGTTGTGGAGAAGATGGGGTAGAAAATCTACAGAAAAAGAGGGGAAAATATCTAAAGTCTCGCCCTGGTAAATACACCCCAACACTCCTCTTACAAGAAGTTGAGGGTACTTAATATTTAAATATTTCCTTCTTTTTAAGTGCAGGTTTCTTAGATGGAGCTTCAGGGTTTAATGTATTATGCCTTTGAAAGTCTGAAGAAAGTAGTGAACTGAGGTCTGCAAATGCTCTTCTTAGTGTAGAATCCAACATTAGAGCAATTCACCTTATAGGGAAAAGCTTTTCCTATTGATTTTATCAGCTCCTTAACATTGGCCTCTATCTGGACAATTCCTGAGAGTTTTCAGGAGGCCCTGGGAGAAATTTTGGTCATCATCTGTTGCCTCTGTAAGGGAGGTTCTGGGCGGGAAGAACACCTCTCAGCAGCCAGTTAAGGGCCCTGTGAGTGGGGCTGCTCATATCCACTATTCTTTCTAAATCTTCTCTAAATTTGGTTGTCTCCTCTGAAAATGGAGGGGGAAAAAGGCTTTGTAACTTCATCTTGTTACAAGAGTCCCTAAGGCTAGGCATTATAGACCTTTGTGTCCACTTTTCAAGTTGGTGTTTCCATAGGTATCAATAAGACAATTGTTTGGGATGATGGGTCTCTAAAATGTTTTCAAATATAGAAGCTTTGCCAATTCAAGGGATCTATTGTGTGGCCATGGATGAGTAGGATCTTATTAATCTCAACAGTATCTCAAACCAGTAAGCCTTTGTATGGCTTAACCATCAATGCAAGAGGAGTCCCCAGAAAGTACAAAATAGGCAGCTCTCACAAGATAGAAAAAGTTCACTCCCAGAGTTGGCCTAAGAAACCAAAGACTTTCATTGTCCAGGCACTATGAATGGGGTAATGCAAATGGCATCTCCGGTTCCCCCACCCAACCCAAGCATATGAGAAGCCTCTAGTCACAGACCTTCTAATCACTGACAAAAGGCAGGTGCTACTGGAATGCGACTTTTCCAACACTAATGAGATAATGAAGGTTGAGATGACAAAAGGTCCCTTATGGACCGGGACCCCTTTTGACAACCTCCCCTCTGAACTGGCATGCTCAAAGATGCTGCTGCTTCTAGGGTCCACAATCTGTTTGGCTGTTCACCAGAAGCATGCTGGTACATTCACTCTCTGGCTAGCAGAGACCAGACTGATGATAAAGTCAAGCTCTCAAGACATAGAACAAGATGAAAGGAAAACCTCCTTATGACAAATGATACAAAAGAGACAAAACAATGACCCTCTCTGGGAGGAAAAGGATCAATAAAAAGTAAGCGTACTGACAGTAAGTTTTTACTAGAATTGTTATACCCAAGAAATAGTTCATGCGAATATTCTCTCTGGCTAATCTAAATTTGGAAAAAAAGGGACAAGGTGAAATTTTTACCTTACACTCTTGACTGGGCCCTAGAGAGAAAGATCTGGGAAACCCATACTTTGGTAAGAGATCTTACCTTTCACCAACTTCTGCTAGTTTTTTAGGATCCTATGTGTAGGCTTTGGAGTATGGTGTCTCAATTCTCCCTCTACCCTTCTATATTCTTTGTTGAAAATTCCTTGCAATAAAAAGATTAACAAGATAAAACAAATGTAACTTTTTTTCACACATATATCTCCTGTAGACATGGAAGATACCTAGGAAATTTAAGTGACTCCTCTGCATTTTTTACATAAAATTATAAAAACACATTTCCTCATTCTGCATGTATATAACTTTAATGACTGCATAACCTTTTGTCTTTAGGTGTACCACAATTTAAGATATCCCTTTTGTGCTACTGGATACATATGGTGTGGCTTAATTTTTTTTTTTTTAGTAAAGCTATGTAAATATCTTTGGACAAAAATTATTGCCAGTGATAGTAAGATGACAGGTTGGGGGGGGGATACATGAATATTATAAATCATACCGTTATTCCTATCACTTTATTAATTGAACTGATGTTAACTTACTTGGATTTGTATCGGAGACTCTACTACATAAAGCTACAACCAATAATTTAGAATAAAACTGGAATAGTGGATCAAAGACTTGCTGAATTTTCATTTGTTGACTGGATAACTTTACAGTTTTGTCTTCTACCTTTGAAGGTAACTAGATCAAAGGTGAAGAAGTGCCAACACTGGTGAATGCCTAGCAATGTGTTTATTCATGGCTCTTCTCTTTTGTTTCAAAGCAGGCATCAGGCCTGGAGCAGAGCCCAACACAGGTCTTGAACATGACCCTGAGATCAAAACCTGAGCAGAGACCAAGGGTCAAACATTTACCAGACTGAACCACCCAGGCACCCCATTCATGGCTCTTCTTGACTGACATCCTCTGCGTTCTCATTTTTACGTTTAAGATGTTTATTTTTCTAAGCTGGCATTTTAAAAAAATGCTAAAAACTGGCTGCCCATTTTCATAGACTGGAAATCTGGTTATCATGGAGCTCTAAAAGTAGAATTAAGTTACCGGTGGAGATGGGTGAAATAGGGGAATGGAATTAAAAGTACACCTATCATGATGAGCACTGAGTAATATATTAGAATTGTTGAGTGGCTATATGGTACACCTGAAACTACTATAACCCTGTATGTTAACTAATTGCAATTTAAAAAACTTAATAAAAATACATTTTCTACTTGAATTACTTTTTTAAAACCACTTCTGAAGATAGTTATGAATTTTTATGAGTATGAACAAAAGCTAAGGAGATGAAGCCAAATTCTTAATTATTTGTGTCTCTGCTAAGCTCAATTTCACCTTTACTGATTGACCATTTTACGTAAAATGGATGAGATCTGTCTTAGGGACTTTGCTCTTCTTTATTTTTTTTTTTTTTTAAATTTTTTTTTTCAACGTTTATTTATTTTTGGGACAGAGAGAGACAGAGCATGAACGGGGGAGGGGCAGAGAGAGAGGGAGACACAGAATCGGAAACAGGCTCCAGGCTCTGAGCCATCAGCCCAGAGCCTGACGCGGGGCTCGAACTCACGGACCGCGAGATCGTGACCTGGCTGAAGTCGGATGCTTAACCGACTGCGCCACCCAGGCGCCCCGAGGGACTTTGCTCTTCTTTAAATAGTGTCCTTCATCTCCCCTGTGGTATCTCTGTTTTGAAACCCAGTTGGGAAAAGGAACTTTAAGCAGAAGAACTTCCATGTAGTTTTTAATTGAAACCTTTAATATGTTTTTAATCCAATTTTTTATTACTATCATCAGAGTTTTGGGTTAAAAACCCTGTAGTTTTCCACTGAAAATATACACATGGACAAAAGGAGTTAGTACCAGAAAATTTTATAGGAAAAACAATACATTTTACCAATTCACTGACCTCTTTGTTAAATTAGGCAAGAGGCCACAGTTAGAATTTATTATGGTGGACCAAAGTAAGGTCTGTATATACCTTTCCAAAACAAGTGTGGGAAAAAATATGAAATAAAAGCATAGGAAAAATGAAATCTGTCATTCAGATTTATTGTGCTTATGTATACAATCTAATACCTGCCTATATTTAAGATTATGGCAGTATGATTTTTCTAGTTACCTAGTACAACAAAAAATTGCCTAAAATAAAGCATTTAAAAATGTTAGGAAAGGGGGAGGCAATATTCTTTTAATTGGATATTTGAGCTTATAGCAAAATAGGGGAAATCATCAAGGGGGAGAAACCTAAAAGACAATTGAAAACCAGAGTCGAAGTACCTGAACTGAAGGTGCCCTAGACAAAGACGGGATGAATGCTAGTCTTAGTAACCTAGCAGATTGGTTCTTAGTACCTTCCTGGAGATAACAGACAAGGCTGTAGGCTTTTATAAGATGACAGATGGAATTGAAATACACATACGTATTCCATCAGGTTAGGACTCTGAAAGGACTACCTCCTCAGTTAAAGGATTGGGAAGAGGGAGACAGAAAGAAGCTTGCTGTCCTGGCCTGAGTGGAGAAAAAAAAACCTGTGATAACTTGTAAAATTTCCCCTCCATACTGGTTGTTCGATGTTGCATCCCCATCACCAATACATGAAACTTTTCCATTTTACGTTACTCCACCGATTAAGCAGCTACTACACTATAAAGTCTTTCTGCATTCATAGCAACGGGATAACTATAGAAAAAAGGGACCCCAATTTATGATTAGAATATTCTGGAGTCCTAAATACACAGTTCAGCACCCTGTAAAATGATGCCTTAAAATAGCTTATTAATTTCACAAAATGGGAAACTTAATATTGTTCAGATGGCAATACTCCCAATATTGACCTACAGATTTGATGCCTATCAAAATTCCAACCACTATTTTATTTTTTGCATAAATTGATAAATCTTGAGATTCACAAGGAAATGTAAGGAACCTAGATAAGCTAAAAAACAATCTTGAAAGAGAACACTGTTGGAGGACTCAAAATTTCCAATCTACTACAAACCTACCATAAACACAGTAGATTTGACATAATGATAGATATAGATCAATAGAACCCAGAAATAAACCCATACATTTATGGTCAAGTGATTTTTGATGAGGACACCCCAAGACCATTCACTGGGGGAAAAGTGGTCTTTCAACAAATGTTGATGGAATAACTGAATATAAATAGGCAAAAAAAAATGAAGTTAGATCCTTAATGCATACCATATACAGTAATTAACTCAAATGATCAAAGACTTAAATGTAAGAGGTAAAACTATAAAAATCTTAAAACATGAATCTTCATTACCTTGGATTAGGCAACCATATTTTAGGTATGACATCAGAGCCCAAGCAACCAAAGGAAAAACAGACAAATTGGACTTTATTAAAAATAAAGCTCTGTGCTTCCAGAAAGTGAAAAAGCTATTAGCATAAAAAAACAAAAAAAAAACACTCAAAAAGACACAAATGGGAAGACATCCAGTGTTCATGGATCAGAAACTTAATATTGTTAAAATGTCAATACGACGCAAAGCCATCTATAAATTCAGTGCAACTCTATCAAAATTCCAATGCCATTTCTTTTTATTAGAGAGAGAGAGAGAGAGAGAGAGAGAAAGGGCTCAAGCAGAAGAGAGAGGCAGAGGAGGAGAGAGAGAATCTTAAGCAGGCTCCACACTCAGCACAGAACCTGATGTGGGGCTCAATCCCATGACTCTGAGATGCTCAACCAACTGAGCCACCCAGGTACCCCTCCAATGGCATATTTTACAAAAATAGGAAAAAAAAAATCCCAAAATTTGTATGGAACCAGAAAAGACCCTGAATGGCCAAAGAAATCCTGAGAAGGAGCAAAAAAGCTAAAGACATCACACTTCCTGATTTCAAGTATACTATAAACCAATAGTAATCAATATAGTACATATGGTACTAACATAAAAAAAAAGACCAATGGAACAAAACTGAGAGCTCAGAAATAAACCCACACACGTAAGGTCAATTAATATTTGACAAGGGAGCTAAAAATACTCAAGAGGGAAAGAGTCTCTCTTCAATAAATGGTTCTGGGAAAACTGAATATCCACACACAAAAGAATGAAACCGGACCCCTATCATAAGCTGGGCACAAAAAATTAACTCAAAGTGGATTAGAGACTGAAATGTAAGGCCTGAAATCATGAAAATACTGAAGAAAACATAGGAAAACTCCCTGGCACGGGTCTTGGCAATGTTTTTTTTTGATTTGACACCTAAAGCACAAGCAACAAAACAAAAAATAAACAAGCATGACTACATCAGACTACAAAGTTTTTGCACATCAAAAAACCACAACAAAATGAAAAATCAACCTATGAAATAGGAGAAAATAATTTGCAAACCATCTATGTCATCAGGGGTTTATGTCCAAAATATACTAAGAACTCCTATTAACTCTATAGCAAAAAATAATCCAATTAAAAATGGGAAGAGTACCTGAGGAGACATTTTTCCAAAGAAGATATTCAAATGGCCAACAGTACATGAAAAGATGTTCAACATCACTAAATCATCAGGGAAATGCAAATCAAGACCACAATGAGCTATCACTGCACATCTGTTAAAATGGCTATTATCAACAAAACCAGTAGTAGCAAATTTTGGTGAGAATATGGAGAAAAGGGAACCCTGCGAACAGTTGGTAGAACTGTAAATTGGTAAGGACACTATGGAGACAGTATGGAGGTTCCTTAATAAATTAAAAATAGAACTAACACATTATCTAGCAATTCTACTTCTGGGTATATATCAAAAGGAAACAATCACGATGTCAACATATACCTGACATTCCTATGTTGACTGCAGTATTATTTACAATAACCAAGACATGGAAACAGTCTAAGTTTCTATCAAGAGATAAATGGATAAAGGAAATGGATGAAGGTAGTCACAGAGTACAAACTTCCAGTTATAAGATGAATGAGTTCTGGGGATATAACGTACATGATGACTATAGTTAACAATATTGTATACTTGAAAGTTGCTAAGAGAGTATATATTAAATATTCTCACCACACATACCAAAAAGGTAGCTGTGTGAGGTGATAGATGTGTTTAACGTTATTGTGGTAATCACTTCACAAAATATATGTATATATCAAATTATCAGATCATATACCTTATACTTACACAATGTTACATATCAAATATATCTGAATAAAGCTGGAAAAAAAGTGAAAATACAACCCATAGAGTGAGAGAGAATATTTGCAGATCATTTATTTGATACAGATCTAGGATCCAGAATATATAAAGAACTCTTTTCCGAAGGAGATATACAGATAGAAAAAAAAGCGCATGAAAAGATGCTTATCGTAATTAGTCATTAGGGAAATGCAAATCCAAACTACAATGGGAAACTACTTCACATTCATGAGGATAACTGCAATGATAAAAAAAAAAATCCAGAGGGGCGCCTGGGTGGCTCAGTCGGTTGAGCATCTGACTCTTGATCTTGGATCAGGTCATGATCTCACGGTTTGTGGGATTGAGCCCCACATCGGACTCTGTGCTGACAGTGTGGAGCCTGCTTGGAATTCTCTCTCCCTCTCTGTCTGCCTCCACCCCACTCATGTTTGCGCGCTCTCTCTCTCTCTCAAGATAAATAATAAACTAAAAAATAAAAATAAAAATAATACCCAGAAAGTCCATGTGTTGGTGAGGATGTAGAGAAATCAGAACTGTCATACATTGCTGATGGGACTTGAAAGAAGAGGAACCAGCCTTACATACCTGGACATTGGACCTACCATACTGTGAAATAATAAACATGTGATCTTGAAACCACTACATCTGTGGGAATTTGATATGGCAGCAACAGAAAATATTACATGACTACTAAGGCTAGGTTGTAAAGGACAAAAAGGCAGTACAATTTCCACCGGGCCTGCTCTCTCTCTGGACTCATACCTTTGGAACACTCAGAAACCATGTAAGAAGCATAGCTACCTGAAGCCACAATGCTGGAGAGAGTACACAAAGAGAAGAGATGTCCCAACTATTCCACTGCTAAGCTGTTTAAGTCTTCCAGTTTAAGTGCTAGACATTTCACAGGATGCTTCCAATATGGATTTAGCCACAGCTACATCAGATTGAGAGACCTCTAGTAAGAATGACCTAGCTTAGTCTAATCAACCTCTATAACTATGAGATGACGGTGATAAGATGAATGATGTTTTTGAAACTAAGTTTGTGGTGACTCATTATACAGCCATAAAAAATACAAACAGTTCCTTGTCTTTTTGTCCCTCCATAAAGAGAGATGAAAAGCTTTCCCTGTATGAAGGAAGAAGGAGCCGAATCATAGAGAAGTAGATAGAAAATCAAAGAGTAACGTACAGATACAGGCCTTCACTCTTCATTTCTCTGGTAGGGCTGAGAGAAAAAGAGCCAGTACCTGTGGCTCACTTTTCATCTAGAAAAGGAACTGGCAGACTTTTACTTAAAGGGCAAGACAGGAAATATTTTAGGCCTCTCAGGATAAGAAGCAAAATCAAGGCTATGATGTAGTGACTTATCTAACTATTTAAAATATAACCATTTATTTTTGTTGGTTAAATATATGCACTACACTTTATATTTTGCTCAAAACAATATGGGTCTTTGCTTCACAATACCCCACTATAGGCAGGCTGCTCTTCAGTGGAAGGCTATTTCTAAGTTCTGAAACATATTTGATTCTGTAGATGAGGGTCATATGAACTTTGATTTTGGCCATTCTGTGCTGAGCTTCAGTTCTGTAAACCGACAGGATTGATATCTGCCTGTTCGTTTAACATGTGTGGTTGAAGTTCAAATGAGCTAAGACAGTATGAAGGTGAATTGCAGCTTCAAAGTGCATGACACCTTCTAATTGTTATTGATGTGCCTATTACAAAGCATTTCGCCAACTCTTCCCAGCTTCCTCTTCCTCCCTCTCTCTTATGTTTCAGAATCTTCACTATTCTTTGTTTTGCACAGATGTGTTCTGCTATTCGTTTAACTGATAAATTAATTTTGATGGCTTCTTATTCAATATATTCTCTTCTGATCCAATGTCTCCCACTAGTGATTTTCTGGAAATAAGATGGAAAGAATGATGACCTCCAATGGTGGAGATGTGGATATGTGGCACATGATCATATGAGGTGTCTTATATTACAAGGGCCTTTTTGAGCTTATGTTAGCCTTTTATCTATATGATTAATTCTCAATTGGGGTACCACCTTTTTTTTAATGTTTATTCATTTTGAGAGAAAGGCGCTAGTGGGGGAGGGACACACACACACACAGAAAGAGAGAGAGAGAGAGAGAGAGAGAGAGAGAATCCCAAGCAGGCTCCATGCTGTCAGTGCAGAGCTCCATGTGGGGCTTGATCCCAAGAACTGTGAACTCATGACTTGAGCTGAAATCAAGAGTCAGACACTTAACAAACTGAGCCAGCCAGGTGCCCCATAAGTGCTACCTCTTTGACAGGCGCTATGCTTGGTGCTATAGATATAGTAGTGAATGAAAGAGAAAAGGTCCCTCCCGTATAGATCTTACATGCTGATGGGAAGTGAATGAGTTTCCTATTACTGCTGTAACAAGTTACCACACACTTAGTGGCTTAAAGCAACACAAACTTATTAAATGATGGAGGTCGGAACTCGGAAGTCTACAATGGGTCCACAGACCTTTGTTCCTTAGGCAGGCTCCTGGGAAGAGTCTATTAAAGGTTGTCTGTACTCTATGGCTTACATACCTTTTTATTTATCTTCAAAGCCAGAAACAGAACACCTTGACTTTCTTTGTCTGCTTCTATCATCACTTCACCTTCTGTCTGACACCCTCTAGCCTCCCTATTATGCGTACCCTTGTGATTATAGTGGGGCCACCTAGATAATCCAGGATAATGTCCTCAACTTAATATCCTTAACTGAATCACATCTGCAAAGTCTCATTTTTTCATGTAAAGTAACATTTACATGTTCGGGGAGCTATACTGAGTATATATCTAAGGGGTAATTGTTCAGTCTATCACAGAAAGAGGGAGAGGTAGGGAGAGAGGAGAAGAGAGACAAAGGGAAAAAGAGAGACAGAGGGGAAAAAGAGAGGGAGGGAGAGGCGGAAAGGGAGAGACGGGGAGAAAGAGAAAGTAAACGGGTATACAAATATATAAGCTGACTTTAGAGTGTGATTTGTGCTATGAAGGCAATAAGTGGGGTAATAGAGCTACACCACCCAGTGTGGTAGCCACAAGCCACATGACACTACGGGCTTTTTAAAATGGGGCTAGTGTGATTGAGGGGCTGAATATTGAATTTTATTTCATTTTAAATACTTCAAATTCAGGTAGCCAGAAATGACTAGTGGCTACTATATCAGACAGCACAGCTTTAGGCTTTTTAGAGGACACAGAAGAACATGTGTCCTTTCTTTTTAACTTAACACAATTATGTAAAGATTCAGGAAAGCAGTCAGTCCTCATTAACCTTAATAGATGGAATAAGGCTACTCAGGTGAGCAACTAGGTAATTTTTCCTGAATGAGCAAAAGAGACACATTCCCTATTACTAAAGCAATCTTCTAGTTCCAACTGGAGAAAATCCCTTCCATTTAGGGGTTAACATAGGGCACAGTTTATAATACTTAATTTCCTTCTTTATATATACACATGCTTGCCCTGGCTTCGTGGTGAGCTAAGTATATTTCCTCACTGACTGACTTTGTGCTTGGCTCTGTGATTTGTTTTGGCCAATGAAATGTTAACAGCTATAACATAAGCATGGGCTTTAAATTTGCTCACAAGGTTGGGTTTACCCTCTTGTGTTCCTGTGACTGCTATGAGAACAGCCTATCCTGGGTAACCACTGTTCTAAAGAGAATGTGGAGATGTGGGAATAGGCCTGAAACCAAGCTAGAGATAAATCTTGAGGCTGGGGTCCATCCTACCCTAGCTGAACTACAGCCAATCTACAGGTCTGCTTTAGGACACAGAATTTTGCATCTATTCGTTACTTACCATCATTGTAGCAAGGATGACTAATACAAGGTGAAATACAAAGACTTCTCCTTTCTTGGAGGACTTTGCACATTACTGAGGGACACTGAATTCTCCAAAATTCTTCCAAACTCCCTCTGGATTTTACATTTAACATGGGGGAGACCAGACAGGGATTATTTGCTTTCAAGGCGGTTTCTTTTAGTAGTTTTAAGAATAGGGAGACCTTCAAAGTCTAAAGATTTGTGTAACCGAAATTGCACAGCTCAGTGAGCAAAGCAGCTAAGCGGAACTCTTCACTTTAACAAGGTCTATTTTTGGCTTTAATGACGCAACTTTGTCCTTCCTGAACCCACCATCTTTCAAGCTTTGTTACCAGGAAAGCAAGGAAAATACCACTAGCTAGCCTTCCTTCTAAAGTAAGTGTGATGAAAAACAAAATTGGCAAAGACTTTTAGAAGCCAATAGTAATTTAAATATATGGCTTTTCTTTAGGTAACCAGAGTTACTAAAAGTACACCTGGCAATGCCTCTCAAATGGACATTCTTTCTTAGTGACTGAGTGGAAGTTTGGCCACCTCTCCTGTTGTTTCTCTGCATGGTCAAAGTTGAGTGACTTTTTCTCCGTGTGATTTTTTGTTGCCTCCTGAGCATTAATGATGCTGGAATAGTATTGTACTTTCCCCCCAGGTGCATCGATTTTCCTGCTTGAATTGATGTAGTCCCACAAAGAGAACACCTCACTGTTATTATCCTTTTGGATGCTCTATTCATTGGCTCAGCTATTCTACTCAGCTTAATCAAAAGTAGGCTGTGTCTATGGAAGAAAATACAGCTTTACAGATGTGGGAACCTTCCTGAGCTTGATGCATGAGAACAGGCATCTACTCAAAGATTAAGGGAATGAGATTTCAAAAATTTAATGTAGCAAGTGATGAAAATATTAATGGAACAGCAAACTAGAGAATGCAAGATTTAGAACTATACTTACAGGAAAAAAATCACTTCCTATATATCTGGATCTGGCAAAAGAGACCAAAAAAGTTATATTCTCCCCATTTTGTGCTGTATGTCCAGAAAATTCTCCCCCAGGCCAAAGGTCAGCCATGCTATCACAGTCCTTTGGGTACAGGACAAATGGAGAAATTATTTTCCCTGAGACTTCAGCAGGGCTGAAACCAACAAGGATGAATACCTGAGTTAAATAGGAAGTTGAGTCTAGTACCCCAGAGAGGTCAAATCAAAGGATATGGTTAAAGCTAAAAGGTAAGATGTTGATCACGGTAGGGATTTGGTGCCAGAGAGAAGAGAAATCCACTTCAAGAAAGCGGGGCATTACCTCAGGTAATTCTTGGAATAAGCCCTATTGTCAGGGGCTGGAACCTGTTGCCTGTAGGAGTGTATTAGCAGAAGGAGTCAGCTATCAGGGACAGAAATGGGACATTTTCTCCCAGTCTGTGTCTCCCACAAGACTGTGAGTTCCCTGAGAAAGTCCTTTTTGTTTAGTTTTTTTTTTTGAGAGAGAGAGCGAGAGAGGGCACAAGTGAGTGAGGGGAAGAGAGAGAAAGAATCCCAAGAGGGGCAGAAAGGAGGGAGGGAGAGAAAGAAGCGGGGCTCACGCTCACCAAAGGGGGCTCAATCTCACCGGCTGTAGGACTCCAACTCAACAACCATGAGATCATGACCTGAGCCAAAGTCAGATGTTTAACGACTGAGCCACCCAACCCCCTCCCTAAGAAAGTTCTTATCTAATTCCTTCTTATTCCTCTAGTGATTATCATAAATGGAACAACAATCCAGATTAAGCAGATACACAATATTTCTGTTAATGTCACTATTCAAGTAAGTCAAGTTATACAAAGGTCCCAGTGAATAGACTTTCATTTATATAATAAGTTGCAATTTGTGTAATGGAAGAACAGAAAAGACAAAATTAAAAAGGTAAAATATAGTTTTCAAAAGAAAAAAAGCTGGTTATAGGGTTTTCTGGTAGCAGACCTACGGCATGCTTTCAAAAGGCTACAGTGATGTCTGGAGTTAGTAAAAATCGTGGTTCCTACTGCTGTGAAAAGAAGATGGACTTGAAATGTACCCTTTAGGTTCTTTTTAGAGAAAAGCACTTTGAAAAGAGAAAACACTGTATAAGTGCCAAGTCTTATTATGATTGTCACTGCCATGAATCCCTCCAAGCCACAGAAAAAAACATGTTCATAAAAGAAGTGCCTTGGAGATGGGCTGGTGAGGAAAGTTCATTTGAGAGATTCCATGCACAAGCTGCCTGCATTTAGTGCCATCTCCCTCAAGTCCCAAATTACTACTGTCACCACTGTGTGCAGAAAAACTTTCAGGTAAATAAAGAGCACAGTGGGAGGAAAATGTTAAATGCTTATACAGTGGTCTAATGCTAACAATCCCAGAGCATTATTTACTTTCATGGTAAATCACAGTGTGAAAATAACAATATACATTCCTGTGACTGACCAGTGTCACCCAGTCACCATGGAACATTGGCTCTTTTTATTTTTCCCTACAATTGCAGAAAAGCCTGAAATAAATCTTTCACACATGAATGTCAGGTCTATTTGGCCTCCAGCTTTTCCAGAACGGCTCAAGCTCTCATGCTCATATTCATCTATACATTCTTGATATGTTTATACAGACCTACATCTAGAGTAGTAGTTGGCACATGACAGCCTATGGCCCAAAGGTAGTACCAAATGCCCAAATGTCCGCTCCTGTTTTTTATGTCCCATGGGCTAAGACTGGTTTTTTACATTTTTAAATGGTTAAAAAACTGTCCAAAAGAATATTTCATGACAAGTGAAAAAATTCTATGAAATTTAAATGTTGATGTTTTCATAAAAGTTTTATTACCTGTGATTACAGCTGCATTTAGTATATGAAGAGAAAAACAAACTTGTCTTATTTATTGTGAGTAACTACAGATACCTAAGCATAAGAACTGGGTACAAAGATAGAACTAAATGTATAAAATTCCACATATCCAAATTCCTAGGTATATATCCTTAGGCAAAGTCTTTACCTTTGTTTGTAGTGTGGGAATTCTGGAATCCAGAGTTACTATGAGGATTGTGAGAGGAAACATGTATCATTCTTTTGTTTAGCACCTAGCATATAGGAAGCACTCAATAAGTGTCATTTAAGCCTATGTGTATCATGCAAAGACTGACAAGAATTTCAACTTCTGGCAATGCAACAAGTTTCTCAATGAGAACAACTAGAAAATCTGAACAAAATATTAAAACCCTCTATTTGAAGGTATAGGGGAGCTATCAAGGTAAAGACATTAGATTAGTGGCATTAAGATCCTACAGAGAAGAAAAGTCAGAGAAGGAGCCTGGCATTTGGCACTGCTTTTCATCTCAATGGGTCTGTCAATTCCAAAAACAGTGGCTGAGAGGCTAGTAAGTAGGGCAGAGATTTCAATAGACTCAGAGACATCCTTGGATGAAAATTTAAGTCAAGGACCACCAAGGGGGAGGAGTTTTAATGTATACTTTGAGATTTCTGGTAGAATTCTAAAGACACCTAAATTTAGAAAGCAAATATTAACTGATGGAAAGAAAGAGACAGCAATATATTAATAGCAGGGAACTTTAAGGCCCTACCTGCATCAATGGATACATCATCCAGACAGAAAATCAATAAGGAAACACTGGACTTAAATGACACGTTAGACCAAATGGACTTAACAGATTTATACAGAACATTCCTTTCAGAAGCACTAGAATACACATTCTTGTCAAGTGCACAGGGAACATTCTTGAGTATAGGTCATATGTTAGGCCACAGAGCAAGTCTTAATAAATTTAAGAGAATTAAAATAGTACCAAGCATCCTCTCTATAACGGTATGAACTAAGAAATCAATTAAGAGAGGAAAACTGATACTTACATGGAAATGGAACAACAAATGGGTAAATGAAGCAGTCAAAAGAGAAATGAAAAAAATTAAATGGAACAAAAGCACTTCTAAGAGGGAAGTTAATAGCACTAAATGCCTACCTCAAGAAACAAGAAAAATCTCAAGCAACCTAACTTTACACCTCAAGAAACTGGAAAAATAAGAACAAATGAAGCCCAAAGTTAGTAGAGGGAAGGAAGTAACAAAGATCAGAGCATACACATGCGTGCACACACACACACACACACACACACACACACACGAAAAAGAAACTAGATCAATGAAACCAAGGGCTGGTTCTGTGATAAGATAAAACAAAATTGGCAAACCTTTAGCTACACTCACCAGGAAAAAAAAGAAGAGTCAAATAATTAAAATCAGAAAAGTTAACGAGACATTACAACTGATACCACAGAAATACAAATGAGCAGGAGACTACAATGAACAATTATGCACCAACAAATTAGCAACCTAGAAGAAACACATACATTCATAAAATTATATAACCTTCTAAGACTGAATCATGAAGTAATCGAAAATCTAAAACAAATAAATAATAAGGAAATTGAATCAGCAACCAAAAACCTTCCACCAAACTAAAGTTCAGGAATAGATGGCTTCGTGGATGAATTATACCAAATGTTCAAACACTTAATACCATTCCTTCTCAAACTCTTTAAGGAAAATAAAAGAGGAGGAAACTCATTCTACAAAGCCAGCACTACCCTGATACCACAATCAGACAAAGACATCACAAGGAAAAAAAACTGTAGGTCAGTATCCCTGATGCATAAAGATGCAAAAATCCTCAGCAAAATATCTGCAAGCTGAATTCAACAATATATTAAAAGAATCATATGCCATGATCATGTGAGATTTTTTTCTGGGGATGCAAGGATGGTTCAACATCCACAAATCAGTAAATGTGATACACCACATTAACAAAACGAAGGAGGGGTGCCTGGGTGGCTCAGTGGGTTAAGCGTCTGACTTCAGCTCAGGTCTCTGTCTTTAGGGTCTCCGTGGTCAAAGCAGAGCCTGCTTCGGGTCCTTGGTCTCCCTCTGCTCCTCCCCTGCTTGCACTCATTCTCTCTCTCTCTCTCAAAACTAAATAAACTTTAAAAAAAAGACTATAAAAATGAAGGATAAAAATCATACAACCATCTCAGTAGATGCAGAAAAAACAGTTGACAAAGTTCAAAATCCATTATGGATTTAATAACTCTAAAAAAGTGGGAATAGAGGGAATGTACCTTATAATAAATGCCATATATAACAAGCTCATGGCTAATGTATATTCAACAGGGAAAAGCTGAAAGATTTTCCTTTGAGACCAAGAACAAGATGAGAATGCCCATTCTCACATATTTCACTTAAAAATAGTATTGGAAGTCCTAGCCAGAGTAATTAGGCAAGAAAAAGAAATAAAAGGCATTCAAATTGGAAAGGAAGAGGTAAACTGTCACTCTTGGCAAATGATGACATTATAGAGAGAAGGCACTAAAGATCCCACCAAAAGACTGTTAGAACTAATAAATTCATACAATTGGAGGATACAAATCAATATACAAAAATGTGTTGTGTTTGTATACACTAAAAACAAGCAGAAAGAGAAACTAAGAAGACAATTCCATTCATCACTGCATAAATGAATACAATACCCAGGAAAAAATGTAGCCTAGGAAGTTAAAGACCTATACACCGAAAACTGTAAGACACTGATGGAAAAAACTGAAGAAGACACAAATAAATAGAAATATCTATGCTCATGGACTAGAAGAATTAATATTGTTAAAATGTCCATATTACCCAAAGTAATCTACAGATTCAGTGTAATCCTGAACAAAATTCCAATGGCACTTATCACAGAAATAAAACCATCCTAAAATTTGTATGGAACCACAGTAGACTCCCCCATAGCCAAAGCAATCTTGAGAGAGAGGAACAAAGCTGGATGCATTCACACTCCCTGATTTCATTCTATATCACGAAGCTATAGTAATCAAAATAGTATGGTATTGGCATAAAGACAGACACAGAAATCAATGGAGCAGAATGGAAAGCTTAGAAAAAAACCCATGCATATTTGATCAATCACTTTATGACAAAGGAGCCAAGAATACTAAATGGAGAAAGGACAGACTCTATAATAAATGGTGCTAAGAAAACTGGACACCCACAGGCAAAAGAATGAAATTGGACCACTATCTTACATGACACATAAAAATAAACTCAAAATGGATTAAAGACTTGAAGGTAAAACATGAAACCATAAAGCTTTAAAATTTTTCAAATAATTTTTTAATGTTTATTTTTGACAGAGAGACAGAGTGTGAGCAGGGGAGGGCTGGAGTGGGGGACACAGAATCCAAAGCAGGCTCCAGGCTCTGAGCTATCAGCACAGAGGGGCTCGAACTCACGAGCTGTGAGATCATGACCTGAGCTGAAGTTGGACACTTGACCTACTGAGCCACCCAGGTGCCCCCAAACCATAAAACTTTTAGAAGAAATAGGTGGTAAGCTCCTTGACATTGGTCTTGGTGATTATTTTTGTTTTTGTTGCCGGTTCAAAAAACATTGAACTGAGACTACATCAAACAAAAAAGTTTCTGTACATTAAAGGAAATTACCTACAAAATGAAAAGACAACCTACCTAACGGGAGAAAATGTTTGCCAATCATATATTTCATAAGGGGTTAATGTCCAAAATATAAAAAGAACTGCAGAAACAAAAATCACATTAAAAATGGGTAGAGGATCTGAATAGCCAGGTTGCCAAAGAAGACATATAGATGACCAAGAGGTACATGAAAAGATGCTCAACGTCACTAATCATCAGGGAAATTCAAGTCAAAACCACAATGAGATAACACCTAATATCTGTTAGAATGGCTATTATCAAAAAGACAAGAAATAAAAAGTGTGAGGGTTTGGAGAAAAGGGAACCTTTGTGTACTCATGGTGGGAATGTAAATTGGTGCAGATACTATGGAGAAAATTATGCAGGCTGTTCAAAAAATAAAAAATAGAACTACCATAGAATCCAGCAACTTCACTTCTGGGTATTTATCTGAAGAAAATGAAAATGCTTACAACATGGATGGATTTTGAAGGCATTATGCTGAGTGAAATAAGTCAGAGAATAAAACGCTGTATGATCTCACTTATATGTGGACCCTTTATAACAAACTAAACCAAGCTCATAGATACAGAGAACAGATTGGTGGCTGCCAGAGGTGGGGGGTAGGGGTGGGTGAAATGGGTGAAGGAGGTCAAAAGGTACACAGTCCAGATATAAAATAAATCATGGTGATGTTATGTACAGCAGGATAACTATAGTTAATAATAATATAATGCATATTTGCTTGTTAAGAGGGCAGATCTTAAAAGTACTCATAACAAGAAAAAAAAATTGATGACTATGGTGAGGGATGTTAACAGGACTTAACATGGTGATCTTTTAGCAATATATACAAATACCAAGTCATTATGTTATACACTTGAAACTAATAAGATGTTACACATCTATTATACCTCAAAAGATAACTCTAAAGGATTGCACTTTAAGATTAAGTGTTAATGGACCGTTCCGGCTTTCGGAGAGACTAAAGCCTACCTTTGGATAATATCATTTCATGGCCAAATTGTTGTCTGAGATTTCTAGTGCCCTTAAACTACCCACCTGCCTGAAGGCAAAAGTAAACAGTGTCTTCAGGAAGATCACATCATCCAGAACCTCAACTTATCTCATTTTTTTTCATAAAAATTTTCAATAGTTACTTTAAAAATAACCAGCCATGCACAAAGGAAAATCTGTCCCAAAACCAACAGCACAAGCAGACAATAAAACCAGACCCAAAGGAGGGCCGTATAAGGAAGTTATCATTCAGGAATTTTACATATGGTAAACTTGATACCAAATTAATTTCAAACTTTCAGGTTGCAGTTGTTTCTTTCACTATCATAATGCAGCAATAATAGGACTGCCAATTTCTTAGGCTATACCTCAAACCAATGAAATACAAAGGAAAAATATGGGTGCTAGTGCACAGCTGTTGTGGAAAAACAGCAAGAAATCACAATAGCAATCAGAACATCTTACATCTAAAAATGGTTCCAAGATAAGTTTAAATATTTATTTAAATAGTCCAGGCCTTTAGGGTGCCTGAGTGGCTCAGTCGGTTGAGTGTCTGACTTTGGCTCAGGTCATGATCTCACAGCTCGTGAGTTTGAGCCCCACATCAGGCTCTGTGCTGACAGCTCACAGCCTGGAGCCTGCTTCACATTCTGTGCCTCCCTCTCTCTCTGCCCCAACCCACTCTCATTCTGTCTCTGTCTCTCTCAAAAATAAACGAACATTAAAAAAAATTAAAAAAAAATAGTCCAGGCCTTTGAAAGTGATAAAAGATAAAAGAAGAATTAAAAAAGAAACCCATGAGGTCTGAACATAGACAATAATAGGGATATAAATACACAAAATCCTCAATTTTCATTTGCAAATAAAATATTTGCAAGTGAAGTTTTAACAATTGTAATAAGAAATTTTGAAATTAATTTGGTATCACATTTCCCATATGTGTAAATATATAAATTGGGAATCAAATGACCCATGCTACAGCCTCAGAGAGAAGTGGCCTAACTTATAAAAACAAGTGTACAGATACAACTCTCTAGATCAATGAAATGTAAGTTTTTTTCTATGAGTCCTCATGAATGGTTTGTTTTTATATTTCATAAGCCAGGCAGATAACTTGTAATGACCCTCTCTTGTTCTTTATTTCCTACAGATACCATGATGCAGCACCTAGAAAACTGCCTTTCATTCACAGCGGCTTAAAAGAAGAAGGTTATAATAATAGCTAACAATAACCTAGTACTTACTATGTACTGGGGACCATGATAGGCATTTTCATGTATCAGAATATTTAATATTTGCAATACACTTAAGTTTCTAACCAAAAAGAATTTCAAGATAACAATAGTTAATATGTTAAAGGCATTGAAAGGAAAGACAAAGATATTTGGTTGAGAAATGGACACTAAAAAAAAAAACAACTGAAAGGAAATTATAAAAGTAGAAATAATTAAAATTGAGAGCTCACTGGATTGTTTTAAGTGGAGACTGGATGCAAAAGCATATGGAATTGGTTAACTGGAATATGAATCAGAATAAAAATATCCAGACTTTAATTACAGAGAATGAAAATGGTAGGAATAAACACAAACTTTTGGGATACAATGAAAAACTCTAACTCCGGTAATTAGACTCTCAAAAAAGAAAGGAGAGTGAAAAAGGGCAGAAATTATTAGCTAGTAGTGGCTGACCATTTCCCAAAAGTGGTGAAAGACACCAAGGCATAGACTAAAGTAGTACTATGTATGCCAAACTGGATACCTAGTAAGAAACCCGTATCTAAATATGAAAGTATCAGTGAACAAAACAAAGTACAAATTAAAACAAAATGTCATTGTACACTTATTAGAATGGCTAAAATCCAAAACACAGACAACACGAAATACCAGACACAGTATGAAGAAAAAAGAATTCATTATTTAGGAATGTAAAAATGGCATAGTGTGGCAGTTTTTACACAATTAAATATACTATTGCCATATGACCCAATACTCATGATCTTTGGTAATTATTCAAATTAGGTGACAATTTATGTTCATAATAACCTGCACAAATATAGGTTATTTATTCATAATTGTTAAAACTTGGAAAAAAACCAATATATCCTTCAATTTGTGACTGGAAAAACAAACTCTGGTACAGCCCTACAATGGAATAATACTCAGCACTAAAAAGATATGAGCTATCAGGCCATGAAAGCACATGGAGGAAACTTATTTGATATTGATAAGTGAAAGAAGCCAGTATGTAGAGGCTACAGATAATTTGTTTCCAACTATGTGACATTCTGGAAAAGGCATAAATATAGAGACAGTTAAAAGATCAGTGGTTGCAAGGGGTTTGGTGGAAGGGAATGAGGAATAATAGGTGGAAGATAGGGTAATTTTCAGGCAGTGAAACTACAGCTGTATGAAACAGTCTAAACAAATAAACCAAAAAAATCTCAATAGGTGCAGAAAAAGCATTTGATAAATCTAACATATATTGCTGATAAGAAAACTCACTGCAAAACATATAAGAAGGAAACTTCCTCAACTTCATAAAAGGCATCTGCAAAAAATCTACAGTGATATATTGATGGCAAAAGCCTGAATATATTACCATACACTCAGGAACAAGACAAGGATATGTGCTCTTACCAGTTCTATTCAATACTGTACCAGATGTTATAGCCAGTACCATTAGGCAAGAAAATGAAATAGAAGGTTTGGAGACTGTAAAGGATGAAATAAGGAACTGTCTTTATTCACAGAAGATATGGTTACTAATGTAGAAGTTATCATGGAATTGGTGAAAAATCTACCAGAACTAAAAGTGAGTTTAGCAAGACTGCAGGACACAAGATCAATATACAAAATCAATATTTCTCTATCTATCTATAATAAAAAAAATCAGATATTGTAACAACAATACTACCGATTTAAATAGCATAAAATATGAACTACAAAATATGTCAAATACCTGTGCAATGAAAACTACAAAAGACTGTTGAGAGAAATTATAGAAGACCTAAGAAACAGATATGTATAACAGCATGGAAGTTTTTTGTATGCCTCGCATCCATGAAATCTAGCCAGACCAACACTAAACCATCCTACACACCTAGAAAACTGACTGGAGGATTAACACAACAATCTGCACAACCTGAACCACAGAATTCAGCAGGAATTCACCCCAAAGGAAAAGAACGAAGAAACAACAGCCAGGGATTTAACCAACACAGATACAAGTAAGATGTCTGAACCAGAATTTAGAATCACAATAATAAGAATACTAGCTGGAGTCAAAAATAGATTAGAATCCCTTTCTGGAGAGATAAAAGAAGTAAAAAAAATAGAATGAAATTAAAAATGCTATAACTGAGCTGCAATCACGGATGGATGCCATGGCGGCAAGGATGGATGAGGCAGAACAGAGAATCGGCGATATAGAGGACAAACTTATAGAGAATAATGAAGCAGAAAAAAAGAGGGAGATCAAGGCAAAAGAGCACAATTTAAGAATTAGAGAAATCAGTGACTCATTAAAAAGGAACAACATCAGAATCATAGGGGTCCCAGAAGAGGAAGAGAGAGAAATAGGGGTAGAAGGGTTATGTGAGCAGATCACAGCCGAAAACTTTCCTAACTTGGGGAAAGACACAGACATCAAAATCCAGGAAGCACAGAGGACCCCCATTAGATTCAACAAAAACCGACAATCAGCAAAGCATATCATAGTCAAATTCACAAAATACTCAGGCAAGGAGAGAATCATGAAAGCAGCAAGGGAAAAAAAGTCCCTAACATACAAGGGAAGACAGATCAGGTTTGCGCCAGACCTATCCACAGAAACTTGGCAGGCCAGAAGGGAGTGGCGGGATATATTCAGTGTGCTGAATCAGAAAAATATGCAGCCAAGAATTCTTTATCCAGCAAGGCTGTCATTCAAAATAGAAGGAGAGATAAAAATTTCCAGGACAAACAAAAATTAAAGGAGTTTGTGACCACTAAACCAGCCCTGCAAGAAATTTTAAGGGTGAACTCTCTGAGGAGAGAAAAGATTAAATGAATGAATGAATGAATGAATGAATAAATAAACAAATAAATACCCAAAGCAACAAAGATTAGAAAGGACCAGAGAACACCATCAGAAACTCCAACCCTACAAGCATCATAATGGCAATAAATTCATATCTTTCAGTACTTTAAACATGAATGGACTCAATGCTCCAATCAAAAGACATAGGGTAACAGAATGGATAAGAAAACAAGATCCATGTATATGCTATTTACAAGAGACCCACGTTAGACCTAAAGACATCTTCAGATTGAAAGTAAGGGGATGGAGAACCATCTATCATGCTAATGGTCAACAAAAGAAAGCTGGAGTAGCCATACTTATATCAGACAATCTAGACTTTAAAATAAAGACTGTATCAAGAGATGCAGAAGGGCATTATATTATAATCAAGGGGTCTATCCACCAAGAAGACCTAACAATTGTAAACATTTATGCGCCAAAAGTGGAAGCACCCAAATATATAAATCAATTAATCACAAACATAAAGAAACTCATCAATAGTAATACCATAATAGTAGGAGACTTCAACACCCTACTCACAGCAATGGACCGATCATCTAATCAAAAAATCAACAAGGAAACAATGGCTTTGAATGATACATTGGACCAGATGGGACTTAACAGATATATTCAGAACATTTCATCCTAAAGCAGCAGAATATACAATCTTCTCTAGTGCACATGGAACATTCTCCAGAATAGACCATATACTGGGACACAAATCAGCCCTCAGCAAGTACAAAAAGATCGAGATTATGCCGTGCATATTTTCAGACCACAACACTATGAAACTCGAAATCAACCACAGGAAAAAATTTGGAAAGGTAACAAATACTTGGAGACTGAAGAACATCCTACTAAAGAATGAATGGGCTAACCAAGAAGTTAAAGAGGAAATTAAAAAATACATGGAAGCCAATAAAAATGATAACACCAAAGACCCAAACCTCTGGGACGCAGCAAAGGCGGTCATAAGAGGAAAGTATATAGCAATCCAGGCCTTCCTAAAGAAGCAAGAAAGATCTCAGATACACAACCTAACTTTACGCCTTAAGGAGCTGGAAAAAGAACAGCAAATAAAACCTAAAACCAGCAGAAGACAGGAAATAACAAAGATCAGAGCAGAAATTAATGCTATCAAAATCAAAACAAACAAACAAACAAACAAACAAACACCAGTAGAACAGATCAATGAAACCAGAAGCTGGTTCTTTGAAAGAATTAACAAAATTGATAAACCACTAGCCAGTTTGATCAAGAAGAAAAAGAAAAGGACCCAAATAAATAATGAAAGAGGAGAGATCACAACCAATGCAGCAGAAATAAAAATAATAAGAGAATATTATGAGCAATTATATGCCAATAAAATGGGCAATCTGGAAGAAATGGACAAATTTCTAGAAACATATGCACTACAAAAACTGAAACAGAAAGAAATAGAAAATCTGAACAGACCCACAACCAGTAAAGAAATCGAATTAGTAATAAAAAATCTCCCAAAAAACTAGAGTCCAGGGCCAGATGGCTTTCCAGGGGAATTCTACCAAACATTTAAGGAAGAGTTAACACCTATTCTCTAGAAGGTGTTCCAAAAAATATAAATGGAAGGAAAACTTCCAAACTCTTTCTATGAAGCAAGCATTACCTTGATTCCAAAACCATACAGAGAGCCCACTAAAAATGAGAACTATAGACCGATTTCCCTGATGAACACGGATGCAAAAATCTTCAACAAGATATTAGCTAACCGGCTCCAACAATACATTAAAAAAATTATTCACCATGACCAAGTGGAACCTTGGATTCAAGGCTGGTTCAATATCCGCAAAACAATTAATGTGATTCATCACATCAATAAAAGAAAGGACAAGAACCATATGATCCTCTCAATAGATGCGGAGAAAGCATTTGACAAAATACAGCATCCTTTCTTGATAGAAACCCTCAAGAAAGCAGGGATAGAAAGATCATACCTCGAGATCATAAAAGCCATATATGAATGACCCAATGCTACTATCATCCTCAATGGGGAAAAACTGAGAGCTTTCCCTCTAAGGTCAGGAACAAGACAGGGATGGCCACTCTCACCACTGTTATTCAACACAGCATTGGAAGTCTTAGCCTCTGCAATCAGACAACACAAAGAAATAAAAGGCATCCAAACTGGCCAGAAGGAGGTCAAACTCTCTCTTCGTAGATGACATGATACTCTATATTGAAAACCCAAAAGATTCCACCAAAACTGTTCAAATTGATTCATGAATTCAGCAAAGTGGCAGGATATAAAATCAACACAGAGAAATCGGTTGCATTTCTATACACCAACAATGAAGCAACAGAAAAAGAAATCAAGGAATCGATCCCATTTACAGTTGCACAAAAAACCATAAAATACCTAGGAATAAATCTAACCAAAAAGGTGAAAAATCTATATGCTGAAAACTATAGAAAGCTTATGAAAGAAATGGAATAAGACACACAAAAAAATGGAAAAAGATTCCATGCTCCTGGACAGGAAGAACAAATATTGTTAAAATGTTGATACTACCCAAAGCAATCTACATATTCAATGCAATCCCTATCAAATTAACACCAGCATTCTTCACAGAGTTAGAAGAAATAATCCTAAAACTTGTATGGAACCAGAAAAGACCCCAAGAAGCCAAAGCAATCTTGAAAAAGAAAACCAAAGCAGGAGGCATCACAATCCCGGCCTTCAAGCTATACTACAAAGCTGTAATCATCAAGACACTATGGTACTGGCACAAGAACAGACACTCAGATCAATAGAACAGAATAGAGAACCCAGAAATGGATCCACAAACGTATGGCCAACTAATCTTTGACAAAGCAGGAAAGAATATCCAATGGAATAGAGACAGTCTCTTCAGTAAGTGGTGCTGGGAAAACTGGACAGCGACATGCAGAAAAATGAGCCTGGTCCACTTTCTTACACCATACACAAAAATAAACTCAAAATGGATGAAAGACCTCAATGTAAGACAGGAAGCCATCAACATCCTCAAGGAGAAAGCAGGCAAAAACCTCTTTGATCTTGCTGGCAGCAGTTTCTTACTCAACACATCTCTGGAGGCAAGGGAAACAAAAGCAAAAATGAACTACTGGGACCTCATCAAAATAAAAAGCTTCTGCACAGCGAAGGAAACCATCAGCAAAACTAAAAGGCAACTGAAGGAATGGGAGAAGATATTTGCAAACAACATATCAGATAAAGGGTTAATATCCAAAATCTATAAAGAACTTATCAAACTCAACACCCAAAAAACAAATAATCCAGTGAAGAAATGGGCAAAAGACATGAATAGACACTTCTCCAAGGAAGACATCCAGATGGCCAACTGACACATGAAAAAATGCTCAACATCACTCATCATCAGGGAAATACAAATCAAAACCACAATGAGATACCACCTCCCACCTGTCAGAATGACTAACATGAAAAACTCAGGCAACAACAGATGTTGGCAAGGATGCGGAGAAAGAGGATCTTTTTTGCATTGTTGGTGGCAATGCAAGCTGGTGCAGCCACTCTGGAAAACAGTATGGAGGTTCCTCAAATAACTAAAAATATAACTACCCTATGACCCAGCAATTGCACTAGTAGGAATTTATCCACGGGATACAGGTGTGCTGTTTCGAAGGGACACATGCACCCCCATGTTTATAGGAGCACTATCCACAATAGCCAAAGTATGGAAAGATCCCAAATGTCCATCGATGGATGAATGGATAAAGAAGATGTGGTATATATATACAACGGAGTATTACTCGGCAATAAAAAAGAATGAAATCTTCCCATTTGCGACTACGTGGATGGAACTGGAGGGTCTTATGCTAAGTGAAATTAGTCAGAGAAAGACAAAAGTCATATAAGTTCACTCATCTGAGGACTTTAAGAGACAAAACAGATGAACATATGGGAAGGGAAACAAAAATAATTTAAAAACGGAGGGGGACAAAACAGAAGAGACTCATAAATATGGAGAACGAACTGAGGGTTACTGGAGGGATTGTGGTGGGGTGGGCTAAATGGGTAAGGGGCACTAAGGAATCTACTACTGAAATCATTGTTGCACTATATGTTCATTAATTTGGATGTAAATTTTTTAAAAATAAAAAAAAGAAATAGATATGTACGGTCTTTATGGGTTCTAAGACTAAGTATTATTAAATGTCAACTCTCCTCAGTTAACCTGTATATTCAACACAATCTCAACCAAAATACCAGCATGCTCTTTTGTATAAACTTACAAGGTGATTCTAAAATTCCAAAATATCTTAGGTGGCCACAAAAATTTTCAGAAAGAACAAAGTTGAAGGGCAAACACTATCTCAAGAGTTATTACAAAGATACAGTTAGCCAGACTGTGTGATACACAATGACAGACAAATAAGTGGAATAAAATAGTCTGGAAAGACACCTGCACATATATAAACAAATAATTTTCGACAAATGTTCAAAGGCAATTCAATGGGGAAAGGATTATTTATTCAACAAAAAGGATTGGCAAAAGATAAGCAAAGATAAGAAATTTCATCTGTACCTTATACTATATATAAATATTAACCTGAAGTAAATCACAGACCTAAACGTAAAACCTAAAACTATAAAATATCAAAAAGAACACAAAAAGACCTTAATAATCACCTCATAAAAGAAGAGGGGGTGCCTGGGTGGCTTTGTCAGTTAAGTGTCCAACTCTCGATTTCAGCTCAGGTCATGATCCCAGGGTCATGGGATTGAGCCCCACAATGGACTCCACGCTGAGTGTGGAGTAGAGCCTACTTAAGACTCTCTCTCTCTCTCTCTCTCTCTCTCTCTCTCTCTCTGTTTCTTCCCCCTCCTCCACCCCTCTCTCCTGCTCGTGTGCTCTCTAAAATTAAAAAAAAAAAAAGAAGATATACAGTGGCAAATAAGCACATGAAAAGATGCTTTATATCCCATGTCATCAGGGAAATGCAAGTGAAAGTGAGACAGCACTACACACCTATTAGAATGGCAAAATCGAAAACACAACACCAAGAGCTGGTGAGGATGTGGAGATCAGATTCATTGCTGATGGGAATGAAAAATAATATAGCCACTTTGGAAGACAGTTTGGCAGTTTCTTAGAAAAGTAAACCTATTATTGCCATTGGATCCAGTGCTTGGTTTCCCTGATATTTATCCGAAGGAGTTGAAACCTTACATCCACACACACACACACACACACACACACACACACACACAAACTCTACAAAGATATGTCTAACAGCTTTATTCATAATTGCCAAATCTTGGAGGCAACGAATATGTCCTTCAGTAGGTGAATGGATACATTAACTGTGGTACATCCAGATGATGGGTTTTATTTGGCACTAAAAAGAAATGAACTATCAAGCCATGAAAAGACCCTGAAGCAACTTCAGTGCATATTAGCAAGTGAAAGAAACTAATCTGAAAAGGCTACATAATGTATGATTCTGGCTAGACGACATTCTAGAAAGTACAAAATTATGGAGACATTAAAAAAAAAAGTAGTTATCAGGGGTTGGGCTGGGAGTGGGAGGGTGGTGAATAAATGACTCACACAGGATCTTCAGGGAACTGAAAATACTCTATATGATCCCATAATGACAGATACATGTCATTATACATTTGTCTGAACCCAATGAATGTAAATGCCAAAAGTGAACCCTAATGCAAGCTATCAACTTTGAGTGATTACTATGTATCAGTGGAGGTTCATCAATTGTAAAATGTACCACTCTGGTGGGGGATGTTGATAATGTATGTGTGGGGGCTGGGGTTATAACAGTCTCCTGTTATCCTGAGGTGGTACATTCCAAGACTTCCAGTGGATGCCAGAAACATATTACCAAACCTTATATATGTTTTCTCATATATACCTATGTTAAAGTTTAATTTGTAAATTAGGCACAGTAAGAGGCTAACAAAAACAACTAATAATAAAATACAATGATTATAACAAAATAAAGGCCTGCCTTGCTTTTATTGTGCTTTACTTTATTGCACTTCACAGATAGTGGGTTTTGTTTCTGCTTCTGTTTTGTTTTTTTTTGTTTTTTAATTTTTTTAAATGTATGTTTATTTTTGAGAGAGAGAGAGAGAATGATAGAGTGTGAACAGTGGAGGGGCAGAGAGAGAAGGAGACACAGAATCAGAAGCAGGCTCCAGGATTCAGGCTCTGAGCTGATAGCACAGAGCCAGACACAGGGCTTGAACCCACAAACAGTGAGATCATGACCTGAGCTGAAGTTGGACGCTTACTCGACTGAGCCACCCAGGTGTCCCAGTTTTGTTTTGTTTTTTACAAATGGAAGGTTTGTGGCAGCCCTGCATGGAGCAAGTCTGTCAGTGTCATGTTTCCCCCCAAGGTATTTGCTAACTTTGTGTCTTTGTGTAACACTTTGGTAATTATCACAATATTTCAAACTTTATTTTTTATTTGTAATAGTGATCTGTGATTAGTGAGCTTTGATATTACTAATATAATTGGGGGGGGGCAAAAATTGTGCCCATATAAGATGGCAAAGTTAACTGATAAATGTTGTGTGTTTTCAAGCTGTTCCATCAATGGGCTGCTTCCCTATCTCTTCCCTCTTTTCAGGTCTCTCTACTCCAGAGACACAACAATATTAAAATTAGACCAATTAATAACCCTACAGTGTCCTCTAAATGTTCAAGTAAAAGGAAAAGTTGCATGTCTCTCACTTTAATTCCAAAGCTAGAAATGATTAAGTTCAGTGAGGAAAGCATGTTGAAAGCTGAGCTAGGCCTGGGGTGCCTGAGTGGCTCAGTCGGTTGAGCGTCCAACTTCAGCCCAGATCATGATCCCGTACTTTGTGGGTTTGAGCCCCACGTCGGGCTCTGTGCTGACAGCTCAGAGCCTGGAGCTTGTTTCAGGTTCTATGTCTCCCTCTCTCTCTGCCCCTCCGCCACTCTGTGTCTCCCCAAAATAAATAAACATTAAAAAAATTTTTTTTAAAAAAGAAAGAAAGCTGACCTAGGCCAAAAGCAAGGCCTGTTAGGCCAAGCAGCCAAGTTGTGAATGCAAAGGAAAACTTCTTGCACAAAATTAAAAGTGCCCCCCCCACCACAGCCAACATCATACTCAATGGTGAAAAACTGAGAACCTTTCCCCCCAGGTCAGGAACAAGACAAGGATGTCCACCCTTACTAATTTTATTCAACATAGTATGGAAGGCATAGCCACAGCAATCACACAACATAAATAAAAGGCATCCAAATAAGTAAGGAAAAGTAAAACTCTCACTACATGCAGATGACCTGATACTGTATAGAGAAAACCCTAAAGATTCCACCAAAAACTGCTACAACTGATGAATGAATTCAGCAAAGTCGCAGGATACAAAATCAAGGTACAGAAATATGTTGAATTCCTATATACTAATAGGCAGCAGAAAGTGAAATTAAGAAAAGAGTCCCATTTACAGTTGTGCCAAAACCAATAAAATATCTAGGAATAAACTTAACCAAAGAGATAAAAGACCTGTAGTCTGAAAATTACAAAACATTGACGAAAGAAATTTAAGACATGCAAAGTAATGGAAAGACATGCCATGCTCATGGGTTGGAAGAACAAATATTGTTAAAATGTATATGCTACCTAAAGCAATCTACACACTTAATCCAATCCCTATTAAAACACCAACAGCATTTCTCACAGAACTAGAACAAACAACCCTAAAATTTGTGTGGAACCACAAAAGACCTCGGGTAGCCAAAGTAATCTTGAAAAAGAACAACGAAACTGGAGGTATCACAATGCTAGATTTCAAGTTATATTATAAAGGAGCAGTAATTAAAACAGTATGGTACTGGAATAAAAATAGACACGTAGATCAATGGAACAGAAAACCCAGAAACAAACCCACAATTATATGGTCAATTAATCTTCAACAAAGCAGGAATGAATATATAGCAGGAAGAAGACAGTCTCTTTAATAAAAAGGTGTTGGGAAAACTGGACCACTTTCTCACACCACACACAAAAATAAACTCAAAATGGATAAAAGACCTAAACATGAGACCTGAACCCATAAAATCCTTGAAGAGAGCACAGATAATAATTTCTGTGACATCGGCTGTAGCAACATTTTTCTAGATATGTCTCCTGAGGCAAGGGAAATAAAACCAAAACTAAACTATTGGGACTATATCAAAATAAAAAGTTTCTGCTCAACAAAAGAAACAATCAGCAAAACTAAAAGGCAACCTACTCAATGGGAGGAGATACTTATAAATAACATATCCAATAAAGCGTTAGTATCCAAAATATGTAGAGAACTTCTACAACTCGATACCCAAACAAACAATCCAATTCAAGGGCGGGGAGAAGACAGGAACAGACATTTCTCCAAAGAAGAAATACACATGACTAACAGACACATGGAAAGATGGCTCAACATCAGTAATCATTGGGGGATTGCAAATAAAAACTATAATGAGAGATCCCCTCACACCTGTCAGATGGCTAAAATAAAAAAAAAACACAGAAAACAACAAGTGTTGGTGAGGATGTGGAGAAAAAAACCCTCTTGTGCTACTGGTAGCAATGCAAATTGGTGCAGCCACTGTGGAAAACAGTTTGGAGGTTCCTCAAACAATTAAAAATTGAACTACCCTATGATCCAGGAATCACACTACTGGGTATTTACCAGAAGAGTACAAAAGCACTAATTCAAAGGGATACATGCACCCCTATGTTTACTGTAGCATTATTTACAATAGCCAACCTATGGAAGTAGCCCAAGTGTTTACTGATAGATGAATGGATAAATGTGGCATACACACACACACACACACACACACACACACAGTGGAATATTATTCAGCCATAAAAAGTGAAATCTTGTTATTTGCAGCAACATGGATAAAGCTAGAGAGTATAATGCGAAGTGAGATAAGTCAGAGAAAGACACATATCAAATGATCTCATTCATGTGGAATTTAAGAAACAAAACAAATGAACAAAGGGATAAAAAGACAAATGAAGAAACAGACACTTAATTATAGAGAATTAATGGTTACTGATGGATAGAAGATCAAACCAGCCACAACATTCCCTCAAGCCAAAGCCTAATCCAGAGCAAGGCCCTAACTCTTTTTAATTCTATTAAAGCTGAGATAGGTGAGAAAGCTATAGGGAAAAAGTTTGAAGGTACCAGAGGACAATTCATGATGTTTAAGGAAAGAAGCCATCTCTATAACAAAAAGTGTAAGGTGAAGCAGCAAGTACTGATTTAGAAGCTGCCTCAAGTTATCTAGAAGATCTAGCTAAAATAGTTAATAAAGGTGGCTACACTAAAATACAGATTTTTAATAAAGATAAAACAGCCTTATATTGGAAGAAGATGCCATAAAATACTTTGATATGGGAAATCATGCTTTCAAGCTTTAAACCAGGCTTTAAAAGCTTCTTAAGACAGGTGACTCTATTGTTAGGGGCTAATGCTGGTGGTGACTAAATTGAAGTCAGTGCTCACTGACCATTCCAAAATCCTAAGTACCTTAAGAATTGTGCTAAAATCTGGGGTGCCTGGGTGGCTCAGTTGGTTAGGCATCCGACTTGTTCCATAAATGGAACAACAAGGCCTGGATAACAGCACATCTGTCTACAACATAGTTTACTGAATATTTTAAGCCCACTGTGGAGACCTATTGTTCTGAAGAAGAGAAAAGAAAGGATTCCTTTTAAAATAAGATTCCTCATTCACAATCTACCTGGTTACCCAAGAGTTTTGATAAAGAAGTACAACAAGATTAATGTTCTTTTCATGCCTGCTAACACAGCATCCATTCTGCAGCTCACATATAAAGGAGCTATTTTGACTTTCAAGTCTTAATATTTACAAAATATATTCCTAAGGCTACAATGGTCATGGATAGTGGTTCCTCTGATGGATCTGGGTAAAGTCAATTGAAAAGCTCCTGGAAAATATTCACTATTCTAGATGCCATTAAGAACATCTGTGATTCATGAGAAGAGATTAAAATATCAACATTCACAGGAGTTTGGAAGAAGTTGAATCCAACCCTTATGGATGACTTTGAGCAGTTGAAGACTTCAGGACAAAAATTAACTGAGGGTATATGGTGGAAATGGCAAGAGAACTAGAATTAATAGTGGAGCCTGAAGACATGACTGAATTGCTGCAATCTCATGCTAAAACTTGAATGGATCAAGGGATGCCTGGGTGGCTCAGTCCATTGAGAAACCGACTTCGGCTCAGGTCATGATCTCACAGGTTCCTGAGTTCGAGCCCCACATCAGGCTCTCCACTGTCAGTGCAGAGCCTGTTTCAGATCCTCTGTCCCCCTCTCTCTCTGCCCCTCCCCAGCTCATGCTCTCTCTCTCAAAAAAAAAAAAACCATTTAAAAAAACTTTAATGGATAAGGACTTGCTTCTCATGGATGAGCAAAAAAGTAGTTTCTTGAGATGGAATCTACTCCTGGTGAAGATGCTCTGAAGATTGTTGAAATGACAACCAAGGATTTAGACTATTACATAAACTTCGTTGATATAGCAGTGACAGTTTTGAGAGGATTGATTCCAATTGTGAAAGAGATTCTTCTGTGGGTTAAACGTTATCAAAGAGCATCACATGCTACAAAGAAATCATTCATGAAAGGAAGAGTTGATCGATACGGTATGCTTCACTGGTGTGTTATTTTAAGAAATTGCCACAGCCGCCCCAACCTTCAGCAATCACCACCCAGTCAGCAACCATCAATATTAAGGCAAGACCCTCCACCAGCAAAAAAGACTGCAACTTGAAGCTCAGATGATGGTTAGCATGTTTTAGCAATAAAGTATTTTTTAATTAAGGTACGCACATTGTTGTTTTAGACAAAATGCTGTTGCACATTTACTAGAATACAGTGTAGTGTAAACATAATTTTACATGTAGTGGGAAACCCAAAAATGCATTTGACTCACTTTATCGTGATATTTGCTGTATTGCGGTGGTCTGAAACCAAACCTATAATATCTCTGGGTTACACCTATACTATAATAAAAGCTTGTGAATATGATCTTTCTCTTTCACAATATCTTACTGTACTATACTCTTATTGTGATGATGTGAGATGATAGAATACCCATGTGATAAGAGGAAGTGAGGTGAATGACATGGGCATTGTGACGTAGTGTTAGGCTACTAGTGACCTTCTTCTCATCATACTTCAACAGAAGAACCATCTGCTTCCAAACCATGGTTAATCACAGGGAACGGGAATCACAGGGGTGGGGGATACTTAATGCGGGAAATTTATGTATCTTCTTCTCAGTTTTGCTGTGAGCCTAAAACTGCTCTAAAAAATAAGTCCTATTTTTTAAAAAAGAACACTTAGAAGAAAAACTTTGTTATCTTGGGTTAGACAAGCATTCCTTATGTACAACATCAAAAGCATGACCCATAAAACTACAAATTGATAAAATGGACTTCATAAAAAGATACTATCATCAGCATTTTGAGAAACACTGTATATAGAAAATGAAAAGACAAGCCCTAGATTGGGATAAAATATTCACAAAATGTTCACGTAGCAGATATCTAAGAAAGGACTTCTCAAACCTAAAAGAAAAAAAAAATCAACCTAATTAGAAAATAAGCAAATATGAATAGACACTTCAGTAAAGAAAATATACCAGTGGCAAATCAGCATATGAGAATATGCTCAATATTATAATTCACTAGGTAAATGCTAATTAAAACTATAATGAGATACCACTACATATCTAATAGTATAACTAAGATTTAACAAACTGGGCATCCCTAGTGTTGACAATAATGTGTATAAACTGGAACACTAATACACTGCTGGTAGGATTGAAAAATGGTATACTCACTTTAGAAAATAGGCAGTTTAAAAAAATTGAACATACACTTACTATATGATCTACTCATTCCACTCTTACGTATTTACCCAAGAGGAATAAAGGTATATGTGCAAAGACTTGTCCATGAATGTTTACTGCAGCTTTATTTGCAATTCCCCAAATTAGAAAGAACCCAAATGTGTACCAATAGGTGAAAGAATAAACTGTGGTATATCCATGCAGTGGGATACTATTCAGCAACGAAAAGTTATTAATGATACATTTTATACTGTGAATGAATCTGAAAATAATCATGCTGAGCTAAAGAAGCAGTATATACTTGATGAGTCCATTGATGAAAAATTCCAGGTAATTCAGTATATTATACAGTAACAAAAAGCAGATCAGTGGTTGCTGAGGATAGGGCAGGAGGGTTGTTTCAGGGAGGGATAGAAAGGAGGGATTCCAAGGAGGCACAGGGACACTTTTGGGTGTGATGGTGTAGTGGGTTGAAGTGTGTCTTTCCAAAAGATATATCCAAGTCCTAACCCCTGGTACCTGTGAATGTGACTTTATTTGGAAACACGTTCATTATAGATGCAATTAAGAATATGAGATGAGGCCAAGCTGGATTTAGGGTGGGCTCTAAATCTAATGGATGGCATCTTTAAAAGTGCAAGGAGAGGGTGATTGGATGCATACAGGGAAGTTGGCCATCTAAAGATGGAGACACAGATTGCACCTATGCTTCCACAAGACCAGGAACACCAGGAAACACCACAAGCTCCAAGAGGCAAAGACAGATTCTCTCCTAGAGCCTTTAGAAGGAGTATAGCCCTCCTGATGCCTTGATTTTGGATTTAAGGCTTCCAGAACTGGGAGAGAATAAATTTATGTAGTTTTAAACCTCTGAGTTTATGGTAATTTATTATGGCAGCCACAGGTAACTAATACAGATGGATATATTTATTGTTATAGTTGTGGTAATGGTGTTTTATATATATATATATATATATATATATATATATATATATATACAGTTATCAATTTATATATTTTACTTATGTGTAATTTATTGTATGACAGACCTCAAAGCTATTAAAAAGGCCAGCAGCAATATAGAGGATTCAAACAACATGCTTAACAAACTGAACCTAATTTTTATATATTGAACAGTATACCCCCAAACGTAGCTGAAATAAAAATTTTAGGTACATATTCATGGAATATTTGTCAATGTTGGCCAATATAAATTCATAAAGCTACTCTCGCTACATTTTAAAGGACTGAAATTGTACAAACCATGTTATCTTACCATAGTAAAATTGAGATCAAAGTTAATAAAAATCATTATTGGACAATACTGATATGTTCAGAAATTCATCAGTGTACGGCTAAATAACCCACAGGTTGAAGAAGAACTCAAAATGGAAATTAGAAAATAACTGAATTATAATTTACATATGAATATTTGTGGGATGCAGCTAAAGCCAGGCTTAAAGGTAAAGTATTAAAAATGAAATTTCTGACCTTAATGGCATATATTTAAACAGAAAAATTTAATGCTCAATGATCTAACATCAATTACAAGCAATCAGAAGAATAACAGAAAATTAAACAAATAGAAGAAAATAATTAATAAGAAAAATTAGTAAAATTGAAAAGAAAAATGTAGTAGAATTAACAAGACCTAAGTTATTTCTTTGGGGAAAAAAACAGTAAAATTGATACCTTCCCTTGTAAGATGCAATAAGAAAAATAGAAGGCAAAAAAAAAAATATCCCCAAAAAGTAGGGATCAAAAAGAGGTCATCACCAAAAGCCCTACAAACATAAGTGAGTTTATATTAATAAATTTGAAAATTAAACTAAATGAACAAATTATTAGAACTGATAAGGCTAGCAGGGATTCTGAACACAAGTCAGCATACAAAAATCAACTGTATTTTAATAAGTGATAATAAAAATGAAAATGGGAATAATATAATCTACAGTAAAATCAGATGAACCAAATACTGAAAAATAAAGCAAATAAAGTGCAAGACTGTTTCATAGAAAATTTTAAAGTATTACTGAAAATTCCTCTCAATAAAGTAACAAACAAATTCAAGATATAGTATCATTTATAAATGGGAAGAAAGGCTCACAAAGAGGACAATAATCTCAAAAGTTACATAAAATTAAATCCAATCCCAATTAACATCTTGCAATACTTTTATACTGAAACTGACACATAAAAATTCAAAAGCCAAACAGAGTCAAGACATTTTTAAAGAATAATAAATTCAGAGACTTGCTTTATAAAATAGCAAGCATTATTTTTTGTTTGAATTGTATTTATTTAGAAGCAATCTGAATATCAACAAAACAGCTGCAACTATTTTTTTTTGCAATCACAGAGTGGTATTCAGTTATGAGAACAATTATTTTGTATGTGCTGCATCAGAGACAAATGAAGATAAATGAATTCCCATCCCCCTATATAACTCATTTTTGCTGTGCACCAACAATCATGTGCTTGAATGTGCTGCAATGGTTGTCGCGAGCATTATTTTAAAGCTACCTTAATTAAGCTTGTGATTAGTGCCAGAATATGGATAACTTGCACAGAAGACAGAATCTTGAATTGATTCATATGCATGAATACTTGATATAAAACAAAGTTGGGGAGTACCTGGGTGGCTCAGTCATTTAAGTGTCCAACTTCAGCTCAGGTCATGATCTTGCAGTTTGTGAGTTTAAGCCCCACATGGTGCTCTCTACTGTCAGCACAGAGCCCGCTTTGGATCCTCTGTCCCCCTCTCTCTCTGCACCTCCCCAACTCTCTCTCTCTCTCTCAAAAATAAACAAACATTTTAAAAAATGTAAACAATGTTGGCCATCCAGAACAGTAGAGAAAAGACGGTTTTTACAGTAAATGGTGCTGTATCAGTTATATATTCATATACCCAAATAGCCATATGTCCAAGAAAAACTTCGCCCCTACTTCAGACCAAAACAAAAAATCATTTCTAGGTGCACCATAGGTCTGAATCTGAAAGGTAAAACAAATTTCTAGAAGAGAATATAGACTATTTTCATGACATCTGATTAGGCAAAATTTTATTAAAAAGATACAAAAATCACTAACCCTAAAGCAAATAAACTGAACCACATTAAAAGCAAAGAGTTCTATTCATAAAAAGAAACCAGTAAGAGAATAAAAAGGTGAGCCACTGAGAAGTAATTTATAACATGTATCTCTGACAAAAGGCTTGTTTACAGAATACAAAATGAACACCTACAGATCAATAAAGACGAGGATGCAATGATGGCTCAACATCAGCAAATCAATGTGACACACCACAAAGTGAAGGATAAATATCGTATGATCATTTCAATAGATACACAAAAAGCATTTACAAAATTCAACATCTCTTTATGATAAAAACTCTGAACAAAGTGGGTATAGAGAGCACATGCCTCAACATAATAAAGGCCGTATGTGACAATCGCACAGTAACTTCCTACTAAATGGTGAACAGGTGAATGCCCTTCCTCTAAGATCAGTAAGAAGACAAAAATGCCCACTTGCATCACATACAGTATCGGAAGTCCTAGCCAGAGCAACTAGGCAAAAAAATAAAAAAGAAAAGAAAAGGACACCCAAATTGGAAAGAGAGAAATCATCACTATTTGCAGATGACATGGTATTGTATACATAAAACCCTAAAGCTTCCACCAAAAAATCCTGTTAGACCTATATAGTCCAGTATCTCTGATGAACATAAATGCAAAAATCCTCAAAAAATATTAGCACACCAAATCCAACAATACATTTAAAAAAATCATTCACAATCAAGTAGGATTTATTCCTGGGATGCAATTGTGGTTTAGAATTCACAAATGAATGTGATACATCACATTAACAAGAGAAAAGATAGAAACCATATGATCATCTCAATAGATTCAGAAAAGGCATTTGACAAAGTACAATGGACATTCATAGTAAAACTCTAAACAAAGTAGATTTAGAGGGAACATACCTCAACATCATAAAGGCCATACACAAAAAAGCCACAGCTAACATCAAAGTCAATGGTGAAAAACTGAGAGCTTTTTCTCTAAGATCAGGAACAAAACAAGGATGTGCTCTCTCACCACTTTTATTCAACATAGTACTAGAAGTCCTAGCCACAGCAGTCAGACCAAAAAAGATAGATAGATAGATAGATAGATAGATAGATAGATAGATAGAAAGAAATCCAAATTGGTAAGAAAGAAGTAAAACTTTCACTATTTGTAGATGACATGATACTATATTATAGAAAATCTTAAAGACTTGACCAAAAACCTAGAATTGATCAAATGAATTCAATAAAGTTGCAGGATACAAAATCAATGTACAGAAATATGTTGCATGTCTATATATTAATAGTGAAGCAGCAGCAAGAGAAATTAAGAAAACAATCACATTTATAATTGCACCAGAAGAATAAAATATTTATGGATAATCATAAACAAGGAGGCAAATAACCTGTACTGTGAAAATTATAAAACACTAATAAAAGCAAATGAAGATGACACAAATGGAAACATATTCCGTGCTCATGAAAGAGAAGAACCAATATTCTTAAAAAAATCTTCATACTATTAAGAACAATTTACAGTTTTAATGCAATCCCTGTCAAAATACCAATGACATTTTTCACAGAACTAGAACAAATCCTAAAATTTGTCTGGAGCTCCAAAAGAGCCCCAGTAGTGAAAGCAATCTTGAAAAGAACAAAGCTGTAGGTATAATAATCTCAGATATCAAGATATACTACAAAGCTTTAATAATCAAAATAGCATGGTGTCGGCACAAAAACAGACACAAATATCAATGGAACAGAACAGAAAGCCCAGAAAGCAACCCAAGATTATATGGTCAATCTATGACAAAGGAGAATATGCAGTGGGGAAAAGATAGTTTCTTCAACAAATGGTTCTGGGTAAACTGGACAGCAACATGCAAAAGAATGAAACTGGACCACTTTATTATGCCAATATGCAAAAATAAACTCAAATGGATTAAAGACCTAAATGTGAGACCAGAAACCATAAAACTCCTAAAAGAAAATACAGGCAGTAATTCATTTGATAACGGACACAGAAATGCTTTTCTAGGTATGTCTTCTCAGGCAAGGGAAACAAAAAGTTAAACTATTGGAACTATACCAAAATAAAAAGCTTTTGCACAGAAAAGGAAACCATAAACTAAATGACAAGACAACCCACTGAACTGGAGAAGATATGTGCAAGGGATATATTCAATAAGGAGTTAATATCCAAAATATATAAAGAATTTATACAACTCTGCCACCCCAACCCCCCTCCCCCAAATCATCTGATTAAAAAATGGGCAGAGGATCTGAACAGGCATTTTTCCAAAGAAGACATACAGATGGCCAATAGACACATGAAAAGATGCTCAACATCACTAATCATCAAGGAAATAGAAATCAAAACCACAATGAAATATCACCTCATACCTGTCAGAATGGCTACAATCAAAAAGACAAGAAATAACAAGTGTTGGTGAGGCTGTAGAGAAAAAGGAATCCTCACACACCTGCTGGTGTGAATACAAATTGGTGCAGCTATTATTGAAAAGAGAATGGAGGTTCCTCAAAAAATTAAAAATAGAATTACCATAGGATTCAGTAATTCCACTACTGGGTATATACTCAAAGAAAACAAAAAATACTAATTTGAAAACATATACATCCCTATGTTTACTGCAACATTTATAATAGCCAAAATATGGAAGCAACCCATGTGTCAATCAATATATGAATGGATAGAGAAGATGTGGTGTGTGTGTGTGTGTGTGTGTGTGTGTGTGCATGTGCGTACATGTATAATGAAATATTACTCAGCCATAAAAAAGAATGAGATCTTGTCATTTGCAACAACATGGGTGGACCTAGAGGGTATAATGTTAAGTGAAATAAGTCAAAGACAAATACCATATGATTTCATTCATATGTGAAATTTAAGAAAAAAAATGAATCAATTAAGAAAAAAGAGAGATAAAAAAATCACAGACTCTTAACTACAGAGAACAAACTAGTGGTTGTCAGAGGGGTGATGGGTAAAGAGATAAAGGAAATTAAGAGTACAATTATCATAACGATCACTCAGTAATGTACAGAATTGTTGAATCATATTGCACACTTGAAACTAATATAATACTGCATGTTAATTATACTTCCATTAAAAAAACTGTTATAAGTAATACTTGGATTCAGTAAAGTTGCAGGATACAAAATCAATACACAAAAATCTGTTGCATTTCTATACACTAATAACAAAGTGTCAGAGAAATTAAGAAAACAATCCCATTTACAATTGCATCAAATGAATAAAATACCTAGGAGTAAATTTAACCAAGGTGGTTAAAGACTTGTATATTGACAACTACAAGACATTAACGAAAATAACCAAAGACAAAAATAAATGGAAAGATATTCCATGCTCATGAATTAGAAGAATCGGTGTTGTTCATATCATCCAAAGCAATCTACAGATTCAATGCAATCCATATCAAAATTTCAATGACATTTTTCAAAGAAACAGAACAAATCATAAAATTTGTATGGAAGTACAAAAGAATCCAAATAGCCAAAGAAATCTTTAGAGAGAACAAACTTGGAAGCATTACAGGCCTTGATTTCCAACTATATCACAAAGCTATAGTAATGAAAACACTATGGTACTGGCATAAAAATAGACACAGATTAATGGAAAGGAATAGAGGGTCCAGAAATAAATCCACACATAAATGGTCATTTCATTTATGACAAAGGAGTCAAGAGTATTTAATGGGGAAAGGATAGCTTCTTCAGTAAATGTTGTTGGGAAAACTGGACAGCCACATACAAAAAATTAAACTGGACCACTATCTTATTAAACAGAAATTAATTCAGGGGTGCCTGGGTGGCTCAGTTGGTTAAGCATCTGACTTTGGCTAAGGTCATGATCTTGCAGTCTGTGAGTTCGAGCCCTGCATCAGGCTCTGTGCTGACAGCTCAGAGCCTGGGTCTCCCTCTCTCTCTATACCTCCCCTGCTTGCACTCTGTTTGTCTCTCTCTCAGAAATAAATAAACATTAAAAAACAACAGAAATTAATTCAAAGTGGATTAAAGACTTGAATGTAAGACATAAAACCATAAAACTCCTAGAAGAACTACCATATGATCCAGCAATTCCACTTCTGGGTATTTATTCAAAGAAAGCAAAAACCACTACCTCAAAAAGATAGATGCACCCCCATATTTATTGCAGCATTATTTACAATACCCATGGAAACAGCCTAAATGCATCAATGGATGAATGGATACACAAATTCTGGTCTATATACACAATATCATTCATCCATAAAAAAGAATAAAATCTTCCATTTGCAACAATATGGATGGAACTTGAGAGCGTTATGCTAAGTGAAGTCAGAGAAAGACAAATACTGTGTGATCTCTCTTATACATGGAATCTAAAAGAAAACAAAAACCCTAAAAAAAAAAAAGCTCACAGATAGAGAACAGAACGGTTGCCAGAGGTGGGAAAGGGGTGGGGCAAGTGGGAGGAATGAATGGACTGTTGTCTTTTGGGGTTTTTTGAGTTTATGTGAACTGTTTAAATAAAAAAGAAAACCACTTAACAGAAAAACAGGCAAGAGTCTTATATAAGCATTTCATAAAATGATATCCAAATGGTGAACTTGGAAAAAGGCAAACTAAACATCTAAATACCTACCAGAATGATTAAAAATTTAAAAGCCATGAAACTATCTACTGTAGGCAAGAATGTGGAACAAGGACAATATTTGTACAACTATTGGTGGGAGATTTAATTGGTTCAACGACTTTGGAAAACGTTAGTGTTTACCAAAGTTGAATACACGCATATCCCATGACCCAGAAATTCCACACTTAAGCACATAACCAATAGGAATGTATACATATTTGTACCAGAAATGTTCAGAAATGTTTATGGCCATTTTATTGAAATGACTAAGATCTAGGGCAAAAAACATCACCAAATGTGCATCAGCTATACAATTTGTAAATAATGTCATAAGTTCAAGAAGAAGCAAAACTAATCTATGTTCTTGTGGTTACCATTTGGGGGAAAAATGGGTCCTGATTGACAGGAGGCATGATGGTGACTTTTGGAGGCTGATCATTTGCTGAGTTTCCAAGTAGTTACTTGGATGTGCTTACTTTGTGATAGTTCATTTAGGTGTTTATTTCTGATTTCGCATATATGTCATACTTCAATAAAAAGTAAAAAGGGAAACAAAAATAATATAAAAACAGGGAGGGGGACAAAACAGAAGAGTCTCATAAATATGGAGAACAAACTGAGGGTTATGGGAGGGGTTGTGGGAGGGTGGATAGGATAAATGGGTAAGGGGCACTAAAGAATCTACTCCTGAAATCATCGTTGCACTATATGCTAACTAATTTGGATATAAATTAAAAAAATAAAAATAAAATTTAAAAAAAAGTAAAAAAAAGTTTTTTTTAATAAAATGAAGTAGGCAAACTAAATAATCAGGTATATTCTATCATACTTTTTTTTTCCAATCGCAGTGATATTCATATTTTTCCCTATTTATATGTCAGTAAATTGATATGTCCTAGTGATAAAACATCAAAATAGGTTGAAATGAAGAGACTTAATGTTATCTTTTATTGTGGTTAAAAACATGTAAGATTTACCCTCTTAAATTTTTTTTTAAATTTTAAAGTTTATTTATTTTGAGAGAGAGAGAGAGAGAGAACACAAGTAGGATAGGGGCAGAAAGACAGTGGAGAGAGAGAATCCCAAACAGGCTCCAGAGTGTCAGTGCAGAGCCTGATGTGGGGATTGAACTCACAAACCATGAGATCATGACCTGAGCCAAAACCAAGAATCCAACGCTTAACCTACTGAGCCACCCACACGCACCCACCCTTAAAAAATTTTTAAGCGTACAGCTGAGTATTGTTAAATATAGGCACAGTGTTATAAAGCACATTTCTAGGATTTATTCACCTTGTGTACTGAAACTTTACACCCATTAAACAATCCCCCATTTCCCCTTCCTCGAGCTTCTTATAACTACCATTCTATTTTCTGCCTCTATGAGCTTGATTAGTGTAGATACCTCATATGAATGGGATCACACAGTATTTATCCTCTTGTTACTGTTTTATTTCACTTAGCATATGTCTTTAAGGTTTACCGATATTGTTGCATATGATGGTATTCCATTCATTTTTAATGCTGAATAATAGTACATGGCATGTATATACCACATTTTCTTTATCCATTCATCTGCTGATGGACATTTAGGTGTCTTTTAAATCTTGGCTACTGTGAATAATGCTGCACTAAACATGGAAGTCTAAATATTTCTTCAAGATCCTGATTGCAGTTCTTTTGGATAAATAGCCGGAAGTGGGAATGCTGGATCGTATGGTAGTTCTATTTTTAATTTCCTGAGGAACCTCCATACGGTTTTTCCATAGTGGCTAGAGCATGTTACATTCATACCCACAGTGCACAAGGTTTATGGTTTTTCTACATCTTGGCAAAACTTGTTATTTATTTTTATAACGGCCATCCTAACAGATGTGAGGCAATATCTCATTGTGTTTTTTAGTTTCATTTCCCTAATGATTACTGATGTTGAGCACCTTTTGATATACCTGCTGGCCATTTGTATGTCTTCCTTGGAGAAATGTTTATTTAGTTCTTTTATGCATTTTTAAATCGAGTTACTTGTTTTAATTTTGCTACCATGTTGGAGGGCCTTATAAATTTTAGATATTAACCTATTTGGTTTGCAAGTTATTTTTCCCATTCCATAAGCTGCTTTCTCATTCTGTTGTTTCCTTAATATTTAATGTGTAAAAATGACAACACTAAATTAGTTTAATTTAGATTTAGTTTTCTTGCAGTTAAACAGAACTAATTTTCATCTTATGATTCATAGCTGCTGAAGAGTTCCTTTCACAGAATGGATGTGTAATTTAGTTTTTCTATTTTCTATGGATGCATTTGACTGCTTTATCTTTTTTAGAAGTTCCAGCTCAGATGTGTTTGGACACTTCAATGCATTTCTGAGACACAACACAGCCTAATTTTACAGGGCATTCTATAACTTAGGAATGGGAAAAAACTGATCTACGATTTCCTTCTTCATTATATACTCCTGTTGTTTATAATTTGGGCCAAATCATGATCATTGTATGAACTTCAGATTTCCAACTTCTAATGGAGGATTTTATGGTAATTCTTTGACTCTTTTATTTTCCCACTCAATGTGTTCTATTCCAGGTAAGCAATTTCTTCTGGTGGGATTGGCATATCTTTTCCTTTTGAATGCTAAAGGCTTTCACATTGGGTTATAGAGTTTAATAATAAATATTAAGTATTATTCATTCTGGGCTCACTAAAACCGGTCAGATGTTTCTGGACCTGCACGGTCACACTGTAGCTTGAATTATTTATATATAATTACATTGCTTTTGAGAAAAATAGGAGATGCAATGGTAAAGCTGTTAAAATGACTGTAATTAAAGTAATACATGAGAAAAAGATCCAATTTTGTGGATAGTTGTTTATTCTGCATTTTACCTTTCAGAACAATTAAATTATTATACACTTATATGCTCACAGGGAATATTTGCAATATAATTTTAAATTGGGGCAAATTAGTATTTTATATCAGCCCATTAGAAAAACAAGCAAAGAACCTAATCTCTCCTCCATTAGGTTAAAGCAAACCCTGGTCTCAGGAGATGGTGATCCTTTTATTTTCTCTAATAACTAAGAAAATAAGGGAAAACTCCCCACCATCATTCTCAGGCCTGTAGGTTACTAGGACTGGTAAAGGACTATACTTTGGCTCGAGCTTCTCTTACTCACTTAGGTACCTGTTAATGATAGTTTAAGGTATACTGTAACCCTTCTCCAACCTCGGCCCATTTCCTCAGCTCCTCCCTGATTTTAGTAAATTGCCTTGCCATGGAGGTAGGTGTATTTGGGTGTCTGGACAGACTTAATACTTCTGCCATTTTTGAATTTAATGAAAATCCACGATGAAATTGTATTCTAAATATCTTTTGAAAAGTTTGGATAATTGTTCATTACTCTATTTGAGTACCTCAGTAGCCTTCAGTTTCCATCTAATTGGTAATGACCTTTAGCCAGCTTCCTTCTCTTTCAAATTCCCTAATCACATTTCACAGCAGTACCATCAGACTATCCTGGAAAAGCCACATGCCAAGATGCCAAAGACATCCATGCAGGCTTGAAACACTTAAAGAGAACGGGAGCAGACGAAAAAAAAAGAAAAACCATTCAACCTCGTCAAGTTTATAAAATGTAATGTCTGGCAAGGCATCTCACTAGATGGTCCAAATTTTTTTCAAATTATTTTCATAAAGAACAGACTTTATATTTCCAGAAAACTTAAGTTTGCATTACTTTGCATTGTTTAATATTTTAGAATAGTCACAAAGATCTGTTTTAAACATTTCTTCATCTTTAAATGAGCCTGGTATAATTTTTTTCCAATGATCAATTAATGGAGACATGTAATATAGTCAAGGTCTATGCCAAACACTATGGAAATGTTGGAAAAATAACTTCAGGAGAGTGGTGTTGCAACATTTTGAGAGATTCAGTGGGGTTCCAGGGCTTTATTGCCACAAAGCTAAGTCACCAGACCACATGCAAAAATGGTGCAATCAAGCACCTAAATGATTTATCTGTTCACTGCATGGTTAGTTTAATGGAGCTCAAACAACTTGCCTAACCACCTGAGTGCTTCATATTTCACGGATTGTTATGGGATCATGTAGACACTAGCTATAATGCTAAGATCTATTTTTATTCAATAAGAATTGTGCATAGTATTATACATGCCTTGAATTTATATAATGCTCTCTATCATGGCATTTTATAAGAGGAGATGATTTTAAATGTGCCATCTGACTTGCAAGTAAAAAGAGCATCTCTAAAATGATACTAGTTACTGAATATATAGTAGCAGACAAGTTGTTTCTGGGAAACAAAAGAATGATTACAAAAAGTTCATTTGAAAGCCTTGTCCTGAAAGAAAGGGCTCAGTTGGTAGAGCTCTATGCCTCACATCAGCCTTTCCCCTTACCATCTCCTCTCTGTAGGGCCTCACAAAGGGTACAGGTGTTTGGGCAAGTTTAAAGAAGAATGAGAATGTACCGACCTACTTTAACATACAATGCTTCATTTCCTTGGAACATTTGAATCCATTCTAAGAGCTGGCCTAAGACTGGCCTAAAGAAAGTGAGAGAAAGCAAGAGAGAAAAACCACCAACCTAAAAAAACAAAAAACAAAAACAACCCAAATCAACATAGTCTGGTCAAAATGAAAGCAGACCTAAAAAAACTTCATTTCAAATGAAAATATGATCACAAAAGTATACAGATGTGAACAGTTTATCTTACTACCTTATGCTTTATGACCTCAGTGTTGGTTCTGGTTTTGTTCAGTTTTTTTAAAGCTACACATTTAAGTATTTTTCTAACTCTAAGACAAAAACGATAAAGGATAGTTATTAATATTTTTGAAGAGATAAGCCCTTCAGAGAGTAAATAACTTTTTTTTTAAAGTTTATTTCCTGGATGCACATGAATGTTTTTTTCCTAAAATCTTTATGGATTCAGGGTAAGGCCAAACAGTGTTGACAAAAAGTTATAAGTGATTCTAGCAACCATGGGCCTTTCTTTGCCTCTTAGCTGGACTACAATTTACAATTAACAGTTTAAAAATCAGCCTGAGCATGAAATAGTTGTCTAGTATTATTGCCTCTGCGTGTTTTGATCAGCTGCCAGCTGAGAAACGTTTGGGGCAAAACCTTATAAGTTTATCTCTTGGTTCATTAGGGTTACTAGGGGAAGAAAGAAAGACCGTCTTCAGGTTCCTGCTAATTAAAGTGATTGCCAAGACTCCTCTCCATGGACCACTCTTGCAGTTATAAAGTGCATGTGTAAATGAAGCACCCCAGGCCATCAGCAAGTTGACAAAAGCAGGTGAGAACCAGTGAAGCTTTCTGTTTAATGTAAGCTGGCATACAGCAAGCTTGGCTGGAAAAAATGGTAAGGAAATCTATTCACAACGGTTCTAGAGATTTTCTGATATCAGCAGCTGTTTTGAGAACTATTGGGAAAACATGGTTTCTTCCCTTTTTAAAAAGGCAGTTACTGGAACTTGGATTTCACATTTATGATCCAAAACTCCGACCCACCATTTGAAATTTTCATTTAGAGGCTTCATGTTACTACTTGAGGGAGTAAGAGTGCCACTGCAGATGCTGTCAATGCCCACTCATGCACCAAGGGCATCTTACTGCAAGCACCTGTGTCTCTGCCAGAGGGCAGTCTCTAGCCAGAGGAGCTGGCTGATGTTGTGCACAGGGCAGGCCCACTCTGGCAACTCCACCCCTAGGAATAGTCATGCAATCAGAAACAACAGAATTCGTAGGTGAATGCCATGGGCCTCTTTGGCTCTTGGGTGGGGCAGCTCTGGGGTGCCTTCACTGTCTCCCAGAAGTTCCCAGGGGGATTGTGCCCCAGCTGCACTCATTGGGAGTCTGTTCATTATGCAGCCTGTACTGGCTTCTTTCCTTTGTCTATCCTATGTCCTCACTTGCCTCTCAGCAATTGCTGGGACCACCTCCCAAATAAAATGTTTGCATGTAAATTCTTGCTTCAGGTTTTGCTTTTGGAAGAAGCCAACCTAAAACAAGTGCTATTGCTGGGGCGCCTGCGTGGCTCGGTTAGTTAAGCATCCGCCTCTTGGATTCAGCTCAGGTCATGATCTCACAGTTGTTGAGTTCAAGTCCTGCATCTTGGGATCCTCTCTCTCCCTCTCTCTGCCCTTCCCCTGCTTATTCACTCTGTCTTTCTCAGAACAAATAAATAAACTTAAAAAATATATAAAACAAGTGCTATTGCTAAGAAGTATAGAGATAGTCCAGTTTGTATGGACCCAAGCAAGTCACCTCTGATTTTATTTATGTCCTTACATTCCTTAATCATAGTCCACAAAGAAGCCCCTGTAGAACATAAAGTTTAGGTAACAGGTAAACAATGCACACAATGACCACATCTCTGATGCCTCAATATTCATAAATATTCAGAAGAATTGTTACACTGATATGAATTTAACAATTTTTTTTAACGTTTTATTGATTTTTGAGACAGGGAGAGACAGAGCATGAACAGGGGAGGGTCAGAGAGAGAAAGACACAGAATGTGAAGCAGGCTCCAGGCTCTGAGCTGTCAGCACAGAGCCCGACGCGGGGCTCAAACTCACGGACTGCGAGATCATGACCTGAGCCGAAGTCGGCCGCTTAACCGACTGAACCACCCAAGTATCCCTGATCTGAATTTTAAAAGAACTCACTTGCAATCATCTCCTCTTGGGATATTTTGATACAGTCACAGGGATTTCTGGGAAGTTATTTTAGATACCTATTAGTTGGAAACATAATTAGTTCATTGGATATGCCATTGAAAATGGAAAACTTGAGATTAAAACCAGAATAGTGGCATATTCATCCATACACACACACACACACACACACACACACACACACACAATTTTTTTTAAGTATTTGGGAAATTATCACCTTTTTTCAGTTTTAACCACATGCTTGTCATAGCATTTTTAACACTGGGTTTTGATATATCATTAAACTATGTTTACAAGCCTCTTTCCCCAACTCTCCTCAGTCTTTTAAGGGCACATGCCCTGTTAACAAGCATAGTAAAGTTGTGAACAGAAACATTTAAGGGTGCCAAGTCAAGCTATCTCTCTCATTGCTCAAATTCTGTCCTGATTATCTGATGCCACAAGGAAATGTGCCCTTTAGCCCATATCATTCAAGTGTTCAAGTTACTTTAATGTGCCTACAGAGGCAAACCACATAAAGGACACATAGTAAATTCAATCAACTCACAGGTTACTTACCAAACATCTGATCATTAACCCAGTTATTAAATAGTTGCAGCTGGTCAGAGGAAAGTATCGATGAAGCCTCAGATCACCAGTATCTGAATAAGCTTTGTTCCTTATCACAGTTACAGAGTTTGCACTCAGTTTGGCGAAACATCTTAGGAATGCATTATTTTGGTGACCCTTAAGAAAAACTTGACAGTAGTTGGAGCTTAGTGCCTTATGCTCCACACTTGTAGTTGTATTCTTTTGCTTATTCGACATTGTCTTAAACCCTTTGACTCTCATTCTGTTACATCGGGAGTGGTGACCTCCAAACAGAGTGGCTGTAGTCACCAAAGGAAAATATGAGAATAAGGCTCGTTTTTTGGTCTGATTAGCTTTCTCTGTGTGGCTTGGAATGATAGATTTTAAAAAATGGGCTAAGAAATGGGAAGTCAGAAAGAAATGATCAAATTATGCTTTTTTTCCCCCTTGGGAAGTATTTGACCATTGCTGAATTCCTGGCATCTAAATCATGTTTTCACTGCAGCTAGGAAGGATAAACAAGGAGCTCAAGCCTAGGTATAAACCATATATTTCATATTCTTCATTTCTGTTGACTAAGATTGAGTTTCAAATTGCATTTTGTGATGTTTTGATGCTTCTCCTAAAGCCTATATGCTTCTAGGAGATGAAGGATTACAGGCTCTTTCTATGGCTGCTGCAGCTACTGTCGCACTGCTTACCTGTTCATTATCCTTTTCCTCTACTTCTCCTCAGCACCTGCTCTTCTTCATCTGGAAAATCAGAATGCTATGGATTCTAAAGAATCAATGCATTGTAAACTGGCAAAAATCCAAAGAGAACGAAAGATGTTTGGGGAAGAGACATGCAATGGACTATGCCATCTAGAATAGCAGATATTTTATCAATGTAATGGAGGAAAGGCCAATGACATTTGTGGACTAGGAAGAGCAGAGAGAAATCCTAAATCTTTTAGAAGATTGAAACAAAATGAGATCTTGATAAATCAAGTAAGTCATCCTAGCTTCAAAGAAGACCATCATAAAGTACTAAATAATAATACAAAGAAAGATCCTCATGCAGACATTGAGGGCGTTGTTTTCCTCAAAGGAAAGAGATTTAAAGATTAAGATAAAATAGAAAATAAATGTGAAGAAAAGACTCTACAGTGCCACTCAACTTAATAAAACATATTAAAGCAACACTAACACTGTGAACACATTATTACTGAAGTTTGTACTGATAGTAGGAAAATCATTAGGTTTGAAGGCAGAAGAGGGGTTCATATGTTGGCTTCTCCATTTGCTAGCTGTGTGACTAGATAATTTATCCTCATTTAGCCTCATTTTCTTCAGCTATTAAAGCTAAGATAACACCATTTTGTCTTACAATCCTTGTTTTACAAGGATTTCATAAGGGTTAAATGAGATCATGGAAATCAGTGGTGCTCAAATAGGGGCAATTTTGCTCCTCAGGGGACATCTGACAACGTGTGGAGATGTTTCTGGTCATCATAACTCAGAGGTGCTATTGGCATCTAATGGGCAGAAACCAACAATGCTACGCAGCATTTTACAGTGCACAACCAAGAACTGTCCGACCCAAAATATCAATGGTGCTGAGGTTGAGAAACTCTGGTCAAGTGCATGGCCCACCACCTGATATATAGTAAACATGGGGTAAACTATAGGTACTATTTTAATTACTGCTACCTAAATAAGAATACAGAGAATGAACTTAATTTGATGGGAAAGGATAAAAGAGGAAAACTGTAGGATTAAGTTGAGCAAAACATGCTGAAAGTGACCCTGGTTACAACCATGTCAAGCCTTTGTGAGACAAATGATTAAATGCTTATTCTGAACTTATTATTTTAAACACTAAAACTAAAAGGTAAAAGTTTAAGCAATTAAAAAGTGATGAGACCATTTAAAAATGCCTCTTGTGAGGGTGATGAGAAGCCCTTGGAAAAATTTAACCTATACAAACACATAAGATGGGATTAAACACATTCCAGGGTATGAAAGCTATTAAGATTATTAGACTGTGAAATATGCTGCCAAGGAAATGCCAGATCTGCCACCTGTTGAGACACTTAAAACTCAACTAACAAAACACTACAAAGTAGATTTCTGGGAAAAGGGAACTGGCACAAATGGGGATCAAGCCACTCATTCAAGAGGCCTTTTTAAGTTCCTTTGTATTTCAGCGGTTACTTTTAAAACGGTCAAAGGCAAAATGTCAAATTGGAAACAAGAATCATGGGATCAAGCCATAGAATCAGCTACTCCATCAGTTTGGCAAAGAACATGGAAACTGACAAAAGTCTGTCTGTCGCGAAAAAAATTAAGACTGTTAAATAAGAAGAGATATCACAATCTATCGAAGCAGCTTCAGCATCTACCAAGTGGATAGCAAACTGGATTTTGAGCAAAAAAACCCTTTAGACATTAACAAGATAAACCGGAAATCATTAAATAAAAGGTAATGATAAAATTCATCATAATAATTTCCTAATTGGATGCGTATCCCCTCCTAGTTGCGGTGTCTTTACCTCACAAATGGAGGAAGAGTTCACAAATTGTTGAAAATATTTAAGGACATTTAAGGATATACTGGTTGAGAAGCACTTAGTAAACTGTCAAGCAATGTAGCACAGAGTATTACTATGTCTCTACTTAGTAAACTATACTTCATTGTTTTTAATAGAAACTCATTTGATAAGCATAATCCCAACTGATGAAAACACAACAAAATGAATGTAAATTCACAAGATAGGCAGGATACAGATGATGCAGCCAAGGCAGGCTAAGTGACTTGCTAAAGGCCATGTGAGATGTTTACAAGGCTTATAGCAGCACTCTCAACAATAGCCAAATTATGGAAAGAGCCTAAATGTCCATCAACTGATGAATGGATAAAGAAATTGTGGTTTATATACACAATGGAGTACTATGTGACAATGAGAAAGAATGAAATATGGCCCTTTGTAGCAACGTGGATGGAACTGGAGAGTGTTATGCTAAGTGAAATAAGCCATACAGAGAAAGACAGATACCATATGGTTTCACTCTTATGTGGATCCTGAGAAACTTAACAGAAACCCATGGGGGAGGGGAAGGGAAAAAAAAAGGTTAGAGTGGAAGAGAGCCAAAGCCTAAGAGCCTCTTAAAAACTGAGAACAAACTGAGGGTGATGGGGGTGGGAGGGAGGGGAGGGTGGGTGATGGCTATTGAGGAGGGCACCTTTTGGGATGAGCACTGGGTGTTGTATGGAAACCAATTTGACAGTAAACTTCATATATTGGGAAAAAAAGAATAAATAAATAAATAAATAAATAAATAAATAAATAAATTAAAAAAAAATGAATACACGTTACAAGGCAGAGCTGGATTAACCAAATTATATTGTGCCTCTCTGACACCTGGATTACTGCCCTTTCTGTTGTTTTGACCCCCCGTATCCCACCCCACCACCACCTTTGGCCCCACTTTCAAATGAGTACTCCTGAAAGGGTAATGCTTAAGGTCTGTATTATACAGACATCTAAAGGTTTGTTTCTCTAGATCTTACACTTCTAGCTCATGATTGTGTCCTTACACGCAGGAGTTGGACATTTAATAAATATGCTGAGTTAATGAATAAAGTTTGAGCTTTCACCAAAGAGATTCAATAGACCACTGAAGTTTAAATGATATGGGTACACTTTCTTAAGATCCCTATTACTCAAGACAATCTCAGTTGTAGGTTAGGTTAAGTCTCTTTGAACTAGCAACTATGAACTGTCAACCCTTAATGGTCTAAATTAAGAAGGATAATATGGGCAAGTGTTTTGAAGTAGAAGAAACTTATAATGATTTGTTCTATTCTCGTCACCATTAGCTGAAAGCGAGAATACATGAAAAGAAAATACTTCTGAACACAATGCAGATGACAGGCGAACACTAGTGATTTTCCACTATTGGAAAGGTTGTCATGTAAAGAGGCATTAGGTTTATTCCATGTGGTGCAAGAGGGCAGAACTAGAGCCAAATGATAAAAGAAAGATACAGGAAGTTTTTTATAAGTAAGTGCTGTTCTAAAGCAGGAATGGCTTTGTTTGGAAGAAATAATTATCTCATTTTTGAAAGGGTTCAAATGGAGAGGATGGACAGTCACTCACCAAGGAAGCTGTGCAGAGATCCAGACATTGAGTGCAAGTGGGGCCTAAACTGAAAAATTCCACCTCTGAGATTCTATTAGCATGATAGATAAATGGATGTAAATTTGTCAAATTGTTAGCCAGCTCTTTACCTTGAAAACTCAAACGAGCTAACAAGAGTTGTACTTAAAGAAAATTGCATTGACTATGTTATCAGTGGGGTCACACTTTATCAAAACAGTACAGTCAAAATGTACTCGTGTTTAGCTGACTTTTCCTATTTGGGCACACTGTTTCTAATTGAAAGTAAGATAGATGGGGTACTGGAATCTAAACAGCACCAGTAATGGTTTCTAATTATTTTGTTGTAAAAACATAGGCATTCTTTCTCTTTTAATGGCTGTGTTTTCCTGCTGTTTGCAATTGAAACAGCTTCTTTCAGAAACTGTGCAAAATATTTCCTAGGTAATCATTTGGGTAGCCCCAAATGAGCAATTTATGTGAGATATGCTAAATAACATTACTAAAACTCGATGGTACTGCCCAGTCACAGCAAAAGCCAGTGTGGAATACACCGCAATTTAACTCTCTCTGCAGCATCATGGTTGTAATCTCACTGCTGGAGAGACTGTTGACTCCCCAAACAGGTTTGCAAATCACCAAATGACCAAAGGAGTGGTAAATTCTATCAGTCAAATTAACGTGTAAACACAAAGTGGGAGACGCTAAGAAGGGTTAAAAATGATTCTTTGCCAAAAAGGCATTTAGAAAAATAGTATGCATAACTGTCATCAGTGGATTGTTAAAATGCCCAGTCATGGGTTTCACTCCAAATAGTCTGATTCAGTAACTCTGGGATGAGGCCCAGACATCTGTATTTTTAACAATCACTAAGGGGGATTTCTAAACGTGGAGTGCATAGACTATATTTTGAGAAACAATGGTAATCCTTCTGTATATTACACCTTAGTTTTTCCCCATAATGAAAATAAGAACACAGGTGCTTTCCATGTTTAGGGGTTTTTATTTAGAATTATACTCCTTAAAACACTTAAACATAATCCTTCAACCTTTCCTTTGGAGTTTATTATTATTTTTAAAACCATGTGTTAAAAGAGAAAACTGAGACAAAGAGAATTAGTCTCTATGTTCTTTAGGGCTCCAAAAGAACATGGAATGACCATAGCCAACAACTATGTTTCACTTTCGCATTGCATTCACATTTGCATTGTTTTCTAGTGAAGCCCCGTCCAATAGAACTATTTGGGAACATATTCTTTGCTACCCAATATGGTAACCAATAGCCACATGTAGTCCGCAAGCATCTGAAATGTGTAGTCCACAAGCATCTCACAGAAGAACTAAATTTCTAATTTTAATTAAATTTAAATGTACACAGGCACATGTGGCTTGTAGCTACTATCTGGGGGCATAGCAGCTCTATGTATGACTTCTGGGAGGTGCAGTCTCTGAGAGTAAATTCTTACAACTGCTTCTCAAACAATGGTAAGAATAGCGAAGACATTAGGAAGATGCTGGGAGTGAAGGTAGTGCATCTGGAAAAAGTTCTCTTTTTCTGCCCAAATACTGGCCATTTGCCCAGTTTTTTGTTGGGCTAAGCTACCATGCTTTCAACAACCTTATATAATAAAACAGATGCCTTTAGCTTCTTTCTGACTAAATTTAGTCTGTTTTCCTGTGTTCTTCTTTTTTATAGATGCTGACATATTTGCAGTGAATTACCTTTAATATATACTTACTGAAAGCACACATCCTCACAGCTGCAAAAATTAAAATAAAATATATTCCATTACAGTTTCGGTGACATCTTCTTAGCAGTAGATCGTGTAAGTTCCATTTCCCAAGTAATATTGCTTTTGATCACTTTCACAATTCTTCAAATGAAATATTCATTGGTAATGAAATGTCTTAGTAAGGCAGGTTTGAGAGAGAAGAGGGAAAACAGATGCTGAACCATGATCTAAGAATATGGTAAAAAGGAAAAAATAAAGCAGAAGTGGAAAAAGGTAGTATGAGTTTTTAATTAACCTATAAAAAATGTTACCAATTTTTATCCCATTTTTTTCTTGAAAGACTTGAACCTTTATTCTCTCCTTTCCTACGCCAGATAAAATCATACCATAGCAGGTTCTTCAAGTCCAACTGTTGGCAACCCGGGCCAAATACAAGAATCACCTGGAAGCACTTAAAAATCCCGACATCAACATTCCACTCCTGGAAGTTATGATTTAATTGTTTTGGCAGAGGCCCTGGCATAGCATGTTTTAATCTTTGTGAATTTTAGAAATCACCTGAGTTTAGAACAGAAACATAATTAGAAATCAATGAATCAACTGCTTTTATTTAGTAGATGAGGTAAACAAGAGTCCAGGGAAGAGGAGAGCCAGTACCAAGCTCATGTAGTTATTTGTGCTTGAGTTAAGGCCAGAGCCAAGGGTCTGAGTCCTTGTATAATTCTCCCACAACAGCACAGCACACTGCCTCCAGTGATGTGTTTCCAAGCCACTGATTCAACCTACCTTTACTCTGACATGTTTCCTACTAGTCCCACTCTTTCCAGTGCCCCTTTGACTTTTTCTGTGGTATCTATTTCAAATATCCTTAAATTATATGATGTAGTTGCACTGATTAGCCAGTTGAGGGGACTGTTATGATTACTTTCGGGCAGCTTGCCTATTGATTATCACAAATGAGGAACTATATTTTTGGTTAGAGCAGCTGTTCTCAACCCCAGTTGCCCATTAGAATCACCTGGGGGCTTTTTAAAAATTCTGATGCCTGGGTTTCATCGACATTAAATCGGCATCTCTGTAGATTGGCCCTGGGAACTGTCATTTTAAAAAGTTCTTCAGAAGATTCTAATGTGCAGTCAAACTTGAGAACCTCTGGATCAGAGGAAGATGTCAAGGAAAGCCTCAGATTATGAAATACTAGATGGGCAAGGGACATTAATAGCTATGCTGACTACATCCCCTTGTCGTTTCCTCCAGCTAATTTAATATGAATCTGCCACATTGGCTTTACCAAGGCCTCACAACTTAGGCAGTTGCCATGGTTACCAGAAATGCAAGGCCATGGTTGGGAATACAGAAAATCAATATTTTCTTCACAGAAAAATGTGAGTTATGCTGAACTTATAGAGCCAGTGACTTTTTTTCAGTAGCCCTGAGAGGGCTGCTTTATATTTGGTTTTGTTCTAGAGGTATTGTTCAGACTCAGGGGCCAAGCTGAGAAAATTATTTTTAATACTCTTTCAGAAGGCATTTTCTTAAGAACAAACTTCAGGAAGTGACATCACCAAGATGGCAACATAGGTTGTACCTGACTTTTCTCCCCCTCACAAGAAGGGGGAAACACTATTCATGGACAAGACACCACTGAGAGAATCCTAGAATATGGGAGTGAGGCTAAAGCATCCCCCTGCACAACAGAGACCAAGACAGATGGCATTGGAAGGGTAAAAGAAGTGGCTGTATGTTGACTGCATCTCTGCTAACCCAGGTCAGTGTAGCATCTTACAGAGAGGTCTCCCCTGAGCCTCATGTTCCTCCAGAGCAAAAAGAGAGCCCAAGGGTGATATCCAGCTTTACCCCCAGCATTATGAATCACTTTGTGGAAGACCCTACTCTGGTTTTGCTCTAGGGGAATCTGAAGTCTCAACTTTTGGGAATCCCATCATGTTGGAGAAGCAGGAAGGGGCTTAGGACAACCATATTTGGGTGGGAAAGAGGCAAAGATGAATAAAAGAGGGAGAGAGAAACAAGAAAGTAGACTTGATAGTTTGAACTCTTAACCAAGTGCATATATGATGTACTAAACCACTTGTAAGCATTGTGCCATTCAATCCTAAAATGACCCTAGAGATAGGTGTTACTTGTCATTGTTTAGTTGGGAAGACTAATCCTTAGAGAAATCAACTGGCTCAAAGTTAACTGATTACTAAGAGGTAAACCAGATATTCGAGTCTTGGTCTGGCTGCTAGCCAATACTGTGCTTTAAATCGCTTCAATATCCTTCCTTTCTGACTGAGTTGTTGGCTGCTGAATTGGGGTCCAAATGATTACTGTGGGACTTTTTCAAGTGTGTTACATTTGTTTTGGTCAGAACATGCAAGAAGTATGTGGTAGATGTCATTCATTGTTCCATTTCTCCATTGTGTGCTTTCTCTAATCATGCCCTTTGACATAGGACTTCACAGTTCCTCCCCTTAAAGAACTGAATTATATTCCTCATGCTTTGACTTTGGATGTGGCAATATGACTGGCTTTGGACAGAATGAGGAGGAAGTGATGGTATGCAAGTTCCAATCCTAGGCCTTAAAAGACCTTTTGTGCCTCTGCAAGTGTCATAAAGACCCCATACCCTGGCTTTTTCAGTAGTCCAAAGAACAGGATAAGAAACATATGGAGCCAATTTACAGACCTACAGTGTGAAGCAGAGCTACCCTTAACACTATATCCTTAATCAGTCAAAATCCAGCTGACCTGTTGACTTCCAGACACATGAGAATTCCAGCTGAGTTCAGCAACCACCCAGCCCAACACATATGTTATTTGTGAGTGAACCCAGCTGGGGTCAGTAGAATTGCAGATCAAAAGTTAATCAAATGCTAACTGTGTGTATAGCACTGAAATGTGTTTTTTATACCCAATAGCTCATACTACAAGATAAGTCTGAAAAGCCAAAGAATCTTTACAGTCATAAGTCTGATCTATGGCTACAGAAGTGTCATTCTGAAATATCCTATGGCCTGAAGGTGCAGAAATGGCCAATGGACTTTCTCTACTTTGTAAAGTTATTGCATACTCATGAGCCTTTGCTCCCAATAACTACCATTCTGAACAACCATTCATAACGTTTAGGGACTAGAGACCATGAACAGCGGTAATTTTCAAGGTTGGGTAGGTAGGAAAGAAAGGTGAGACGGGAAAAAACAATAAAGGGAGAAAGTTTTTATTATACACATGCCTACCCTAACAGGATTGCTGATGGGGAAGTGCTATGCATATTTTATAAAATAAAATCACCCAACATACCTTGGTACTTGTGCTATGAGTTTTGAATTGAAAAAGACTTTAAGAGCAGTTTTCAACTTTTTTGTCTATGGCCCTTCTTTACCACTTTTTCCATTTTCCAAAGGAAAAATAATTCCATGATAACCAAGAATTGTAGGGAAACAATTTGTAGTAGAACTGTTGTTAATATACAAGTCACTTATTGTTAACTTTACAGAAAACACCTAAGTTGCTTTAAATTATTTTTCAGTCCCTCTACAGTTTTGAAGTTTAGGATTCCAGCTGCTCAAAAAATGAGGGAATGACTAATTCATATTTGAACTTCAATAAATACACACCTTACCATCTAACTATTGGAAAATTATATGTCAAAAATGTTGTTGATGCAAATATGTACGCCTTGTCACTTTAAGGTGAACAAACAACCATCCCAAGCTAAATTAATAATGATGAAACTAAATTAACAGTATTTATAATTAAAATGCAAGGACTGGAGTAACTGAAAACCACAATCAAATGAAGAGAACACTGATGATAAATGCACTGATTACAGATTGCCCTTTCTGGAATTTGGTGGCATTCCAATTGCATATATACCTAGCACCATGTGTAGCATTCAGATTTACTAGTAGTATATGAATGAAAATCTAGTAATATGCTAGAAAAAATAAAGTTGGGTCTGGATTATCTTCTTGTATGAAAGCAAAGATGCTTTAAAAAGTTCTGGGTAGTATTAAAGGGAGTCAACCTAATGGGGCTCCCAGGGGTCAAATTGTGTCATTGGAACATGAAAATAATAATAATTATATTCAGTAGTGCTTCTGAGCATGAGATCTATAATCAACAGAGAAAGTGGTAAGTATGACCATCAGACTTTCTGCTATAATGCAGTGGCCATTTACTTGGAAAATACTTATATACTTCAAGATTCACCAGAAAGGATATCACTTCAATTGTACTGGATAGGGCCGTACGAAGTCCTTCCAGCCAGTGACCAATAACAACGTTTCATACTCTCCAGTCCTAAATCTTCATTTCCCCATGTGCGATGCTGTTACACACGCCAAGACCTCTTTGCTCTTAGTTTCATGTATCATGTTTCAGCCATAAAATAAATGTGTGTTTATTGTCTATTTTCTACTAACCCCAAATTAATCCTTTATAATGCCCATCTTGTAGATAAACATTAGTAAGATCATAAACACAGAATTTCTCTTGCCCTCTGAAAGCAACCAATCCATAGGAAAACCATGCTTCTTTGAACCCACCACCAAAATGACCACAAAGAAACCAGAATCCTGTAACAAGTCCCTTCTGACACCCTTTTACTTAGATGCCTCATGGTTTTAGTCTTCTGTCAGTGTATCTTCAAGATGTACTGTCTTCCTTGTTACATGGAGCCAATAAGCCCAACTTTGTTCAACTACATGTGTGGCCCTAATAGTCTTTGACTTGAAGGTACTGACATCAAAAATAAGATGTGACCTGGATCACCTCAAAAAAAAGGTTACAGCTTTAAAGCATAGACTACAAGTTAAGTATGTTCTGTAGAGAGAAAGATGAAATAATAACCACTAAAGTAATTAAACCTAAAAAGATCACCCTGATAGTTACAACTTACTATGTTGATCTTCCTGGATTTGCTAATATAATTATTATCTTTCAGATTCTAAGGTAAAATGATTTTGCCATTCCACGTTGTAGGTTAATGTCAAAAAAAGACTAACATCAAAATGATATAACTTTTTCTACTTAGTATTCATTATCCAAATGATTCTAAATATTGGGCTTGTGCCCTTAATAATCAGGGCTCTAAAAGAGAAGGTTCTTTAATTGACAAAAATTTATGCATGCATTTCAAATAGCACAGAAGATATCTGTGGTTTGATACCGGCAGATACAATGTAGAGCCAAATTAAAAAAAAAAAAAAGGTACTTAAAAGCAACAATGGGGGCATGTGAAAACATTGCTTTTGGGGAAAAAAATATTAAAATGGAAACAAATGTCTCTTTCATAAGAGAGTCAGCTTTAATTACAGAAATAAAAACAAAATAAACCTTTGTGCCCTAAAATACAGAACTTCAGTTATTCAAATGGGATCTCCAAATAACTATCATGTTAATAAAGTTGAATTTATAACCTGGTGAACTAAAATACAGCTTTGAATAGGTAACTAAATCAGGATAAAGCAAATGTCTCTAAGTAGGATTAGAATGTACTCTGTCTTAACTAACAAACTTCTTTGTTGAGCTTTCTTGTTTTCAAAGAAATTCTCTTGTTGTCAAATTGTTTTGCAACAAGTCTATCTTATCTATCTGACCCCCAACATGCAGCAGAGTGTGGACTTCACACTTGGTAAAAATATTTTAAATAAAACATTACATCTTTACTGGTGAAGTCTACCAAACATTTAAAGAAGAATGAACACCAATCCTCCTCAAACTCTTTCAAAATATTGAGAAGAGAACACTTCCAAACTCATTCCCTGAGGCCAGGATCACCTTGATACCAAAGCTAGAGTAGGCTACCATAAGAAAAATGCAGACAAATATCCCTGATAAATATAGATGCAAAAATCCTCAATAAAATACAGTATAATACACCATGACCAAGTGGGATTTATCCCTGGGATGCAAGGACTGTTCAACATATGCAAATCAATATGTATTTTAAAGCATGTTCTAACATTTTGTTCAAATGTGTGTAATAAATGTAATATATCATATCAATAGAATGAAAGATAAAAATCACATGATCATCTCAATGAACATAAAAAGGATTTGACAAAATACAACATCCTTTCATGATAAAAGCCCTGAGCAGACTGGGTATAGGAGGAACATACTTCAAAATAATAAAGGCCATATACAACAAACCCACAGCTAACACCATACTTAATGGTAAAACACTGAAAGCTTTCCCTCTAAGATCAAGAACAAAACAAGGACACCCATTCTCACCACTCCTACTCAATATAGTACTGGAATTCCTAGCTGGAAAAATTAGGCAAGACAAAGAAATAAAAGGTATCAAACTCAGAAATGAAGAAATAAAATCATTGTTATTTGCTGGTGCAATTTTATATATAGAAAATCCCAGTGTCAACAAAAAACATTTGTAACTCATAAACAATTTTAGTAAAGTTGCAAGATTCAAAATCAATGTATAGAAATCAGTTGCGTTTCTATGCACTAACAACAAACTATCTGAAAGAGAAATTAAAACAGTCACATATACAATTGCATCCAAAAGACTAAAATACCTAGGAATAAATTTAATTTTTTAATGTTTATTTATTTATGAGAGAGAGAGAGCATAGCAGGGGAGGGGCAGAGAGAGAGGGAGACACAGAATCCGAAGCAGGTTCCAGGCTTTGAGCTGTCAGCACAGAGCCCTAATGCAGAGCTCAAACTCATGAGCTGTGAGATGACTCAAGCCAAAGTTGGATGCTTAACTTACTGAGCCACCCAGGCACCCCTAGCAATAAATTTAACTAAGAAGGTAAAAGACCTATACACTGAAAACTATGAGACAATGATGAAAGAAAGCGAAGAGAGAGATAAAAGAAAAGATATTCCATGATCATGGATTCAAAGAATTAAAATTGTTGAAATGCCCATACTATCCAAAACAATCTACAGATTCAATGCAATCCTTATCAAAATCCCAATGGCACTTTTCAGAGAAAAAGAACGATCCTAAAATTTGTACTGAACCCAGAAAACCAAAGCAATCTTGAGAAAGAACAAAGCTGGAGGCATCATGCTCTGTGATTTCAAACTATATCACAAATCTGATGTAATCAAAACGGTATATGGTACTGGTGCAAAAATAGACACATATATATCAATGGAACAGAATCGAGAGCAGAGAAATAACCCTAAGCATAAATGGTAAAGTAATATTTGACAAGAGAGGCAAGAGTACTCAATGGAGAGAAAAAGTCTCTTCAATAAATAAATGGTACTGGGAAAATTGGATATTCACATGTGAAAGAATGAAACTAGATCCCTATCTTACACAACTCATAAAAATAAACTTGAAGTGGATTAAAAGCTTAAATATAAGACTTGAAACCGTGCAAGTCCAAAAGAAAGCATAGGAAAAAAGACATGGGTCGTGGCAATGTTTTTTTGTCGCCATGACACATAAAGCACAGGCAACAAAATAAATAATAAACCAGTAGGCCTACATCAAACTAAAAATCTTCTGCACAACAAAAGAAACAACTAACAAAGTAAAAAGACAACCTATGGAATGGGAAAAATATTTGAAAACCATCTGCCTGATAAGGGACTAATATAAAAAAAGAAATAGAACTCGTACAACTCAATAGCAAAAAAAAAAAAAATGCAATTAAGAAATGGGTAAACAATGTGAAGAGACATTTTTCCAAAGACATACAACTGGTACGTCAACATTGTTAGTCATCAGGGAAATGCAAATATGAGATGTGGTCATTACCTTTGGAATAGGTCATTACCTCTTATCAAAAAGATAAGAGAGAACAAATGCTAGGGAGGATGTGGAGAAAAGGGAACCCTTCTGCACTGCTGGTGGGAATGTAAATTGGTATAGTCCTATGGAAAATGGTATGGAGGATCCTCAAAAAATTGAAAGTAGACCTACCATATGACCCAGCAATTCCACTTCAGGTAATATATCCAAAAGAAACGAAAACACTCACTCAAAAATATATTTGCATCCTCATGTTCATAGCAGCATTATATACTGTAGCCATGACATGGAAACAACCTAAGTATCTGTGGTGGTGTATGTATGTATGTATATGATGGAACATTTATTCTGCCACAAATATGAGAATGTCCTGCCATTTGCAACAATATGAATAAATCTTGAGGGTATTATGCTAAGTGAAATAAGTCAGAAAAAGAAAAACAAATACTGTATGATCCCACATGAGATCAAAACCCCAAACCCTAAACCCAAACAACAATAACCCCTGCCTTGAAACTTCATAGATACAGAGAAAAGTTTGATAGTTGCCAGAGGAGGGGTAGGAGATGGGCAAAATGCATAAAAGGAGTCAAAACATACAAACTTCCAGTTATAAAGTAAAGAAGTCATGCGGATATAATATAGAGCATGGTGACTACCGTTAATATTACTGTATTGTATATATGAAACTTGTTAAGAGAGTAGACCCTAAAAGTCCTCATCATGAAAAAAAAAAAAGTAACCATGACAGATCTTAACTAGATCCGTGTAATAGCTAGTGATGATCATTGTGTAATATATATATATATATATCAAATCATTGTTATATGCCTGAAACTATTATAATGTTATATGTCAATTATACCTCAGTAAAAGAATATGAATTCTTATTTTTGAAAGCTTTTAAAAATTTAGCACATGTAAAGCGATAATTACCTAAGTATCGTTTCACTTGCCTTTCACAAGTGTTACTATGGAGGATTTTCAGTGTCATTTTGTGTACATATTTACAAATTTTTTAATTCTGATTTTCTCTTAATTCACATATGACTTAAGAATGCATATTTTAGTTTTTAAATATATGAGTCTTTGCGATTACCTTTTTATCGTTAACTTAAATTTAGGTGACTTATGGTCAAACAATTTGTTGTTTTATGTAATTTGTGAGGGGGGATTTCTTAAGACCTCTCTTGGCTTCAAAATGTTCAGTGTGTTTTGGAGACAATTTGTAATAAATTTTAAAACTTGATTAAAAAGTATACATCTACAGTCCATGCAGGGTTCTAGATATGTATTTTAAAGCATGTTTTTACATTTTATTCATATATGTGTTTATTCATTTTATTATCTTCAGTTATCAGTTTCTGATGCTTCTGGTAAGTAATCTGATATGATTATAGATTTATTCTGCTTCATATTCTATTAAGAATTTGTGTGTTTTTATTCAGGGACAGGAGGATATTAGCTCAACACCATGGCACTGAATCTGAACTAGACCATTTATTCTTTGAGGAGATACAGAAATAAAAACTTCATCAATCCATAGAAACTATGAATTCTATTAAGTAGAAAGAGGGAGCTTAGCATTTGATCCTGGACCCTGATTGTTATAGTCAAAAAGGATCTTACAAATGATTAGATTTCCAGTTACATGCTAATTGCTCTGAGTGAATTTATTGCTCCATCAATGAACAAGAGATTCAAATCTTGGCTGTCTGACTTATTTTATGAGGATATTGAGAGAGAGACAGATTTTTCTTAGGAATTAAAAAATTACTGTTTTTCATAATTCCAAAGAATTTTAAAGAAACTTTTAAATAAAAATACTTTTTATAATCCAGAAGTAGAAACCAGAGAGGAAAGGCGAAAAAAATCAGCTTATTTCAGAAATTTAGTTAAGATAGTAGTGGGAGGGAGAGAGCAGAAGGACCAAGCAAGAGTGTCCCTAATGGTCCCAAGGTCAAAGTAACATTTCTACTCATATAAACAAGCCTCGTATAGAGCTATCTCTACTATATTGCAGCAAGAGAATTGACTTTTTGAATGACCCTTGTGAAAATCCTAAATGATTTATGATTCAATTGTATTTCCTATACTCAACTTAGTAAAGTGAAAAAATTTTTCATTTTATTACCAAAGACACTTCAACAATAAGAATTAAAGGGGAATTCAATTTACATTTTTAATTAGTAGGAAAGTTAAATTAACTAAATCCTCCATTCTTGAGGTACTTTGTTTACTTGAGATTTTACCTCAGTAAATAAAACTCAGACTGCTTTTTCACTAAGAAAGTTCTGTAGTCTAACTCAAAGCTTTGAATCAATGCTATTTAGTTTTTTAATTTTTTTCAGCCACATCTAATAAATAAAAGCCATGAAGACTGCCTTTATCTCATCTTTTTTTAAAAGTTATTCTGCCCAAGACATTCCCAGTATTTGGTGTGCTGCTGGGATATAAATATACATATATACACATATATAATTTTTATTTCTACATATATCCAATACCCGTAAACCATGCCCCCAAGTCCAAATCTAAAAGATTTGGTTGAAGAGTACCTAACTTCAGCATTTGTATGTAATTTAAAACAGTACTTTTCAAAATAAGTCTTTGCCTCTGAAGGGAAGAGTCAAAAAAACAATGACAAAAGAAACACAAAATACTTTGTAGAGTGGGTTGAAAAATTGCGAAGTAGTCTTTGTTTTATCATTTACCTTCAAAAAGTGTTTTTCAAGTGTTTCCTTTCCAGAGCTACAGATGGTCTCTGCCATTTAGCATCCTGATTCCTGTTAGAAGAAGCCAATTAATATCATATCCCTATACTTCTAATCAAGGCTGCCCTATTAGTGCTCTGTTGAATGAACTGTTGCTGATTAACTGAAAATTAGTCGGTGAAGCTAACGATTTTCCCTCCATACCCTGTGGGCCCATACAATGTTCGTCTGAATTAAGGACAGTTAATTATGGTGTATGATTTGCCAGTAGACCGAACTTACCGAGTCAGTGTGAGAAACCCAGTTTGGGGGTGGCTGATGTGATGCAGGCTGGCAGATCTCCCTTTCAAGGTTTGCTGTTTTCCTCTGAGCTCATGTCTCTTCCAAGCATTTCTAGGAGATGGTGTCTGGCAGCTCTTTCACTCAGCTTACAAGAAAATCTCCACAGTGCATCATGTGGGGAAGAGCAGAAGAGGAGTCTTTTGTCACTGTTAAATGTATACTTATGTAAGCAGCAGAATTTCTGGGGGCTACCAAAGATTATTATAATTTTAATAAGCTTTAAAGCTGCTGAAGCACATTGCAATCAGCACAGAGATGACGTATAGGAGTATATGCCAACTAAGTGATGTGCTGTTTGTGACAATGTGATGAACAGATGTGAAGATGTCCTTCTAGATTGTCGGTCCTTGAGCTCCCAACACCAAGAAAAGAAGGTTGGGACACGTTTTTGAGTAAGAGCAATAAGAAGCATCCCCACTTTATTGTTTTGTAACAGTGGCTATACAGTGAAATGTCAAAGAGAGAAGATGCAAACGTACTGAGATATTAGAATTCATGTTGTCTTTTTCTTGAGGCCTCAAACTACACTTTGATACATGGTACTGTTTTGTAGTCATGTCATTTTGATCTTCCAGTTAATAAGCCCATTTAATAGAATTTAAGATGGACTTGCGTTTTAATAAAAGGTGTGAGGACTGGCATACATAAATTATTTCTATTTTATATCTATTTATCATTTTTCAAAATAAAGACTGCCTAGCATTTTCTCATACTAATGTGCATGGTTAAACAAGAAGGAATTCTAATTCATAAACATCTAAAACCAATAGTCTTTGGTTAAAGGAGCCTTGATAGTCTTTCATTACTATTTACTGAACCTGCCTTTTCTAGATATAAATAACCCTAGGGCCCCACTAAAGTTTTCTTCTCCCTTTGGTTTACATTTTAGTTCAGTATTATGTACTAAACAGGTTGTCTACTTATAGATGTAGGGTGTAACATCGGAACCTCATTGTGAGCTGAGGAATTGATGTTAATTAAATGAAAGTTCTCCCTTAAAAAAAAAAGATGACGGTGAGAGAAAAACTCAACCAACAAAGCTCAAGTTTTTCTTCTTTCTAAAAGATTTTTCAAGTGAGGAACATGGAAGCTCAGAATCGGTTGCAGGTATGAGTAAACCAGACCTTGGGTGAACTAAAGAAATGATTCCAAGAACGCCTTAAATGTAATGTCTTTAATGATAAGCTAATTATTGAGACTGTGTAGTGAAAAAAGGCACTCAGGATTAAAAAAGAAATAGCAGAGAAATGTGTTGAAATATTTGCTTGGGCTTTCCCAAGGTAGATGTTGCGAGGCATGAATGAATGGTCGAATTAACCAGGATTTCAGGCAACCTTAGTTTGGTTCAAGCCCTCTACCACCAATGAGTTGTACATCGTCCCTGAGTCATAGATCTTCTCTGTGTCAGATGAAAACATTGGCCAAAAACTGTGGGGTCTGTTGTGGCCGAATCTGCTTACCAATAGGCTGAGTGGCAAAACACTTGGGCATGACTACTGTCTAATTTACCCTCTTGCCCCCCAGTACCCCAAGTTACAATTTTATATCCATCTTTGTTCCTAATTAATGAATCACAGCATAGGTATTAAATGATCAGGTATTGTTTGTGCCTCCAAAGCTTCACGTACCTATCTTTCTAGCAATTATTATGTGCCAGGAATTGACCTTTCTACAGCCAAATAAATTAGTTTTGGGCAGTAAGTTTTAAAATCTGAGTTGAAGAAAAGAGAGAGGATGCTTCATTTCATAGTCTTGCTCCTCTCTTGATTTTCTTCATGCAGTAACAGCTGTCTGGATAAGAGCTTTAAGGTGACTCCATCCCTCTCTTCTTATTTAGCAAGAATGACTACAAATTGATTTTGGGAACCACCTGTAAAAAAATGTAATTCCCTAAAAGGCCCTGCTATTTCAAATAAAAAGTCTATATTATGTTTTGGTTCTCATTATTGGTCCTGGAAAAAGATGTAAAAAAGATGAAAAAGTTCAAGACAGTGGTAACTAAAATGATCAAGGGGTAGCCACAGCATACTGGAGTCAAGGAAAAGATCCTCAAATCAGTGATCAAATGTATAGATTTCTCCACACTTTGAGTTTTAAAGGGAGAATTTACAGCTGAAAATTACTTCTTAAGAAGGGTTTTCACATTATATCATCTTTCAACAGCCTTGACAAAGACATCAGGATAGGTATTACCTGCAATTTACAGATAAAAAAAATCAAAGTATGAGTGATATTATAATTTGTTCAAATTCTCCTGGCCACTGGTAAATGGAAGAACCCAGCCTTGGAATCCAATGTCTTACGCCTTCCATTCTTCCAACCTGATTGAACTTACATATCCTATTCAGTCTCGACAGAGAATAGCCAGAATTCTCTTTCCTAATCTCTTTCCTGTCTCTAAATGTATTTTCCCTTTGACCTGGAATTGATGGTATATACTTATTGCCTTCTTTCTAATAATTACACGCTACAGGCATATCTAGTATTAATATAATTACTTTATTTGATTTTCAGATTGGGAGTCCTCAGAGCAAGAGGGCTATTTTCATGTGTTTTGCTCAAGAAAATTGTATTAAAAGAAATCAAATAATTCTTTTGCGACTTGCCCAAGAGGATGCCAGACAGGATTTAAGGGGCAGACCAGAGATCAGCAAGCTATGGCCCATGGGCCAAATATGCTTGCTGACTCTTTCTGTAAATAAAGTTTTAGTGGAATACAGACACACTCAGTCCTTTGTGTGTTATCTATGTCTGCTTGTCTACCACAATGGCGGGGGGGGGGGCAGTTAGAACAGAGACTGTATGGCCTACAAAGCCTAAAATATTTACTCCCTGGCCTTTTGAGGAAAAATTGGCCAACTCCAGGCCCAGAGTCAATCCTCAAAAGTGTCTAAGGAACAAGAAAAGTAGAGTGGGTTGTCCTCTGTTTCTTTCTAGGAATTCAGTACTTTGGGAGCTGCTGTTATTTCCAGAAAGACTATACTTTGGTACTCAAGGGAATAGAAGGTAGAAAGAGGGAATTGCAAGGAAGTTTGACTAAAGAACACAGAGCACTTCAGAAGGGAAATCATATTTAGGAGAGTTACTCTTCGATCAAGGGAATGAAAGGGAGAATTTCATGAGGTAAAGGTGTTTGTGATAAGCAGATTATAATACAAAGTCGATTTACTAAGCCAATCAAAATCTAAATTTAAGTTTAAGAATCATGTAACTTATCAGATTTTATTTATCTTTGCTTTTAGCAAGGAAAATATTATCAGATTTTCTTTATTATATTGGTAAATTCTAAATCTTGGGGCACAGATTCAGCTTAAGAAGAAGTTACTTCACGATCAGATGTTAGTACAAATTCTTGTGCATCAGCTATTATAAAAACAAACTTTTAATATCCCACATTTTGAAATTTATGGAGGTGACTTTCATTTTCTTTAGAGATGATGAATGTGTGCCGACTGGCGCCGCTGTTTAATTATAGATGGCTAGCTGTGAGGAGTGTGGAAATGATCTCAGCCATTTAAACCTCAAGGCAATCTCCTGATGTGACTAAAAAGGTGTGCATTTTATTTATGTAGCTGCTTTACCTACTCACCCAGATTTCCATTGCACTTAGAAATTCCCAAGTGAAGTGTCTACAATTATTTTGTAAAGGGCTTGCAATAATACTCCCTTCCTTCTCATTCTTGCTCCCAGGAAATTTTTGCGTAAAGCTGCATTTGGGAAATAGTACATGGGAAGCATCATGGTATATAGGGAAGAGAATAGACTGGAGGCTCAGGAACATTTGAAACGCCCTTTGAAAGGTCACCGTGTGTTCAAGGAACTGCAAATGGCTCACAATGTCTAGAATGCAGAGTAGATGTTAAGTGTGGACAGTGGCATGTCTACAGAGGTGGTTGGAAACCAGATAATAAGAGGTACTGGGTTTCATGCTAAGGAGTAGGGACAGTTGTCAAGGTAATATGGAACCCCTGAAGGGTTTAAAGGTAAGAATATAGAGGTGCCTGGATGGCTCAGTCAGTTGAACATATGACTTTGGCTCAGGTCAGGATCTCATGGTTTGTGGGTTCGAGTGCCGTCTCAGGCTCTCTGCTGTCAGCACAGAGCCCGCTTCAGATCCTCTGTCCCCCTCCATGTCTGCCCCCCCGCCGCGTGTATGCTCTCTCTCTCTCTCAAAAATAAACTTTTAAAAAAGACAAGAATATAACACAATTAAATTTACACTGTTGAAAAATACCGTGGCAGCAGGGTAGATAATGGACTGAAATGGAGAGAAAAAGAGTGAGGGTACACAGAGATTTGAAGGGCTGGTGTGAGTGAGGTTTTCAAGGAATGGTAAGGTGCAAAGCTGGGGATATGTCTGTGAGGGTACAGAGCTAAATTGTTGAGGAGGTATTTGTGTGGCTTAACTGAAAGAACTTAATTTTAACAGACACAAGAGTGAGGGAAGGGTCAGTGTAGGAGCTGGGTTAATTATAATAAGAACATTTAGGAGGAGAACAAGAATTAATGCCTATCTTACTACTGCATGCCCAGAATCTAGGCCTGCCAAGCAGAGTGTTCCTGTGAGCAAGAAAAACTGAGAGGGCATTGTCTCCAAGGGCAGGAGTGTATTTCTAGATAACTTTGCCTATATGGAGCTTTCTTGTGTGGAAAGAATACCTGCCTGGGATCCCCAGGACTAAGACCCTCAGACTAAGGTTTTAGCACACATCTAGGAGGTAATTACCAGCAGGGAGTGGAGAAGTGAGGAGAAAAACAAAAAGAGCTAACATAGAAAGTGTTAACGAGTGGTTACCCCTGTGGGCAATTGGGAGCTCAGTTCTACTGAGGACATCTGGGAGACAGCGTAGAACATGCCTCAGCATTGTTCCATCGAAGGAGCAAAGAAGGTATTTATTCATCAATTCTAGTTTGTCACTGGTTAAGAGGTTAACCAATGACAACTTCCTGGCCCTTCCAACCAGCCCTGTGCTTGAGCTAAGCATACTTCCACGGGCAGGAAAATCCTTGAAACAAAGAGTTGTCAGTGCAGGAACTGTGAATGCAAAGAGTGATGAGCAGGGTTCTGACAGAGCCTACTGCATATATACACACCCAACTGTGGGCAGTAAACCCACTGTACCTTCTTTGAATCTAAGGGGGTAGAATCTTTCTTAAGATAGTCAAGTTACTTATTTCAATGCAGAAGATTTTCTACCTTTTGGAACCTATCTTAGTACATAGATACACTGGGATTTCGAAGAAGACTCAAACCTCAAGGCAGCCTCCAATGTACATTAAGGAATTATAACAATAAATGGCAATCCATGGTGACATCATCTCTTGAGCAAAGGATGAAACTGCAGAGTTAGGTATGCCAACTATAAATGTAAGAATTAAAACTGACTCAGACATATTTGGAAAAAGAACACACTATTCTCCAAAGCATTACCATTTCCTAAAATGAAACTACTAAGATTTGGTGATTTTCACATAATTTAAATATTCAATTGCTGATTTTGAAAAAAAGAAGATGATGGAGAGACTAATGCACAAGATGCATAAAACATAGTAAAGCAGCACTCCCAACTCTATTACTCTGGAATTGGGTTTAAGAAATTAAACAAAAATATGAGTTCAAGGAACAAAGTCATGAGGAGTCATATACAAAACAAAAGAACTGGATTCATTGCTAAGTAACCTGGAAGTAGCAAACAGAGCTCTAAGGCCAATTTCTGATAATCCATGGATGGAATTTTCTGGTTTTAGCATTTTACTTTACCTGCCCCCCATTCCTTCTTCGAATGCAAAGATACTGGAAATGGGTTACTGAAGAAGTTATCCTCTTTCCCTTCATCCCTGAAGCACTTTGGGAGCCAACGCTCCAGGACAGACATGGTCATGTCCAAGAACCACCCATGCACAGCCAGTCACGAAAACGGCACAGAAACAGCATCAAGAACCCCGGTCACAAAGATATGAATCTCTTAAGGGGGTAGGCTTCAAGTTCCTGATGAACATGCACTTCACCCAGAAGCACAACGAGAAGGGCCCGAAGAAGATGTAGACCAACCCTGCCATGGCCATGAATGCACGTGCTGAGGCTATCAGTGCCCTTGTCCAGCCCAAGATCCTAAAGGGCGGCAGGTGCAAGCTCAATAGACTTGCCTACATCACTCACCTCAAGTTTGGGAAACATGTTCGTACCTGTATTGCCAAGTGTCTCAGGCTCCTCCGACCAAAGGCCAAGGCCGAGACTCAAATCAAAGCCCCGGCTGCAGCTGCGACTCTGGCTCCAGCTCCTGCTGTGGCTCAGTCTCCCCAAGGTGCCCAGGTGCCCACGAAAGCCATTCTATACTGGAGCTGACATGAGAACAGGACTGGTGCGACCCCTAGGCTCTGTCTGCGTGGGGCCAGTGTCCCTTTATGTTACTTGTACAAATAATCCAGTGGTAGGATCTGTCAAAAAAAAAAAAAGTCATTCATACCAGGGTTTGGTATCTTGAAGGTCTGGCTCTGTTGCTCAGTGTCTATGTAACCTCGGATAAATCACTTAACCTCTGTGTACCTCAGTTTCCTCATTTGAAAAAAAGGTCATAATAATAGTACCTACCTCATAGGGAGTTTATGAGGAATGATAAATTAGCATATGTAAATTAGAGCACCAGACACATAATAAGAAATACACACGTGTTTGTTACTATTAAGAATATATAGCTCTCTTCTGGGCAAAGAGCAAGCTGTCATAGCTTATGGAATGTGACTGCCGTAAATCACACAAAAAGTGTACCAGAATACTGTTTTTAATGATTTTTAACATTCAAAAGAACTGACAGAGAAAATAGATTCTTTGGCATTCCAGAGGCAAAAAAAGACTGATGACGGAGGTTACAGTTCTGACACCAAGAAGAAGTGTTGGTCCTTAGAGCTGTAAAACAATGAGATGGGTTGCCTTTGAGGTCATGCGTTCACTGACATGGGAGCTGCAGGGGACTCTGGTTGCTTATTAGTGTTGCTGGAGAAGGAGTTTGTGCATCAGAGAAAAGGTATACATAAATGACCTTTCAGATTTTTCTAATTTCGCAAGTCAATGATTTCACAATTTGTCTCTGAACTCTCTTTCTAATCTTCTACCTTACTAGTTCCTCATATGAACCCTCTGCCCTAGACATACAAGCATAATGGTACACACTCACCAAGTGTTAGGCTGTCTCACCATTTCCCATTTTTTGCCATTTTCTCCACATTGAATGTCATTTTCTTAACAAAATAAGACAAATAGTTTTGTTTTTTTAATGTTTATTTTTGAGAGGGAGAGAGTGCAAGCAGGGTAGGGGAAGAGAGAGAGGGGAATAGAGGATCTGAAGCAGGCTCTGTGCTAACAGCAGGCAGCCTGATGCGGGGCTGGAACTCATGAACCACGAGATCACGACCAGAGCTGAAGTCTGACGCTCAGCCGACTGAGCCACCCAGGTGCCCCTTTCAGGTTTTTTTTTTCTTTCTGACTTTTTATTGAAATTCCAATTAGTTAACATAAAGTGTAATATTAGTTTCAGGAGAACAATTTAGTGATTCATCACCTACATACAACACCCATTGCTCATCACAAGTGCCCTCCCTAAGGCAAGCATTTTAAAAGCCAAATTATGGAAAGAGTCCAAATGTCCAACAAATGATGAATGGATAAAGAAGATGTTGTGTGTACACATACACACAAATGGAATACTACTTGGCAATGAGAAAAAATGATATCTTGCCATTTCCAACAACGTGGATGGAACTGGAGGGTATTATGCTAAGTGAAATAAGTCAGTGAGAGAAAGACAGATATCATATATTTTCACTCATATGTAGAATTTGAGAAACTTGACAGAAGACTATGGTGGAAGGGAAGGAAAAATAAGTTACAGAGAGGAGGCAAACCCATAAGAGATTCTTAAATACAGAGAACAAACTGAGGGCTGATGGGGGGGGTGGGGGTCGGGGAAAATGGGTGATGGGCAATGAGGAGGGCACTTGTTGGGATGAGCACTGGGTGTTGTGTGTAAGTGATGAATCATGGCAATCAACTCCCGAAGCCAAGCCTACACCATTTACACTGTATGTTAGCTAACTTGCTGTCATAGACTCTGGGTCTGGAGTTCTTTCTTGTCCAGCAAGAAAGGAGGATGCAGGATTAAAAAGCGAGAGAGGCTGAGGTCTGGGAGAAGACAAGACCCCTGATTAAGGGTCCTTGCTCCATTTTTATCAGGGTCAGAAGGCTTACAAGCATGATGGACATGCACAAAAAGACAATGAAACTGTAAACATTAACTCGTGGGCGTGAGTGAAAGGTGGTTTTGAAAATATGCTGTGTTAGGGGTTTGGGTTAATACAAAACAAAATCCTGGCGCTGAGCAGAAGGTTGTTTACAGCAGACTTGAGGCACCACCTCTGTGTACCTAAACTGGTCTAGGGGATAAGAAAGACAGAGCAAGCTATCTCAGGGTCAACAAGGCACCTTTCTTCTGCTAATTAGCTCCTCTCTGGGCAACTTCACCCAGAGCAGTATATAGCCCTATTTACCTGTTTACCTAATTTGGTCCCTCCTTCCTGTGAAAGCAGCTTTCTGCTATAGTACAAAGTTGGGGGTCATTTCTGCCCTGAATACTTAATCTTGTTAACCTCATATACCTTTGCCCTATACTGGGGCCTTTGCCCCGCCCTATCTATACTGGGGCCTTTGCCCTGCCTTACCTATACCTATTTCCTAATCTTGTTTACCCAAACTTGGGTGTGAACATCCTGTGGATTTCTAATTATTTATGCCTTGTTAACCCATTGGTGCAGACTTGGAATTCCTAAGCTTATTCCCCACAACTTGCCAATAAATCGTTTTTTAAAAAGGGCTGAAGAGAGTACAAGAAAGGTGAATGAAATAGGTTTCAATAAATACCAATCTCCAAATATTCCTCTAGAGAAAAAGGATGGATTAGAGGAACTATACTTTCAAAATGAGAGTCCATTTCAGCTGTGTTGTATTCCTACCTTCCAAATGACTGGAAGTTTTGGTAAATGACAGCCCTTCCACCAGCAGGGACCATGACTTTAGGCATGTAAGATAACATCATTCCATTCCAAAGATGATGCAGTCCTGGTGCCCAGAGAGGTACAGAAAGTCATCTCAAGTCACATAATACTTGAAGAAGTTGGTGTCTAGAAGTTGGGGCTCCTGCCTGCTAGGACCTGAGCTTATCTCTGCTATGTCATGCTCTGTTTTCCCTAAGTCTCAGGATCTCTGTTTTTCTACCACATTCTAGAGTTAATATATTAGCTATCCTAATTATTGTGTAAAAAAAAAAAAATCTTTGAGTATTCCCAGGCTGTTGCTCTGGCAAAAGGCGGGTGGTTGAGAAGCTTTTCAGAGTTGATATGGTGCATATCTGGAATGGAGTCCTGGACTCAGACTCTAAAGACAGGAATCCATGAGATGGTGGATGAATTGGTTGACCTCTCTCTCGATTCCTCATCTGTTTAAAAACGTGCCCAATTCCAAGGGTTTCTGCGAGTCAAATGAGATTTGTGAAGGTATTTTGTATAAAGAAAAAGGTTTTTTTAAAGTATGGCCCAGAGAGTCTTGAGGGTCCCCCATACCTTTTTGGGAGGTTTACAAAATTAAAACTATTTTCATGAATATAAAAAAATAATAAAAATAAAAGTATAAATCTTATTAAATGTTGCAGCACATATGGTGTATTAAAGCTTAATCTCTATGCATAATACAATAAGGACTTGCTTTTTTTCCTAGCCATGTTAGGCTTGATCCTGAAATATTTAAATGGATATAAATGAAGGCTGAAACAACAAACCCTCTCCCTCCTGCCCATACATACTCATTTAGAAAGGACTAAGTAAGTCTGTGTGTGCTAACTTCTGTAAGAAGTCGTAAAAATATCTCTCATCTTTTAGATTTTTATTTTACAGTATATTTCTAAAAATGTTTTAATTCAACTTTAAATAAAATAAATAAAAGAGTATCTTTATACAGGGGTTCATCAAAAATATATGTTAGTACTTCCTTTCAAGGGAAGGTTTCTAGGGGAAAGAAGGCAAGAAAATGGTAGCTGTTGGCCATTAACTGGTTCAATAGTTACATATATTTTGGTCAGAAGCCTTTATTTAAACCAAAGCTTAGAAAACAGACTATGAAAATTTGGAGCTGCTTTAATTGAGGAGGTGAGTGGAGAAAACCCTGCCTCAAAGAATTACAGGGTCACAAGAGTACTTACTCTCTGAAGCTATGCCATTCAAGGGGACAGCACCTTCTCACCCTGAGAACCAAGACCATTTTCTTGGACCAAAGGCAGTGGGAGCTTGCTCTCAGAGATCTTCACAAGGGCAAATGTGAGGTTTTGTATGTTCATTTGAGCTAAAAAAGCATTTGGAACAGGCTCTGGCTTATAACATGATTTTCTGATATGACTTGAGAAGTTACACTACCTTCTCCATGTGGGCTTAAAAACGCCCCAAATTGGGATTGCATTGAATGTGTAGATAGTTTTGGGTAGTATTGACACTTTAACAATATTTATTCTTCCAATCCATAAGCACGGAATGTTTTTCCATTTCTTTATAAAGAGAAACATATACATATGTTTTCACTCTTATGTGGATCCTGAGAAACTTACCAGAAGACCATGGGGGAGGGGAAGGAAAAAAAAAAAGAAAGGTTAGAGAGGGAGGGAGCCAAAACATAAGAGACTCTTAAAAACTGAGAACAAACTGAGAGTTGATGGGGGGTGGGAGGGAGGGGAGGGTGGGTGATGGGTATTGAGGAGGGCACCTGTTGGGATGAGCACTGGGTGTTGTATGGAAACCAATTTGACAATAAATTTCATATTTAAAAAAAACCCAAATTATGCCCTGACAACTTGATTTCCTAGCAGCTTATATAAATCTATCTTTTCCTTTTTTTCCAATTTTTTATTACACAGAACCTGAGTTACTCCTGGGGGGAAAGTATTAGTCCTAAAATATGCACTTTCCTATCAGAAGTCATAAAATAAACCACATATCTTTCCCTTTTTCCATAAAACTCTGAGGGAAAAACTTTTAGAAAATGTAGACTGTAACTGAATAATTCTACTGAGCATAAATAATATAAAATTAAACAATGCTTAGGCAGAAATATGTTGTTCTGAGATCATTGTCAGGTTACAATTTCTTCTGTTATTTCAGAGTGAAAAAGATGAGTTGCTATGGTTTCCTGTCCTGTTCAAACTGGGTTTTGTTTGGCCACACTAATATTTGTACAGTAATTTTTCCATTACTCAGGAAACGCCACAAACACTCAGTGATAATTGCACAAGCTTTTTTTAAAGAGCATCCATCTCCCCTGACAGGTTTTATGAATTCACATATGTTCTCAGAAAATTTTTATGATGCATTAATAAAATGCTTGACAAAGCACATGTTTTCAGTATAATTATTTACTTAAATGCTCCTTTTCTACACCCCCTCATTTGCTTACCTAGATGATTCATTAAAGATAATTTAGATATGTACATGTTAAAATCAAAAACAAATGGAGACCAGCCTTGAAAATTCTCTGAGCAGACAAAACCAATTTAGTTATGACTAAATTTATTTAATTTAGTTATGGCTTAATCTACTTATTTTCTAAGACTAACTTGACCTGGGTCATTTCTTGCTTATGAACTGTTTCCAAAGGTTGATATGAGATCACCACTGACCAATTACCTGTCATTTTGGAAAATTCTAATACTGTAACCCATCACTGTAAAGAATAAACAGTCTGCTTTCTCACAATATAAGCTGCTTTATAACAACATACCCCTGAGCCTCATTCCATGTTCTGGTTTGAGGGCCCTGGTTTGCAAACCGTCTCATTGTTTTGTCAACAGTAAACTTTTACTAATTATTATTTCAATGGTTAAATGGATTTACTTCTGTTATTTCTGAACTTTTGAGATCTCATGGATCCAAAGAAGATCCCCCAAAGACTCTGAGGCTGGTGACGAAACAGATGCCGGTACCCACAGAGCTCACTGAGCTCCCTGCTTTCTCCCCAACCCTGGAGACTGAGGGTAAGTGTCTCTTGGATCTGAGATCCACTCGCTCCATGTTTTTACCTGTCTAACATGCATGTGCATGTTTGCTTTCTGTTTTTGTTTGTTGAAGCTTCTTCCTAAGTCACTCTATTCTGTTCAAAAGGGAAGAAAAATTTCCTGTGTCTTGGAGCACATGTTGGGAAGTAGGGCCCCTCATAGGTAAGATGTCTTAGGGAACCTAAAGGCAAAGACGTGTTCTACCTCGTCTATAGACCAGAATCTGATGCCTTTTTGGAAAATGGGTGAACTTTTGGAATTGTAGTGGCCACTTTGGGGAATCTGTAACTTAGGTAAGTCCACCTTGAGGGTCATCCTTAAAAGAGAAAATTCTAAACCTCTCAGAGACAATGCGATGCATTCTTTGATTAGTATGAAGAAGCTTCTAAAAGACAAAATGTATTCAAAAACAGCTCTAAAAGGAACCTTACAGCATGCAAATAAAAAATCTTTAGTAAAAACGTGTGGCCATCTGAACAGGTAAATTTAACTTAGTTCACCTGCCAGAAACACAATTTGGATGTAGTTATTCTTCTCAGTTTTGAGACATGGCTAAAATTTTTAAAACAAAAGTTAAAAGATCTCCGTATTTGTCTGTATGTTATAGATATGTGGCAGTTTTCTACCTCTGGATATTTCCAAAATTTATTTGTAAAGAGCTCTATTTAACTGGCTTACAGAAAATTAAGCATTTATAAATGTCAAGTATACTCTCAGAAACAGAAAAGCTAACCCAAATAATCTAGGATAGTCTTTGATAAATAAAAGCCAGTTTAAATTTGTTGGTTTCATAAAAGTAGGCATGTCTTAAAATTTGTCAACAAGAAAAATAATTTCAGACGATGGTTAGCTGTTTGATGTCTAATCCAAGAATAACTGTTAAAAGCAAGTACTTTAAACAAGTGCAAATAAAACTTTATACTAACTTAAACTAACTAATGGATATTTATTGAATATCTAAATCATTCCCTAGTAAGAAAAACATTAAACACTAAGCATAAGTTTAGGTTTATTTACTTTTGGCTTTTTTTTTTTTTACAGAGAGATAAAAAAATATTTGGGCCTTTTAGTAAATATGTCTTGAGCCACATTGAAAAATTCACTAGGAGGAAGAATGTACTTCTAGAAAATTCTGAAATGTACTTATAAATTGCTACTCTACTACAGGATGCTAATACATGAAAGACAGTTTACACTTGCCTGCTTCCTGTTTATCACTGGGAAGTGAAGATTAAAGTAGTTAAAAATTTATAATCAATATGTAAAAATACAACTATTAGAAATAATAAGGGTAAAAAGAGAAGACTGTATATGAAAAGTAGGTAAGGAAAATAAAGTGTGTTATTTGGACAAGAAAAGGTATTAATGACATGGGGGTGTTTTTTCATGTAAGAGAAAAGAAAGTAATTTTGTCCTACAGAAAAATGATTGTTCCAGAAGAAGAAAGGAAGAAGGGCAAAAATTGAATGGATACAGAAGGCTGTAGAAGGTTTGTGGAAAAGGAATCTTGAGAAAGGAATTTTATGTGGTCAAGATAAGACTGGAATGTTTTAAGTTAAAAAATGGAAGAATTTTAATATTAAAGGTATAGTAAGGCAGAATTAGATTTTGATTTTCTGTTAAAAGGACAGGTTTTTTAGATTGTTGATGTGCTCTTAATATGAAATTATACACGAAGTTTCTTTACCTCTAATGTAATCTCCCTAGGAAACAAGGATTCTGTGGCTTATAAAAATATTTCCAGTGCTTCACATGGTCTTTATCAAATCTTTGATTACTTAGAAAAATAAATGAGTCTTCTCTATTAAAAGAACTAAGGTTATTTTTTTTTTATATAACTACTTGACTATGTGTATTTGCCTTTGAGATCTCTGTCACTTTGGCTGAATGCTTAACTAAGTAAATTGCATAATGTTTTTTCTATGTGCATATGAATCCTCCCCAGATCTTAAACTTGGCTTTTTTAATATGAAATTTATTGTCAAATTGGTTTCCATACAACACCCAGTGCTCATCCCAAAAGGTGCCTCCTCAATGCCCATCACCCACTTTCCCCTCCCTCCCACCCCCATCAACCTTCAGTTTATTCTCAGTTTTTAGGAGTCTCTTATGGTTTGCCTCCCTCCCTCTCTAACTTTTTCTTTTTTCCTTCCCCTCCCCCATGGTCTTCTGTTAAGTTTCTCAGGATCCACATAAGAGTGAAAACGTATGGTATCTGTCTTTCTCTGCATGACTTATTTCACTTAGCATAACACTCTCCAGTTCCATCCACATTGCTACAAAAGGCCAGATTTCATTCTTTCTCATTGCTAAGTAGTATTCCATTGTGTATATAAACCACAACTTCTTTTTCCACTCATCAGTTGATGGACATTTAGGCTCTTTCCATAATTTGGCTATTGTTGAAAGTGCTGCTATAAACATTGGGATACAAGTGCCCCTATGCATCAGCACTCCTGTATCCCTTGGGTAAATTGCTAGCAGTGCTACTGCTGGGTCATAGGGTAGATCTATTTTTAACTTTTGGAGGAACCTTCACACTGTTTTCCAGAGCAGCTGCACCAGTTTGCATTCCCACCAACAGTGCAAAAGGGTTCCCATTTATCCATATCCTTGCCAACATGTGTTGTTTCCTGAGTTGTTAATTTTAGCCACTCTGACTTGTGTATGGTGGTATCTCAATGTGGTTTTGATTTGTATTTCCCTGATGATGAGTGATGTTGAGTGTCTTTTCATGCGTCCGTTGGCCATCTGGATGTCTTCTTTGGAAAGGTGTCTATTTATGTCTTCTACCCATTTCTTCACTGGATTATTTGTTTTTCAGATGTTGGGCTTGGTTAAGTTCTTTATAGAGTTTGGATACTAAACCTTTAACTGATATGTCATTTGCAAATATCTTCTCCCATTCATCGGTTGCCTTTTAGTTTTGTTGATTGTTTCCTTTGCAGTACAGAAGCTTTTTATCTTCATGAGGTCCCAATAGTTCATTTTTTCTTTTAATTATCTTGCCTTTAGAGATGTGTCAAGTAAGAAATTGCTGTGGCTGAGGTCAGAGAGGTTTTTCCCTGCTTTCTCCTCTAGGGTTTTGATGGTTTCCTGTCTCATATTCAGGTCCTTTATCCATTTTGAGTTTATTTTTGTGAATGGTGTAAGAAAGTGGTCTAGTTTCATTCTTCTGCATGTTGCTGTCCAGTTCTTCCAGAACCATTTGTTAAAGAGTCTGTCTTTTTTCCATTGGCTATTCTTTCCCGCTTTGTCAAAGATTAGTTGGCCATACATTTGTGGGTCCAATTCTGGAGTCTCTATTCTATTCCATTGGTCTATGTGTCTGTTTTTGTGCCAATACCATGCTGTCTTGATGCTTACAGCTTTGTAATAGAGGCTAAAGTCTGGGATTGTGATGCCTCCCACTTTGGTCTTCTTCTTCAATATTACTTTGGCTATTTGGGGTCTTTTGTGGTTTCATACAAATTTTAGGATTGCTTGTTCTGGCTTCAAGAAGAATGCTGGTGCCATTTTGATTGGGATTACAATCAAAATTGTATTTGATCTGATTACAATCAAAATTGATTACAATCAAAATTGGCTATTTTTAAGTCTTTTGCCACTTACAGTTATTGCTTTCCTCTCACTTCTCTGAAAATGGTTACAGTGAACTACAGACAAAAGTGCTTTGCCTTTCAAGGGATTCGGGGAAAAGACCCTGATAAGTACTCCAAAATGCAGGATTCTACTAACTTTAAGATCTTAATAGTAAACTGGGTAAAGATTTCTAGAACTTAATGGAAAACTGATTCAAAAAGTGGCTAATCCAAGACAAAGCAAGCAAAAATTAATTACATAAGACTGAATGAACTGATAATGATGATGATAGTTTTCATGAGTTCATTTAAACAACACTAGTTGTTTAATGTTTTGCTTTCCAGATTTAAAGCACCCCGTCCTTTCCTCTCTTTCAAGCTATTTATAACGTACAGCTATTTGTAAAGTTTATCTTTGCAACAAAGGGTGGAATATTTATCTTCTTCTCCTTACATGATTCCCCCAGAATTGATAAACTCTTTTATCAAATATTCTTATTTTTAATATTTTATTCAAATATTCTTATTTTTCATGACAACTTATGTGTTTGCCTAAGTTCAGTTCAGGACACAATTGGAGAAATCCTTGGCCTGGCTTCCTAGTCTCGAGAGGTTCTTGAAAGTCCAATCTAAGATTCCTTATGAAAAGTACCAGCAAAAAGAGCCTATATGGTTGATTACTATTCTTGCTGCACTTATGTAAATAAACAGGCCAAGTTACTGAAGTTAGACTTAATTTGAAACAAATTACTCTTACTGTGCTTATCTATGATGGAAATGATGATTATAAAGAAAAAAAAGCATATTTCAATAATACACCTTTGTAGTTATCAGATCCTAGTGCTGTTACATTGTGTTTTCTTAAATGGTTTTATTCAAATTCCAGCTAGTTAACATACAATGTAATAGTAGTTTCATGTGTACAATACAGTGATTCAACACTTCCATAGGACAACTGGTGCTCATCACAAGTACAATCCTTAATTCTCATCACCTATTTCACCTATCCCCCACCCACCTCCCCTCAGGTAACCATCAGTTTGTTCTCCTTAGTTAAGAGTCTATTCCTTGCTTTGCCTCTCTCTTTTTTCCTCTATAATCATTTGCTTTGTTTCTTAAATTCCACATATGAGTGAAATCATATGATATTTGTCTTTCTCTGACTTATTTCACTTAGCATTATACTCTCTAGCTCCATCCATGTTGTTGCAACTGGCAAGATTTCATTCTCTTTTACAGTAATTGTTTCTGAGTTTTTGTTTTCTGCCTGCAGAAACTGGATTGGATCCTGAATTCTAGTTTCTTCCAATATGTGGCTACAACTCTCCAAGCTAACATTTCCAATTTTCTCCCACTCTTATGACTTGGAATCATCATGAAACTAAAACTGCCCATTTCCCAAAGCTGTGGGAGCTAAAGCTGAAAAGCTTGATAGAAACTTTGGAGAAATCACCACAACAGCTCCTCTGTGGACAATCTTCAGGCCTGTGGCTCTATGGCCACTCAGAAAGATCACTAGAGACATTCAAGTTGCAAACCAGGAAAAGACGTCAGATTCCCACTGTTTGCTCTCACTCCATCTGAAGATGCTTGGAACCCAACATCTAGCAATCTTTTCAACTGACTGTTCTCCAAACTCCAAAACTAAATTTGCTATAATTTGCTAAAACTATTAACCTTTGTATTTCTTTGGTTTTCATAGAAATGCATCTCATTAAATTACCTGATGGCTCACACCATATAGAGGCCTCACTGAGATGGAAGCTCACCTACAACACCACCTCCTGACATAAAAGACCTTCACATTCATTTTGGCCTAAGTAATCATGAGGATATGTAATTGTTAATACATCATGTTGTGCCTATGGAAATAACTTTTTAAGAAAGAAACCCATTTGAGTTATTTAACTGGTTACATCTTGGCTCCTGGGAATTTCTACTCTGGGAAATTTTTCAATCCTTGATTATTGTTCTCCTTACAGTCATATTAACCTCTCTAGTGCATCGTATATTGAACTCAATGCCTGTCAGCAGCCACCCACATGCCAAATGGTATCCATTAGGATAGGACAACTGAGTAAAAGAAACAACAATCCTATCAATGATAAAGATGGTTACTACATGGCCCCTCAAGTGGATGAAAACAATGAGTGTGTGATTTTTCAGCCTAACTACATCAACAGTGGTAACTGAGAATAACGCTATACCGGTTGGTCATACTCTCAGCCTGCTTAAAGAATGACCAAAAGGGAGGATTTGTTAAAACCAAAAACAGAGACCAACCTTGAGAATTCTCTGAGCAGACAAAACTAGTTTAGTCATACAAAGAAAGTTTAATTTAGCTTGTTTTCCAAGATTAACTTGACCTGGGTCATTTCTTGCTTATGCCTCTGGAAATCGTAAGCAAAACTTGAACTGTGTCCCCAAATCGATAGGAGATAACCACTGACCAATTCCCCACCATTTAAGAAAATTCTATTATAACCAAACACTATGAAGAATAAACAGTCATTGTCTTATTATATAAGCTGCTTTACAACAATATACTCCTAAGCTTCATTCCATGTTTTGGTTCAAGTGCTCCAGCAGTTCAGACTGTCTTTTTGGTGTGTGCACAATAAACTTTTACTAATTACTACTTCAGAGGTTCGTGGGTTTGACCTCTATTATTTTTGAACTTTAAACACATGAATGCAGTGTGCTCCCAGGGATGTAAAGTGTATATTAGAGCATCTTCATTACCCAAGGATTACCTTGATGCTTCCATGCCCAACTCATGAGAGGGATTGGGACCTTGTACAGAGATTTAGACCCTCTCTTTACTCATGGCTTGTACACAACCCACCATAATGTACTCAGTCTGGGAACCTACATAACAGAACCCCGCAAGAAAAAAAATAGTTTGGTTTCTTATTCAAAAACCAACAAAAAAACCTCATTTTTAATCTAAACCATTAATAAATTTAGTCCTTCCTTAAAATTTTAAAGGATTTTGTTGATTTATAGAACAAAATTATTTCCTACTTCAATTAAGGCAAACATTATTATTGACTAATTACATGAATTTACCTGAATAGGCAAATCAACTATTACCAATACCAAATTAATTTTAATTTCTATAGAGCATCATGCATAGAATTATAGAGGATGGGAATCACAATCAAAAACATGCTTTACTTTTCCCCCCTCTTCACAGCATATTGTGGTTTAACAATATTTTTGAAGGAAAAAAATAGTATATGGAATTTCTTTCTAGTATCAAGTGAGCTTTAAAAATAGATACAACATAGGGGCACCTGGGTGGCTCAGTCAGTTAAGCATCCAACTCTTGATTTTATGTTTAAATAAAACATGAAAAAACATATATACAAAATATATATGATAAATAGATGATCTTTTAAGCCTATTTTTTTAAATTTTGAGATAGAGCAGGGTGAGGGGCAGAGAGAGAGAGAGGAAGAGAGAGAATCCCAAGCAGGCACTGTGATGTCAGCATAGAGCCCAATGTGGGACCCAATCCCACGAACCACGAGACCATGACCTAAGTGGAAATCAAAAGTCGACGCTTAACCGACAGAGCCACCCAGGTGCCCCAATAGATGCTGATTTTTAGTGGGTATGTTTTAAAAGCATAGTTTTTGGGGCGCCTGGGTGGCTCCGTCGGTTAAGTGTCCGGCTTTGGCTCAGGTCATGATCTCGCGGTTTGTGAGTTCAAGCCCCGCATCTGGCTCTGTGTTGATAGCTCAGAGCCTGGAGCCTGCTTTGGATTCTGTGTCTCCCTCCCTCTCTGCTCCTCCCCTGCTCATGCTCTGTCTCTGTCTCAAGAATAAAACATTTAAAAAAATTTTTAAAAATATAGTTTTTAAGTATATTTACATTCTTGCACTATATTCTCCTAAGTAAAATAATGCATATTGTAACAAAATATTTTGTGAAAACTTCACAAAATTCACAGATTTTAACATAAGCCACTCAAAACTCATGATATTTAGATTTCATGTTCAACTTATCAGAGGGAAAAATATTCAAAATAGAAATGGGTATGGGGCGCCTGGGTGGCTCAGTCGGTTGAGCGGCCGACTTCGGCTCAGGTCACGATCTCGCGTCCGTGAGTTCAAGCCCTGCATCGGGCTCTGTGTTGACAGCTCGGAGCCTGGAGCCTGTTTTGGATTCTGTGTCTCCCTCTCTCTGACCCGGCCCCATTCATGCTCTGTCTCTCTCTGTCTCAAAAATAAATAAACGTTAAAAAAAAAAAAAAAAGAAATGGGTAAGCCCTGTAACTTCTACCCAATGGCTAGATCTATGTAGCTGTGAATTAAAAAACAAAGGCTAGAATGGAAATTGGTTCTTAATCATTATCTCTAGTTTTAAGAGATTGGAACATTCAGATGATTTTGACAGGTTTTCCTCCTTTGGAATCCAGGCATTCAGAGTATCCCAGTGCCTCAGAATGGGGGTGCACAGAAGAGGAAAGAGAATAGAAGAAAGCATTACCATAAGACAATACATCAATTCATAACTATACCCTGCACCATTATCCTAGCACTGTAGCCAATGATCTCCTTTAGCTTTCTCCTGGCCACTGTCACCTTCAGTGCTAATTTTAATAGATTTACCTCTTTGGGAGAGAGTGGTGAGCAAGGAACACATTGAATCACTATGATGAGTTATGAGTTTTCTTAGGAAGGGCCCCAGAGTCTCCACTGTAGTGTAACAAATCCTATGTGAGTGTTACCTAACTTTGCAACACACGCTGCAGTAATTTAACATGCTGCAAATTTCTCAACTTCATGTAATTTTCCTTTGGTTATTTAGGTTGTCTCTACCTCATCACAAAGATTTGGAGAAGATTTGAAGACAGTATTTAAAATCTTAGCTATTCAACATAGATACATGTATTTTAGCATGACTACAGTTACCTATGAGGCAAAAATGAGCACAGGAGGAGAAGAGTGCTTTTAGTTTTCTATTCATATCCTTTTGTATTGGTTGATTTTTTAATAAAAATATTTTATGTAAGAAAAAATAATAAAATCTTGCCTATTCATAAATGTCTTCCACTTTAGGCTATTTGAAAGTGAAGCAAGGGCAATTCTGAAAAACTCTTCAATTATAGGTTTGGTCAACCAACAACAAATATAAAACAAAGGGCTTCATTTGAGTAATTGATACTTCCAATGCTTGATCAACTGTGGCGTCCTTTAGATTACACCATTGATTATCAGATCAAAAGTTACGGCAGGAGAAATCATAGAACATTTTTGACGTTGGGTTTGCATTTACCTACAAATACAAGACCATGGTACATAGTTCCACCCTTTTTATAGCTTTATAACTTTGCCTTGTGTCTCTCTGTTGGATGAGGACCAGGTACATTGGTATAGCTCCATAAAGCCTAATATTGGAAATAATTTAAAATCTAAAAGACAATGTCACCTTACCCATTTCACCTGCCTAATGACTTCCTCTCTTTCCGTACAAGCCCCAAAAATATGTATTCACATTACTGGGAAGAAGAAACTCTACCTGTATTTGCACAATGGGGTAATTTTTTGCCCTTTTAATTAACCAGCATGAGCCAAGTGTTTAAAAGGTTTCCTCTAAAATTGTGCCTTCAATTAACAATCACCATTTCTAAATTAATCATTGCTGACCTTAATATGCAGGATATCTTGAAGACATTATTCAAATGGAAAAAAAAGATAATTCCATTAAGAGAAATGTACTAACCACCTATGTTTCATAAGTCTTTGGTCACTGCTTTTCTCCTACCACTGCATAAAGTGTCCTGGAATTTGGAACACTGTTTCATCATATCTTTGGATAAAAGTCCTACAAACAACGTTGAATATGATCCCCACAGCTCTCCAATATCAAAAATATGATTAATTAACATCATACAGTGTGCAAAATACATACCATTCCATCTATCATATCATCTGAAATTTCCTGCAAGAAATAGGGGCACACTATATTCCAGAATATTCTTATTACATTTTTGAAAAACGGGAATTATTAAAGGAACCCAAATTTGGGTGGTTTATATTGAAAATCAAAGTAAGAAGCTCCCAATAGAAAGCATTTTCCAAGGATTCAGTGGAACTAATGTCTTCTTTAAGCAATCATAACTCTGGGGAAACTCAAAGATAGAATCTAGCCAAATCTTACAATGAAGAAGAAAAACAGTTCTAACAGCTAAAAAAGAACACTGTCTATGATATGTACAGTTAGGGACTTAAAGCATCATCTATGAACTACCAATCTATGAGGTGAAAAACTTTATCACCATTTACAAAGCCATATTATTCAACATCTTCTTGCCCATGGTGCTAAAGGTAATGTTTTTCTAGGAACAACCTAGCACTCCAGCATCAGAACACTGATGTACACGCTGGCTGTTAGGGTGAGCCAAGTGGCTCACCTTGAAAATTTGATCCTGTATGTCTGGCTCCACCTCTTGAACACCCTTATTCTATGAATTATGCCTCTGTCCTCAATGGCAGAATCCTGATTATGTTCATTTTTTTATCTTCCTACGTCAATGTGAATTCTGTGTTCCCTCTATTTATTTTATGCTAACCTGATCCTAAAATTTTAAATTTTACTAGTTGAGCTTCAGACAACCAACATTAAAAGTATAAAGTGCATCTAGTCCAATCTCCTCGCCCCTTGTAATCTGACACCAAAAGAAAAAGCAAAAGCAACAAAAGCAAAAATTGACAAGCGGGACCACATCAAGCTTAAAAGCTTCTGCACAGCAAAAGAAACCATCAACAAAATGAAAAGGCAACCTACTGAGTGGGAAAAGATGTTTGCAAATCATGTATCTGATAAGGGGCGAATATCCAAAATACATAAAGAACTCCTAGAACTCAGGAGCAAAAAAACAATTTGAAGATCTGAAGAGACAGTTTTCCCAAGAAGACATAGAGATGGCCAACAGGTATATGAAAAGATGTTCTAGGTTATTAATCATCAGGGAAATGTAAGTCAAAACCACAATGAGTTATTCCTCACACCTGTCGGAATGGTTATCATCAAAAAGACTAGAAATAACAAGTGTTGGTGAAGATATGAAGAAAAGGGAACCCTTGTGTGCTGCAACTGGTGGGAATATAAATGGATACAGCCACGATGGAAAACAGTGTGGAGATTCCTCAAAAAATTAAAAATGTAACCACCATGTGACCCAGCAATTCCAGTTGTGTGTATTTATGCAAAGAAAATGAAAACACTAATTCAAAAAGATAGCTGCACTCTCATGTTCAGTAGGACATTATTTACAATAGTCAAGATGTGGAATCAAACTAAGTGTCCATCAATGGATGAATAAAGAAATTGCATATATATAGAATGGATTACTATTCAGTCATAAAAAAAAGAATGAGAGCTTGCCGTTTATGACAACATGGATGAACCATGAGGGTGTTAGGCTAAGTAAAATAAGTCAAACAGAGAAAGACAAATACTGTATGATTGATCCCATATGTGGAACTTCAAACAAACAAACAAAGAACAACAAAAGACTAAGCTGACAGATACAGAGAATAGACTGATGTTGCCAGAGGTGGGAGGTAGGAGAAATGGATGAACTGTTTTTGTGTCTTATCTGGTTTAAATAAACCGAACAAAAAGAATAAAAGGAAAAAAAAAGCACATGCTCAATTAAAAATAACACACCAACTCTAAAATTCTAAAGTCCATCTATTCCAATCTTTTTCTTTAAATAGGGGAAAACTATGCCCTGGAGAACATGCCTTTCCAAGTTCACATAGTTAGAGATACAGTTGGAATTTCTTACACCTTCTTACGCACATATTCACTCTGAACTGCATGCTGGAGATTTATAAATCACACATCCCTGAAAGGCGTAAGTGGAGACAAACTAAATATGTACATATGTACATATGACACAATATGTACATATGTACATATTTACAATATGTAAATATGACAATACAGAGAAATATTCCACTGCATAACCATCCATGATATGTTATTCAGACTCTATCAGGTAAACAGAAATTTCTGGAAGAACCAGCTTAGATGGCCAGAGTGGTGGTGAACAGAACACACATTTTCATCCAGGGGGACTACAACTTGGAGGCTGGTTCCAACACCTAGCAAGGTCTACTAAAGGAAGTGTTCATGAACAGCTTAACATATCACCAAACTTCTCCATAAAAATACCACTGAAAAAAATTAGTCAACAAACCACTATTTTTATAATGAAAGAATACATTTCCTTTTCTAATATGTCCTGGTTTAGAAAACTTTCTGCATTTTCTCCCTTTTCATTGAAGATGAGAAAATTGCAACTTACCTTCTTGCTGACTGAACTGTGAAATATTTTATAGACAGTTTATAGATAGGCCATGAGTCATAGATTATAGCTTAACTGCCAATAATGCATCTGCAGTTCCTAGATTTCCCAAAACCTCTGTTCTAACCCACCTACCATACAGAGTTCCCTAATATTACATGTTACTTCAGCACTGAAAAATCAGTCTAGTTGTCATAGATTAGGGTATTCTTTTCAGTAATTACTCCCTCTCTCCCCTTCCTACATTACTTAAGGAGTATATCTCCATGCCCCACTGACACTGGACTTGGCCATGTGATTTGCTTTAGCCAATGTTGTGCGGATGTATCTGACTGTGTGCTACTTCAAGGCTGTGCCTTAGGAGGAATTGCTTGTTTTGCGCTCTGAGAGATTTGGGAACGCAACTCCAGCTGAAACACAGAGAAATCAATTTGTAATATAAACCACCGAAATTCTGTGGTTGTTAGTAGCACCGGCTGACTGATACAATAGTTATTACCTATGTTATTCAATTTGTTGCTTGGTAAATCTTTGCTGGTTTTCCATTTGTATACGTTTTGCTTTCCCAGCCACACTGGAAGACATTTGTGCAATTTAATACATGTTTCTAACTACTTTGGCACCTCCAAAATGCATACTACTGTAACTACTCAATATATTCTAGTTTCAGAAGCCACAGTTTTCCTTGTTACTGCACATTGGAGTTAAATCTTTACTATACCACTCATAGCTCTCAGTGACAAATGTTGTATTTCAGTAGCAACCTCAGAATTGGTTTTAAAAGCACAGAGGCTAAAGCAACTCCACAGGATAATCAGCAGAAATGAGCAAGTGGAGAATCCTTCCTAAGGGGGCATTGCTGGCATTTCAAGACACTTTTCCATTCATCGTAGAACAACTTGTGCACATAACTGAAAAGGCCATTTTTCTCAAGGCAAAATAGCTGATTTTAGTAGCACGAGGCCTGAAAAACCCTTTCGAGGGAGAGCACTGTTTTCCTGTTGGATTTCTCCATGACTCTGGTATTTAGAACTAGCCCAAGGCTAAGAACAGAGATATTTACTATTACTATTCACAAAAGGGCACAGATCAAGCAGGGTAGGCTGCAAGGTGACCTTTACTTGTGCTCAGACCAGCCTTTCCCACACACTTACAGTAAGACACACAGTCCTGAAATTTATTCTGTCCTCCCTGAGGTATGAAGGTCAAGCATCTGAGAAAGCTGAAGGAAACTAAGGGTGTGATGGGAGAAAGTGCAATAAGGGAGCAGGTGAGGAGAGATGGCATTCACATACAGGTGAGCTCGGTCTCATACAGAGCTCTAAGCCAATCTAACACTGCATGAGGTCCCTGCCTAAAACACAGTGTTCTCCCACCCCCTCTAATATCTGAACAGATGTTGCTATTTACACTTCATTTTCAATGCCTTGGCAAAAAAAAAAAAAAAATCAGGGGGAAACCATCTAGGATTATTTACTTTGAGGGATAATCTAATCATTGCCATTTCCATGGTATGTCAAGCCAAAATGGAAGGCAGTAATATATATCAATGTACATACATCACATAGGTGACACATTAGGAGTGTTAGAAAAACTATCCAGGTAGTTTACTGAGGTGAGTTTTCTTTATTTATTCAACTAAGAAATGGTTTAATGAACATTACCAAGTAACACCGATTCTATTACGGACTGATAAACTTTTAAGGCATTCAAGATGATTTAAAAAATGTATTAAGGGAGAGGGTAAAGAAATCTCGCAACTCCCAAATTGGATCTATCAGTGGCAGCAGAGGAGTGCTTAGCCAGTCTATTGAAAAGATTTAATTACATCTCTTTCTTACCTTGAATGTCTGAATCAATTTGACAGACCGCTTAAAGCAATGGTTGTCTAAAGAACAAACTCTTCCTGCGGCTGGTAAAGTGAGTCCCCCCTCACAGTAAGACTTATTAATAGCAAATTAATGATTGTCAAATCTAGGGCTCAATAATGACAAAGCTCTGTTTGAATTTACCATATTCTCTATGTGCGACATTTTTAGCTTTAAATGTCTGCCTGTTAGGTTCTTTGCTAGCTTGACATGTACAATCTTGATATGTCATCATGGGAGCACTCCTAGTTAAGATCTCTGCAACCTGCTTAAACAGGGAAGAAAGACTATGAAAATAAATAATGCGCTTTGGTTTTGGTGCTATTCCTAACTTATCCGATGTTAGCAAGATGTTTTTCCTTTGCAAAAGAACTAAACTAGCACAGATTCTCCAGGGCTCAAAACAAAAATGAGAACCAGTCCTAAGAAACTTAGGTTACTGAAAGGAAACGTTTTAATTCAAAAAAGAAATTAAAACTGCTAGTATTCGACATTATTTTAGTTCTTGGCTTTTCATAGTCATTTATCATGCTTGTCTTGAGACACTGTTAAACGTAGGAATGTTTCAGGATATCTTGCAGGCTATGGAAAATATTTGCCTGTTCACAGACTGTTGCAAAGTTTATACAAGACTGTTTGAGAACATTTGTACCTTTTCTAGAATCCTATTATTCTTGAAACATGGGTGCTTTTCCTTGTCATTCCTCCCATGGGCACTGGAATCAGTTTGTTGAAAAGAGAAACATCACATTTGTTTTCAAGTTTTTTTAAGCTCCGGAACGAGGGGAGAAAGTCTGAGGAATGTGGCTAGGCTGGGAATGGAAACGTATTACGGTTTTACAGCTGAGAGGAATCCATTCAAAGCTCCACCCCTTCCTCAGCCAAGCTGATGGACAACACTCACAGGTGTCTGCACTTTACCCTGTCTTTCTAGGTCATGGTGCCCTCCATTCTCAGAAAGTAGACCCCAACTATAAAACATATTCTTCTGTAGCCTGACCACTACCCACATCCTGGACGAGCCCTGGACAGAGCCCCTCAGAAAACCTGCCACCCCCTGCTCTCCCTGGCCAAGAGCTGATTCCCTCTTCTGCCCACCACCCTGCCATGGGCACAGCTACAGTCCTTTCACATCCTTTAAACCCCTTGAAAGGCTCAGCCTGACAAACTCGGGGCTGACATTTCTCTAGATGTCTGGCTCCTCTCTTCCCTTGGATAGTGCATAAACTCTGTCCTGCTGGTTTGCTCCACTCTTTGTGCATTTCTTTGCCGCCTGCATCACCAGCCACCCTAACATTTTGGTGGTCCTACGTGCAGGGACTAACCATCACCTACTGACTAGGACTTCTCTCAACCAGATCTCCTTGTCAACAATTCTCATGTGAGTCAAAATTTTCATTTTGGGGAGGGCTCTTTAAGATCTTGAGCATTGGGAACAATCACCAGGTGTTGGCCACTTCCCCACAGCAAGGTTCAAGTACTAGGCTCAGTCAACAATTAAGGTCAACAATCAATGGGCTGACCATTGGAGGGAGGCCTCCTCTGTGTCTTTCCACAGTTTTGGGATCCTCGATCCCTTCCCCTCACATGGACCCTTGAGTTTGGGGGACACCCCTTTCTCTCAGGATCCACATTGGTCAAGGTTTCGTTTTCTTCTCAGGACTCTGAGTCAAGATGTCCTCCTTCACGGTCTTCCCCTTTGTTCCTCATCCTCAAAATCTCCCTTCTCCTTTTCCTAGATTTCCAGATGGGCAATACCTTGTCCACCCCACCCAAGGACTTCCCTTTGGTATGCCTCCTTAAACATCTCAAAAACCTCCAACAAGAACAAGATATGCAGCCCAAATGTCTTATTTTCTACTGTAATACAGCCTGGCCCCAACATAAATTGAATGACCAGGAGGTCTGGTGCGAGAACAGCTCTTTTAACCACAATACTCTTCTCCAATTGAGTCTGTATTATTGTCAACTGGGTAAATGGTTTGAGGTTCCTTATATCAAAGCTTTCTGTGAACTTGCTCATCTTCCTCATCTTCTTGCCGTATGCTCCTTCTATCTCCCCAAAAGACCCCTCTTTATCTCCCCAATTCTCCCAACTCAGACTTCATTCCTGCCGCATAAAATTTAAGGTTGGCATTTTCTCAACCTATCCCTCCAGGTTCACTAAGGAGTTTAAATATCTTACCATTTCCTATGTTTTATCCTGGAAAGACCTGTATATTATTCTCTCCATCTCTATCACCTGAGAGAAAAAGACCAGAATTTGGCCCAAAGCTACTGAATATGCTGATAATTTAAACCTCAGACAACCCTCATGATATGCTCCTGGCATTGCAGCACTTCCCTTAGCCAAGCCCAATTGGAATTACCATTTCTCCCCTGGAGACAAGGTCAAATGCAACTACATAGTCATCTGCCTAACAGAAGGCATAAAGCGGGCAGCTTCTAAACAGGTCAATTATAAAAGGTTAAGGGAGATCACCCAGAAATCAGATTTAAAACAAAACAAAACAAAACAACTCTACTCTTCTTTTCACTCACCTGACGGAGGCTCTCCAAAAATTCACTAGTCTTGATCCTAACTTTCATGAAGGGAAAAGGGAAATTGATTTTGGCAATGCATTTCATTTTTCAGTCAATCCCAGATATTGGAGAGAAACTTCAAAAACTAGATAAGGGCCCTCAAACCCCTCAATCTGCACCTGGCCTAGACCTGGCCTTCAAGGTCTTTAACAACAGAGAGGAAGAAACCAAAGAGACAGATAAAAAATGATCTCAGGCTTATTAGTTCTTGGCTACTGCCCTTACTGGAGCTATTGCAGAAAAGTCTTACCCTGCCAGCTCAACCAAACATTCCACAAACCCCTTCTGGGAACTTTGTCACACCTGCGGTAACCCTGGCCTGGGTGGCTCAGTGGGTTAAGCCTCTGACTCTTGATTTCACCTCAGGACATGATTTCACGCTTCCTGAGTTCGAGCCCAGCATCGGGCTCTGCACTGTCAGTGCAGATCCTGCTTGGGATTCTCTCTCACACCCTCTCTCTGCTGCTCCCTGGCTTGGGCATGCAGGCTCAATCTCTCTCTCTCTCTCTCTCTCTCTCTCTCTCTCTCTCTCTCTCTCCCTCTCTCTCTCTCTCTCAAAATAAATAAACTTAAAACAAATAAAGTGTCTCAATAAAAAAATGAAAAACAAAAACACCATCCACAACGCTTTGCACCACCTGTGAGCAGGTTGACTGCTCCGCCTTCAAAGTAGGGGGGAAGGCACCAACGGGGGGAATCAGCCATATCTCCCTTGGCAGAGCTCTTGGGAGTTCTTCAGGACATGGACTGACACAGCCCAGGGCCAGCCAAAGCTCCCATATGTGTCATCCTCACAGCTGAGTTCAGGGTAACTCTCTGTTGAAGGATTTTTTCCTTACATCAGGACAACTCACCCGATCGCCCTGGTGAGCCCAACTCTCGCACCTATTGTCTCTGGAAGACAGGCCTTTCTCTGCTTACCCCCACTTGGAAGAGGCACTGCAGCCTCATAAACCTAATTCTTGACCTACACTTCCCCCAACTCACCAGTCCTCATACCCCTAACACAGACTGTAACAGGCGTTCAAATAAAAACCCAGTCTTTTTTATCCTGCTCCCGCACAACTGAGCCAACGTCTGTCCTCACCCTCCTTGGCATCCTTAGGGGAACTGGGTTAGGCACAGGAGAAGCAGCTCATTTTATCCATACACGGGAACTCTCTCTTTCCTTGAGTCAAAATGTAGCTGACTTGGCTTCCACACTCCAAGCAATGCAGAGGCAGATTGATTCCCTGGCAGGAATAATTCTTCAAAATTGTTGAGCTTTGGTCCTGTTAACTGCTAACTGGGGGGAGACATACGGTTTACTATAAAAAAAAAAACAAAACACGTGGCTTCTACATAAGTGAGTCAGGCCAGGTGTTAGCCTTGATAAAGTCACCAACACAGCTAAAGACAATCAGGAATAATGTAAAGAAAGGGGGGCTGAGTGGTTTTTGGGGAAACTAGGTATCTGGTCTTGGTTCTCATGGCTCACTCCTTTCCTGGGACCTTTGGCATTCTTGGCCTAGCCCTTATTTTGGGGCCACATATTTTAAAATACCGAGATCTCTTTCATCCAGGACCAAATCTCAGCTCTTGGTAGCTAAGGTGTCAACAAGATCATGCTCAAGTCCTTGCTTTCAGAACAGTCGGCTACCAACATCTCCATCACTCTGGTCTCTCTTACAGCTAGGTAAGGTCAGCTCTATATCCCTATTCAGCAGGAGGTAGTTACAGAATAATAGCTTTCTCCCCCTCTTCCAATCAAGAATAGTTTTAAATAAAGAGAGGAAGGAATGAAAGGAATCTATTCCAAGCACCTCCCCCCACCAGCCAAACTTACAGGCAAAACTCACAGGTGTCTGTGTCTGCACTTAGCCCTAACTCTGTCTTTTTCTAGGTCACGGTGCCCTCCATTCTCAGAAAGTAGACCCCGACCACAAAACAAATTCTTCTCTAGCATGACCATAACCCATATCACAGATGAGCCCCCTGAGAAACCTACCACCTCCTGCTCTACCTGGCCAAGACCTGACTCCCACCCCACACCCCTCCAGGGACACAGCTACAGCCCTCTCACATCCTTCACAACTCTTTAAGAGGCTCAGCCTGACAGAAGCTCAGGGCCGACATCTCTCTAGATGTCTGGCCCCTCTCCTCCCTTGGACAGTGAACAAACTCTGTCCTGCTGATTGCTCCACTCTTTGCTCAATTCTTCGCCGCCCATGTCACCAGCCACCCTAACAACAAATCAAGTAGCAGATTTGCTTTGTGTTTGGGAGTTAATCTACATTCTCTAAAAATGCTCCAAAAGCCAGTTAAAGCAATTGAAGTAAAAGACTTTGCTGAAACTCCCAAGAGAGAACACAGCACTATGTCAAACAGCTCTCACAAATGAGTGGGAGAGATCGTCTAAAACCTTAAACCGTGTGTTTAAAACACATGCCAATTGCTCTGATTCTTGCCATTAACAACTTCAGAATTAGCTTACAGATGGTAATCTCCATAGAGCAGTGACTTTTATGTGGGAAACCCAGAGAAGAGAAGCTTTTTAATTTTTTTTTCTTTTGCAGCTGAACAGAAGTGAATTGGGAGACCCGGCACCATATAGAAAATACAACTATATTATTGACGTGTTCGGTGTTAATAATTCAGAGAAAGTGATAAACAGTTAAGGCTTTGAGAGAGGCTGGAAATAAACTTTCAAAGTATAAAAGCTGAAAGCTAAAGTTTTGAACATTGCTTGGCGATTTAAAAATTCATGTAAACCGGTAGTTTTGAGTCCACATTTTGGTATCCAAATTCTAATGCGTCCATTTTTTCTGCCTGATTCCAAACAACAGTCCTGGATATAAAACTGGAATAGGCCCCAAATATTAAAACTGAGATAGAAAAATAATGTAGTTGTTTATTTTGAAGCGGAGGCAATAAATAATTGCTAATACATTAGTCATTTGTTTTTACACTTGTCCAAAAATCCTAACAGTGAGGAGCTGCTGTATTCCTCCCCATTCTTCTAAGTGGCTTAGTGTTTGGTAGCATGATAGGATTCTGCCCAGAAATAATGGAGAAGGGGAAGTTCGCAAAAAAGACTATGACAGCCAGAAAGAAATGTCCTGTTACCTTTCAACAGTGCAAGACAAGTGAGGTAGACGATGCCAACTACAGAGTGACCCCCAAGTCATTTGTTTGGCTGTGAAGTACATTGGTGGCTGTTTATAGTTTTATGTTTCCTTCTTAGTGGTACTTCTTTCAGGCCAATATTAAGACGGGGGCTACTCAATTGTGTACAGTAGGGAAACCTGAGGATATCAATGGAGAAACCAAACAGCTCAGAAGGCAGGGAAAGAATCAAAAGGAATTAGATATCTGCTGTCATCATCCCCAGTGGCAAATAATCTGTGCAAAAATACTTAAAGGTCAAGTCTTTTATGCTACATGCCCCACTCATTCATTAAGTGAGTGCCTCTCCCCATCCCCTAACTGAAACAATGTGGTTTTCTGTGGCTAAGAAAACTAATTTCAGGCATGAGTTTCATCATTATAATGGTTAGAAAGCACAAACACAGAACAAATGATGGGTCACATCTTATCTCAGAAAAACCCAGTGCCTTAAATGATAGTGCTTGAAATTCAGGCATTTTAAGCTGAACATAAGAAATTTCTTTGGAGAGACGCCTTCCTTGACTACTTGTGAAATGAAATAAGCCCATTTCACTTGCCTTCTCAAATAATGGCATGTCTAGACTTATATTTAAATTAATTTTATTCCTGTTTAGTTCCTGGACAGGCACACAACTCTATCATCATTCAGAGGTGCTCCATTTGCAAAATCTCTAAAAGTGAAATCATCTCTCACAAGAGACTTCTCTTTCTCCACCTCTTTCACTTTTTTTTTTACTTCTTTGTGGATAGTTCTCTTCAAACATCTCTTCACAATTTAACCACATGGCCCAGCTGTGAGTATGTCCTTGAGGAGAGCTCCTCAGCTCTTTCCCATGACCAGTGGAAAAAGGAAAGATTTTTCAACAAGAAAAGCAGGGCTTTCCACTGATCTGGCCCCACCAACCTCTTTATTTTCATCTCTTCCCTCATAATGAGTTATATTATTCACAACTAGTTTATGCTAAGTGCTGTTAACCTTCCCAAAGCATGCCTCCCTCTTTATATTAACATGCTAAAAAGCATTGTTTCCTTACTGCCTTTCTAGCAGAGACTGACCTCTCAGCCTGGGCACTCAAGGTTCTCCCTATCAATTCTAGGACTGTACCACCCTACAATGGAAAGTTTAGTAAATAGTAACCCTGAACTTGGCAATCAAGGGCAGGGAGGAGACCACAGTGGGACTCAAGTAACCCCAGCAGTGAGAAGGAAAAGGTGGACTGCAGGGCTGGGGAACCTACTGGGACTGACACTGCAAACATTTTCACACATATATCGAATGCATACTTTGTGACGTCGATGTTTTCACACTGAACCAACCAAGGCTGAGACAGTGTAAGTAACTCCCCCAGAGTTACAAAGCTTCTAAGTGTCAGAGGCAAGTTTCAATGCCAGGCATCTTTCAATCCAGAGCCCTATTTATTTTGAATGCACAAACCTGCCTTCTAGTGCTTATTTCCACATTAAATGTTTCTTCCATCATAATCCTACTTGTGTTTCCAGGTCCAGACAAAATTCACAAAGACTTATTTGAATTGCCAAAAATATATGGTCATTTATTACTTGGAGAACTATCTGCAAAGATGAAAATGTCCTATATCTTTTTTTTAAGTTTATTTATTTATTTTTGAGAGAGAGAGAGAATATGAATGAATGAGTATCCCAAGCAGGCTTTGTGCTGGCAGCATGGAGCCTTATGTGGGGCTCGAACTCACAAACCGCAAGATCATGACGTGAACCAAAACCAAGAGTTGGATGTTCAAACAACTGAGCCACCCAGCATCCTGGAAATGTCCTATATCTTTGTCATCCAGTATGGTAGTCACTGGCCACATACAGCTATTGAGCACTTGAAATGTGGCTAGTGAGACTGAGGAATGGAATTTTAAAATTTCTTTAAATTTTATTAACTAGTCACATGTGGCTATTAGATCTGTAGCTCTGGATCTCTGCTCTTCAAAAGTAGCCGATCAGCACTGGCATCACCTGGGAGCTTATTAAATATGTTAAATCTAGGGCCCTGCCTCAGACCTGGCAAATCAGAACATCTAACAATCGCTCCTGGTGATTTATGTGCACATTAAAGTATGATAAACACTGCCCCAGAACATTTATTAGCAATCATTATGGATTTTTTTTTTATTTTTTTTTTTAATTTTTTTTTTCAACGTTTATTTATTTTTGGGACAGAGAGAGACAGAGCATGAGCGGGCGAGGGGCAGAGAGAGAGGGAGACACAGAATCGGAAACAGGCTCCAGGCTCTGAGCCATCAGCCCAGAGCCCGATGCGGGGCTCGAACTCACGGACCGCGAGATCGTGACCTGGCTGAAGTCGGACGCTTAACCGACTGTGCCACCCAGGCGCCATTATGGATTTTTTAAAAACTCATTTTATATCAAGTTTTCTAATACAGGCACCTGGAAGGGAGGAAACACCCTGTTCAGATAGCTAAATATTTGGTGTATTGAACACAGTATGTATACTTAAAGAAAGTACCTGGTGATCCTTCTGGCCATGCTTTCCTGCTTGTTGGGGAAGTAAGGGTAGTTTGGGTTATGTTTTCTCCAATGTGGCCAAGCCATTGGTGCCCTTCAGGTCCCTTGCCTGTTTGCACTCTTGGTTATGGGCTCCTCCAGACTATCAGATGACCCCCGAGCCTGGGACAGGGTCTTCTCAGCCACCATATGACCCATACTATAGACCCCATGAAATCTGTTGCCCATTTATCATCTGTCCTTTCAAGGATATGGATGTCTTCTAGTCTCATCTGCCTCAGCACCAGCTATAGGGTCTCATATGGGATTCTGCCCTAATCGCTCTCACTACCATCGGTGCCCTTATAGTCCTTCCAGGTCCCAGCCTCCTATAGACCTTGGGTTACATATTCCTTCAGGCCACTAGCCTTTTGGCTTGCTGGACAACTGAGGGAAATCTTGGTCATCTTCCCTTCATGGCACTGGTGCCTCAGGAATCCTTCAGTCACTAGCTCACCCTCCCCCCAAGATCCTTTGGGCTGTAAGCCTGCCCACATGCTAGAAAAGTATGGCTCTTTTTGCTCACCGTCTTATCGCCCTAGTCCACCCTCAGAAGCTGTCTAAGCATCAGCCTGAACATGTGCTATGGTTCTAATTATTCTTCTGGCCACTGGCTCTCCCTTTGCTGTGGAATGGAGAGCACTGTATATCATCCCCCATGTAGAGCACTGTTGCGCCAGGAGCCTATCTGGTCACTAACCTGCCCACCTTTCTGGGATTCTTTAGTCCACAAGTCTACCTTAACACTATAAAACCACGACCCCTATCATTCACCATAGTCTCCTCAAGGTGGTGCATAGGTGTTCCCTTCTGGGCACACACACTAGAATTCCAATAATCCCTAAGGCCTTTAACTTCCCTCTTTCTGGGAAATGTAAAAATTTTCATCCACTTTTCCTCCAGTGCCTGACTACACGGTGGAGTTCTGGAGATACTTTAGGCCATAAGCATGCTGGGGGTCTGGGGAAACATGTCTCTTTCTGTGCACTATAATATCTTGACAATGGTGCCTCATGTAACTTTCCCAGCATCAGCTCACCCTAGAGCTAGGGTTCCAGTACGCTTCAGGCTGCCAACTTTCCATTTTGCTGGGGAACTGAAAGCTCATTCAGGTCACCTTCCCTGCAGTGCGATGATTCTTGGGAAGGGCCAAATGGTCATTAGCCTACCCACTCATTGAGGTTTTGGGGATTTGTTCACTCACAAATTTGTCTGCGTGCTGTGGAACTATAGTTGTTGTAGGCTACCATGGTATCATTTCACTTGTGCTTCCAAAGAACCATCTGGATTCCATCCCATCTTTGTGATATCTTTATGGTGGTCCTTAAACCTACCTTAAACTAACCCTCCCTTCCCCTGCAGGGAAAAGGGATTTTTTTTTTGTTTTAAGAGAGAGAGAGAGAGAGAGAGAGAGAGCGCAAGCAGGAGAGAGGGACAGAAGGAGAGAGAGAGTCTTAAGCAGGCTCCAAGCTCAGCGAAGAGCCCAATGCAGGGCTTGACCCAGAACCCTGGGATCTAACCTGAGCCAAAATAAAAAATTGGATGCTCAACTAACTGAGCCACCCAGGCACCCCAAAAAAGTATGAACTTTAAGCCACCTTTACATACCACACTGATTCTCTGGTCACTAGCTTACCCACACTCAGGGATTTCTAAGATTTTTAAAGCTACAAACCTGCTCATCTGCTAGGGAAACATGGCTCCCTTTGGTTACACCCTTTACTTGTGATAGTGCCCTGGGGCAACCATCGGGCACTAACCTGTCCACGTGCTATGGTTCCTTATGTCCTTCAGGCCACAGTCTTCCCCACTGCTGGGCAATTGAGGTCACACTGTGCTATCTTACTTGCGGTACAGTGACATGTTATGTGCCTACGTAGTTACTAGTTTGCACTCCCTGTACCTTTCAGTATTTTTTGGACCACAAACCTGTCCCTGTGCTAAAGAAGTGTGGCTCCTTTTTCCCACCATCTTATCCTTATCCCAGTCACTTGGAGAACCTCTGGACAAAAGCCTGAGGAAGTGTTATGGTTCTGCTTGTTTTTTCCAGCCATCAGCATTCCCCTTAGCTGCAGAAGGGAGAGTACTTTAGGTCACCTCCCCAAAGAGCAATGATACTCTAGGGGCCTGTATGGTCACTAGCCTGCCCATGTCCTGGCCTTTCTGGGATCCTCTGCAGCAAAGCCTGCTGTCATGCCTGGAAACTATGTCTCCTTTCACTCACTGTAGTTCTGTCAAGGTGGTGCACTGGTCATACCTTCCAGGCTTCTGGTGGTCCTCAAGCCATCGCCGGCCCCCTTGATGTGAAAATAGAATAGCTTTTATCCACCTTCTCTTCACCACACTGATGGGTGGTGGGCCTATCAGTCAGCAGACAATCTATATGGTGGGTTGTGAGGATATTTTGGGCTACATGCCTGCTGGGTGTGGTGTTCTGGGATAATGTGGCTCTTCCTTGTCACCGTAGTTCTTCAAGAATGATGTCTCACGGAGCTTTCCCTGTGCTAGCCTGACCTAGCGCTGAGGCCCCCATGCAGTTCAGGCTGTCAGCCTTCCACTTTGCAGCAGAACCACATTCTCTGCAGTGTACTAATTCCTTGTGAGGATGGAGGGGAAGAAACGTCCAGTTACCAGGCTGTCCACCAGCTCAGGTTTCAAAGATCCCTATACTCCTAAGCTTCCCCGTATGCTTAGGGGGAAGAGAAAACCTGTCTCCTATTGACCACCATCCTGTACTCACACTGGTGCCTCCAGAGAACCACTGCCTGTAAGCATGCTAGGGTTTCTTTAGTTCTTATCCTTACCAGCTTTCTCCCTTGCTGAAGAGATGGAAGAACTTTCAGCCAACTGTCCTGCTGCTTGCTGATGCTAGGTGGGGTTGGGGTGAGGGGCATCCAGTTAGTAGCTCTCCTCCTGGGATTCCTTGGGACACAAGCCTGCCCACGTGCTGTGGAACAGTGGTTCCTTTCACTGAGTCTTATCCTTGCCTCAGTCCCCCTGCAGAACCTTCTGACTGCTAGCCTCCCCTGTACTGTTTCTAAGTGTTCTTCCAGCCATTAGCCTTTCTGCCCTCGATGGTGAAATCAGATCACTGTTGGTCACCTTCCTTGCAGTGCACAGGTGCCCTGAGTGCCCATGTGGTTACCAACCTGACTGCCCTCTGGGTTTTCTGGGATACTTTTGGTTGTAAGCCTGGCAGTATGATATGAAGTGTAGTTCATTCTGCCCATGGTTGTATCCTCACCCCGGGGCCTTTGGGAAAAACTTCCCTGCACCAGCTTGCAGACATACTGTGGTTCTCGTGCTTCTGGGCTTCCCTTTGCTGAGGAATCCAGAGCACTTTAGGTCACTTTTCCTCCGTAGCACTGATATCCTGGGGACCCATCTGGTCACTAGCTTGCCGGTTCCTTGGGATTCCTGGGATCCTTAGGGACACAAAACTTCCTGCATGCTGGGGAACTGTGATTCCTTTTGTTTACATCATTTCCTCCTGATGGCATTCTGGAGGGGCCCCCAGAACATCTGTCTGCCCACGAGCTATGGTTCTGGTGGTCCTTGGGCCACCCGCCTCCCTGCTTGCTGGGAAACTAAAGGCACTTTGGACCACCCTCCTTTAGATGCAGTGGTGCTCCAGTGACCCTTCCCCTTTCTCACCTGCTCTGTGCCATGGGCTACGATTCCTGTGTTCCTTCTGGCTGTCAGGCCTTCATATATTATATGGTTCTATTTAAGGTAAAGTCCATAATAAGCAAGTCTATACAAGTAGAAAGTGGAATAGTGATTGCTAAGGGATGAGGGAAGGGAAGAACTTGAAGGTAGAGAGTTAAGAGGGAATGGAAATATTCTGGAATTAGATAGTGGTGATGGTTGCCAACATTATGAATATCCAAAAAAAAAAAAAACCATTCAATTACTCAGTGTAAAATGTTTAAAATGGTGAATTGTGTTAATGTGGATTTTTATTTTAATAAAGCATAAGCTCAGAAATTCATTGTTTTAATAATTTCCCCCATGATTTTAGTAGAGAGTATAATGCTAAGTGAAAGAAGTCAGAGAAAGACAAATACAATATGACTTCACTCATATGTGAAATTTAAGAAACAAAACAAATTAGCAAAGGAAAAAAAATAAGAGAGAGTGGCAAGCCAAGAAATGGACTCTTAATTACAGAGAACAAACTGATGGTTATCAGAGGGCAGGTGGGTGGGAGGGTGGGTGGGAGATGGGTGAAATAGGTGATGGGGATTAAGGAGGGCACTTGTGATGAGCACCAGGTGTTGTATGGAGGTGTTGAATCACCATATTGTACACCTAAAACTAGTATTACACTATTTGTAACTACCTGGAATTAAAACAAAAACTTAAAACAATTAGGGCACCAGGGTGGCTCAGCTGGTTAAGGGTCCGACTCTGGATTTTGGCTTGGGTTGTGATCTCCAGGTTTGGTAGGTCTATCCCTGTGTCTCCGGCTCTGTGCTGACAGCACAGAGCCTGCTTGGGATTCTCTCTCTGCCCTCCACCTCTCTAAACAAACAACAAATATTAAAAAAAAAAAAAACTTCAAAAAGCTAAATAGCTTCCTACATGATTTTAATGGAGATGTTTCATAGACTAGTGCTTAAGAATCAGAGCAAAAACCCATATATTCTCCAATAATTGCTTACAATTTATTTTGTAAAAATAAAGGCTGCTACTTACCAAGGGCAAACAAGTCACTTTTTCAAAGATGTGGGTGAAACTTAATGATTTTCTCAAGATAATTCTGAAATTCCTTTTTAAGAGGGTTTTATATGAATGAGCTCCATACGGTGTGAGTGATCCTGCGGAACAGTGTGCGGTATGGTGCACCAGTACTTGCCCCGTGACCGTCTGCTGAGTACTCTTCGTAGAACTAAAATCAATCCCACTGTCTTTTCCTGCCTGATGAGAAACTAAATGCAGCACTAACGAAATAGAGCAGAAGAAAGCCAAAAGAAAAAGAGGGTTAACAAATACCTTTGCAAATCCTCTTCTGTAACCCTGGGCTTGGCCTGTGAGCAGCAACTCTTCCAAAAGTGCTCATTCTGAGAGACTGCTTCAAAGTCACAGCTGTAATCAGATAATGAGATCATGCAACTGAAGTTCCCATAGTTTATGTCAACAAAAGAGATGTTATCCCTTCAACCTCAATTGCCAAAGAAACTACATTTGGGTTATAAAGAAAAATTCCTGAATTATCAGTGTGAAAAAGGAGACACAAGTACTGGCTAATCTAATATACTTGGTTAAAGTACAGTTAAAGAACAGAAAATAATTTTTTTCCTTATTTTATTTCATTTGAAGGCACAAAAAAAAATATTTTCCAACTGCTTCACTTGCTGCCCTACTGTGTTTCATGCTCCATTTTGTTCATCTTTAGTACCTACCTATTGTAGCCCAGTTTTTCTCTTAATTTATCCAGGTTATTTATAAAATGCTTAATGGGACCTCAGCCCTGGGGATATGAAGACAACAACAAAAGGGGCATCTGGGTGGCTCACTGAGTTAAGCTTGTGACTCTTGATTTCAGCTCAGGTCATGATCGCGCAGTAGTGACATAGAGCCCCATGTAGGACTGAGCATGGGACCTGCTTAAGATTCTCTGTCTCTCTCCCTCTGCACCTTTCCCTAGCTCACATGCGCGTGCTCTCTCTCTCAAAAAAAAAAAAAAAAAAAAACTGAAGACAAAGACAAAACAAAACAACACAATACAACCAAAAAACACAATTCTTGTTTCCAATAAACTTCCACAGAGTAATAGTAGAGCATGGAAGATGGTGGTTTTAAGAAATGGGATTGTTTTATTTCTCACTTTCAGAGAAATTTCTCAAGAGTTGTTTCTGTGAACCTTGGTTTTGAGATGTTAGTTTAAAAATGTATATTTTAAGGTTTCAACAATTTCTTATCACTGCTTCCCACTCCACCCAGATTGTATAGACAGGTCCATGTGGAGATTGCAGAGAAGATCCTGTTACAGTCCTAAAAATGGATTTAATGGTTTTGTTTGTTTGTTTGTTTTGCTGTAGGAGCAGCAAGGGGATGGGCAAAAATCTGTTTTCAGTTTTACCTAATTTCCCCTTTTAAAGCTGGACCTTGCATTTGCCAGCTATGGGTATGCTAATCACCATAATTTTTAGAAATGTAATTTCTCAGGCTTATGGGTAAGAAAAATGCTGCCAAAAAAATCCCCCACAAAACTTGTCCTCTGCTGTTTAATAAGGCCATTACCCATTTTTTTCTAATGTATGTTTCCCCCTCAAGACTAGTTGCGGAGTAGCAGGAGGTTCTTTGCTTCCTTACAGAAAGTTCCTAGAACCAATCATGCACATTACTTACACCTTAAAAAAGATACAAACACAGGTACTATAACAATGTAATACAAATACAACCCACTAAAGTAAAGGAGGGCTTATCTCAGGAATGCAGAAATGATAAAAACATAAGGATATGCGTTAATGTAATTATGTCGATAATACACTAGTTGCAGAAAGACATTTGCTAAAATTGAACACTGAAAGGTATTTTTTAAAGAAATGGAAGATTTTTCCCATTTATATATATAATTAATAGTCCTTATCATAAACCTGCCATCACTATAGTTAATAAAAGATCTCTAGAGGAAGTCCCTGTAAACTCAGGGACTACAATAAGAAATATGTGTTCACTGTTTTGATAAAGTAGCATTTTGGAAATTTTTATTAATGTAGTAAGTCTTGTAAAAGAAACAGGAGTAAAAGAAAATAATATGCAAAATTATTTTGAGATGATTTGATTAGACTCCTAGAAACCCAAGGCATTCAGCTAAAGATAACAATCTCTAGTCTTAATGAAAGCTTAGTCAAGGTAATGGTTTTTGATAAATACCCAGAAGTCAGTAATACTCTGTAACTTCATAATAGAGAAGTAAAAGATAATTTTAAAAAGATCCATTCAATAGAAATATATTCCCCTTAAAAGTAATAAAAGGAATAAACTTAAGAAAGGATAGGTAGAAACTGAATAGGCAAAACTGTAAAATTTTATCGGTACATTGAGAAGAGGACCCAAATAAATAAAAAACTGTGACTTATTACCAGATGGAAAGACCAAATATTTTCTTATTGTTCTCTCCAAGCTAGGTTTTAGATGACCTGGAATTCAATTCTTTTTTTTTTTTTTAATTTTTTTTTTCAATGTTTTTTTTTATTTATTTTTGGGACAGAGAGAGACAGAGCATGAACGGGGGAGGGGCAGAGAGAGAGGGAGACACAGAATCGGAAACAGGCTCCAGGCTCTGAGCCATCAGCCCAGAGCCCGACGCGGGGCTCGAACCCACGGACCGCGAGATCGTGACCTGGCTGAAGTCGGACGCTTAACCGACTGCGCCACCCAGGCGCCCCTGGAATTCAATTCTTAATCTTAAATGGTATTTTTCATAGACTTTGACAGTTTTATCCTAGAGTTCAACATTTGGAAATACGAAACTTCACAAAGGGAAGCAGAACTCCAGAAATGGTAACGACATGGGTAAATATAGAAGGTCTAAAAATTTAAGTCACAATTTAAATTTTTATTTAAATCTTTTCAAAAGACAGTTAACTGTTTTTCATAGAATCGCCATATAACCGAGCAAGTCCACTTCTAGATATATACCCCGAAGAATGGAAAGCAGCAACTCAACGGAAATTTGTACACCAGTGTTCACAGCAGCATTATTCGTAACAGCCAAAAGGTAGAAACAACCCAAACATCCATTGTCAGGTGAATGGATAAACCACATATAGTATATACATGCAATTGAATATTATTCAACTTTAAAAAGGAAGAAATTCTGATGTGTGCTAAAACCTGGATGAACCTTGAAAGAAGTATGCTCTGGGGCGCCTGGGTGGCTCAGTCGGTTAAGCGTCCGACTTCAGCCAGGTCACGATCTCGCGGTCCGTGAGTTCGAGCCCCGCGTCGGGCTCTGGGCTGATGGCTCCGAGCCTGGAGCCTGTTTCCGATTCTGTGTCTCCCTCTCTCTCTGCCCCTCCCCCGTTCATGCTCTGTCTCTCTCTGTCCCAAAAAATAAATAAACGTTGAAAAAAAATTAAAAAAAAAAAAGAAAGAAGTATGCTACATGAAATTAGCTAGACAAAAAAGACAAACACTGTATGACTGCACTTAATATGAGGACTCTAAGGGCGCCTGGGTGGCCCAGTGGGTTAAGTGTCTGACTCTTCATTTCGGCTCAGGTCCTGACCTCACTGTTTGTGAGATCGAGCCCTGCATCGGGTTCTGCACTGACAGCTTGGGGCCTGCTTGGGACTCTCATTCTCCCTCTTTCTCTGCCCCTTCCCCGCTCCTACGCATGTGCGTGCTCTCTCAAAATAAATAAATAAACGGTAAAAAAATAAAGAAATCTAGAGTAGTCAAATTCATAGAGACAGAAAGGAGAATAGTGGTGGCTAGGGAGTAGGGGAGTGGGAAGTTACTGTTTAATGGGTACAGAGTTTTAGTTTGAAATGATAAAAAAAAATCTGGAGATAGATAGTGGTGGTCATTCACAACAATGTGAATGTATTTAATGCCACTGAACTGTATACTTAAAAATGGCTAAGATGGTACATGTAATGTTATGCATATTTTACTACCAAAAAAAGATAATTAACTGCTTTATAAATAATAAAAATGTATTATGGAAACACACACACACACACACACACACACACACACATAATGACCTCGAGGGGAGAAATGTATGTATACAATGGTAAGATTTTTAAGCTGTATATAAGGTTGTGTACAGTTATAGGTGAGTGGTACACAATTAAAAGTAAAAAGAGATATAGTAAAGACCTGTACTATACAGCCTAAAGCAATCACTAAAATAAGAAAATAGAGTTATAAACTAATAATCTAACAAAGGCGATAAAACAGAATAAAAATAGTTAATCCAAAAGAAAGCAGAAAAGGAAGAAAAAGAACAGTTTGAACAAACAGAAAACAAATAGCTAGATGAAAGACTTCAACCTAACCCTATCAATCATTATATTAAACATGAAAAGTTCTAATTGTCCCAACTAAAAGTTAAAGATTGTAAGAGTAGATAAAAATTCAAGAGTTTTACGAAATATACTGTAAATATAAAGAAACAAATAGATTAACACTGAAAGAATGGAAAAGTATTACATGTTAACACTGCTCAAATAAAACTTGAGTGGCTATATTAAAATCAAAGATTTCAGAGGAAAGAATATTACCAAGGAGAGAGAAGATGATTTCAAAATAATAACACGGTCTATTCATCAAGGGAATATTATTATTCTAAACTTTTATACACAGAAAATAAGCACATGAAGATATGCTCAACATTGTTAATTATTATTATTAATTTAGGAATGGCTTAAAGACTGATCATAGGGGCCTCTGGGTGGCTCGGTCGGTTGAGCAACAGGCTCTTGTTCACCACTCGGGTCATGATCTCGTGGTTGGTGGGTTGGAGCCTCGCATCAGGCTCTGTGCTCAGTGTGCGGAGACTGCTTCAAATCCTCTGTCTCCCTCTTTCTGCCCTCCCCTGCTCTCTAGCTTTCTCTCTCTCTCAAAAATAAATGAACATTAAAAAAATTATATATATAAAAAGACTGATCATACCATGTGTTAGGATATGGAAGAACTGCAACTCTTTTTTTTAAACGTTTGTTTATTTTTTAGACAGAGAGAGAGAGAGAGCATGAGTGGGGAGGAGCAGAGAGAGAGGGAGACACAGAATCAGAAGCAGGTTCCAGGCTCTGAGCTGTCAGCACACAGCCTGACGTGGTGCTTGAACCTATGGACCATGAGATCATGACCTGAGCTGAAGTCAGATGCTTAACTGACTGAGCCACCCAGGTGCCCCAAGAACTGCGACTGTTATATATGGCTGGTGGGAATATAACATGAGAAAAGAAATTTGGTAACAGTTTGACATTTTCTTAAAAAATTAAACACACTGTGATGGTATGATTAAGCCATTCTATACTTACTTACCTGAGAGAAATGAAGGTATATGTCTATACAAAGACTTGCATATGAATGTTCATAACATCTTTACTCGTAATAGTTAAAAATATGAAAGGAACCAAATGTTCATTGACAGAATGGATAAACGATCTGGGGTATATCCACCCAATGGAATGCTGGACAGCAATAAAATTAATGAACTACGGATATACACTACAACATCGATGAATTCCACAATACTTATGCTTCATGGAACAAGCCAGACCAAAAGGGGACATTCTGTATGATTCCATTTATACAGAATTCTAAAAACTTCAGTCTAATCTATAGTGGCTAGTGGTTACTTGGGGTTGGGAGTAAATCTCTGAGGGGCAAGAAGGAGGGGGTATGAAAGGGCACAGGAAAACTTTTGGGGGGTGATGGATATATTCATTATTTTGATTATGGTAGTGATACATTCTAAGTATGTGCCATTTACTGTATGTCAACTATACCTCAATAAAGCTATTAAAATATGTAGAACATATTATATATAAATTTAAATATAAACAAAAAGTCATTTTATTGTCTTTAAGAAAGGAAAAACAAAGACAATACTTAAAACTGGAATAATTCTTTAGCAAATGGACAACAATATAAAGAACATATATACCACACTAACTATGAAAGAAAAGTTTTATATAAATAAGCTTCTAAGGAACAAAATCAAATTGTATTGATTATTTACCAAAACCTGTGCAGAGGATGCTGACTTTCTAAGTATAGGAAAGAAAGAGTCACAAAGGAAAAGACTGACAAACAATTCTGTATATTCTACAGAAAATAAAAAGCCATCTGGGAAAAATATTTGCAGCAAAAATGCCTGAGGGTTAACATCTCTAATCTATAAAGGGCCCAAACAAACAGGTTGATTCTAATATCAACAAGTAAACAGGAAAAAGATGTGAACAGACAATTCACAAACAAAGAAAATTGAACAAGTAAATGTTCAATAACAAAGTGGTAATATTTTTCACCCACTTAATTAGAAAAGCCTTATAAACAAATACTGGTAAGTGTATGTTAAATCTGATACCCTTCTGTATTAGTGCTGCTTTGAATACTAGCATAAACTTTATAGGTTATAAGTTTTAGTTTTTAAGAACTATAAAACTATTCAAATCCTTTGGTACAGTGATTTTCCTCCTGGACTTCAGCCTAAGGAAATAACCTAAATTCTGGAATAATCTTATCCATTAAGATATTTTTCAAATAACAATGAAAATTAAAATCTCCAAATAGCTAAAATAGGAGACTTGTTAATTAAATTAGGGTATAACTGCTCAATGGCATATTTTATAGGCCTTAAACAAAACACAGATACTGTATAGCTAAATGGAAAAGGCATAGGACATAATGCTAGTCTCAAAAGCATGATATTAAATTTTATGCACTCTATGGTTAGAATAATGTAAATATTTTAATGCACCAAATGCAAAAGGTGGCTTTTTATATTTTAAAGCCAATAGCAGTAGATGGGCAAGTGACTTATTTACCTATTTTTAACTGTAATGTTCTTAGCCTATTTTTATATTTAAAAATTTAAAACAATTCATGACAAACTGTTTTACAGTAAATGAGATATAAATGCCAAACATCTTTGGGAAATGTTTATGGGAAAGCAGCCATATAAACATGAGAGCTTTTGGTGTGTAAGGTGAGCATTTTGGGGTTAACTTTCTGGAACTCATTTCCTTCCTGGATACACTGATCTCTAAATCTCAGATTTTATGATTCTCAGTGCTTCACCAATACCAATTAAGTTAAGCCAGGTTTTCAATGATTTTCTTTGTCTATTTGTAAACTACAAAATACTAAACCAATCAGGTTATACAAACTAATCCAACTGATCAATTCAATGAAAAAAGTCAAAGTGCTAATTGTGCATTATATTGTTTCAAAGAAAGCTACATGGATCTTGGATTTTTAAGGGATTTTTTTCACAGTTTGGTTAAACCTTGAGGTAAAGTATAGGCACTAAGGATCTGGCTGTTCCTAAAAGGTTAAAAATGAACTCCTAGAGTTCTCAGAGCCACCCTTCAATGCAAACCACACTGACTACTAATCCTCCTACAACTCTGGATGGCTCAGTTGCAAAAAATTATCAGATTTTTGCTCAGAGTGGCTTTCTTTGATTATCCTTTCCGAAATAGCCACCCCTTGCTGTAATACCATAACCCATAATCCTATTTTATTTTTTCATAGTACTTATTACCATCTGAAGTTATTTCATCAATTTATTCACTCTTTTATTCACCTTTACTCACAAGATCTTACCTGTCTTATTGGCTGAAATATCCTATGGGTCTAGCACACCGTATAGTACATAGAAAGTGTTCAATTAATAATTGTTGAATAGGGACGCCTAGGTGGCTCAGTTGGTTAAGCGTCTGACTTTGGCTCAGTTCGTGATCTCACAGTTTGTGACTTCGCGACCTGCATTGGGCTCCATGCTGACAGCTCAGAGTCTGGAGCCTGCTTCTGATTCTGTGTCTCCCTCTCTCTCTGCCTCTCCCCTGCTTGTGCACGCTCTCTCTCTCTCTCTCTCTCTCAAAAATATATAAACATTAAACAAATTTAAACAAATAATTTGAATAATTGAGTGAATGTATTTGACACCAGTAATGCGAAGAACTAGCCACAACAGAGCTGAAACCTATCATCCAGGACAAGAGGAAGATTATGGAAGTCTCACCCAAGACCAGAGTTGGGACCAAAAAGGAAAGCCGAACGAAATGAAATACTCTCAATCCTCACTATGGAGAAGGGTTGGCACCAGGATATTCAACAAGATGGTTTTGTGAATAATGGGAAATCTATACTATTCTGAGATTAAGGAGTAGAGTGAGGAGGTAAAGCAATGGATCATCCTTATTCTTAGGTTCATTATGGAGGCTCTCAGGAATCACCAAAACTTAGACATAGGTGAGGTTTGGCATCTCTCCTCCAACTTGGTAATAAGTTACCAAGTTGCAGACCAAATCCCGCTGCACACACAGACATTTATTAACAAATAGGTAAGAAGATCCATATAATGCTAAATTAAAAAAAAAATCCTAGAAGTCTTTCCTTTTTGGTGCTTCCATATGTAACTTGAAGAAATTGTTCACATGAGAAAAATACAGTATTATTGTAGTGGTAGGACTGACTCACCATCTACTTTACAGAGGCGATGAGGAACATTCCAGAGCAACAACTGGGTTCCAGGTTTAGGGTTAAACATGTCCCACAATTAATGGTAAGTGTAAAGCTCTTGCTAGACTCTCATTCTTTATTTACTCAAAAGATGGGTAGTGTCTTTAAAGCATTTTAGCCAATAAATACATCCGGAATAGCAGCAAGTGCACCTATGAGAGCCTATTTCTAACAGCTTAGCCTAACTAGCAAGCTATAAATTTCACCGTTGAAAATCCATTTCTACCATGAATTATTCTAATTAGAAAAACTTCCAGTGTTGATGGGAGTTAAAGATAGTTATTTATAGTAGCCATCCCTGGAACAGTCTTTCTTGTTGTTACCTTACCATTCCTGGGATATGTAATTCTGATGAGCATTGCTGATTGCTCTTAAGGGTAGATTAAAACAACACATTTGTATCGTGTAGCTTATGCTTAAATATTTTAAAGAAAAATTACAGACATCATAAATGGTATCTCTGTTCATAACCAACAGGGCCTCAGCCAGGGAGCCAGAGACAGAATAAGGAGGTATACTGGAGAGAATATTGCAAGATCTGTGGCCCCAAGAACTAAGCAGGAATCCAAGGCAAGCAAGAATCTCATGTCAGGGCAGAAAGCTAAGCCAGGTAAGTGAACAATCCATACAGGGGGCACGAATGTGAGCGGGTCCTACCTAGAAAAGGGAAAACAGGGCAGATGTAAGATATTACTTTGGGAGCAAAATGGATAAGCAGGACTTATCTCCTGGGGCACAGAATCTCCACTCTGATCTTGGTACCTGAGAGCATGAAGAGTCCTGAAGTCAGAGATTGAGATTTAATTATAAGTCCCACTGTGTTATGGGAAAAATAAAGAGAAATGACAAGGGCTGAAGTTCCTTGAGCTGGTATGTATGTATGAAAGGAATACACTCTTATCTTTAGTCCAGGTTACCAATCATTGTTCACTGTAACTCTTTTTCTTTGTAATCCTATATATTTTATTCTATGAATTTAAAAACATTCTGAGGGATGCCTGGGTGGGTCAGTCGATTGAGCATCTGACTTCGGCTCAGGTCATGATCTCCCGGTTTGTGAATTTGAACCCCACCTCGGGCTGTCTGTTGTCAGTGCGGAGCCTGCTTCAGATGCTCTGTTCCCCCCTCCCTGCCCTTCCCCTGCTTGCTCATGCACATGCTCTCCCTCTCTCACAAATAAACTAAAAAAAAAAAAAACCAAAACCCACCATTCTGAAATGTATCCATAAGCTGCCAAAGGATTTCATAGCATAAAAAATATTAAGAACTCCTGGATATATGTGTGTGTGTGTGTGTGTGTGTGTGTGTGTGTGTGTGTGGAGCGGGGGGAGCTGGTGAAAGACTGTATAAGGACTCAGAAGTTGAGTGAAGCCAAACCTATGGGCAGGGTAGTAGGGGTGGTCAACAGAACACCCATCAACATAGTACAGGGGAAGATGAAGCAGGTTTTGGGGTATGAGGCAAGGGCCAGCCCTGCCATTCATATCCAAATGAAATCAATACAATTTAATCATAAGGGGAAAAGCTGCCACGGAAGGATAGCATCCATTAGTGGCAGTGTATAAAAGGGTGGATTGTGTATACATAAATCTCATCTAACAAAGCAACTCATCTTTTGGAGTCCATATCTCAAAACTGTGTCTTTGAAGCCAACCCACAGACACTTTCAAATGCAAGTAAGTAGTTTACTGAGGGTGTGATCTCAGGAGGGGGGCACAGTAGAGGAGTAGGGAAATGAAACAAACAATGGGATCTTGACAACAAAGTTGTGTTATTACTACTGTGGGCAACTACAGCTTAATCTCACTGGGGGCCATGGAACCCAGAGTCGAAGAATGCCTCTGAGGCATCTGAGGGACAAAGGCACTCAGATATTTACACAACAACTCTGTCAGTCACTGGTCAAAGGCTCTTCTTGTAGGGAGGCATTTAGTTCTTGGCATTTCTGGCCTCACGTATGTATGGGGGAATACAAGTGCTGAGAAGTGTAAGCCCAGAGAAAGCCCAAATGCAAAGAGAGGCAGATGCTGGCAGCTGGCAGGTCTGAGGGGGTATGGGTGTGGTGGTTGCTGGGAGGGAGGATTGGCCATACTTGATAAGTAACAGCCGCAATTAACTTTACCTAATAGGGTGTCTGAAGTCAGATTAAGGCGGGATTCAGGTTTTGTATGTCTTCTCTCCTTGTTTCAGCCCTCTGAACCATTACTGTGGCCCTCCTCCTCTGTGGCTAAGAGAAAGAGGAGGTAGAAGGCCAAAAATTTCTTCTCCAAAATCATTTTTATAGTTCTCAGATTCTGAGCAGTATATCCTTGGCTGTACAGAAGTAAACAGTGAGGCTGTACCAAAAGACTGCAGTGCTATTTGTCTTCAGTACCAGTGGGGGTATAGTGTGAGTGGAATTAAGTGAAGGTTGAACATATAAGGCACTTAGCCAGCCACCCCTCACCAGTCCGAGGAGGGACTGTCTTCTGTTCAGCTCAAAGCTCACACTGTTCTCAGTCCTCTTGGATGACTCAGGAGAATGGATCTTTTCAAAGGCATTAAAGGAGGCTGTTAAACGAAAAATGGTTTTAAAAGCATGATGAAATTAAAAAGAAAACAAAACAAAACTCCTGGCATCTGTGCCCTGAAACATCATCCAACTTGTATAATAAGCTCAAGCACAGCCTTTAATTTGGGAGTGCTTGTGGTCCTGGCATTTTTCCCTCCCTGAAACTAAAAAGAACCATCCCTATACCCAGGTCATTGAATAATAAAGTTTATGCCGCTACAACTGACATTGATTTTTCCCTGACCACAAAATGTTGTGAGAAAGAGCCAGATTTCTGTGAGAAGCCCCAAAGACTTGTATTTCAGAAGGTAAAAGGTTTTTTTCTTTGAATGGTAATTTACTATTATTCCTCAAACTGATCTTTCCTGGAGAAATGTATGAAGCCTAGAAAACATTTTTTAATGCTTATTTATTTATTTTGAGAGAGAGAGTGTGTATGTGCATGTGCATGCAGGGGAGGGGAAGAGAGAGGGAGAAAGAGAGAATCCCAAGCAGGCTCCGAGCTGTCAGCACAGAGCCTGATGAGGGGCTCGATCTCATGAACCATGAGATCATGGACCTGAGCTGAAATTCAGAGTCAGACACTTAACCCACTGAACCCCACTCAAGCACCCCAAGCCTAGAAAACATTTTAATGCTGTAATTATAAGGGGTTAGTTTGTGCTAAATGGAATATAATAAGCCTCTTGCTGTGTAGCTGGACCACCAAAGTTTTAATCATGTCAGAAGAGAAGGAATTATACCTTTTTAGTCTAGAAATTGGGTTTTGAAGTCGATTTTTAGCTTAAAACATTTTTTTTTGTTGTTGTTGTTCAAGACTATCCACAAAAGTCTTTGGAACATATTATGGGCTCAGAAGTCAGGTTTCTTGTAAATATGTGTATCTAAATGTTTCTATCGACCTTTTTCCACTCAAGAATCACTAGAAACTAGGACATCTTAATCAGAAATGGCAGTGATGATTCACAAATAGAAATGGAGGCTTTTTTTCTAAGTAATTGAAAATAGTCTTATAGTGATCACTGAAACTCTTTCAGATCTAGAGGTCAGAGTTTGCCTGTTATTATTCCCTAATCTAATGTATCTCTGTTGGGAAGTACATAGTATTTCAACAGCCTCTTTAGTGTGAATTGATAATGAGAAGAATTGCCTTTTTGAAGAAGAAAAGTCACTGATGGTTTATTGGGAATTAGGAAGGCTTCATTTATCTGGATGGTGAGGCTGAAATGGGGAAAGGATATGAGATCTATTTCATCCAAAATGGACTCTGATAAGGTCCAACTTATATCTAGCTATCTGTCTGGAGGGGAACTGAGTACTTCACAATATTTTTGGTTTTTAGATTTTTGTTGCGGTTTTTATTTCGGTCTGCTTCTGACCACACACACACACACACACACACACACACACACACACGGATTTGACTCAAATAAGAAGATGATTCAACCTGGCCTTGGAGAAGGCACTTGGTAACAGAATAAGTTTGCTCATCTGTAAAATGATGGCTTTTGTGAGGTCCTTTCCTCAAATAAAGCCAGTGTTTTGTCTATGTTATGCGCCTTCACACCTATCTCCTTGTGGATAAGCTAGTCAGAGGGGAAGGGAAGCTCTGGGAAAAAGGAAGAAAAAGGAAACTAGAAATGAGGAATATTTTATTCCTTTCTTCTGGAAAAAGTTTTCTTAGCTTAATTATAATTTACAGTAAAAAATAAGAGACTAGTCTACTTCATTATTTCTTTTACACGTATGAAGGCTGTATGAACATTGTTTCTCAGGCTCATAAAGGAAAATGAAGAGGAAAAATGTATCTGTTCCTATCTCACTTCCCTCCACAACTGACGTTTCCTCTAGGATTTCAGATTGGCATATGAATAGGAGGTTGCTAGGAAGATGTATGCGGAGTAGGATACCAGCAACCTTGCTACCCGGACTAGACCTGCAGGGACATACAACTCCTTTCTCTTATGTCCTCAAAAAGTAGAGCGCCAGACATGGAAGACAAATTGCCAGCATACTGCATCAGTGTGGTAATCATTCCTCTGATTGGGGTCAATACATACGTTTTTCTAATAGACTAGAAAAATACTTTTGGTTTTAGGACTACTAGTTAATGGCTTTCTCTTTTGTTAACTCTATGTTAGAATGTTCTATGCGAAGGCCCTTAAATTAGTTGCACACAAACACAGATGCCCCTTTAATATGGATTTCCTATTTACAAGTCAAATTTTACTGGGTATGAGCCTACAGACTGTTTTTGAAAAAGTTACATAAATGGAATTGGGCACAGTTAAGAGGTACTCACTACTTCAACAACAGAGAGATTATTAGTCGACTTTTATCATATTTTCAGAATCCCCAAAGAAATATAATTTTAAATATTGGGTTCTTAATGAAGGCCAAGTTATTCAGTGCTAAAACTCAACACAGTTGAAAATAACACCCCATTAAGGTTTTAAAACTGTCAGGCTTTATTCTTGTCAATTTGAATTGTTTTCTTTCAGTATGTTAGCTATGTAATATGCAAACAACCTCAACATTAATATTCACTCAGTCTGATGCCTCTGGTGTAGCCAGATGCTAGCAGAGGAGAATCTCTGTAGAACCGAATACCGTCTGAATTAAGAAAGCCATCCATAATGAGTCTAGCTACATTGCAGATAAAATGTAACCCCATCTCAAAAGGCCTTAGCATTTACAGGAAAATTCATTAAATTAGCTCCAGAAAGAAAGGCAAAAGAGCACATTTCTCTACATTGATGGAAATCATAGATTTTTTTTTTTTAACTGAGACTCTAAGAGCCAGGGATGGATGTTATCCCACTTTCTAAATGTCTATGCATTGGAGACAGGATTGATAGTCTTATTAGTCTGTCCTTTGTGTACTTAAAACATCCCAAGTCTCTGGTGCTAAAAGATTTATACATCATTTTATATTTATAACTCATTTCTATTCATTACTCTTCAGGGTAGCTGCAAGAAGTTTGCTCTGGTACTGGCCCCAGGTTTTAGAGAGGACAACAGCTACTGAGAGACTATGTGACGGGATGAAAGCTTGCAAGTGGCAGCAGTAGAATTATAGCGAACTGAGTTTTTATTGTCTCTCAGAATATGTGATCAGAAGTCAAAGAGATGCTTTGGAGATTCAGAGGATTTTGCTTGCATAAGATAAATTCCCCCAAACCTAAGGGAACTAGCACCTTCCCCACTACTGCTAGATCCTTAGAAGTCTCTTTGGGACTGTGTATTGTGGCGAGTAAATTAGGGGAGTAAGTAGAAATAGAGTAGGTAGAGGGAGATGCTTATTATTTATCAGCCCTGAACCTTCTCTCCATGCTTTTGTTTTTTAACAGTTTTCTTGCACACCATATATTTAAAAATGAAAAGAAGAGGCCAACATAGTAATATAATGTTAAGAGTTATCCACCAGGAAACAAAATGTAACTGTGCAATTTTCACTCCTTCTCAAGTAAGAGAACACGAGTCAGTGCTACATTATGCTGAGTATCCTAAAACTTACTATGCTAGAAATTTCACAGAACAGTACCGCTAACCATCACCATTTCTTTGTGTAAGAAGGGCTTTTGCTCCCATGTATGTGCTTTCGGGAGCAACACACCATGAAATTGTCTTGGCATTGTTTCTAAAAGTATTTTTTCTAAGGATGCTGTTCTGTGATGTTAACATAATTACGGTAAAATACACATAACAAAATTAACTATCTTAGCCATTTCTAAGTGCATAGTTTGGTGGTGTCAACTATCTTCACACTGTCGTGCAACCAACCTTCAGAACGCTTCATCTTGTAAAACTGAAACTCTGTACCCATTGAACAACTCCCTAGTCTTCTCTGCCCCCAGCCCCTGACAACTACCATTCTGTTTTCTGCACCTATTAATTTGAGAGTTCACATTCATGTTGTAACATGTGTCAGAATTTCCTTTCTTTTTAAGGCTGAATAATAATCGATTGCATGTTTATACCACATTTTGCTTATCTAGTCATCCATAGCCTGACGGTTGAGTTGCTTCCACCTTTTAATATTATGAATAATGCTGCTATGAGCAAGGGGATACAAGTATCTTTTCAAGAATCTGTTTTCAATTATTTTGGGTGAACACTCAGAAGTGGAATTGCCACTAGGGCCCCAGGGGGGCTCAGTCGGTCAAGCGACCGACTTCGGCTCAGGTCATGATCTCATGGTTTCGGAGTTTGAGCCCCATGTTGGGCTCTGTGCTGACAGCTCACAGCCTGGAGCCTGCTTCGGATTCTGTGTCTCCCTCTCTCTGCCCCTTCCCGACCTCCCCCCTCAAAAATATATAAAAATTTTTAAAAATTTTAAAAAAAGAAGTGGAATTGCTGGATCCTATGGTAATTCTATTTTTAATCTTCTGGGAAAGTACCATACTGTTTCCCACCGTGGCTGTATCATTTTACATTCCTACCAATAGTGCACATTGTACACTCCACATCTTCATCCATGTTTGCCATTGACTGCTTTTGTTTTTTAACAGTAGCCATCCTAATGGATGTGAGGTGGTATCTCATTGTGGTTTTGATTTGCATTTCCATAATTATGTTGAGCATCTTTTCATGTGCTTGTTGTTGTATATATCATCTTTAAAAAATGCCTACTCTAGTTCTTTGACTGTTTTAAAATCAAACAACTTTTTTGGTTGTCGTTGTTGAGTTGAATTGTGTGAAGTTTTGTAGTAAAAGGATCCCTCGGGCAGAGAGTTTGGGAAACCCTGACTTTTATCAACTTCTTGAAGATATGCAATGTACCTATATCACGTTGAAGGCTTTGAGAATTACTATAGTAAAGAAGAATGCTAATTCTGTCTAATAGAGCACTTTCCATACATACCTACTGTGGAAACATTTTACGCTGAACACAGTCTCATCTTCAGCCAGTGGGTAGCCACTGCATGCAATTTGTGAAAAACTCTTTTGCGGTTTAGAAAATCAATAGTTCATAAAGAAACATATCCATGAGAGAGGGAATGTTTTGTAGTAGGCTTCATCATGCCGTGTCTCCCCCTTAGACAAGCTTTTCTCTTACATCACTTTGCAAGTATTTACCGAGTGCTGACTCAGTGTTGGGGATAGAAAAAACCTAAGTTATAACTACTTCAAGAATCTCTAGGAGGAGATAAATAATTATAATAGAAATTGATAAAGATGCTGTGATAACATAAGACGTATCATCTTAGGGTATTTGGTTGTAAGTAACAGAAAGCAAATCAAACTAGCTTTAATGAAAGAAAAGAAAGTGTTATAAGGATACAAAAGTCTATCATGAAACTCAAGGGCAGGAATGCAGCCAGCTTAGGAAAGACCTGGAAAGCAGCCAGGACTTCATTTGTCCTTTCTTCTTGCTAAGGGTCTGTCTATATAAATCTTCCTCTATGTACAATATTCTTTTTATATAGCTCCCACAAAGCTTTTTTCTTCACATTTAATGGCTGTATACAATTTCAGAGATTTTTTTTTTCAGTTCCAATTCTAAATTCAAAGGAAAGAGACTGACTGACTAAGCCTGTGTCAAGTGTCTGTACATGGTTCATTCAACTGTGGGCAGGGGGATGGAGTCATATATCAAAACATGGCTGCTATGTACCCAACAAACTCTCTGACTTCATCTCTTTTCACTTCTTCCATACATCCCATGTTCTACTGATACCAATAATGACTGTCTATTGAGGAAGCCCAAAATAATTAGCTTAAACGTTGGCTATTGATAAGGTCATTCTGGATAAACATTCAAAGCCATATCTACATATCAGCAGTAACTACTTACAACATGTAATGGAAAAGTACAATCCTTTCACACTAATAATAAAAAGACAATTTAAATAAAGATTATTCTCCACAAGAATGTGCAAGCCTAAAAACTTTAAAATTTAAATGATAAGCCATTGATCTTGGCCAAAATATCTCAACTGGGCTTTCTAGAAGCTGAATTCTAAAACTCAGTTGCTGCCATCCTGTATTCCTTTGCACCAACTTGGAAAAACAGTGAAAGGAGCCATTGAAGTGAGCGACCCAGTCTCAATGAAACAGACAGCAGATATTCATTGACTTATGCTGTCATCTGCCTTTATATATGTTAGCAACTTGAACTAATTGTTGAGGTAATGAATAAGTAAGAGAGGATTTAGGCAATTTCAGGAAAGACAGATTAGCTGCCAGAAGCCAGAGAACAATAAATCAAAGTGGAATCCAGGTCTGAGAAGTTGGCAGAGAGCAAATTTATTGCATACATAAAATAGTTTAGTTAAATACTATACACCTGAGGTTCTGTCTTTTCCTAATTTGCAATTTGAGAGGAAATTTGTAGATTCAGAAAGGGAAATGCTTGGGATAATGTTTTACATATTTCACAGGGAAGTATTTTCATCTTATGAGTGTTGGAAAATGTATTCTATAAATGATTTCACAAAAATATTGCATTTTTACTGTAGACATTAGATAGTTTTAACTTAGGTAGCAAAAATATTAAATTGGTTATCCTATTCTTTAGACATGTTATATTACTTTTGTTGCTAAAATTTATGCTTTTCACCCACATAACTTTTCCTCTTCAAATACGTTAAATTCATGAGGGTAGATAGTGCTGTTTTTCTCCTCTATCCTGTGAGGCTTAACTCTTTAACCCTGTGAAGGCCTCTAATTTTTCAAGGCTGATTTCTTGAAGGATACAGTTATCTGAATCCTTGGTACTTAAGGTTTTATTACATTTCTTTCTGCAAGGAATGGAAAATTACCATTTTTGAATCGCCATTAAGTGGAAACAGCTCACTGTTTGCCTCGTATTACTTAGACTCAATTATTATTTGGGAAAGTAGAGAGTAAAACTAATTTCAGTAGGAAAAAAAGCAATTTCAGTAGAAAACTAAGTGACTTATTTTTCCCCTTTTATTTGAACTTGGGTATATAGAGTAACTTGTATGATTAAAGTTGTAACAGCAAAAGTATACAGGTTATTAAATCTCTCCTATCTGATAATTTTAAAAGAGAAGCATATCTGTGACATCATCAGATTTCTTAAAGACATTTTAACATGCAAACAGATTCACTCACTTACTGATCCATTTGACAAATCAAACCATGAACCAATTTCCAGTTTTCAGGATTTTCCATCCATGCATTCAATCAGGAATCAGCAAACTATGGCCTGCAGGCTAAATCCAGACAATTCCTTGGTTTTGTAAATAAAGTTTTATTGGAACACCACCAAATTCATTCATTTATGTATTGTGCATAGTTGCTTTGATGCTACAACAACGGTTTATTAGTTGCAAGAGAGACCGCATGGCCCGCAAAGCTGAAAATACTTGCCATCTAGCTCTTTACAGAAAAACTTGGTAGGCAATTCCAGTTTCAGCTGGAATTGTAAAATCCAAAATGTAAAGATCTTTGAAGCTGCCACTCCTGTCCTTATAACTCATGTCTTTACAGCTAAGTGAATTCAAAGTCTACAAATTTTCAAGGCCCCATCAGAGAATCAAGGTCACAGGACAAACTGCCATCTGCAAATCTGCAGAGACAGGTGACTGCAGAGAGTCACTGTCAAAATGTGCTTACCTGGAACAGAAGCATTAGGGTCATTAACTGGTAGGAACACTTAGATGGTAGTCATCACTAATTGCTGGAGCCTGAATATGGCCTAGCATGAGAATAAGAAAATCCTGGGGTTTTTGGCAGTCCCCACGCTTTAATGAAATTTACTTTCAGAAACATAACCAGTGTGAGATGGTAAAAAAGCTGCCCTTGAGGCTCTGGCAGAAGGAGGAGAAGAGTAACCATTGTGAAATATGCCCAGAGTAATTTATATAACAAAGGCCTTGTCCCACATTGGGGAAGAATATTCTCTTATTACAGTTACCTCTAGCCTTCCTGTCTCCTTAAAGGAGGGTAAGCTAAAAGGTACTTGTGAAGGTCACCATCTAGGGACACAGGTTCAATAAAAGACGGAGATTTAATCATAAAGTAATAGCATGTTTCCCCTCCCTCACACCTTATCACCAAACAGGAATCCAGTATAGTGACAGGGAATGAAACTGAACAAGTGGCAAGACACAGACTCTGAGAAGGAGTACTCAGGGAAGCCCAAAGCCTCCAAGAGAGACAAAGACAAAAACACAAGAGGAATTTGAATCCTCTGGCCCCTTTGGGTGCAGCAAACATTAAACACACTCTAATTCCTAACCAGATTAATGTAAAAAACCACACTAAAGACCTATTTCCCTCAGTTTCTATTCCTTAAGGAATCCTGTCCAGCTTTCAACAGAAAATTTAAAAGCATTATAAAAGGCAAAAACAAAACAAAACAAAACAAAAACAAAAACCCAAACTGCTCTGAAAAGCCTAGACAAGTATCAGAACCACACTTAGATAAAACAGATGTTGGAAATATCAGATAGGTAATTTAAAATATGATTAATATCTTAATGTTTCTAATGAAAACAAGTAGACATGTGGGAACATAGGTAACATAAGCAGAGAAGTACAAACTCGAAGAAAAAATCTAAATAAAATATTAGAAATTTTTTAAATGTACTATAATGGAAAAGAAAAAAGTCTTTGACAGGACTCAGTAGAGAATCAGTGAGCTCAAGTACAGGTTAAGAGAAACTTCCCTAATGAAAACGCAGAGAGAAAAAAAGAATTAAAAAACATAATAGAATATTCAAGAATTGTGGGACAACTTCAAAATATGTAACATGTATAATTGGAAAATGAAAAGGAGAAGAAAGAGACTGGAGAATATGTGTAGACAAAAGACCAATAATTTTCCAAAATTGACAGAAGAAACCAAATTGGAGATCCAGGAAGCTCAGAAGCATCAAGAAGGATAAATAGCAATTATACCATGCAGATTTTTTTTTACCATATTTAAACTGCAGAAAACCAAAGACCTAGAAAATTTTGAAAGAAGCCAAAGGGAAAAAGTATCTTATCTATAAAGAAACAAGGATAAGAATTACAGTATACTTCTTGTCAGAAACGAAGTAAGTGAAAAGAGAGAAGAATGAAGCCTTTACCGTGTTGAAAGCAAAACAAAACAAAACACCTACTCAGAATTCTACATCCAGCAAAATTATCCTTCAAAAGCACTAGAGAAAGACTTTATCATACAAACAATAATTGAGAGAATTGATCAGTAAACCTGATTGTCAAGAAACATTAAAAGAAGTTCTTCAGGGAAAAGGCTGGTGATAAAGGTCAGAAACTTGGATAAACATAAAGGAAGAAAGAACATCAAAGAAGGAATAAGTGAAGGCAAAATAAAATACCTTACTTATTTAATTCTTTATTGGACAAAAACATAATTTTGTGTAAAGTAATACTGGTAACAATGAATAGTAATAACGGATATATAAACTGAATACCAGCAATATCATAAGGCATGTGAGAAAAAAATTGTGAGTATTCGGTTTTAATGTCCCTGCACTACAAGTGAAGTACAATAGTGTTATCTGAAGATAAATTTATGTTTGTCAAATATATATATATTTCAAACTCAGGAAAAATGCTAAAAATTTATCGAAGTAAGTATTACTGATATGTTATGCATGGAGATAAAATGAAATCATAAAGAATGATCCATTAAAACCAGAAAAGGCAGAAAAAAGACAAAAAAAGAAACAAAAACAAATGAAATCAATAGAAAGCAGTTATAAACTGGTATATATGGTAGATGTTAATCCAACTGTGTCAGTAACACTTTAAATGTCAATGGTATTAATATACCAATCAACAAAAATGCACTACTGAGACCTCATCAAAATAAAAAGCTTCTGCACAGCAAAGGAAACAATCAGCAAAACCGACAGAATGGGAGAAGATATTTGCAAACGACCTATCAGATAAAGGGTTAGTATCCAAAACCTATAAAGAACTTATCAAACTCCACACCCAAAAAGCAAATAATCCAGTGAAGAAACGGACAAAATACACGAATAGACACTTCTCCAAAGAAGACATCCAGATGGCCAACCGACACATGAAAAAATGCTCAACATCACTCATCATCAGAGAAATACAAATCCAAACCACAATGAGATACCACGTGACACCTGTCCGAATGGCTAACATGAACAACTCAGGCAACAACAGATGTTGGCGAGGATGCAGAGAGAGAGGATCTCTTTTGCACTGTTGGTGGGAATGCAAGCTGGTGCAGCCACTCTGGAAAACAGTATGGAGGTTCCTCAAAAGATTAAAAATATAACTACCCTATGACCCAGCAATGGCACTACTAGGTATTTATCCAAGGGATACAGGTATGCTGTTTTGAAGGGGGCACATGTGTTACGGAACCAAGCTGGAACGCTGGCAGAAAAACCAAGCGGCACTCGGAGATCTTGGTGGATCGGAGATTTATTTAACACCGGCGGGCTCAGAGGAGACTGTTTCTCCAAAGATCTGAGCACCGAATGCAAGTGGGGAGGGTAATTTATAGTTGTCAGCTTCCATATCTGTGGGGGTTTTCGTGCATGCAGCAAACAAAGGAAGAAGAACACAGAGGAGGGGTATCTAAGCCAGAGACCAGAGTCTGTTTTAAGCCCCATCGGCCATCTTTGGTGTACTTTATTCACTTCTTCAGCACATGCACCCCCGTGTTTAGAGCAGCACTATCAACAATAGCTAAACTATGGAAAGAGCCCAAACGTCCATCAATAGATGAATGGATAAAGAAGATGTGGTATATATATACAATGGAGTGTTACTCGGCAATCAAAAAGAATGAAATCTTGCCATTCACAAGATGGATGGAACTAGAGGGTATTATGCTAAGTGAAATTAGTCAGAGAAAGACAAGTATCATATGACTTCACTCATATGAGGACTTTAAGATACAAGACAGATGAACATAAGGGAAAGGAAGCAAAAAATAGTATAAAACAGGGAGGGGGACAAAAACATAATAGACTCTTAAATATGGAGAACAAACAGAGGGTTACTGGAGGGGTTGTGGGAGGGAGGATGGCCTAAATGGGTAAGGGGCATTAAGGAATCTACTCCTGAAATCACTGTTGTACTATATGCTAACTAACTTGGATGTAATTTTTAAAAAATTAATTAAAACCAAATGGAAAAAAATATATACCAATTAAAAGACAGAAATTTGTCAGAGTGGATTACAAAAAACACTCAGCTATAAGTGTCTATAAGAAACTCACTTTATTTTTCTAATGTTTATTTTTGAGTGTGGGGGGCATGTCCACACACAGGGGAGGGGCAGAGAGAGAGGGCGACACAGAATACAAGACAGGCTCCAGGCTCTGACCTGGTAGCGCCTGGGACTCGAACCCACGAACTGTGAGATCATGACCTAAGCCGAAGTCCTATGCTCAGCCATCTGAGCTACTGAGGCGCCCCAGAAACCTAGTTTATTTTTTTTCCCCACATGACTCCTTATTTATTGAAAGACAGTATGGTAGAGTATAATGTGGTATGGTTGAAAAACTTGCAAATCAATGGTACGATTGCCTGGAAAATATTATATGACCTTGGTTAACAAACTTGAATATCCTGTCTTATTGTCATCATTTGAAAACTGGGGTAGGAGTTTTTTATATCTACCATCTCTACTAGTGAAACCATGTATGGAAAAAAGTGGGTTGAGAGCTACAAAATGGAACAAAAAGTTGATATTGTATTAATAATATTAAAGCAATCATTGGGGCACCTGCGTGGCTCAGTGGGTTGAGCCACGTCCGACTTTGGCTCAGGTCATGATCTCATGGTCCGTGATCTCGAGCCCCATGTCGGGCTCTGTGCTGACAGCTCGGAGCCTGGAGCCTGCTTTGGATTCTGTGTCTCCCTCTCTCTCTGCCCCTCCCCCATTCATGCTCTGTCTCTCTCTGTCTCAAAAATATATAAAAGCATTAAAAAATTTTTTTTAAAAAAGCAATCATTATCTTTGACAGAATGAGTTTGGACAGCACTTGCATTTGAATCCTACCTCAATCATATGCTAATTAAGAGAATGAGCAAGCTACTTAACCCTTTTCAGCTTCAAGCTTTGCTTCTTTAAGGCAGAGGATATAATAGCACCGATGGCAGGTTTTTATGAGTTTTAAAATCCTCCAATGCTCTGATCACTTCCAAGTTTATATTCCTAGATCAGCTTTCTTTCCTGGACTCCACACTCCAATGTTCAGATTCCAAACTGACATCTCCATTTGAGTACCTCATAATTAACTCAGAGTCACAAATCTTCAAAATGTTAACTTTTCGTCCTCAAGCGGCGCAAATATGTATGATGCGCGCTACTCTTTTGCTTTCTTCCTCCTCTCAGTTAAAGCACCATCATCCATCCAGTGACTTAAGCCAAAGATGGCAGTATCATCTTTGATTCTGTCTCCCATAGAAAAGCCATCTGCTTCTTACTCTGCTTCCGAAATACATCCTCAAATGGAACCTTCTCTCTGCCACCTTGCAAATCTCAGCCACCATTATCATTTACATCACTGAAACTGCTTTGTAAATAACCAGAATCCCTACTATTACTTATGTTCATGGCCAGGTTCATGTGGTCACATGAACAGTTACTGTCTAACAAATATCAGTACGTTCCCCTAAATTTCTCAGCCTCGGTGAGGTTAGGCCTACCTGGAGGGAATATCTTCTCCATGCAGTGACTCAAGGATCTACGCTACATCTATCCTGTGATTATACATTATCAACATATGACCTCCATGGCACCAATGAGGAGATGAAAGAATAAGCTCACAAACTCTTATAAGCGCTGGACCAAAAGTAAGAATACTCTTGGCAAACATTCTCATTTGTTAGAATGAGGCACAGGGCCTCATGACGAGTGCATGGCTTTCTGCAGGAGGTGAAACCAAGGATGACTGAAGTCTGCTTAAGCAACCAACTTTGTGTGACCAAAAAATAAACTTATTAATATCAAGCCTCTCATAATAACACACTCTAGCTTATCTTGACCATAGCCCATCCTTCACAGAGCAGGTGCAGTGACATTTCAGAAGCATCAATGATTACATATCACTCCTTCATTTAAAAGGCTCCCTGAACTCCCAATTAAAATAAGATCCAAATGCCTAAGCATGACCTATTCTCCAAGATCTGGTCCCTGCTTAGTCCCTGCTTAGCATCCTATCACTTCCTCCTAGTTATCTAAAACAGCCATGCTGGCCTTCTTTCTGTTTCTCAAACATTCCTAAACTATTTCTAGTTTAGAGCCCTTGTATATGTTCTTCTGGAAGCATTTTTACCCTGAATTATTCTGAGTTGGCTTCCATGCATCATTCAGTCCTCATTTTCTCGGAAGGGATTCCTTGCCAATTCTATCCAAAAAGACTCCCCTACTAAGTTCCTTTCTATTCTGTTTTCCTATTTCATTTCAGAATAGTATTGACGACTACATGAAATTATCCAACTTATCTTATTATTTAATTGCTAAAATGTATATAAATGTATAGTGTATCTCTCCTCACTGGAATACAAGCTACAGAAGGATAGAATACTTTTTTTTTTCTTTAAAAACAGTCTATTTTTCTGTCACATTTGTACAAGGGAATTGAATTTCTGACAATTGAATAAACGGAAAGACCAAACAAGATGAACAGAAATGATAAAGATGTGTATAACAAAATAAATATAAAAAGTAAAGTTGTGGAGAAAACTACTTGAAATATAAATATTTACATAGATTCAAAGAGATAAAGAAAGATATGAGAAAGATGCTGACACTTAATAGAAACAGATGGAGTAGCTACATTAATTACAGTTAAAGTAGAGTTCAGAATAAGAAAAGTCAGGGATAGAGAAGAACACTATCTAATAATAAAGGAGTACATTCTCTAAAAAGACATAACAATACTAAATGTCTGTGCACCCAACATGAGAGGGTCAAATGTGTGAAGCAAAACCTGGTAGAGCTGAAAGAAAAAAGAAATCCATTATTATAGTTGGAGACTTCAACACCTGCCTCCATGAGTAATTCATAAGTTAAGCCACTATAAAACAGGTAAGGATAGGTTGATACCACTTGATTTAATTGCCATTTATGAAAGATTTCTTTCAACAACAACAGAAAACACACTCAGCAAAGGAACACATTTTGGGCCATAAAACACACTTAAGGGGCACCTGGGTAGATGAGTCAGTTAAGCATCCGACTCTTGATTTTGGCTCAGGTCATGATCTCGTGGTCATGAGATCAAGCCCCATGTCGAACTCTGTGCTGGGTACGGAGCCTGATTAAGATCCTCTCTCTCCCTGTCCCTCTGCCCTTCCCACCCCCAAGTAAACTAAAAAATAAAATAAAATAAAATAAAATAAAATAAAATAAAATAAAATAAAATAAAATAAAGTAAAGTAAAATAAAGTAAAGTAAAATAAAGTAAAATAAAATAAAGTAAAATAAAATAAAATAAATAAGATAAAATAAATAAAAGAAAAATAATAAAACACATTTTAACAATTTAAAAGAATTGAAAGAATTCTTTGAGTTGTATTACTCAGACCACAGTAGCATTGAATTAGAAATCAGTAACAGAAAGATAGCTCACAAATAGTCAAATATTAGGAAATTAAACAACATACTTCTTAATACCACAAATATCAGGGAAAACTCAACAGAAATTAAAAACTATTTTGAACTAAATGAAAACACAACTTATCAAAATTTCTGGGATACAGCAAAAGCAATACTGAAGGGAAATTTATAGTACTAAAAACACATGTTAGTAAAGAAAAATCTAAAATCAGTAATTTATGTAAGCATTTAGTTTAGAAAACTTGAGAAAGAAGGGCAATTTAAGCCTAGAGCAAGAAGAAATAATAAAAATTAGAGCAGAAATCAATGAAATTGAAAACAAGTAAAAGATAGAGATCAATGAAACTGAAAGCTGGTTCTTTGAAAAGATGAAAAATATTGATAAACCTCTCCAGGCTGACCAAGAAAAAAGTGAAAGTCACAGAAATGAAAGGGGAATCTTTACTACTAATACCATGGACGTTAAAGGGATAATAAAGGAATACTATAAACAACTTTATGCCCCCAAATTTGATAACTTAGATCAAACCAACCACTCTTTTGAAATACGCCAACTTCATCAATTCACACAAAGAGAAATAGATGATCAGAATAGGTATATGTCTTCTAAAGAAACTGAATCAATAGTTACTATTGTTCCCCCCTCCCAGAATAAAACACAACAGGCTCAGACGGTTTCACTTGTGAAACATGAAATACTTGTACATTTATTTAAGAAAATAAATATTTATATTTATTTATACCAAATATTTAAGGGAGAAATGATACCAATTCTACATAATCTCTTCCAGAAAATAGATGCAGAGGAAATACTCTGCAATTCATTATATATGGTCAACATTACTCTAATACCCAAACCAGATAACAACATTAGAAGAAAGGAAAACAAAAGACTTTCTCTCATGAGAGTAGATACAAAAATCATCAACATAACATTGTACAGTGTATAAAGGGAATTGAACACCACGACCAAGTGAGATTTATTCTGTGTGAAGGTAGTTCAATATTACGAAAAAAATAATGTAATATACCACATCAACAGCTAAATAAGAAAAATCTTCTTATGAGTATTCCCCACTTTCTGTAAGTTTGCATCATGCCACTTTGTTTTTACAAAAGACCTACATTAGTACATGTTTCCACTAACCAAAATAAATCTGAAGAGGATATTAGGTTTTATGAAAAAAGTTGTTACTGTACTAATGTAAGTCTTTTGTAAAAGTGAAGTGGTGTAATGGAAACTCTTGGAAAGTGGGGGATATACTCTTGGCTTTATACCATTTGAGCTTATGAAAGGTTACATAGGAATGCTCTACTTTCAGATAGTGGGGAAACCTGTATATCAACTGATAAAAATAATTGGCTAAAATCCAACACACATCCATGATAAAATCTCTCAGCACACTGGAAATAAAAGGAAACATCCTAAACTTGATAAAGTACAACTACAAAATACCTACAACTAATATCACACTTAATGGTGATACACTGGATACTATCCCCCCATGAATGGGAACAAAGCAAGGATGTCCTCTCTCACCTCAACTATTCAACATCATACTGGATGTGCTATCAGTACAAAATGACAAGAAAACCAAATAAATGTTATACATATTTGGAAGGAAAAAAATAAAACTGCCTTTGTCAGCAGATGACATGGCTGTCTGTGTGGAAAATTACAAAGAAGAATAATAATACAAAAACCTCCTGGATCTAAAAGTGAGTATATATCAAGGTGGCAGGATACATGTTTAATACACAAAAGTCAACGACTTTTCTGTATGTGAGCAGTGAAAAATGAGAATTTGAAATTTTAAAAATTACTATTTTCAAGACCACTAGGAAGAAAATGAAATCATTAGGCATAAATCTAAAAAGAATTGTATACGTTGTACATGCAAAAAAAACTGTAAAATTCTAATGAAACAAATATGATCTAAACAAATGTACAGATATTTCATGTTCATGAATTAGAAGACTATTATTAAGATGTTAATTCTTCTCGAAATGATCTATAGGTTTAATACAATCCCCATCAAATCCCCAAAAAGCCATTCGGTAGAGACTAACAATTTGATTCCAAAGTTTATACAGCCAGGCAAAAGACCTCGAATAGTTTAACACAATACTGAAGAACAAGGACAACTTGGAGGACTGACACTACTCAATTTCAAGACTTACTACAAAGCTACTCAAGACAGCATGGTATTGGCAAAATAACAACCACAGAAATGAATGGAAAAGATTAGAGACCCTAGAAAAAATATGGACACAAACATCATCAACTGATCTTCGACAAAGGATTAAAGACAACTCAATGAAGAAAGAATGTTTTTTTAAAAATAAATGGTGCTGGAATAGTTGGGCATCCATGTACAAAATAATAACGAGTACAACAATAAACAATCTAGCCACAGACCCAACACCTTTCACAAAAGTTGAATCGAATTGGATCACAAACTTGGATATGAAACACAAAACTGTAACATTTGTAGAAGGAAACAGAGGAGAAAATCTAGGTGATCTTCAATCTGGTGATAAGGTTTAAGATATAATATCAAAAGCATAATCTATAAAAGAGAAAAGTTGATACGTTGGACTTAAATGAAATTAAAAATTTCTGCTAGGCTAAAGATTTGAAAAGACACACCTTAACAAAGAAGATACACAGTTGGTAACAAAGCACATGAAAAGATGCTCATTATCATTTCTCATTAGGGATTGCAAATTAAAACAAAAATGTGATACAACTACACACCTATCAGAATATCTAGATAAATAAGTTCTGAGGACCTACTGGACAGGAAGGTTAAATTAGTAAATAATACTGTATTGTATACTTGAAAGTGACTAAGAGAGTAGATCTTAAATGTTCTCACTATACCAAAAAATAAAAAAAGGTAACTGTATGAAGAGATTTGTTAAATTGTCTTACTGTGGTGATTATTTCACAATATAAATGTATAATAAATTATCATGTGTATATGTTAAATGTACACAATGTTACATGTCAAATATATCTCAATAAAGCTGGAAAAAAATGACTAGAAAAAAAAAACCTGACAATACCAGTAGCTGGTAAGAATGTGGAATAACAGGAACTCTCGATCATTGCTGAATAATGTTACAGTCACTTTTGAAAGACAGCATCTTGCAAAGCAAAACATGGTCTTATAATACGTCTACACAAAAATAGGCATGTGAAAGTTTATAGCAGCTTCATTCATACTTGCCAAAAAACTGGAAACAATCAGGATGTTCTTCAATAGATGAATTAATAAACAAGTCTTGATACATCCATATAATAGAATATTACTCAAAGCTAAAAAGATATGAGCTATTCAGCCATTCAGACAGGATGAATCTTAAATGCATATCAATAACTGAAAAGTTATCCATTTATTATTATTATTATTATTATTATTATTATTATACATTATTTTAATCCTATACAATTCCCAATTATATGACTTTCTAAACAAGGCAAAACTAAAGAGACATTAAATTTTCCAGTGGTTTCCAGTGTTGAATAGATGAAGCACGGGGGAGTTTTTTAGAAAAGTGAAACTATTCCATATGATATCATAGTGACATTTGACACATGAATTCATAAAATTCATGGAAATTTATGGCACAGAATGAACCTTATTTACCCAAGTTAAAAATAAAATCATTAGTAGGTCAAGGAATCCCAGGATAGAATGCATAATGTGAGAAAATAATCTGTGTTACAAATGTGTGAAACAACTTTAAGGAAGGAGGAGGAGGTTGCTGGTGACCTAAGTAACTTTGGAAACAAGCAGAATTAGCAAGATTAAAGGCAAAAGAAACTATACATACTCATTGCACCCCAGCTGATAACGTTTTTTTCCTGTGGAGCAATGGGTTAAGAATTCTGATACCACTATACATGTGTACTGGGACCAAATAAATAGATGGGAGATGGTGGGGGACAGATTTCTCACTGCTGCAGTAGGAGTTTGCAGATAAGCAATGGAAGGAGGTTAGAATAATTTCTGTGCTATTTGATTAGAGCTGGGGATATCAGTATGAACTCATGTTCAGGTTAATACAGATACAGATGTTTACATATAGAAATAATTATAGGTATGTGTACCTACTCAGATTGAGGCACATACATATATTCTCTTACTCTCTCAGTTGAGAAACCATAGAAGCAATGGCACCTCAGTAGCAATGAGCACACCTAGCACCCAGCTCTTGGTTTCTAATACCATTCTCCAATAAAAGGATTCAGGGCTCCTTAGAGAAATGGCTGATTCTAGAACTTGGGCAGGTAAAATAGAAGATAAGGCTGGAATAACTTATTAGTGCCAGAAAGTAAGCAAGTGCTCAAGAAAAAAAATGTAACCCACAATGATTTGGATATGTCAAAGGGACATAGGAGCCAACTGAAAGACTATTAAATAAGCAAAACTGAAATAATTTGAGAGATAATTAATATTGGATTGTAACCCAAAATACAATATAAATATCCACATGTCCACAGTGATTTAAAACACACACACACACACATACACACACACATTAAGTGAATGACTGAATAGATAACTAAATGGAAGAGACAAAATAAATTTCCTATGCAGAAGAATCCCAAATAATTTATGCAGATATTCCAGCATCAATTTATGTAGCAATACTCCCTACTCCTTAAGTGTGGAGGGTGCATGTTGACTTCCTTCCCAAAATCATAATAAAGAAAATACAGAAAGAAAGAAAGAAAAGAACTTTAGAGTGGAGACCAACACTGCCTCAGTGAAGTCATCAAGATCAACATAACAGTGATAAATTATATTGATATACATTGTAGTCATATGTGAAGAAAATAGCATTTCATTTTGCTGATCTTTCTTCTAAAGACCTGTAACCCCACTCTAATTATAAATAAATCAGACAAATTCCAACTGAAGAACATTATAAAAAAATTGATGGTTAATTCTCAAGGTCATCGAGGCCATCAAAAACAAAGGAATCTGAAGAAGTGTCACAACTTAAAGGAGCCTAAGGAGATATAATGAGTAATTGTAATGTGGTACCCTGGATGGGATCCTGGAACAGAGAAAGAACATAGATACAAACCAAAGACATCTGAACAAATTATAGCCTTTAATTAATAGGGATATATCAGTATTGGTCCATAAATTGTAACAAATGTACATATAATGTAACATATTGATAACAGTGGAAACTGGGTGTGAGGTATATGGGAAATCTCTGTATTCTGTTTGTAATTTTTCTGTAAATCTAAAATTGTTCTAAAATAAAAAGTTAAAAAAATAAAGATGTGCTGACTCTACTTTAAGTGAAAGAAATATGGAAATGATTGCTTTGTGGGAGGGTAAAAAAGTGAATTTGTTAAATTTTTTTTAACGTTTATTTATTTTTGGGACAGAGAGAGACAGAGCATGAACGGGGGAGGGGCAGAGAGAGAGGGAGACACAGAATCGGAAGCAGGCTCCAGGCTCTGAGCCATCAGCCCAGAGCCCGACGTGGGGCTCGAACTCATGGACCGTGAGATTGTGACCTGAGCTGAAGTCGTGACCTGAGCTGAAGTCGGACACTTAACCGACTGAGCCACCCAGGCACCCCAAAAGTGAATTTGTTAAACGAATATAACAAGATGGTTTTAGGTTATCACAACTATTTAAGAGTCAGTTTAGGTCCTAATTCCTCTTTGTGCAAAATTAACTGTCTTTTGGCGTGGGAAGACAGCATATTGCATGGCATAGGAAATTGGAAAGAAATACACAAAATATTGTGATATGCAACCCAAAACACTTACTTGCAAATATTTGATAGGGATTCTTTACATATATCCTTTACTTTAAAAATTATAATCTAAATTCTCAACTTTTATTATATTTAAAGAAGTATTTGTTTATAGAAATGAATTATCAAGAAATGGAATTAAATGCGAATAAGGAGCTCTTCTGATAAAAGGCAAAAAATGGAAAAAAAATTCATTGCTTTTTTGAAGCAACCCCACAGAGTTAATTCCTTCATGGTGCTGAAGGCTTTTGCTTTGAAATTCATTTTATTGACCTAAAGCTTAAACTGCAGGGTGACTCAAGGATAATTGACAGGAGGGAGAGAACATGATGCTACCATTGTCACGTATGCCCTCAGTCATTCCCTTGTTAAAAGATGCATTATGTAAATGTATCCTCCACTGAATTTTGCTAGCATTTTTTTTTTGTCCCCGGTAAAGTGTAATCCATGTTTGTCAAGGAGGAGGAGTAAAATGCACCCTTTCAAAGGGTTCAGTGATCATGTCCCCACACTTCAATTTCTGCCTGAAACTCAAGCGCACACAAAAGGTTTCATAACCTAAAGGTAGTTTTAGTGTGTACACGACTTACGTGTATTATGTGGGTTTATAAAAAATAAAGCATATTTAGAAGCAGCAAATAGATATAATTAGACTCTAAAACGTGTTTCTTTCGTGAAGTTCTTTCCCAAACTTATATTGTAGCTGCCAAATCAGTCTCCATCACACTAGCCACAGGAATGATGGATTATCCATTCGGTTGTGTATATGTCAACCAAAACACAAAAATCACAGATAGAGGTATGTGAAGAGTTAAAAGTGGCAGCAGCGTGTTAGGCTATTCATTAATCAGAATCTGGATTACTCTTTAATTAAACACGGTGCAAATGAGAGGGAAAGCAGCAGTCTCCTATCTTTGCCAGAGCAGTTATCAAGTATTTCTCACTGAAACAGATTATTCCTACTAATTGTTCTCATAAAGCACACAAGAAAGTACTGCTGCTGGAAGAAATAAAAAGAGTAGTGGGCTTCTACGACAAACAGATACAAATGATGAAGAAATTATAAATAGCTAAGGTTTCCCTTTAAGCTGATAGCCATACGTTAATGTCAGCCCTTACCAAAGGGAGCCCCGGAAAATCTGAATCTGTTTTAAGGCCATAAAGAGAACCTAATTAATACAAAGGGACACATAAAAACGAATTTGAAAAAAGGCACTATGCTCTTGGGCTTTGGGAATAAAAGACTAGCTTTTAGTTTTCTTTTTTTTTTTTTTTCCAACGTTTATTTATTTTTGGGACAGAGAGATACAGAGCATGAACGGGGGAGGGGCAGAGAGAGAGGGAGACACAGAATCGGAAACAGGCTCCAGGCTCCGAGCCATCAGCCCAGAGCCTGACGCGGGGCTCGAACTCACGGACCGCGAGATCGTGACCTGGCTGAAGTCGGACGCTTAACCGACTGCGCCACCCAGGCGCCCCTAGCTTTTAGTTTTCTATTTGTGGTGTGTTTTCCTCCCATTCAGAGAAAAACAAAGAATCTTGTTTTACACTCTTAAAATCTCTCATACGTGCTCTCATACGTGCTCTTTCAAAATCAAAGTACTTCAAAGAGAAAGTAACTTGAGTGAAATAAAGTTGATGACCCTGATCTTAACTGATCTTTAATCTGTGGTGCCCAGGTTGATTTTTTTTAATGTTTATTTATTTTTGAGAGAGAAAGAGAGACAGAGTGTGAGCAGGGGAGGTGCAGAGAGAGGAGGAGACACAGAATCCGAAGCAGGCTCCAGGCTCAGAGCTGTCAGCACAGAGCCGGATGGAGGGCTCAAACTCACAGACCAAGAGATCATGACCTGAGCCGAAGTCAGATGCTTAATGGACTGAGCCACCCAGGCACCCCTGTGGTGCCCACGTTAAATAACAAAAATTCAACTGAGCAAATTTTAAAGATCTAATTGGCTTTATGAAATGATTCACGAAATGGGCAGCATCCCATCTAGCAAAGAGTGGGAGGGGCACTCCTGAGGAGCTGCACAAAACGGAAGGTTTCTCTAGAATGAGGGTGGGGCAAGAAATGACTGGTAAAAGAAAAAGATTGTTCCAGGCAAGGCTGCTTTGCCTTGGGGGAAAGGCAAGGAGTCTAATCATACAGATGACCTCATCTTCCTTTGGGGGATGAAGAGGGCCCTTAGGGCACATTCATAAATGTGATGGAAAAATTCCTGACCGACTGGTTAAGACCCCACTTCTGGGGGTGGGGGGGTGGAAAGTGCAATTACATTATGTACTAAGTTCCGGTTTGGGGACCTGGCCTAAGTGACACCCTTTTGGGCCCGTGGGTTTTGTTGTTGTTGTTGTTGTTGTAACACCCGGAACCCAGAGCTATCAAGCAAACCGGTTTTCTCTGAAACCTGACCCTGCTTCCCAGAAAACAGCTAGCTATAAATGAATCAGAACTGTATCATTCCAGGACATAAACATTTTGGGGAGGGACTTGAGAATTAAAATACTGAATAAAACTTTTGTGAGTTTCATTTACATTTGAGCAGTGGTTAGAAATGCTTTCTTGCAGCAAAAGAGGAATTAAACTTCTTTATCTCCACTTAAAAAGTGGGTAGGGCTCTGACTAAACGTAGGTACATGTTCAGTGTCAAAACTTAGTCAGCCAAGGAGGAGAGGTTTTATTAACCAGAGGTAATCGATATAGGCATTAGTGTCACACAGCTGTGAAGTCAAGCCACGGTACCTTTTCTGGGCACGCTGCTTCTCTCATTTCTCATTTCATTAGTATGCAGCTGGAAACAGCAGCAAAGAGCGTGCCAAAGCAGACAAACGACTCAAGGGAGATTTAAACTCCATGACTATACATATTCCCATAAAGTTTAAAGAACACAACTACTCACAGCAGGGCCAACCCCCACGGCTTTCTTTCACTGAAACAATCCACATCATCCCTGTGGCTAGAATGATGGCAAAATGAATTTGAAAATATCTTCAGAATGGTGCTGATATCTTTGATCAGAAAGTACTAGCAGGCATCCCTTTTATCTTCCTGCATCTACAGCTTGTTCCTGATGGAAAACGGCCCAGTGAGGTTGTGACCGAAACAAAGGACTTGGAGAGGTCTGGGTTGTGGGCTTATACCCACACTTCTTAACCACAGCTGTGGCTCTGCAGTGGAAGGAGAGCAGAGGTTGGTGACCATTATCAGAATATTTAAATTCATACGACCAGTTTTATTTCATCTGGATATTTTGAGAAAAAGTATTATCTCTCTCTTTTTTTTTTTTAACTTCTCACCACTAGCAAGAACAGTTCTTGTGTACTGAGTGCTCCTATGTGCCGGGCTGTGTGTTACAGGCCTTAGGTACATTATTCATCTAACCCCGACAAAACTCTAACACGAAGGTGTCCTGATGGGCATTTTACAGATGACCGAGCAGAAGCTCACGGAGGTGAACATTTGTTGTCACATGTTTTATAGTCAGAAGTGGGAGGGCCTCCCTAAATCCCAGGTGTGTGTGTGCCTCTGCCTGCCCCAAACAGTCATCCTTGTACGGATTTACCGAGTTGCCGAAGTTCTTTGCGTTTCCCCAAGAAGATGCGCGTCTGTGCAAAAGTGAAAATGCACGTGCTCTAGCCTGCCTGGTCGAGTCCAAACATTCAGGCCTCGACAGAAGTTAGTAGAGCTTGATGTTGGGAGGAACGATATCCACAAATACTGACTGAAGCGAAGGCCATAACCTCTGGCAGAGTCACTCAAATGACTTTTGTGATACCATGGTCTCGTTTTAGAAGATCATTTTGCATTAACCTTTTACTCACTGATTTCATCCAGAATGTGGTTTACATTTGCTTCCCCCAAATAATGAGCACAACCCTGACTTGTCTTCTCTTAGTTCCCTTCCTTGGAATGACTTTAGATTTATTGCCGTGGATTACAAAGAGAAAGGGACGAGGCATTTTTTACTGGAGGCCGGCTCCATCACATTTAGAGCTAAATGCGTGATACAAATATGAATCAATGAGGGCTGAGGACCCCGCTGGAGCAATAAGCAAATAATCTCCAGTTTAATAGGAAAAAAACCCTTGGCTTTACTTATCCAAATACATGACTGTTGTTTTAATCAAATTCACCGCATGTCCTCTATTTTGCCAGCAGCATTATAGGAGCAGCTATCAATAGAAAACTTGGGAGAGCTACAAAACTAGCATTGAGATGGTACAAGCAACGTGGGGAAATTCATTCATTCATGCTACAAATATACTTGAGTGCTTTCTGTGTGGCAGGCACTGTTTTAGGTGCTGAGTATACACTAGTAAACAAAACGGAACAATCCCAATCCTTACGGAGCTTACCTCCTGATGAGTGAAGGCATATATATATATATATATATATATATATATATATATACACACACACACATATTATATAGTATTTACTATAGACACTACATATATCTAATTTATATTTTAGATAATACTTAGTGCTTTGAAACAAGTAAGTCAGAGAAGAGAGACAAGGAATATTGAGGGTGGAAATAATTCTAGACAGAGTTTGAAAAACATGTCTGCAAATTCTTTCACATATTCCCCATGGAAAGAAGAATCTATATATTCCATCCCCTTGAATCTGGGCTGGTCTCTTTGGCTTGTAGCCAAAAGAATTAAATGAATTAAATGGAAGTGAAGGTGCATTATTTTTGAGGTGAGGCCATAAAAAGCAGTGTAGCTTACAAGGGAGTCACTAGTGTTTCCTCAAATGCACCCTAAGAGGTGGTAAAGCTTACCTCACTTTTGAGAATCACCAGTCAAGAATATCTATTAGTTTGAGTACAATGTAGAGGATTTCTTCTTGACTTGAGTAAGGACAATTGGTTGGTTTTCACATACTTAGAGCAACAGTATAATGACTACGAGTTCCTATCTCTACATTTTTATGTAGCTGGCAGATCTGGGAGGGGAGGATAAGGAGAATTTAGGTAGAGGTGGCTGTGGTTACCTCTTGAGGAAACTTGTACTCTACTATATTTATTAATTATACTTTGGTAAATATTCAGGGCTTCCTCCACCTGCTCAGTGGTCTTCTCCACTCTTACAGGGTTTGACTCATTCTCTAGATACAGATGTGCACATTGAAAGATACCAAGTCCCAGTAACACTTTGTTCTTTCCACGACAGCCAGGAAAACAGAAGTTTTTCTATGTATTTCAAATAAGAAAGGAGATGAGAGGCTTACATAAACTTTGTAGGATCTGGGGGGTGGGGGCAAAGTTCAGGGAAGTAGTCAGCAAAAATCTCAGTATGAAGCATCCAAGCAGGTGGTTGTCAAGAAGTAACCTGGAAAGCGCTGTAATTCAAAGAATCTCTGGAAGATGCTAGATTAACCATCTTCATCTGCAGCAGTGAGGTGACTGGTTCTCAAGGGCTGCCCCCCAGAAGTTCTGTGAACATTGTGTTTGTTCACACAGCTCCCCAAATCTCCCCAGTCTCCCTCTTCTCAGACTCAACCTTGGAACCAAACACAGGGCCTTCTGAAAAATGTAGTTCTCATTTTCTCCTCAGCAATACACTAGAAGTTAGACGGAGGTGGTGATGAAGACAAGTTGACAACAGACAATCCAGCCCACTTGTTTTATACAGCCTTTGTGGTGATTAAATGAAATGATGCATATAAAATGATGGAAGAGCATTTAACTGGAATAAATGTTAACTATTATTAGTGTTAGTATATTATCATCAGCAACTGTATGCCTGAGGAGGAAGATTGATATGATCCTGTTATGTTCTGATATATTTATTCAGAAGTAGAAATTTTGGCCAAAACCCCAGATCCTTTCTCTCTTAGAATTGTACCTTTCCCTTTATCCCAGACTGAGGTTCTTTCTGGAAGAGGATTTTGAGGTACATATATAGATGAATTAAATGTAACTCTCACAGTAAATTAAAATACCATCATTCAAAACTCTAAGCTGATATAGCTTTGGACTTTGCATATTAATTCAAAGATATGGAAATCTTTCAAAGTTTACAAAAAAGACAGTTGGAAAATTATAATTGAAAAATTATAACATCGTTGTTTCTGACAGAAAATATTTTCTAGCATTTCTTTCAAACTAGCAAATATGTATTCAATATAAAGTGTTTAAACTTTTTAAAGATATTTTATTTATTTAAGCTGGGGCATTAAAATTAAAGAAACACAAACTAATGTTACTTTTCAGTTGTAAAGGAAAAGATACCCTAATGAATGAATAGGTCATTTATCTGCATGTGGACACTTTCTGTGTTTGGGAATATATTTTCTATCTGTCCATTAATATGAGGTAAACATCAACTGTGGATTTAACTGGAGCTTTGAGAATGCCTCAGTGCATACTTTGCACATAATTTAAACGTATTCAAGTAATCGAGCTTTGTACCAGAATTGTTCTTTCTTAGTGCTAACGAGGGCATGATCTGACATTTGGTTTGAGGAATCTGACCAGAATGGTCAATATGGTGTAGCTACTTCTGCTCTTCTGAATCACTTTGTTATTTTTTTAAGTATTCAAAGCAACTATAAAATAAAATAAATGACAGTTTGGGAGTTACAGGAAACTCTTCCACTTCAGTAATTGAAAGCATAGTGATGTTTTTCCTTAAGGCAGTCTCCTACAGAAATGTTCCCTGTCTTTAATGGATGGAAAACAACTAGAGATTTTCAGTCTTCTGGGATTAAAAAACTTTAATATTCGTACCACTCCAACTGTATCAAGACAGTCTTAAAGATTATTCTGTAGGCTGGCCAACGAGATCCTTTGATGTTACTTTTCCATCTTGAAAAATATCTCTATTTAACATACTATAAAAATAAAAGGTGATACAAAATGTTGTGTTAAAAAATTTTTAACTGTTTATTTTTTATTTTTTAAAATTTATATCCAAGTTAGTTAGCATATAGTGCAACAATGATTTCGGGAGTAGATTCCTTAATGCCCCTTACCCATTGAGCCCATCCCCCTCCCACTACCCCTCCAGTAACCCTCTGTTTGTTCTCCATATTTAAGAGTCTCTTATGTTGTGTCCCCCTCTCTGTTTTTATATTATTTTTGCTTCCCTTCCCTTGTGTTCATCTGTTCTGTGTCTTAAAGTCACTCAAATGTCCACTGACGGATGAAGGATAAAGAAGTGGTATATATATACAATGGAATATTACTTGGTGATCAAAAACAATGAAGTCTTGCCATTTGCAATGATGTGGATGGAGCTAGAGTGTATTATGCTAAGCAAAATTAGTCAGTCAGAGAAAGACAAGTATCCTGTGATTTCACTCATATATGGAATTTAAGAAACAAAACAGAAGAACATAGGGGAAGGGAAGTAAAATAAAACAGAGAAGGAAGCAAACCATAAGAGACTCTTAAATACAGGGAACAAACTGAGGGAGGCTGGAGGGGAGGTGGTTGAGGGGATGGGTTAAATGGGTGATGGGCATTATGGAGGGCACTTGTCGGGATGAGCACTGGGTGGTATATGTAGGTGATCAATCACTGGTTTCTACTGAAACCAATACTACACTGCATGTTAACTAAGTTGAATTTAAATAAATAACTTATTAAAAAAAAAGAAAACTTAACTATTATATGACATATAAAAACTTCTTTTTAAAAATATTAGAACTTAACATCCTTCATTCAAGTACAAAAACACTGCTATAGGGAATTATATTCTAAAGTTGTTTATATTTAGTTCAACTGCTTTCACAAATAATACCTCTTTCAAGTTGGTACTTACTTCTAGAGTGAAACAGGACAGACATGCAGGAAGCATCACTCGCTTGGTAATATTCATTCTATTAGTCTGGGTCATGGGTGCATGCTGTTTCTTCTTCTTATTATTTTTTCTATTATATATTCATGTAATTTTCTGTATTCAAAATATTTTTATGATAAAGTTTCTGGGCTACTCTTTATAGACATTGTTCAGTTGAATAGGTAATACCAAACTGTTTCCTGAAGTAGTAATACAAATTTATACTTCCATGACCAGTGCATCAATGTTCCAGTTGTTTCACATTTTCACCAAAACTTGGCATAAACAAAATTTGATTTTTTCCCTCCAGTTTGGAGAGTGGAAAATTCTATCTCCAGATGTCCTGGTACAATGGCAGATTGAACATATGCCTTTATATCTACTTTTCCGCAAAACCAACTTAAACAGCAGTGAGGGATTTTTAAAGACATAAACCCACAGAGAAAAAGAGAATAATAGAAAAAACTAGAGAAACAAAATTTTGGAAATGTGATAGGTGAATAGAATCTTCCTCAGCAGATAGAGGAAAGCTGAGTCCTAGGCTGGTTGTGGAGAAAGCCAAGAAGCAACAGATTTATACTGAGTAATCAGTAATGCTGGGATTTCTGGAACTAGGAGTGTAGTTGAGACTGATAACAGAAGGACGTGTTGAAATATAAAACACTTACAGTCCCTAGATATCCTCCCTAGTCATTAAAGCTGATCAAGAACTCCTTTGGAATCCTGGGAGAAAATTAAAGGGATAATTATGTAGAATTGGAAAAAAAAAACTAGAATATAAAACCTGGAAAACACTAGGCACAACTGAGGGCAAAGATGTAATATAAAACAACCACAAGTAACACAGGTGGATTAAGTGAATGTCTACATGCTGAAAAGGAGCCCCTCTGGTCATTTCCCCAAAATCTGGCATCAAGGGCTATATCCTCAGTGCAATAGATTAAAAGATTATTTTCTGAGGTTATGCAGCAAGAAAAGAAGAAAAGACACAAAGTCATATCAGGGGTTTCCTATGCAAGTGGCCCAACTTAGACTTGCATACCCTGAGGTCCACAGTCAATAACTGCCCCCCTCCCATCATAACTTTTAGTTAGCTCAGATGACTGAGACGCACAGGCAAGGACTACAAGGTATTAGAGGAAAGTATCATGGAAAAGAGAGACAAAACGAATACAGAAGAAAATGGCTTAAAGGAAATGGAGAATTTGCAAGTTGACGAAAAATGAAATAGGTACCATATTTTGTATATATAAAATAAAATCAGGATGCTATTTTAAAAGTAAAAGAACATTTAGACAATAAAAATGACCTTTTGCAAATTAAAAATATAAGAGAAATAAAAACACAGTTGAGGTGAAAGTGTAGATAAAGAAAGGCTCTCATAAATTTGAGCAAAAAGACAAACAAAATAGAAGAAAAACAGAAAGGAGATAACTAGGTAAATAAAATCAACATTGGAATAATTTCAATTTCAGAAAAACAATTAAGAAAATCATCAGGAAAACAGAAGGAAGAAAGATCATTCAAAAGTGATGAAGAGATTTCTTCAGAATAGAAGAACACAACTTTCCAGATTGCAAGGACCAACTGAGTCCTCAGAAGACTCACAATCATAAAATTTAGCAACAGTAATATAGGGAAGATCTCATGACCTTTGAGATAGAGAAGAATTGGGTATCAGAATGGCATTTGGCTTTTTACGTATAAGGTTGGAAGGTTGAATACAGGCAAACAATGGCTTTCATTTGTTTTAATTCAATTTCTTAGTTTTAGATGACTGTAGATTTACAAGCAGTTGTGAGAAATAATACAGAGAAATCCTATATAGCATTTACCCAGTTTGCCCACATGATAACATCATGTCATGCTGTAGTGCCGTATCATAACCAGGACATTGACATCAATGTGATTTACCAATCTTGTTCAAATGACTATTTGGATTCATTTGTGTGAATGTGTCTATGTGTGCCTCTATGTACCTCTATTCAAATTTATCACGTGTGGATTTGTGTATTCACTACCAGAGTCAAGATACAGAACATTTTCATCACCACAAGGATGTCACGTTGCCTTTTTGTACTCACACTCACCTCCCTCCCACCCTCCCCTCAGTCCCTAACCCCTGACAATCACTAATCTGTTCTCCATTTAATTTTCTCATTTTGAGGATGTTATGTATAAATGGAATCTTACTGCATGTGATATTTCTGGATTGACTTCATTCAGTGTAATTCTCTGAAGATCCATTTAAGTTGTTATGTGTAAAAACAGCCTATTAAAAAAAAAACTTCTGAGTAGTATTTTATGGTATTAATGTACCAGTTTGTTTAACCATTCACTTGTTGAAGGACATCTGGGCCATACACAGTTTTGGATGTTAATAATGAAGCTCCTGTGAATATTTATGTATACAGGTTTTGTCTGAGCATAACTCTCTTTTCTCTGAAGTAAATGTCCAAGAGTGCAATTGCTGGGTCATGTAGGAAGTACATGTTTAGTGTTATATATATAAAAAAAAAAAACCCTGCCCAATTGTTTTCCAGAGTGGCTGGTGGCATTTTATTTTCCCACTAGCTGTGTATAATAAATCCAGTTCCTCCAAATCCTCACCAGCATTTGGTGTTGGCATTTTTAACGCTTCAGCTATTCTGGTAAGTGGATAGTTCCCGTTTGGTTTCAGTTTGCACTCTTCTAATGGCTAATGAAGGTAGACATCTTTTCATGCGCTGACCTGTCACCTGGATATCCTTGTTAATGAAATCTCTGTTTTTGTTTTCTACCCATTTTGTGAGCAGATTGTTTTTAATGTTGAGTTTTGAGAATTCTTTACATATTCTGGATACTAGTACTTTATTAGAATATTGTTTAAAAATATTTTCTTCATTCTATGGTTTAACTTTTCATCCTCTCAACAGGGTATTCTGTGGAGCAATACTTTCAAGCTTGATGAAGTCCTATCAGTTTGTTTGTTTCTTTCTTTCTTTCTATCTATCTATCTCATGATTTTTATGTCAAGACTGAGAACTCTGGGCTTAGCCCTAGACCCTGGAGATTTCTCCTATTTTTTTTTCAAAAAGTTTTATAGTTTTAGGATTTACAGTTAAGACTGTGATCCATTTTGAGTTAATATGTGTATAAGATGTAAGGTTTAGGGGTGCATGGGTTGGTCACTTGGTTGGATGTCCAACTCTTGATTTCAGCTCTGGTCATGATCCCAGGGTTGTGGGATTGAGCCCTGCATCAGGCTCCATGCTTACATGTGGAACCTGCTTGAGATTCTCTCTCTCTCTTCCTCTGCACCTCTCCCCACTTAGACTTTCTCTGTCTCGCTAGCTAAATTAATTAATTTTAGGTAAAATATGTACAATCTAGAATCCTGTTTCTACTTTTATATTAGAATAAAAAAACATTTTTAGACTTCCGATTTCTGGTTCTTCACAGAAGGAACTTGGAAGTTACTGCTTTGTCCTAACAACAAGTAATAAGGCAAACAAACTTAAATGTCAATATTCCTTCTCAAACTTGTAAGAGAAGTTAGGTCACAGGGCAAGCTGCTGATCTTCACACTGGAGAGTCTAACAGGCAAATATAGAGAATCACAACTGACTGGAGTAGAAACATATGAGTTGAAACCTCCTTGGGAACTAGCATCTGGGTAAAGAGACCAGAAATGTAAACGATGAATTGCTAGAAAATCATTAGAACTAGAAGAGTGATCAAGTTTAAGAGGTTAAAAACTCCAAGGGTACCCAGTCACTGGGGGCCTCCCATACTTTCATGAGTTTTACCTCCAGGAGTTCAATAGCAAATATCAGAGAAAAATCCCTTCATGCTTCTGGCAGAGGATGAGCAAAAGGAAAAATTTTGAAATATGCCATCTGAAAGATGCCAAATGAACCCGTTTGAAATATACCTCTGTTCTTCTTAACAAGGTCTGTCCTCGGGACATACTAATTAACCAGAGCCTAACCTGCTGGTGTTTTACCATTGCCTAAATGACCTACGGAAAGGGAAATATCCAACTCCAGCCCACTCTAGCCTTCCACATGGGAGAAGAGAAATACCCAAGTAGACCCCATCTGGCCATCCTGTCCCATCTAAGTCGGCGGGGTGGGGGAGTCGGGGGGGAAACCTGAGAAGCACTTGTGAAGTTAACAGTCCATAGGCATAGGCTCACTAAAAGACTAAGACTAGAAAACTGCTCCTCCTCCATACCTTACCACAACATTAGTAAAGGCTTATGTAGAGCACTTCATTTTACCAAGTATATCATGTTTGGCTATCAAGAAAAAATGTTAAGACATACAAAGATGCAAAAACAAAAACAAAAACAGAAACCAACACAGTTAAACAGACAGCATAAGCATCAAAACCAGACATGGCAGGAATGTTGGAACTATCAGAGTGGGAATTTAAAGCAACTATGATTAGGGGTGCCTGGGTGGCTCAGTTGGTTAAGCATACAACTTCGGCTCAAGTCATGAATTCCCAGTTCGTGGGTTTGAGCCCCGCGTGGGCATTGTGCTGACAGCTCAGAGCCTGGAGCCTGCTTCAGATTCTGTGTCTCCCTCTCTCTCCGCCCCTCCCCCGGTCGTGCTCTCTTTCTCTCTCTCTCTTTCTCTCTGAGCTTAAGAATATATCAACAAAAACCTCCCAAACTGAAAAGCAAACAGAAAAGAAGACTAAAAAAACCCAGAATATCTAAGAACTGTGAGAACTACAAAAAGTGAAACAAATGCCTAATGGGAATGGCAGAAGTTGAAGGGAGAAAGGAACTGAAGAAGAATTTGATACAATATTTAATATTAATATTTTATATAACAAATATTTGATATAAAATATTTTATATAACACATGAGATGATAATGCTTGATAATTTCCCCCAATTAAAGACACCAAACCACAGATCAAAGAAGCTCTGACAAAAGGATAAATGACAAAAAAAATTTTAAAAACTACACCTAAGTGTATCATACCCACACTACAGAAAATCAAAGATAAAGAAATAAATCTTGAAAAAAGCCAGATGAAAAAATCTTACTTAGATAGGAACAAAAATAAAAATTACATCCAGCTTCTCAAAAAACAGGCAAGAAAGGAGAGAGCCGGACAAAATATTTATAGTGTTGAAAGAAAAAGCCCACCAACGTAGATTTCTGTACTTGTGAAATTATGCTTCAAAAGTGAAGGAGAACTTAAGACTTTCTCAGCCAAACAAGAACTGAAGAAATTTCTCACCAGCAAACCTGCCTTGCAAAAAAGATTAAAAGAAGTTTTTTAGAGATAAGGAAAATAATATAGGCCAGAAATTCAGATATATGCAAACAAAGGAGAACTGAAAAAGGGGTAAGTGAAGGTAAAATACAAAACTTTTATTTTATTTATTCTCAACTGATTTAACAGATAACTGTATTCAAAATAATAATAGCAACAATTTTTTCAATTATGTATGTTTGTATGTATCTTATGTGTGTGTATATGTATATGTTATGTGTAAGTGAAATGGATGGCAGCATTGATACAAGGGCTTACTAATAAATTCCTATTAGGATTATTACAAGTTACTAAAACTAACCATGAAATGGTATAGTGTTATTTGAAAGTGAACTTAGATTAGTTGTAAATTTATATTGCAAACTCTAGGGCAATAACTAAGAAAAATCAAAATTAAAATTAAAAATTAAAAAAAGAAGCATAACTGATATGCTGAGAAAGGAGAAAAAATGGAATCATTCAAATGCCCAATTAAAACCACAGAGTCAGGAAAAGAGAGAAAGAGAAAAAAAGGAACAAAGAACAAGGGCAACAAATAGAAAATTGCAACAAATATGGTGGATATTATCTAATTATATTAATGATCACTTTGAATGTCAATGGTCTAAATGCCTCAACCCAAAGATCAATGGAACAGAAAAGAGAGCCAAGTGATAAACCCATGCATATATAGTCAATTAATTTACAAAAAAGGAGCCAAGAATATACAATGAAAACAGGATAGTCACTTCCATAATTGGTGCTGGTAACAGTGGACAGCCACATGCAAAAGAATGAAACTGGACACTTGTCTTATACCATACATAAAAATCAACTCAAAATGGATTAGACTTGAATGTAAGTCCTAAAACAATAAAACTTCTAGAAGAAAATATAAGAGGTAAGCTCCCTGACATTGATCATGGATTTTTTGGATTTGACATCAAAAATAAAGACAACAAAAGCAAAAATAAACAAGTGGTACTACATCAAACTATAAAGCTTCTTCACAGCAAAGGAAACCATCAATAAAACAAAAAGGCAACCTACAGAATGGGAACAAATATTATAGTTCATATATCTGATATGGGGTTATATCCTAAATAAAGGACTCATAAAACTCAATAGCAAAAAAAAAAAAAAAACTGACTTAAAAAATGGGCAGAGAAACTGAATACACATTTTCCCAAAGATGACATATAGATGGCCAGGAGATACAAGAAAAGGTGTTGAATATGACTCATCATCAGAGAAATGCAAGTCAAAACCACAATGTGATATCACTTCAGACCCATTAGAACAGTTATCATCAAAAACATAAAAGGTAAGTGTTGGTGAGGATGTGGAGAAAACAGAATCCTTATGTACTATATATAGGTGGGAATGTAAACTGGTACGGCTACTATGGAAAACAATATAAAGTTTTATCAAAAAATTAAAAATAGAACTATACTATGATCCAGCAATTCCATTTCTGGGTATATAAACAAAGGAAATGAAAACAGGATCTCAAAGAGATATTTGCACTTCCAAGTTCATTGCAGCAATATTCATAATATCCAGAGTATGTAAATAATGTAAGTGTCCATCAACAGATGAATGGATAAAAATATGTGATATACAAATGACATATGCTATAAAGGGTTAGAATCTAAAATATATAAAGAACTTATACAACTCAACACCAAAAAAACAAATCATCCAATCGAAAAAAATGGGCAGAAAACACGAACAGACATTTCTCCAAAGAATACACAAGATGGTTAACAGACATGAAAAGATGCTCAACATCACTTACCATCAGGGAAACACAAATAAAAACCATAATGAAGTACTACTTTGCACCTGTCAGAATGGTTAAAATAAAAAACACAAGAAGCAACAAGTGTTAGTGAGAATGTGGAGGAAAAGGAACCCTCAACTACTGTTGGTGGGAAGCAAACTGATTCAGTCACTGTGGAAAACAGTATGGAGTTTCCTCTAAAAGTTAAAAACAGAACTACCCTACAATCCAGTAATCGCACTACTGGGTATTTACCCAAAGAATACGAAAATAGTAATTTGAAAAGATATATGTACCCTTATGTTTATTGCAACATTATTTACAATAGCCAAATTATGGAAGTAGCTCAAGCGTCCATTGACTGATGAACGGATAAAGGTATGTTATACATGTACAATGGAATATTACTTAGCCACAAAAAAGAATAAAATCTTGCCATTTGTAATAGCATGGATGGATCCAGAGAGTATAATGCTAAGTAAAATAAGACAGTCATAGAGAGATAAATACTGAATGATCTCCCTCATATTTAGAATTTAAGAAACAAAACAAAGGAAAAAAGACACAAACCAAAAACAGATTCTGAGCTATAGAAACAAACTGATGGTTACCAGAGGGGAGGGTCACGATGAGCACTGAGTAATGTATAGAATTGTTGAATCACTATATCGTACACCCCAAACTAATACAACACTGCATGTTAACTATCAATTAAATTTTTTTTTTAATTTTTTTTTTCAACGTTTATTTATTTTTGGGACAGAGAGAGACAGAGCATGAACGGGGGAGGGGCAGAGAGAGAGGGAGACACAGAATCGGAAACAGGCTCCAGGCTCCGAGCCATCAGCCCAGAGCCCGACGCGGGGCTCGAACTCAGGGACCGCGAGATCGTGACCTGGCTGAAGTCGGACGCTTAACCAACTGCGCCACCCAGGCGCCCCATCAATTAAATTTTTAAAGGTGATATGTGTACATACAATGGAAATAGTATTCAGTTATCAGAAAGAAGGAAATCCGGCCATTTGTAACAACTTGGATGGGCCTTGAAAACATTACACTGACTGTACAAAATCAACAAAGAAAGATAAATGCTGCATGGTTTCACTTATATGTGGAATCTAAAAAAAAAAAAAATGTCAAACCAAAAGAAATAGAAAATAGAAAAGTGGTTGCCAGGGGATGAAAGGTAGGGAAAATAGGGAGAGTATGGTAAAAGGGTACAGGCTTTCAGTTATTGATGAATAAGGTCTGAGGATCTAATGAAAACCATGGTAACTACAGTTGCTAACACTGTATTGTAAAATGGAAATCTGCCAAGAGAGCAGAACTTAAATATTCTGACCGAGAGGGAGAGAAATATGTGAAGTGATGGCTATATTAATTAACTAGATTGAAAGAATCATTTCACAATGTGTATGTATATCAAATCACCATAACGTATACTGTAAATATCTCAGAATTTTATATTTCAATCACGCTTCAATAAAGTTGAAATTAAAGTGCCTATACTGACTTAAAAAAGAAACAAATGTGGTAGATATTAATCTAATTATATTAATAATCACTTTGAATGTCAACAGTCTAAATGCTTCAATCTAAAGACAGAGATTTTCAAATAGTTATAAACAGAGAGGGAGGGAGGCAAACCATAAGGGACTCTTAAATACAGAGAACAAATTGAGGGTTGATTGGTGGGGCAGGGGGGAGTCAGGGGAGTGGGGAAAATGGGTGATGGGCAGTGAGGAGGGCACTTGTTGGGATGAACACTGGGTGTTGTATATAAGTGATGAATCATGGGAATCTATCCCCAAAACTAAGAGCACATTGTATACACTGCATGTTAGTCAACGTGATAATAAATTATATTTAAAAAATAAACAAAGACAGAGATTTTCATAGTGGCTCAAAAATAAAAAAAAGAAGACCTACCTATATGTTGCCCATAAGAAACCCACTTTAAATATAAAGACATATATAGAAAAAAAGTAAAGGGATAAATAAAAATGTACCACGTCAACACTAAAAAAAAAGCTGGGGTAGCTTTAATTTCATACAGAGCAGACTTCAAAGCAAGGAAAGATAGAAGAGATAAATAGAGCCATTACATAATGATAAAGAGTTCATTTTTCCAAGAAGACACAATAATCCTCAATTTGCATGCGTCTAAGAACAGAACATCAGAATATGCGAGTCAAAAACTGAGAGAACTGTAATGAGAAATAGGTGAATCCACTATTATAGTTAGGGAGTTCAACACCCTTCTATCAGAAATGGACAGACTCAACAGGCAGAAAATCAGTGAAGACATAGTTAAACTCAACAGCACTACCAAGGAACTGGATCTAAATGAGAACTACAGCTGACTTCATCCAACAATGGCACACTGCACACAATATATGCTCTCAGATCACCAAAGGATTAAAATAGAAATCAATAACAGAAAGATAACTGGAAAATCCCCAAATACTTGTAGATTAAGCAACACACTTCTAAATAATATAGGGTCAAAGAAGAAATCTCAGGAGAAATTTAAAAATATTTTCAACTAAATGAAAATAAAAACACAACTTATCAATATTTGTGAGATGTAGTGAAAGCAGTGCTTAGAAGGAAATTTTTAGCTTTGATGCAAATATCAGAAAAGAAGAAACATCTAAAATCAATCATCTTAGGAAACTAGAAAAAGATGAGCAAATTAAATCCAAAGTAAGCAGAAGAAAAGAAAAAAAATAATTAGAGCTGAAACCAATGAAAGTGAAAATAGGAAATCAATAGGAAAAAATTAACAAACCAAAAGTTGGTTCCTTGAAAAGATTAATAGAAATGATAAACCTTAAGGCAGGCTAACTAAGAAAAAGAGAGGGAACAAATTACTAATACCGAAAATACAGGACACCGCTAAAGATTCCATAGACAGTAAAAGAACAATAAAGGAAAATTATGAAGAACTCTATGTCCACAAATCTGATTACCTAGATGAAATAAAAGACGATTCCTTGAAAGACACAATGTGCCAAAACTCACACATGAAGAAACAGACAATCTGAATAGGCCTGTATTTATTAAAGAAATTGAATCAATAATTAATAACCTTCCCATACAGAAAGCAGAAGGTCCAGATGAGTTCACTGGTGAGTTCTACCAAATTAAGGAAGAAATTATACCAGTTTTCTTTCAGACGGCAGAAGCAGAAGGAATACTTCTAACTCATTCTATGAGGCCAGTATTGCTCTAATACCCCAAACAGACAAAGGTGTTATAAGAAAACTGGGTTGCCTGGGTGGCTCAGTCCGTTAAGCCTCTGACTTCGGCTCAGGTCATGATCTCACAGTTCCTGAGTTCGAGCCCTGCATGGGGCTGTGCTGTCAGCATGGAGTCCCTTCAGACCCTTTGTCCTCCTCTCTCTGCCCCTCCCAGGTCATGTGTGCGTGTGCCTGTGCCTGTGCACTCTCTCTCTCTCTCTCTCAAAAATAAACTAAACATTAAAAAAGGGAAACTAAAGAAAAATATGTCTCATGAACATAAATGAAAATGTCTTCAACTAAATATTACCAACTTGAATCCAACAATGTATAAAAAGAATTATATGGAATGACCAAATGAGATTTATCCCCGGTATGTAAAGCTGGTTCAACATTTGAAAATTAATGAATGTAATCCATCGCATGAACAGACTACAGAAGAAAAATCACACAATTATATAAAAAAATGGAGATAAATCATTTGAAAATATCCAACACCCGTTCATGATAAAAATTCTCAGTACATTAACAACGGGAACTTCCTCAATTTGATAAAGCATATATACAAAAAAATCTACAGTTAATATCATAATGATTGGTGAGAAATTAGAAATTTTCCCTATAAGATCAGGAAGAAGACAGAGATGTTCCCTCTTACCATTCATTTTTAACAATATAATGGAAATGCTAGCTAAGTATTTCTTGCCTTGAAATAAGACAAGAAGAGGAAATAAAAATGTACACTTATTGGGAAGGAAAAAGTAAAACTGTCTTTGTTCATAGATGACATAATTGTCTATGTAGAAAATCTGAAAGGACCAAATTAAAAGAAACCTCTGGAACTAATAAGTGATTATAGCAAGGATGCAGGTTAATATACAAAAGTCAGTCCCTTTCCGATACATCAACAATGAATAGGTAGAGTTTGAAATTAAAAACACACTATCATTTAAATTAACACTCAAAAAATGAAACAGTTTTAAATATGACAAAATATGTCAAAAATCCATATAAGAAAAAGTACAACACTTCAGTGACAGAAATAAAACTAAATAAGCAGAGAGACAGTCTATGTTCATTAATAGGAAGACTCAGTATTGTCAAGATGCCAGTTTTTATCAATTTCATCCACATGTTCAATGCTATCCCTATAAAAATCCCAGCAAGTTATTTTGTGTATACTGACAAACTAATTCTAAATTTTATATGGAGAGGTAAAAAATCAGAATAAATAATGCATCATTGAATAAAAACAAAGTTGGAGGATTGACACTACTCAACTTCAAGACTGGGACTGAAGAACAAATGGATTAATGGAACAGAATCGAGAGCTCATAAACAGACCCAGAAAAATGAGTAAAGGCAATACAATAGAGCAAAGATAGTCTTTTCAAACAATGGTGCTGAAACAACTGGACATCTGCATGAAAAAAAGAAGCTAGACTATTAACATATGTCAACCTTCATAAAAATTAACTCAAAATGGATACAGACCTAAATAAAATGCAAAACTATAAAACTCCAAGAAGATAACAAAGAAAAGTAAGATGACCCTAGGTTTGGTGATGGCTTTTTAGATAAAACACCAAAGGCACAATCCATGAAAGAAGGAACTGATAAACTGGATGTCACTAAAATTAAAATTTTCATCTCTGCAGAAGACAGTGGCATGAGAATAACAAGGCCACAGACTGGGAGAAAATATTTGCAGAAAACGTAGGTGATTAAAGAGCTGTTATCCAAAATATACAAAGAATTCTTAAAGCTCAACAATAAGAAAGCAAACAACCCAATTACAAAATGGATCAAAGACTTTAATAAATACCTCACCAAAGATGTACAGGTGGCAAATAAGCATATGTCATGAGGAAAATGCAAATGAAAACGAGATTCCACGATATACCTATTAGAAGGGCCCAAACACATAATGCTTACTACACCACATTTTCAATGGGAATACTTGAAGAACTGAGTAGAAGTTGTATTCTTCAATGGATAATTTCTATTTTTTTATGCCAGGCATCTGCAAAAATCACCACTGATGACAACACTAATACAATTCCTTGGCTTAAGGATTTTTGTACAATCTAGAAAACAGAAACTAAGGCCCTGAACACATCTTAGAGGAAATTCACTACCACCCTGCCTGCCCCACCCACCACCCAGATCCAAGGTTTAGAGACAGGAAAATTTCCTTGCTGTTTTCTCTTATGATGCATATTTTAAAAATCTTTTTGTTAAGGGTATAACACTGGGATCCTAAATATATTCAACAACTTCCAATCTGATTCCAAACATTCCATGGATCTTCAGCTTTACCTCCTGCTTCTCATATGCTTGAAGATTTTTTTTAAAGAACAAAACACTTTTTATTAAAACTTGGATCAAAGACAAAATAAAAATTAAAATCAAAGTACACAGAAAATAATAATAATAATAAATAACAATGGCATAGCATTCCTTTTTTCTTTTTTTCATTTCTTTAATATGAAATTTATTGTCAAATTAGTTTTCATACAACACCCAGGGCTCATCCCAACAGGTGCCCTCCTCAATGCCCATCACCCACTAACCCCTCCCTCTCACCCTCCATCAACCCTCAGTTTGTTCTGTTTTTAAGAGTCTCTTATGGTTTGCCTCCCTCCCTTTTTTTTTTCCTTCCCCTCCCCCATGGTCTTCTGTTACATCTGTCAGAATCCACATAAGAGTGAAAACATATGGTATCTGTCTTTCTCTGTGTGACTTATTTCACTTAACATAACACTCTCCAGTTCTATCCACGTTGCTACAAAAGGCCAGATTTCATTCTTTCTCATTGTCAAGTAGTATTCCATTGTGTATATAAACCACAATTTCTTGATCCATTCATCAGTTGATGGGCATTTAGGCTCTTTCCATAATTTGGCTATTGTTGAAAGTGCTGCTATAAACATTGGGGTACAAGTGCCCCTATGCATCAGCACTCCTGTATCCCTTGGGTAAATTGCTAGCAGTGCTATTGCTGGGTCATAGGGCAGGTCTATTTTTAATTTTTTGAGGAACCTCCACACTGTTTTCCAGAGAGGCTGCACCAGTTTGCATTCCCACCAACAGTGCAAGAGGGTTCCCGTTTCTCCACAGACTTGCCAGCAACTATAGTCTCCTGATTTGTTCATATTAGCCACTCTGACCGGCATGAGGTGGTATCTCAGTGTGGGTTTGATTTGCATTTCCCTGATTAGGAGTGACGTTGAGCACCTTTCCATGTGCCTGTTGGCCATCTGGATGTCTTCTTTAGAGAAGTGTCTTTTCATGTTTTCTGCTCATTTCTTCACTGGATTATTTGTTTTTTGGGTGTGGAGTTTGGTGAGCTCTTTACAGATTTTGGATACTAGCCCTTTATCTGATATGTCATTTGCAAATATCTTTTCCCGTTCCATCAGTTGCCTTTTAGTTTTGTTGACTGTTTTCTTTGCAGTGCAGAAGCTTTTTACCTTCATGAGGTCCCAATAGTTAATTTTTGCTTTCAATTCCCTTGCCTTTGGAGATGTGTCATATAAGAAATTGCTGTGGCTGAGGTCAGAGAGGTTGTTGCCTACTTTCTCCTCTAGGGTAGGGTTTTGATGGTTTCCTGTCTCACATTCAGGTCCTTTATCCATTTTGAGTATATTTTTGTGACTGGTGTAAGAAAGTGGTCTAGTTTAATTCTTCTGCATGTTGCTGTCCAGTTCTCCCAGCACCATTTGTTAAAGAGACTTTTTTCCATTGGATATTCTTTCCTGCTTTGTCAAAGATTAGTTGGCCATACAATGGTGGGTCCAATTCTGGAGTCTCTATTCTATTCCATTGGTCTATGTGTCTGTTTTTGTGCCAAAACCATGCTGTCTTGATGCTTACAGCTTTGTACTAGAGGCTAAAGTACGGGATTATGATGCCTCTTGCTTTGGTCTTCTTCAATACTACTTTGGATACTTGGAGTCTTTTGTGGTTCCATACAAACTTTAGGATTGCTTGTTCTAGCTTCGAGAAGAATGCTGGTGCCATTTGATTGGGATTGCATTGGATGTGTAAATTGCTTTGGGTAGTATTGACATTTTAACAATATTTATTCTTCCAATCCATGAGCATGGAATGTATTTCCATTTCTTTATATCTTCTTCAATTTCCTTCATAAGCTTTCTATAGTTTTCAGCATACAGATCTTTTACATCTTTGATTAGGTTTATTCCTAGGTATTTTATGCTTCTTGGTGCAATTGTGAGTGGGATCCGTTTCTTTATTTGTCTTTCTGTTGCTTCACTATTAGTGTATAAGAATGCAACTGATTTCTGTACATTGATTTTGTATCTTGCAACTTTGCTGAATTCATGTATCAGTTCTAGTAGACTTTTGGTGGAGTCTATCGGGTTTTCCATGTATAATATCATGTCATCTGCAAAAAGTGAAAGCTTGACTTCATCATTGGCATTTTTGATGCCTTTGATTTCCTTTTGTTGTCTTCTTGCTGATACCAGAACTTTCAACACTACATTAAACAACAGACATGAGAGTGGACATCCCTGTTGTGTTCATGATCTCAGGGGGAAAGCTCTCAGCTTTTCACCATTAAGGATGATATTAGCTGTGGGCTTTTCATAAATGGCTTTGATGATGTTTAAGTATGTTCCTTCTATCCCGACTTTCTTGAGGGTTTTTATTAAGAAAGGGTGCTGAATTTTGCGAAATGCTTTTTCTGCATCAATTGACAGGATCATATGGTTCTTATTTTTTCTTTCATTAATGTGATGTATCACATTGATTGATTTGCGAATGTTTAACCAGCCCTGCAGCCCAGGAATGAATCCCACTTGATCATGGTGAACAATTCTTTATATATGCTGTTGAATTCGATTTGCTAGTATCTTGTTGAGAATTTTGCATCCATATTCATCAGAGATATTGGCCTGTAGTTCTCTTTTTTTTGTTAGGTCTCTGTCTGGTTTGGGAATCAAAGTAATGCTGGCTTCATAGAATGAGTCTGGAAGTTTTCCTTCCCTTTCTATTTTTTGGAACAGCTTGAGAAGGATAGGTATTATCTCTGCTTTAAATGTCTGGTAGAATTCCCCAGGGAAGCCATCTAGTCCTGGACTCTTATTTGTTGGGAGATTTTTGATAACTGATTCAATTTCTTTGCTGGTTATGGGTCTGTTCAAGTTTTCTATTTCTTCCTGTTTGAGTTTTGGAAGTGTGTGGGTGCTTAGGAATTTGTCCATTCCTTCCAGGTTGTCCAGTTTGTTGGCATATAATTTTTTATAGTATTCCCTGATAATTGGTTGTATTTCTGAGGGATTGGTTGTAATCATTCCATTTTCATTCATGATTTTATCTATTTGGGTCATCTCCCTTTACTTTTTGAGAAGCCTGGCTAGAGATCTATCAATTTTGTTTATTTTGTCAAAAAACCAACTCTTAGTTTCATTGATCTGCTCTACAATTTTTTTAAAATTTTTTAATGTTTATTTATTTTTGAGACAGAGAGAGACAGAGCATGAGCAGGGGAGGGGCAGAGAGAGACGGAGACACAGCATCCGAAGCAGGCTCCAGGCTCTGAGCTGTCAGCACAGAGCCTGACTTGGGGCTCGAACTCACAGACTGTGAGATCGTGACCTGAGCTGAAGTCGGATGCTTAACCGACTGAGCCACCCAGGCGCCCCTGCTCTACAATTTTTTAAGATTGTATATTGTTTATTTCTGCTCTGATCTTTATTATTTCTTTTCTTCTGCTGGGTTTGGGGTGTCTTTGCTGTTCTGCTTCTAGTTCCTTTAGGTGTGCTGCTAGATTTTGTATTTGGGATTTTTCTTGTTTCTTGAGATAGGCCTGGATTGCGATGTATTTTCCTCTCAGGACTGCCTTCGCTGCCTCCCAAAGCGTTTGGATTGTTGTATTTTCATTTTCATTTGTTTCCATATATTTTTACATTTCTTCTCTAATTGCCTGGTTGACCCATTCTTTCATTAGTAGGGTGTTCTTTAACCTCCATGCTTTTGGAGGTTTTCCAGACTTTTTCCTGTGGTTGATTTCAAGCTTCATAGCATTGTGGTCTGATAGTGTGCGTGGAATGATCTCAATTCTTTTATACTTAGGATGGGCTGTTTTGTGATCCAGTATGTGATCTATCTTGGAGAATGTTCCATGTGCACTTGAGAAGAAAGTATATTCTGTTGCTTTGGGATGCAGAGTTCTAAATACATCTATCAAGTCTATCTGATCCAATGTATCATTCAGGGCCCTTGTTTCTTTATTGATTCTGTGTCTAGATGATCTATCCATTGTTGTAAGTGGGGTATTAAAGTCCCCTGAAATTACCACATTCTTATCAATAAGGTTGCTTATGTTTGTGATGAATTGTTTTGTATATTTGGGGGCTCCCGTATTCGGAGCATAGACATTTATAATTGTTAGCTCTTCCTGATGGATAGACCCTGTAATTATTATATAATTCCCTTCTTCATCTCTTGTTACAGCCTTTAATTTAAAGTCTAGTTTGTCTGAAATAAGTATGGCTACTCCAGCTTTCTTTTCCCTTCAGTAGCATGATAGATAGTTCTCCATCCCCTCACTTTCAATCTGAAGGTGTCCTCAGGTCTAAAATGAGTCTCTTGTAGACAGCAAATAGATGGGTCTTCTTTTTTTTTATCCATTCTGATACCATATGTCTTTTGGTTGGTGCATTTAATCCATTTACATTCAGTGTTATTATGAAAAGATATGGGTTTAGAGTCATTGTGATGTCTGTAGGTTTCATGCTTGTAGTGATGTCTCTGGTACTTTGTGGTCCTTGCAACATTTCACTCACAGAATCCCCCTTAGGATCTCTTGTAGGGCTGGTTTAGTGGTGATGAATTCCTTCAGTTTCTGTTTGTTTGGGAAGACCTTTATCTCTCCTATTCTGAATGACAGACTTGCTGGATAAAGGATACTCGGCTGCATATTTTTTCTGTTCATCACATTGAAGATTTCCTGCCATTCCTTTCTGGCCTGCCAAGTTTCAGTAGATAGGTCTGCCACTACTCTTTCTTATGTGTCTACCTTTGTAAGTTAGAGCCTATTTATCCCCAGCTGCTTTCAGAATTCTCTCTTTATCCTTGTATTTTGCCAGTTTCACTATGATATGTCGTGCAGAAGATCTATTTAAGTTACGTCTGAAGGGAGTTCTCTGTGCCTCCTATGCCTGTTTCCTTCTCCAGATCAGGGAAGTTCTCAGCTATGCTTTGTTCAAGTACACCTTCAGCCCTTTTCTCTCTCCTTCTTATGGAATTTCTATGATATGGATATTATGTTGTTTGATTACATCACTTAGTTCTCTAATTCTCCCCTCATACTCCTGGATTTTTCTCTCTTTTTCTCAGCTTCCTCTTTTTCCATAATTTTATCTTCTAATTCACCTATTCTCTCCTCTGCCTCTTCAGTCCATGGTATGGCCGCCTCCATTTTATTTTTCACCTCATTTATAGCATTTTTTAGTTCCTCATGACTATTTCTTAGTCCTTTCATCTCTGTAGCAATAGATTCTCCACTGTCCTCTGTGCTTTTTTCAAGCCCAGCAATTAATTTTATGACTACTATTCTCAATTCTTGTTCTGTTATATTGCTTAAATCATTTTTGATCAATTCGTTAGCTATCGCTACTTCCTGGAGTTTCTTTTGAGGAGAATTCTTCCGTTTTGTCATTTTGGGTAGTCCCTGCGGTAGCTCCAAACTGCAGGGCACTTCCCCTGTGCTGTCTGGAGTAACTTGCGTTGGTGGGCGGGCCGCAGTCAGACTGGATGTCTGCCCCCAGCCCACTGCTGGGCCCACAGTCAGACTGGTGTGTACCTTATCTTCCCCTCTCCCAGGGGCAGGACTCACTTTGGAGTGGTGTGGCCCCTGTCTGGGCTGCTTGCACACTGCCAGGCTTGTGGTGCTGCTTCCATGGCATCTGGCCAAGCCGGGGTGGATCCACAAGGTGCACAGGGGCAGGAGGGATAGGCTTAGCTTGCTTTGCAGTTGGTGGTCCCCTGTGGGAGGGGCCCTGCAGCACGGGAGGAGGCAGGCCCCTGGGAGGGATGGATCCACAGAAGCACAGCGTTGGGCGTTTGCGTGGTGCAAGCAGGTTCGGTGAAGGGAACTGGTTCCCTTTGGAATTTTGGCTGGGGGATGGGAGAGGGAGATGGCGCTTGTCAGAGCCTTTGTTCCCCCACCGAGCTGAGCTCTGTCTTCTGAGGCTCAACCTTCTCCCTCCTGGTGTCCTCTAGCCCTCCTGCTCTCTGAGCAGAGCTGTTGACTTACAACATTCCAGATGTTAAGTCCCGCTGGCTGCTAGAACTCACGCAGTCCGGCCCATCTGCTTGTGCAAGTCAGACTCAGGGGTTCCGTCTTGCCAAACGGGCTGCCCCTCCACTGGCCCAGCTCCCTCCCGCCAGTCCGTGTAGCAAGTACTGCCCCTGAGCCTTCCTATCCTCTTCCGTGGGCCTTTTGTCTATGGCTGACTCCAGAGAGTCCATTCTGCTAGTCTTCTGGTGGTTTTCTGGGTTATATAGGCAGATGTGGGTGGAATCTAAGTGATCAGCAGGACAAGATGAACCCAGCATCCCACTACGCCACCATCCTCTCCCCCCCATATGCCTGAAGTTTTAAGGTAAGCACTGGTTTGAGAGCTTGCTTACATCTCTGGAGTTACTATTTTATTTTGACTACCAATGATTCCCCTTTCTTTCTTTTAGACTCATTCACAAACTTTCAAACATTTAAAAATATATAACTTATCCAATTTTGTTGTTATCTTACAGCTAGGAATTTTTTTCTGGGTATTTAGTGTGGTCCCCAGTCTATATTTCAGAAAAAGATTTTTTTTTCCCAGAAAAAGAATTTCAAAGAAATCATGTGATCTGGACCCGTGCTTTAAGACAGATTGCATAACATCAGCCCCTTCTTTGTAAGCTTCCAGTTTCTGGGAAAATAATTTCAGAAATCCACTTAAAATTCCAAAAGTCAGTTTTTCAAATGGCATTAATAAAACCATTCTGCTCTCAAGAGATTTGTGTACCAACACCTAGCCTTAGTGAGTGTAGAAGCTTCTTTGAGTGAAAACGTGTTGGCTCATGTTAACTACCCAGGCTGAACAACACCACTTATAAAACCAATGCAATCTTAGAGATTATGTTGAACGCAAAAACTTTAAGAATGCATTCTATAAATATTTCTTAATGAAAAAAAGCCAGTTATGTGTATAATAAGACAGAATTGATTTTATTCTTAAATGCTTATTGAGAATGTTAGGATACTCTCTCCAGATCTGGGTGAAAATGCCTGCTTCTCCACATCCTTACAAACATAGGACTTGCATTCTCCTACTAGATGAAACTAATGGGCCTTTGACGCAAAATGACAATCAGTGGAATTTAAGGAGGGCACCTGTTGGGATGAGCACTGGGTGTTGTATGGAAACCAATTTGACAATAAATTTCATATTAAAAAAATGAAGTTCTGAAAAGTGACTCTGGGATTGTATAAAGTTCTCCTTTAGTAACTAAATAATTTCATAAATAGTTGGCCTTATGTAGAGTAAGGAGATACTTTATTGTGGTGTTTGCAACCTTACTGATGATTTGTGCTTTTTTTTTTTGCTGAAATAATATTTAACTCCTGCCAATATATAAAACAAAATAAGAGGGTGACAGAGAAGCTGTTTAAAAACTTTAGTTCTCTGTATGTCAACTATACTTCAATAAAAAAAACCCTTGAGTTCCAGAGTCCACTGACTTGAGTTTGAACCCTAGATTTGCCAATACTAGCTATATGAACAAGGGAAAATTACCTGGGACTCAGAGATCTGAAATGTTCATTAATTTATTATGCCATCAAGTTTCAAATAAAATGCAATTTAGGAATAAGTTCTAAGTTATCTTGAATCTAATCTATTAACAGATTATTCTACCTTGATACTTTTCTTCATACCGAGGATACCGAGGAAATAAAGTTAGCAGGAGGCAGAACAATGTTTACCTTTGTATCTAAAGATTAATTATCGAAAACCAAGATAGACAAATATATATATATATTTTTTCAAAGGCTCTTATAAATTGGAACATTAGTTTTATGGAAGAATTGTTTTGCTTGTCACCCCTCCTCAACTTTGTCTACTTAGAAATTTCCCTGAAGGATTCATTCATGAGGTAGTTGTATACCTTCTAAAAGTGATTCACATCTCAAGTGGTATGATTCCCAACACCATATTCTTGAGCAAATACGCTATACAAATCTAAATAATAGAACTCCCTAGTGAGACTCTTTCACTAGCCCAACAACCAGCATTTTCTACGTTTGCAAACTTTTTCTAACTAAACACTGGTTGTGTGGCAGCTTCTATTATTTGCCCAATAATAACTCTTGTATGCCCCTCCTTCTTAGGAGCTAGGCCAATATTTGATCACAGCTGTGAACAATTTGAGTCAAAAAAGAAGATTATGAAGCGGGGGAACCAAGTCATGGAGCACTGAGTGCCTGCCAGAGAATTGATGAAGGACTTGGGTTAATACCTGGGAATCATAGCTTTATCTAATACTTATAAAACCCAAGGCATAAAATATGTAAAATACGACATGCTTCACGACTACAATGATCCCTCCCAGCCAAAAAAGGTATTGAAACCTGTTTAAGTAGGCTACAATCAGCATGGCTGGCTCTTAATGTAGCAGGTGTAATGTGCCTTTGTGAGATAACTCCAGTGAAAATTGTATTTGGACTTTACTTCAGGATACAGACTAATTAACTCTTTATTTTTTAATAAGACATACTTAAAACTCTTATTGAAGCTACTCTTATGCAATATCAGAAATGAGGTGAACATTGTTAAAAATTCACAAAATTGTAGAATCATTTGGCAGGTGAAACCTTGTTTTACAACTGTGGAGATGAGTCTAAATCCCATTTTATTCCCCCAAAACTAGTCCTATGTATCCTCACCAAGTTAAGAATGGTTTCAGAACTTCTCAATTCCCCATTGGAATTACACTTGTGACATATTGCATAAATTTTGCAGCAATCCAGATGTCAGTTATAGCCTAGAGAAGTTTGTTTACCTGTCAAATTCATGTCTTGTAGAAAGTTCAATGCCATTATCTGAACTTCTGTATATTTTCAGTGAGCTTATACTCTTAGGGTCACCTGTGGCTTTACTGTCCTGTTTCTTTTGAATCAGTGCATTACATAAAGTGTCTTACTATTTAGTGTATTTTGCATAGCATCACTTATCCACTTATTCATTTACCAAAAATTTACTGGGCGCCTATTATGTGTTATATCACATTAAATGTGAGGCACTAGGCTGGTTTTAGGGGAACCAATAAGCTGGTGTGGGAAGGAGACATTTGTTAAATAATCACACAAATAAACAGAACATTATAAATGATAAGTGTTATGATGAAGAAGGGTATGTTTACAAAAACACATAATAAGTAGATTTTTTTCTAGTATAGGAGGTTAGAGACAGTGTCCCTGAAAAAAAAAAAAGGCCATTAATATGTGATCCAAAAGAACGGGAGGAGTTAACGAAGCTAAAGGAGAGGGTCAGAAAGTTTCATGTTTGATTTAATAGTAATGACTTAAGTCCTAATGTAAAAGATTCAGTTCCATAAGAGAGCGTGGAATAGAAAAATGATTTTTAAAAAGCAACAGAAAATGTTCACATCATGAGGTGGAAGGATTCACCCTACAACAGGAAGAAAGGCAGCCCTGTCTTTTCACAGAAGCAAAGAAGGATACCCCAAAGTTAGAGGTTCTTTGATTGGTGTTTTAGGTAGGTGTGTGTGTGTGTGTGTGTGTGTGTGTGTGTGTGTGTGTGTGTGTGTAGTGGTGAGATAAGGAAGTTACCATCTGATGCAAATGGGGAGTTCCATATGGAAAGGCCCTATGATGGGAAGGAAATCATAAAGGAGGGTACTTGTGGCTGAAGTACACAAATCAGGAGGGGCTGATTTTGGGAAATCAAATCCCAAGATATTGGGAAATGTGACAATGTCATATAAAAATTTTAGGTCATGTTATGGGTTGTGGTCATTTTCCAAACAACAATGAAAAGTCACTGATAAGTGTTCTAATGAGGTTTGCATTTCAAAAGAACCCCATGGTTACCCCAATTTGGAGTATTAGTGAGTGGAGAGGCCAAGAATTAAAGTGGGCTATTGTTGTAGTTCACTTGAGGGTTGAAGACAGCTTAGGCTGGGGTGGTGGCTGTAGATGTGGAAAGACAGGGAAATGTGACATATACTTAGGAGATGAAGTTGACAGCTTTTCGATTAACTGGCTATGAGGGCTGATGTTTAAGAGTCAAAGATTATTCCTAAGTTTCTTCCTTAAATAAGTAGTTGAATGGTGATATCACTTACTCTTCAATATAAGTGGACTAAGTAGGGAGATCATAAATTTCATTTTTCACATGGATCTGACATATCTAAAAAGAAATGTCAAATAAGCATTTGGAGTTATCGTCTAGAATTCCAAGGAAGAGTTTTGTTCTGTAGAAATAAAATTTGCAGTTACCAGATGATAAGTGCTAATTAAAACCCTGAATGAAAATAAGATCACTTAGTAAGAGAACACAGAAGAAGAAGAAAGAGAAGTTCAGTTTTAGTTTTGAGGAACTGCAACATTTGGTGTCCAGGGAGCAGGAGAATATAAGACTGCAAACAAGGCAGTCAGTGAGATGAGAGAGCAGAGGGAAAAAACAACACAACAACAAATAAAACAAAAACAAACTAACCAAAAGGGAGAGTAATGACTTTGAAGTCAAAGGATTAAAGTTTTTCAAGAAGAGAGTGGTTACCAATGTCAAGTGCTGTGGAGCACATGAATAAGTTAAGAATTTACATTTTCCAGTGGGGTTTAGTGAGATGACAGTGATGGGAAGAGTCTGGATTAGAGTAGGTTGAGAAGTGGAGGGGGGACACAAAAAGAGGACAATTTTGCCAACTACTTTTCTGAGAAGCTAAGTAATAAGAAGAGAAGAGAGAGAGGGCAGTGGATGGTAGTGGCATGGGAGCAGTGAAAGGTTTTTTTTTTTTTTTTTGAATCATAATGACTTAAGTGATGATGTGAAGGATTCGCTTCCACAGTGAATTTGGAATATAAGAGTCATAAAGGATAAAAAAATACTGTACAGTTTATGAGGCAGAAGGATGCAGCTTATATAGTGGGAGAGGTAGCGCTCCCTTTTCACAGAAGGGAAGAAGGATACTCCCAAGTTAAATGTTCCTTGATTAGTATGTCAGGTAGGGTGGGGGGAGATAAAGGAGTTACCATGTAATACTTCCTCTTTCCATCTAAAATACCATGCTATTGCTTGATTAGTGAGAGATGGAGGAGAAAGCTTGATGCTTTGATTAGTGTGGAGAAGGTTTGAAAGAGCTGTTGCAAAGAGTCTGTGGACACTGTTGAGGACCCCTTGGAGGTTAGAGCTCTTCATTTACAACTGGACCAGTGTGGCTTGTTAACAGGACTTTCCCTGGTGGTGTTTAACTACAGGAATAGAGGAAACAGATGGGTGAGCTATAGAAGATTGGGTTTTAATTAAATGCCACACACACACACACACACACACACACACACACACACACAAAGAATTGGCCCAGACAAAAAAACTTAGCTTCCTTTCTTAATTCCTCCTACTACCATACACATCCTCAAAAACCCATTTATAAAAGGTCTTTGATTTGTGCCTCAGTTTACTTAATTTTTGAGGACAAAAGAGGTTTGTATTGTAGCAGTGCAGCCCATTAACAACTGAACAGACATCTTTTTCTTTCTTTATAATTTATTTAATTTCAAGTTAACTAACATACAGTGTAGTATTGGTTTCAGGAGAACTCAGTGATTCGTCACTTACACACAACACCCAGTGCTCATTCCAACAGGTGCCCTCCTTAATGTCCATCATCTATTTAGCCCATCCCACTACCCACCCTTCTCCAGCAATCCTCAGTTTGTTTTCTGTGTTCAAGAATTTCTTATGGTTTGCCTCCCTTTCTGTTTTTATCTTATTTTTCCTTCCCTTCGCCTGTGTTCATCTGTTGTGTTTCTTAAATTCCATGAGTGAAATTATATATTTGTCTTTCTCTGACTGACTTATTTTGCTTAGCATAATACACTCTAGTTCCATCCACCTTGTTGCAAATGGCAAGATGTCACTCTTTCTGATTGCCAAATAATATCCCATGGTATATATATACCACATTTTCTTTACCCATTCATCAGTCGATGGACATTTGGACTCCTTCCATAAATCGGCTCTTGTGGATAGTGCTACTATAAACATTGGGGTGCATGTGCCCCTTCGAATCTGCATTTTTGTATCCTTTGGATAAATACCTAGTAGCGCAATTGCTGGATTGGAGGGTAGTTCTATTTTTGACTTTCTGAGGAACTTCCATGCTGTTTTCCAGAGTGGCTGCACCAGTTTCCATTCCCACCAACAGTGTTAAGAGTGTTTGCCTTATTCTGCGTCCTCTCCAACATCTGTTGTTTCCTGAGTTGAATACCACCTCATTCTGTTGAATGGCTCTTCCGTCTTTCCCTTTCTCTACCTCTCCTTTTCCTCTAGTTTCTAGTTCATTTCTAATGCAGAATACTGAGCCATCCCTTTTGTTTCGTTGCTTCCTGCTAAACTCCACCCTCAGAATGTCACCTTCTCCCAGAAATTACTTATCAACATGTTTTCCTAAACGAAGACAGTTCCTGCCCTGTAATAAATTCAAGTGCCAGTAGTTAAGTGGAAATTTTTTTTCATCCATGACATATCATTATTTATTTAACTCTCTCTGTAATAATTTCTTCTAAAGATGTCTTTGTTCTTTTCAATGTCAGAAGAAACATGTTTGTCCTATCCTCTGTCATCAGCTGTCAAATGTGTGACCATGGGGGTCATTTCATGGCTGTAGATTATGGATAGACAAATTGCAGCCTGAGGGACAAATTAGAACACAGCCACACTCTGTTTATTTATTATCTATGGCTGTTTTTGTGCTACAACGGTACACTTGAGTAGTTATGACAGAGATTGTTCAGCTTGCAAATTGAAAATATTTACTACCTGGCTATTTAACAAAAAATGTTTGCCAGCCTGTTTTAGATCCCAGTTTATCCTTCTGTGTCATGAAGGTATCTGAGGGAGGAATCATTATCTTTTCAGTTTTAATATTTGAAGGTGCTAAAGCTATAGCTATTAGGCCTCTACATAAAAAGTCACCTGAGAGGATTTGACTACCGTTGACAAGTAGCAATTCTGGGCTCTATCATTCTCTATACTTTTACTCTGCTTTCTGTTTATTAATAGAATATATTACTCTGGCATGATATGGGATATATTTATTTATCTTTCTGTTTCCCTCTATTGGAACATACATTTCATGAAGGAAAAAAAACTGGTTTTGTTCATCACTGTTTCTCAGTGCCTAGAATAATCTGGCACACAATAGGTGCTCAATTAATGTGTTAAAGAAATGAATAAATGAAAGGATGAAATATTCTCATTGGAATTTCTCTCCAGTCCCATATATAGAGACAGGAAACACTCAGATGAAGGTGAATCATTGTTACTGAAGCTTTCTTAAGTTGCTCGGGGCTCCTAGGGGATTTGTTATGGACTGAATGTTTTTCTCTCCCTAAAATTCATATGCTGAAACCCTAACTCCCAATGTGTCTGAATTTGGAAATGGCAAACTATTTTTAGCTTTGCAAGGAAACTTTGACCCCAGCAAATAAAAGAGAAGATAGATGGGATTAACAGAAAATCTCCTTTCTTTCTCTACTTTTACAATTCTCCACATGAGAACTCAATCACTTGGCTGCAACAAATATTTTCACTGTCTTCTCCTCAAATTGATTTCTTGGAGAACACGATATAGAAGGAATACAATGGAGAGGCATTATTCTGTTATCTAATTTTGATAAGATGCCTTGGCTTTTTTTCTTTTAAGTCCAATATTTTGTTTGTTTCTAGCTACATGGATTAATGACTCTTTGTTGGACTACATTAATATGAAGGTCCCTTAACCCCATGCCTCTCATATATTAATATTACTTGCAAATTTTGGCTTGTCCATGAGTTTTATTCCTATCAGTTTTCTGAAGAAGCAGGTATCAAGTAAAATGCTGTGACCATCATTTTAAAGAAAAATATAAAACTAGAGGATTGCATATTGACACAAATGTTAAGGCAATTTGGTTCTAGCTCCTGATTTAACTAACTCGTTAAACTATCTTGATCATGTCACTTAATGTTTTCTCAAGTAAGATTCTTTATCTGAAGAATTAGGGGAGTTAATTTAAACCTCACTTCTATCATACAATTTGGGGTGACAGAAGATGGTCTCTAAATTCTTATCTAACTTCAAATAATAGTCCATGATGCTAAATACTTGGCCCATAGTTATATTAGCATACAATATGTAGAAATTAAATTAGATTCCTCAATGACATTTCAAGCCAATTTTCTAGAAGCTCAGTTGATTGGAATGAATTTAATTGCTCAACTATTTGACTTTTCTTATTCAAGTGAAACAAAATTACACAATTCTGTGCAATTCACTCATCAGTAATTATTAGCAAAATCATTTGAAATATATTCAGTCTGCAATTAAAAAAGAAAATGCCCTGGAAGTAACAAAGTCAAAGAATGAGAATGACTCATCTAAACTGTTGAATCTTGATTAATTGTTTGTCAGAGGCATCCTCATTAGAAATCTAATGATTAGAGATTCCAATGACATCCATTTAATTTTTCAAATCTCTATTTAATTTACCACACTGTTTACCAATGATATTAGTCTTTTGTATTGTGAGAAATTTGGTCTAAAGCTTATGCAACTGATTTTTAAGTTAAAAAAAGACACAGTTCCAAAATTTTTCTCCAAATATCTTTCCAGTATTTAAGTTATTTTTATCTTTAATACAATAACTGATATTTGTAATAAGTCACTTATAAATCATGGTAAATTTTTCCCCTATTAACCAATTAAAGGACTTATATACTGAAAGAATACTTTATCCTGATAAAGCACTGAAGAAAGTTTTCTCCAACAAATGCCTATTTTCATGAATTTACCCTCTACAGTTACATAATGGTTCATGAGGCAGGATTCATAAAACCTAAATTTAGTTTGTGTGGCAGACACTCAGTTGTCTAACCTAATAGCCATCTTGACATTTGACCTCTTTCTTTTTCTGACTATAAGTGATAAAAAAAAATAGCAGAGAATCAGGGGCACCTGGGTGGCTCAATCAGTTGAGTGTCTGACTTTGGCTCAGGTCATGGTCACATGGTTCGTGGGTTTGAGCCCTGTATCAGGCTCGCTGCTGTCAGCACAGAGCCTGCTTCATATGCTCTGCCTCCCTTTCTCTCTGTCCCACCCCACTCGCTGGCTCTCTCTCTCTCTCTCTCTCTCTCCCTCTCAAAAATAAATAAACATTTAAAAACTAGTGGGGAATCAGCTCACCAACCTTCATGAAGCTAGAAGTGATCACATGACACATATTCAATCAATGAGATGTAAGGAGTTGTACACGACTGTCCTAGGAAAAATTTACTTCTGTGATAAAAGGGAACACGTGTGGGATTATAAGCCATTTCCCCTCTTTCTGCATTGATAATGAACTTCACACTGCAGTTGTAGAAATTCCACTGCCATCATGATGTCAACATACGAAGACCAAAGGCCAACACAGCAAAGATGATGAAACACAAAAAGAGAAAGAATCCAAGTCCTTAATGACACCAAGGGGTGGCTGCACCAACACTACCTGCCATTATCACCTGTGATAATCTTCCTGTGTGAATCTTCCATTTCTTTTAGCCAAGAACATCTCTTGACAGTATAGTTGGTATGATGGTTTGTTTTGATTTGCATACTTAAAAAAATTTAGGCTCTATCTTTCATTCACTAAATTTATTTTTTTCTAATGTAACATTTTGAAGATTTTTTTCTTTTTCAAGTGTTTATTTATTTATTTTGAGAGAGTGAGGTAGAGAGCAAGCAGGGGAGGGGAAGAGACAGAGGGAGAAAGAATCCCAAGTAAGCTCCATGCTGTCAGCTAGAGCCTGATATGGGGCTCAAACTCACAAAGCGTGAGATCATAATCTGAGCGAAAATCAAGAGCCAGACGCTCAACTGAGTGAGCCACCCAGGTGCCCCTCGGATGTAACATTTTAGATAAAAATACGGGTCATGGGTAAGGAGGGCACTTGTGATGAGCGCTGGGTGTGGCGTATGTTAATGATGAATCACTAAATTCTACTCCTGAAACTAATATAAGCTTATATGTTAACTAGAATTTAAAAAAAAAGTTGAAACAACAGCAACAAAAATCTTTGTAAAATCAATGGAACAAAAGGTCCTTAAGAGATTACTAAGGTCTCTCTGCCTTCACATAGAAGCTAAGAGTCACTCAGACATGATGATTTCACTCAAGGTTTAAAAGGAAAAATATTCTGCATTCTATTATTAACCCCTTCTAATGTCTTTTAGGAACATTAAGAATATGGAAGAGGAGGAGGTGGAGAATAGCTCAGAAAAACTTCAATTGACTTCTGGCAGTTGCTGTAAATCCTAAGAGAATGGTATAAAGTCAGGCAGTGTGAATTTAATAGCATCTCTGGGCATCCTGGGAATCTCCCGCAGGGGCTCAATATGGCGAGCAGTTATTTGTTGCCAGTGCCCTTTACGTTTGCACTTCTTGTAACTCTGGACATTACCTTTATTTTTATTTCTCTCAGATTGTTTTTCTCACCCTTCGTGAGACATATCCTATATTGGGAAATTAGGTCAATAAAATTCAGCAAGTGAGATATGAAAAAAAATCACAGTGAGAGAGAAAGGAAAATAGCAATATTCAAGGTCACATCAACCACGTTTAACATTCAATTTCACACATTCTAGTCAGGCGTGAATATATATGATGTGATAAATTGTATCAAAAAGCGGAATCTTCTGGTTCCAAGCACAAGGATGAGAAAACCTATAAGAGAACCTTACTTCATTCTGTTTTTAACTTCTCTAAGTTCTTCTATCATTTTTTGTCTCATAATCAATAGGGCAAAGTAATAATAAAATCTGGGACTACAATGAAAAGTGTAACTTGGGCTGAGAACATGGTGACAACTGTCAGAAAAGAGGGTTCAGACCTCCCAAGACACCATCCACCTGCAGTCACATTGTGTAAACGTGGAAAGGAAAGGTATGTGTGTTCGCAACACCTCATTGACGTGGCAGTCAAAAAGCAGCATGAATTATGTTTTTTATATCTTTCATTCCTAAATCTATCATTTTATTACTTAAGCCTTAGCAAGAAAAATATTTTTAATATTTCCCTCAGAGCCAGCAATAGTGATTTTGTCCTATATTCATCTTTACTTCACCAAAATGTGCCACACTGAAGAAAATACATATAATAACATAATCTGAACATGCCATACAATGAAGAATAGAAAGATACAATCAGATATCCAGATGGGAGCAAATAAGGCACAAGATTCTCCCTTTTCCAAGGTGGTCATTGGGTGTCTTGCTCTCTGAGTCACAGAATAAAGAAAATAAAATGGTAGAGAATTCACTGAAGGCAATGCACAATAGGAGCAATATAGCAGATGCTATAAGCAATTTTTGAATAATTGAATGGAGGAATAAAGTGGTATTAATAGGTGAATGAAAGAATTAATAAAGTGATAATTAAAACTATAACAACAGACTTAGACTTTTTGGCAACTAATGAAATCTTATTTTAAAGAGCTTATTTTGCTTTTAGAACTATAGCAGAAACCATAAACACTGTAAGTTGTGCTCCGAGAATAAAATACAGACCTTTATTAAAACATGCATTTACTTAGCTAATTAATAAAGATGTGGTTGTGTTCACCTGGAAAGCAATATGAAAGGAGGGATGTTCTATGTGAGCTTTAGAACGTGTATTCTGCTATTAGATGAAATATTCTGTAGATGTCAATTAGATCCAGTTGAATGACAATGCTGTTGAGTTCAATTATGTTCTTACAGACCTTCTGCATGCCAAATCTGTTCATTACTGGCAGCGGGATGCTGAAGTCTCCATCTACAATAGTGCATCCATCTATTTTTCCTTGCAGTTCTACCAGTTTTTGCCTTAGGTATATTAATACTCTTTTGTTAGGTCTACGCAGATTAAGGATCGTTATGTATTTTTAGAGAATCAATCCCTTTACCATCATATAATGCCCCTCTTTAACCCTGATAACTTTTCTTGGATTGAAGGTTGCTGTCTGAAACTAATACAGTAATTCTGGTTTTCTTTGGAATAGTGTTAATATAGTTCATCTTTCTCCATTCCTTTATTTTTAATCTATATATGTCTTTATATTGAAAGTGGGTTTCTTGTAGACTACATATAGTTGAGTCTTGTTTACGAAAATCCATTCTGAAAATCTGTTTTAATTGGTGAATTTAGGCCACTGATGTTGAATGTGATTAGCTATATCGTTGGGTTAATAGCTCCCATACTTTTTCAACAGTTTTTTCCTGCCTGTTATGTTTAATTGCACATTTTATAAGATTCTCTTTTCTCTCCTGTCTTAGCATATCAACTGTACTTTTTCTGTTTTTTTTTTTTTTACTTATTTAGTGGTTGTTTGTGAGTTTGCAATATACATTTACAACTACTCTAAATTCACTTTCAAACAACATTATATAAATACATGATGCAAGCAACTTACAATAACAAAGTATGCCTAATTCCTCCCTCCTACATCTTGTATTACTACTGTCATTCATCTTCCTTATCCATAAACTATAAATGATGAATACATGTTGTTATTATAATTCTGAACAAATTATTATCTGTTAAGTCAATTAAGAATAAGAAAAAACAAAAGTTTATATTTTATTGTCAATGATTCCTTCTCTAATGTTCTTCCTTTATTTGTATAGTTCCAAGTTTCTGACCTATATCATTTATTTTTTCACTGAAGAACTTTTTAAAACACTTCTTCCAAGGCAGGTCCACTGCCAACAATTCTCTCAATTCCTGTGTGTCTGAAAAAGTCTTTATCTACTTCTCTTTTGACACATAATTTACAGGGCTCAAATTCTAGGTAGGTGTTGGCTTTTTTTTTAAATCAACACAATGCATATTTCATTCCATTCTCTTCTTGCTTCCATGGTTTCCAAGAAGTCCAACGCAGTTCATTGTTCCTCTGTAGTAAAGTGTTTTTTTCCTTCTGGTTTCTTTCAGGATTTTTTCTTTAGAGCTTTTTCTGTAGTTTGAATATAGCATGTCTAAATGTAGTTTTTCTTGTTGTTCTCTTTTGTTTTCTTTTCGGTGGGGGGGGGGTGGAATTATGCTTCTTGTTGTTCTCTCAGCTTCCCTGACCTATGGTTTGACATCTGACATTAATTTTGGAAAATTCCCAGTCATAATTCCTTTAAATATTTCTCCTGTTCCTTTCTACCTTCTTCTTCTGGTATGCCCATTTGTATGTTACACCTTTGGCAATTGCCCAAAGGATCTTCGGATATTAGGTTTAACATTTTTCAACTTTTTCTCTTGGTTTTTCAGTTTTGGAAGTTTCTGTTCACATATCCTCAAGCTCACAGTACTTTCCTAAGCTGTGCCTATTCTACTACTGAGGCCATCAAAACCATTCTTCATTTCTGGTATGGTGTTTTTGATTTCTATCATATGCTAGGGGCTCTAATGGAAGTATTAGGCAACATATAAGAACAGATGGGTAATGTATGAAGAGAGGTGGAAATCTTAAAAATAAAAAAGTACTAACAATTATAAATGTCTATGCACCAAATTCACAAGCACCCAAATATATAAAACAATTAATCACAAACATAAGCAATCTTATTGGTAAGAATGTGGGAATTACAGGGGACTTTAACACTCCACTTACAACAATGGACAGATCATCTAGGCAGAAAATCAATAAAGAAACAATGGCCCTGAATGACACACTGGACCAGATGGACTTGACAGATATATTTAGAACTTTTCATCCTAAAGCAACATAATATACATTCTTCTCGAGTGCACATGGAACATTCTCCAAGATAGATCACATAATGGTCACAAAACAGCCCTCAATAAATAGAAAAGAATTGAGATAATACCATACACACTTTCAGATCACAATGCTATGAAACTTGAAATCAATCACAGGAAAAAGTTTGGAAAACCTCCAATTGCATGGACGTTAAGAACATCCTACTAAAGAACAAAGGGGCCAATCAGGCAGTTAAAGAAGAAATTTAAAAACATATGGAAACAAATGAAAATGAAAACACAACAGCCCAAACCCTTTGGGATGCAGCAAAGGCAGTCCTAAGAGGAAAATAGATTGCAATACAGGCTCATCTCAAGAAACAAGAAAAATCCCAAAAAGAAAATCTAACAGCACACCTAAAGGAACTAGAAGCAGAACAACAAAGAAACCCCAAAGCCAGCAGAAGAAGAGAAATAATAAAGATCAGAGCAGAAATAAACAATATAGAATCCAAAAAAATAGTAGAACATATAAATGAAACTAAGAGTTGGTTTTTTGAAAAAATAAACAAAACTGATAAACCCCTAGCCAGATTTCTCAAAAAGAAAACAGAGAGGATCCAAATGGATAAAATCACGAATGAAAATGGATTAATCACAACCAATCCCTGAGAAATACAAGCAATTATCAGAGAATACTATGAAAAAATTATATGCCAACAAACTGGACAACCTGGAAGAAATGCACAAATTCCTAGACACCCACACAATCAAAACTCAAACAGGAAGAAACAGAAAATTTGAACAGACCAACAAATAGTGAAGAAATTGAATCAGTTATCAAAATCTCCCAACAAATAAGAGTCCGAGACCAAATGGCTTCCCAGGTGAACTCTACCAGACATTTAAAGCAGAGTTAATACCTATCCTTCTCAAGCTGTTCCAAAAAATAGAAAGGGAAGGAAAACTTCCAGAATCATTCTTACCTTGATTTCCAAACCAGACAGAGACCCCACAAAAAAAGGAGGACTACAGGCCAATATCCCTGATGAACATGGATGTAAAATTTCTCAACAAGATACTAGCAAATTGAATTTAACCACATATAAAAAGAATTATTCACCATGATCAAGTGGGATTCATTCCTGGGCTGCAGACTGGTTCAATATTCACAAATCAATCAATGTGATACATCACATTAATAAAAGAAACGATAAGAACTATATGATCGTGTCAATAGATGCAGAAAAAGCATTGGAGAAAATACAACATGCTTTCTTAATAAAAACGCTCAAGAAAGTCGGGATAGAAGGAACATACTTAAACATCATAAAAGCCATATATGAAAAGCCCACAGCTAATATCATCCTCAATGGGGAAAAACTGAAAGCTTTCCCCCTGAGACCAGGAACATGAAAGGGATGTCCACTCTCACCACTGTTGTTTAACATAGTGTTGGAAATCTGAGCATCAGCAGGCAACAAAATGAAATAAAAGGCATCAAAATTGGCAAAGAAGAAGTCAAACTTTCACTTTTCGCAGACGTCATGATACTCTACCTAGAAAACCTAAAAGACTCCACCAAAAGACTCCTAGAACTGATACATGAATTCAGCAAAGTTGCAGGATACAAAATCAATGTACAGAAATCAGTTGCATTTTTATACACCAATAATGAAGCAACAGAACGAAAAATCAAGAAATCGATCCCATTTATAATTGCACCAAGAACCATAAAATACCTAGGAATAAATCTAATCAAAGATGCAAAAGATCTGTATGCTGAAAACTATAGTAAGCTTATGAAGGAAACTGAAGAAGAAAAAAGAAATGGAAAAACATTCCATGCTCATGGATTGGAAGAATAAATATTGTTAAAATGTCAATACTACCAAAAAAAATCTACACATTCAATGCAGTCCCAATCAAAATTGCATTGGCACTCTTCTCAAAGCTAGAACAAACAATCCTAAAATTTGTATGGAACCACAAAAGACCCCGAATAGCCAAAGTAATATTGAAGAAGAAAACCAAAGCAGGAGGCATCACAATCCCAGACTTTAGCCTCTACTACAAAGCTGTAATCATCAAGACATTATGGTACTGGCTCAAAAACAGACACAGAGACCAATGGAATACAGAACCCAGAATTGGACCCACAAATGTATGGCCAATGAATCTTTGAAAAAGCAGGAAAAAGTATCCAATGGAAAACAGACAGTCTCTTTAGCAAATGGTGCTGGGAAAACTGGACAGTAACATGGAGAAGAATGAAACTAGACCGCTTTCTTACACCACATGCAAAAATAAACTCAAAATGGATGCAAGACCTAAATGTGAGACAGGAAACCATCAAAACCCTAGAGGAGAAAGCAGGCAACAACCTCTTTGACCTCAGCCACAGCAATTTCTTGCTCGACGCATCTGCAAAGGTAAGGAAATTAAAACCAAAAATGAACTATTTGGACCTCATCAAGATAAAAAGTTTCTGCACTGCAAAGGAAACAATGAAAACTAAAAGGCAACCGACAGAATGGGAAAAGATATTTGCAAATGACATATCAGATAAAGGGCTAGTATCCAAAATCTATAAAGAACTTACCAAATTCAACACACGAAAAACAAATAACCCAGTGAAGAAATGGGCAGAAGACATGAATAGATACTTTTCCAAAGAAGACATCCAGATGGCCAACAGACACATGAAAAGATACTCAACGTCACTCCTCATCAGGGAAATACGAATCAAAGCCACGCTGAGATATCACCTCACACCGGTCAGAGTGGCTAAAATGAACAAATGAGGAAACTATAGATGCTGGCGAGGATATGGAGAAACGGGAATCCTCTTGCACTTTTGGTGGGTATTCAAACTGATGCAGCCACTCTGGAAAACAGTGTGGAGGTTCCTCAAAAAATTAAAAACAGAACTACCCTATGACCCAGAAATAGCACTGCTAGGAATTCACCCAAGGGATACAGGAGTGCTGATGCACAGGGGCACATGTACCCCAATGTTACAGCAGCGCTTTCAACAACAGCAAATTATGGAAAGAGCCTACATGTCTATCAACGGATGAATGGCTAAAGATGTGGTTTATATATATACAACGAAATACAACTTGGCAATGAGAAATAATGAAATCCCACCATTTGCAGCAACATGGATGGAACTGCAATGTATTATGCTGAGTGAAATAAGTCAGTCAGAGGACAGATATCATATGTTTTCACTCATATGTGGATCTTGAGAAACTTAACAGAAGTCCATGGCAGAAGGGAAGGGGAAAAAATAGTTACAAACACAGAGGGAGGAAGGCAAACCACAAGAGACTCTTAAATACAGAGAACAAACTGAGGGTGGATGTGGGGGTGGGGGAGAGGGGAAAATGGGTGATGGGCATTGAGGAGGGCATGTGTTGGAATGAGTATTGGGTGTTGTATGTAAGCCAATTTGGCAATAAATTATATTTAAAAAATAAAAAATCATGTAAAACTGCAAAAAAAATAAAACAGTAATGCTAGAAAAGGCTGGTTTTGATACTGTACCAATTTTAATTCTCTATAAATTAGTATAAATTCAATGGAATATCAGTTAATAGATTTTTTCCAGTATGATAAAAATCATTCTTTTTTTTAATGTTTATTTATTTTTGAGAGAGAGTGTGAACAGGGGAGGAGCAGAGAGAGAGGGAGACACAGAATCTGAAGCAGGCTCCAGGCTGTGAGCTGTCAGTACAGAGCCCAATGCAGAGCTCGAACTCACGAACTGTGAGATCATGACCTGAGTAGAAGTCGGACGCTTAACCGACTGAGCCACCCAGGCATCTCGTGATAAAAATCATTCTAAATTTCATTTTAATAATTTGGACTCTGGCATATGATTATGTGGCTGAGAAGATAGAAATCAGGTAATTATCCCAAAATATAGAAGAAAAAAGGAAGTGTAATGACCCCTCTCTCATATTATATATAACCACATACTCTTCTCTATATTTCCTCAATTGTTATAAGACAATTTGGACTCAGCAGAAAGCCAAGGAGCAGAATTTGAAGCCTGTGTGCCCTGTGAGTTTACAAGCTTGGAGCATATATAAAGTATTCAACAGAAAATACATTTTTAATGTTGTAGTCCATAGTAACGGTCATGTCACATATGGGTGCCAAGAGTCTACAATACTCAATTTCCATATAATAATCTTAAACAATTAGTTCCACTAGTGTTCACTGCACCCACTGCTAATGATTCTTTGCTTTCCTCAACTTCCATCTTATGATGTACCCTCTGGCTCTGCATAATATTGTCTTAATTTTTTTTATCCCTGTGCTCATTATGTAAGAGTTAGATCTATTATTTTTTAAATTATTGCATTGAGTGGGAGACTTTAACATAGTGATACTAAAATGCATTTATTTTTCAAGGAATTTATAATTTAAAATTGCACTTGCTTAAGCTATAGCTTACAGCTGGTTGAGCTAGGGTGTATCTCTAGGTTTCCATGGATCCCTCTTCTTTTTTTAATGTGTGTGTTTTAGTCAATTACAAATATTGGACCTAGTAAAGAGGCTCACTTTGAATCCTGTGGGGTGGATGAAAGTACTCACAAAGATGATCCATTTTATTCCATTTAAAGTGCCCCTTGACATATATAAGGATATATTTCAGAATAAACAATGGACAGAAAAAGAAAATATGACACAAAGGAAAAGACAAAAGGATCAATCCAGTAAGTCCAATAGTCTACTAATAAGCATTTTAGACACTGATAATTAATATTATAGAGTAGAAGAAATAAACGGAGAAATAGTAGAAGTTTCCCTAATCTCAATATATATTCTCAATCAAAAATGCCCTCTGGGGGCACCTGGGTGGCTCAGACGGTTGAGTGTCTGACTTCAGCTCTGGTCATGATCTCGTGGTTCATGAGTTCGAGCCCCGTGCTGGGCTCTGTGCTGCCAGCTCAGAGCCTGGAGCCTGCTTCAGATCTGTGTCTCACTCTCTCTCTCTGCCCCTCCCCTGCTCGCACTCTCTCTCTCTCTCTCTCTCTCTCTCTCTCTCTCTCAAAAATAAACAAACATAAAAACTTTATAAAAAATAAATAAACATTAAAAAATTTTAAAGCATTTTCTGATTGTAGGAATAATGCAAATAATTTACATCTGACTTGTTCTTGGGATGCTTGGACAATGAAAAATAAGAGCATAAATGTGTGCTAAGACAGAGTGAAGAGTCATACAGTGTGTGTGTGAGAGAGAGACAGAAAGATACAGAGAGAGTTAGCTGACATTCAGAGGAACCAGGTAAGAATAAGATTTTACAGACGCAAGCTAGGGCATCATGCAACAAGGCCCTCAACATTGAGAAAGAAAATAAACATACAATTTTGTAGCTAGAAAATTATGTATCAAACAGAAAACTAAGAAACTGCTAAGAACTCAGAAATTTTGATAACCATCCACCCTATCTGACAAAAAAGACAGTTTTTTTCAGGAACAAGAAAGGCTAGAAGCCTTGACCAATTCGCACACTGTCAACAAATAAAATGTTGACTAAGCAAAAAATAAGTTATACGCATTTATAAGCTGGAAAGATGATAAATACTGCCTAGATTTTAAGAATTAAATGAAAGTAGAACTTCAAGAGGTAAGCAGGGTGCTTACTTGCCTCTTTCCCTAAGACCAATTGAGCAATCCAGGAGATTTGGGGTAATACTCAAAGCTTGCTGGTGAGCAGGGCAGAGGTTGCAAGATGGAGAACCTTCCTCCTGAGAATGACAATTCCAAGCTATCTTTCACAGAGCCTAAATCCATACTCAGTTGATCCCAAAAAATCTCAAACTTATATTCACTTTAAAGTGAATGTTCTGTAGTGGGCCCGGGGGAGGGTCCCTGGCAGAAGCAAATACGATTTGTTGCTGGGAGACCACAACTTCAATACGTGCCTTAAAGTTCTAGAAAATATTAACTCAGAAGAAAAAATAAACATAAAAAAATCCCACAAAGAAATAAGAAATCACAAGCAAGAGCTAGAAGAAACAACAAATAGTAGAATCAGAACAAAAATGACTTTAGATATTGAAGTTTTTGGACTTGCATGATGAAATAAGTGTATTTGGTATGCTTAGAGTAATAAATTAGGAGACTGAAAGTATGAGTTAGGATATAGAAACTATTAAAAATGACAAAGAGCCTTAGAAAAATGGACCAAATGAATTTATCAACATGAAAAGAATGAAAACAAAAATACAATTGTAACTTTAAAAAGTTCATGTAGTAGTCAATTTCAATTCAGAATTAGGCAACAAGAAGATAAATCAGAAGAAATGATTGAAGGAGAGGAAACTGAAAGAAAATATATTAAAAGGCATGGAGCACAGATGAGAGGATCTATCATATTTCTACCTGGAGTTCTTGGAGAAGAGAGAGGTTTGTGGGAGAGAACATTTGGAAAGACACTTAGTAATTTCCCAGAAATTAAAGACAGATTTCAGAAGTCCAGTGAATTCAAAGGAATGGAGTTTCATGGTACCATCTACTAGGGGACAAGAAGGGCTTCGTATGACTAATTCTGACTTATTCAAGGTTTGCAAGGTTGATGTAATGCTAGAATATTAATTTATATAATTATATTAACAGAAGATGAAAAAAGAAACAATATAGTACCACAATGTACCAAAAACTTAAGAGAAATATAGGTGGGGGATATGGTGAAAAGTGCCACACTGCTTATGTGTTATGAAAGGGAGGGAGGGAGATTGAGGTTCTCCAAAGAGGATAAATTGGGACACAGGGACTATTACAATAAAGTGATAAAACTCTGAAGGGATAAAAGCAGTACTTTTTAAAAAAAATTAAGTTGAGGTAGGTTAACGTACAGTGTAGCATTGGTTTTGGGAGTAAAACCCAGTGATTCATCTCTTAAATATGACCCCCAGGGCTCATCCCAACAAGTGCCTCCTTAATGCCCATCACCAATTTGGCCCATCCCCCCTTCTGTTACCAGTTTCTTCAGAAGCGGGACTAAGAATGGAAGGAGGGGAAAAAGATACATGTCATTTTGTGTTCTTTGCTCTCTTGAATATCGTCCCTTCAACATACATGCACATCTTTTATAATACAAATTTAACAAAACATAAGCAAACAGAAAAGAAAAACAAAGAAGTTTAAGGCATATTTTTGTGTTGATTTGGACATATACTCTAGATAAACTAAATGGAAAAAGGAAGCTGTAGATGAATATATGTATGTAATATGCTCACATTCATAAATATGTTCTGACAGCATGTACAAAAAATTGAAAATAGTCTGTGAATAGAGAATGAGTGCATCTTTTCCACTGAGATATTAATTTCACAATAACAAAGTACCACAATAAACATTATGTGTAACTCCTCCACCCCCTAAGCTGACGTTATTGATCCAGTTTTTTATCACTTATAAAATATTATGTCCCTACTGTTCGCAGAATTCTTTCTTTAAAATTGGGGACCACAGATGCTAGGCATTTTATAATCGGCAGGATAGTCTACAAAACAAGGAGTTGCTCACCCAAAATACCCACAGCACCCCCACTAAGACAAATAAGTTTCAGCTTATAGATGGACTTTGTTGGTTTCTTTGCTCACACTGTTTCTTGTGTGTGATGTCTTCTTCTTTTTTGGATTTTTAAAGAAGTTTTTCAAGACCATATCTTTCAGACATATTGTTTTTCTGGAAAAGATTACATCTAGTATATTTTCCAAATCCTTTCATGTTTAAGAATCTATTTCCCGGGGCGCCTGGGTGGCGCAGTCGGTTAAGCGTCCGACTTCAACCAGGTCACGATCTCGCGGTCCGTGAGTTCGAGCCCCGCATCAGGCTCTGGGCTGATGGCTCCGAGCCTGGAGCCTGTTTCCGATTCTGTGTCTCCCTCTCTCTCTGCCCCTCCCCCGTTCATGCTCTGTCTCTCTCTGTCCCAAAAATAAATAAACGTTGAAAAAAAAATCTATTTCCCATGATTAAATGGGTCCAGAATTCAAGGTACAGAATCATTTACCCTCATACTTTTGAAGACATTTATTTCATCTTTGCCAAATAGCATCCCTTATTGGAAAAAAAAATAAAAGTCTAATTCTTCTTATTATGTAATCACTTTTTTCCCTCTTGTTCTAGGATGTGATCTTTTGGGTTCAGGAATATCCCTAGTACGTGTCTAAAGGTACTTCTTATTTTATTATTTCTTTTTGGTATTTAGAATCTGTATCCTTGAATTCTCGTATTGCTGTTAGAAAGAAGAAGTAAAATCACAGAAGTATGAGAATGTCTTGGCCTTGCCAATGTTAGAGTATCAGGGAAAGAACTGATCAGGAAAGTAAGTAGGTAAGATTAAAAGCAGTTAGTTTTTAACTTTCTTTTTGGATGAGCGATACTTAGTCTCTCCTGGGTAAGAATTTCACTCCTCTCAGAATGGGGGTTTCCAAAAGCAATGGACTATTTTTTGCAATTTATTTAATTGCCTAGAGATATAACTGAGAAAATTATCTGACAGAACCAGCAGTGCCTTGGTTTCATATAAGAATGGGTAAATCAGCAAATTAGCCTACTTGCGCAAAAGCATTAATGGACATTTAAAGACTTCTGTAATAACAATTTTAATTCAGTCCAGCTATCTTTACCAAAGCAATTTGGAGATAATTTCAGAAATTGTATTTCAAATAAAGGAAGGTTCAACTGGTTATCACTTGTGTGATAAAACCCATCACGAGAATGCCACCACATTTCTACTTGCTTCTTAATAAGCACCTATCACTTTATTAATATTCATCCATTCATTTGTCACATTTTGGGGAGGATGAAATAAATCCTTTTCTTTCCCATTTTATAGAGAATGAAACTGATGTTCAAAAGAAAATAAATAATCCACCGGTTTGCATTAATTTGTTTACTCACTCAGTCAACATCTCTTGAGCTCTTACAAAAGCCAGGCACTACTATGGCTACTGATAATACAAAGATGACCAACGACTTTTCAGTGCACTGTGTAAGATAGGTATGATATTGTTACAATACAATGTTTGTAGACTATTTCCAAATGAAACGGAAATTTCCTTAGTATAAAAATCTTTGGTATCCCAGTCTATAAGTCTCTCTTTTGGTTCAAGGGTCTCCATGCTTTCTTTTTGTCACTATGTTCTTACTTTGTCCCAACCATCTTCTTCAGTGATACTTCTTTTTTTTAAGTTTATGCATTTATTTTGCAAAAGAGAGAGTGCAAGCAGGGGAGGGGCATAGAGAGATGGAGAGAGAGAGAGAGAGAGAGAGAGAGAGAGAGAGAGAGAGAGAGAATCCCAAGCAGGCTCCACACCGTCAGCACAGAGCCCAATGTGGAGTTTGAACTCATAAACCATGAACTGTGAGATCATGACCTGGATTGAAACCCAAGAGTCGGATGCTTTACCAACTGAACCACCCAGGCATCCCTTCTTCAGTGATACTTCTAAAGCTTAAGTCTAATAATGCTCTTGATTGATAGAAACACTCAAATTACCTTCCCAGCCCTAAGAAAAGGGCATGTGAGAGCACACACAAGACCCAATCTCAGTATGTATTGTCATATCCCTCAGTATGTCTTTTAATGTCTCCACCTCATTAAACATTTAAATCATACCAAAACCAATCCGGGAGCACAGAATGTTTTTCCGTTTCTTTGTATCTTTTTCAATTTCCTTCATAAGCTTTCTACAGTTTTCAGCATACAGATCTTTTACATCTTTGGTTAGGTTTATTCCTAGATTATTTTATGATTCTTGGGGCAATTGTGAATGGGATCAGTTTCTTTATTTGCCTTTCTGTTGCTTCCTTATTAGTGTATAAGAGTGCAACTGATTTCTGTACATTAATTTTGTATCCTGCGACTTTGCTGAATTCATGTATCAGTTCTAGCAGACTTTTGGTGGAGTTATCTGCAAAAAGTGAAAGCTTGACTTCATCTTTGCCAATGTTGATGCCTTTGATTTCCTTTTGTTGTCTGATTGCTGATGCTAGCACTTCCAACACTATGTTAAACAAAAGCAGTGAGAGTGGACATCCCTGTCATGTTCCTGATCTCAGGGGGAAAGGTCTCAGTTTTTCCCCATTGAGGACAATATTAGCTGTGGGCTTTTCATATATGGCTTTTATGATGTTTAAGTATGTTCCTTCTATCCCGACTTTCTTGAAAGTTTTTATTAAGAAAGAATGCTGAACTTTGTCAAATGCTTTTTCTGCATCAATTGACAGGATCATATGAGATACCACCTCACACCAGAGTGGCTAAAATGAACAAATCAGGAGACTATAGACACTGGAGAAGATGTGGAGAAACGGGAACCCTCTTGCACTGTTGGTGGGAATGCAAACTAGTGCAGCCGCTCTGGAAAACAGTGTGGAGGTTCCTCAAAAAAAATTAAAAATGGACCTACCCTATGACCCAGCAGTAGCACTGCTAGCAATTTACCCAAGGGATACAGGAGTGCTGATGCATAGGGGCACTTGTACCCCAATGTTTATAGCAGCACTTTCAACAATAGCCAAATTATGGAAAGAGCCTAAATGTTCGTCAACTGATGAATGGATCAAGAAATTGTGGTTTATATAAACAATGGAGTACTACGTGGCAATGAGAAAGAATGAAATCTGGCCTTTTGTAGCAAGGTGGATGGAACTGGAGAGTGTTATGCTAAGTGAAATTAGTCACACAGAGAAAGACAGACACCATATGTTTTCACTCTTATATGGATCCTGAGAAACTTAACAGAAGACCATGGGGGAGGGGAAGGAAAAAAAAGAGGTTAGAGAGGGAGGGAGGCAAACCATAAGAGACTCATAAAAACTGAGAATAAACTGAGGGTTGATGGGGGGTGGCAGAGAGGGGAGGGTGGGTGAGGGGTATTGAGGAGGGCACCTGTTGGGATAAGCACTGGGTATTGTATGGAAACCAATTTGACAATAAATTTCATATTAAAAAATAAAAATAAAAGTAAGAGTACTTGGAATGATAACTACATGAAAAAAAATGAATCATATCAAAACCTACTAATCCCTTCCAACTCCCAAACCTTTTATTTCTGTGGCTTTGAACACACTTCTATTTGCCTAGAAGGTACCTCTTGTATTTCCTCCAAAGGCTTTTTAACTGTTACTTCCACTTAATAAAGCCTGATGTAAACTCTAAGGAAAAAAGTCACCACCATCTCTTTTCCCTCTGACTTTATCTTGTTTTACCCATATCATAGGCCTTACCATACTCTATTGCATTTATTCATTTACATATGTGCATACATATCTCCTAGTAAGTCATGAATTCCTTGAAATCATGGGTAAAGTCTTCTTTATCTTTTTATAAACACTACCTATAAGTATGCTGACATATGGTAGATGATTTTAAAAACTGTCAAACAAGTGCGTTCTCAACAAGAGTATAATGAGAGGAGAACATGGTAGATCAGTTTTCTTCCTTTCCTTTCTGCTGAGAGGAGTGGTTTTCAAAGTGTGATCTCTGGACCTATAGTATAACATCATCTGGGAATGTGTTAGAAAAGCAAAGTCTCAAGGCCTATTCTACCCTCCCCACACCCAAGACCTATGAAAGCAGAAAATCTGGAGGTGGGCTCAACATTTTGTCATTTTTACCAGTCTTCCAGGTGATTCTTAGAGAGGCTAAAGAACTACCTATCCAAAGAAATTGTCTTCCTGTGGCCACTGTGTATGGTGGCCATTTTATTGCTCCTCAAAAAAAATAGATGGAGTAGATGAAGATAACTAAGTCCTTAACTTTCTAGAAGATTAATTGTGGATAAGTTCTAAGAACTGGCCCATAGAAGAGAAGGCAAATTTTCATGGGCCAGAATGTCACAAGACAATTGCATGAAACATGACATTAAAAAAAAAAAAAACAGATAATGTGCTAAACAACAAATGATAGAAAGAAAGCACAGTATACCAAGGACCCACAACAATATGACCAGAAAATGAAGATAAGTCATCAGGAGAGAGATACTAGAGAATAGAAAACCATGTGTGGAGGAGCAGGAGAGAGGGAGTTGGCAGCAAAGTCCAAATAATTAGAAAAGGAATAACTAAACACCAGATTACTGTGAAAGGAAGGTCTTTGCCATACCCAGAATAATGCTGTGGAAAGTAAAACAGAGGGAAAATGGGAACACATAAAGATGAACGGTAACCAAAAGAGAGACTCAAGCACGCCTGGTTGAAGATAATTCACTAACTTCCTGTGTGAAGAAAGACTGGAAGTTAATAGTAGACTCATGTCTACCATAAGATCTACAGCATTCTAATCATGTGGTATAGCCAAGCTGTTAAGGGACTGGGCTTTGGCATTCAACACCATTCTAGTCTGGTTTCCCCAATTATCAGCTGTGTGATCTGAGCTTCAACACACTCATCTAAAAAAATAGAAATAAAAAAGTCCATCCCAACAGATTATTTTTAATAAATGATAAAAGGGCAATAAAACATCTTGTGTTCTATTTGATGCAATAAGGTATTCAATACATGATAATGATTATTATATCTAGTTTAAGACTTTGGTCATAAGTTCTGCATATAATTGCCATAATACCTGCATAAATTTCCCATAATATGATAAAGTGATTCTCATATAAATTCTCTTATGTCACAAGTGCCAATTAGTAACCTTACTCTAGTGTGGTGGTGATGGTGGTGGTGTGTGTGTGTTTATGTGTGTGTGGGCAAACTCTCCAATTCCATGATGCCCCTTCAGTTCTCTCCTACTTATTTTGGGGTTTATATTTATCGCTACCCACATAGTAGAAGACTGCTTGGGGAAAAAATTGATTATATATCATCAGAGGCAAAATAAATTCTGTGGTATAATGCTATTACTTTGGCCAAAAATATATTTCATACATCCTATTATGGTCTACTAAAAAACAAGGCACAATTTTTACTAAAACGATAGAATAAAGGATCCCACATCACTTCTTCCATCTCTTATTAAGAGGCTTCAAGCAGTAAAGTGAAATGGATTTCCTTTACTTTTCCATCTGCTCACTTTGATTTGATTAAGCCCAGAGGGATTCTAGCAAAAAATCTAATTTGTAGGACTTTAATCGTGGTGTGGTATAAGGCAGGATTTGAGTATCAATTGCCAGTTCATGAGCTGTGAGATCTTAAGTTAGTCACTTCATCTCTCTGAACCTCAATATTCCTCATGTGTAAAATGAGGATGAGGTCATGTGTCCACTCTCCTTCACACGGTTATTTTGAGATGGAAATCCATGTGAAGGCTCTGCTTAAAATGTGTAAACATTAGCTGCTCTCTATTCCTAACTGCTCTATTAGGAAGTATTTCTTTACATTTCACCAAATGTTCCACCTAACCCTGCCTGAATGAATCCTGACTGTTTTGACTTGCTAGGACATATCTGCAGATGTGCCTTGGTTTTGATCTGTAAGTAATTCATGCCCAGAATAAACACCATAACTATCACTGTGCTTTGCTAGATAATCAGACATTTTAGTTCTGCCCTGTTAGAGAAATAAAGATTCCTTATGCTCTCAAATTTTCTACTGATGAGTGAACTGCATCCCCCCCGCCACCGACAAATTTTATAGTGTTAAAAAAATGGAGACACCAAGTATAGTGTCTATTACAAGAGGCATTAATAACAGCCTGCTGAATAAAGGCTGTCTGTTATATGTCAAGTGGTTCTAGACTACTGTGCCTCATAGTTCAGAAAATAAAGCTAACTTAAAAAGCAGGTGGTAAATCCTAATTCAAGAAAAGATGTTTGTTGTAACAGGTTGTTCTTAGAGCTAAGGAAAGTCTCTATCATCTGTCTGAGCATAAGGTGTTCCGGTATTTGGGAAATGGGTAAATAAAGAGCTACTATGTAAGTTGTAGAGGGATGGCCAATTGCAAAAATAGAATATAGGATATGAATTAGCATTAAAATTGTACAGAGGTAGCACTGGGTAGAGGAAGATTCACTTAAAATATGATAGAGATGGGTTCAATTTCCAGTTCTCTGCCTTACTGTGTAGGTTAGAGCAAGTCACTGAAACATTGAACCTGTATTTTCTGAGAAGTTGTTGCAGGGATATGAGAAGTTACATGTGAAAGTATTTATCCTGGTGCCTAATAGAGAGAAGGTACTAAAAAAAATCTGTTTCTATCACTTTTCTTGGATTATTTTTTGTTCTTTTCCTTTTCTTCATCTTTTATCTTCCCTAGGAACCAAATTATCCCTTTTGGGGGGATTTAGAAGACATTTTAGGAAATTATACAGTGACTTGAAGCTAGTTTACTGAGTTTCTATTATCACTGTATTCATTGTAAAAATGGCAGTTTCATAGAGATTTCTGGTTAATAACATACTTGTATTATCCAGATTTATATAAACATAAGAATAAGAACTGGTGAGTGACCAAATATAAAGTAGGATATTTTGTGATGCCAGAAAGTAAAGAGATCTTCAAAGAATGACTGAAACATGTTCACAGGACAAGGGAACAAGCTTGAAGGGGATACCAAAATCTGGCACAAAAGGAGCAGCAAAGTAAATTACGATAGCAACAAATTATAACTGATAAAATATAAATTCATTATTCCACACAAATATAAATAAGATAAATGCATCACGGGGATGAAAAGTACAGCACAGGGAATATAGCCAGTAATATTGTAATAACTTTGTATGGTGACAGTTGGTGACTACATTTATCATGGTGAACATTTTGTAATGTTTATAATTGCCAAATACTATGTTGTACATCTAAAACTAATATATTATGTGTTAACCATACTTCAACTAAAAATTAAAAAATAAAAAAGATATAAAAATGAGTAGGGAAAAAGGGAAAGCTCTTTACTACAGAATGCCAACTAAGGAATGTAAACAAAATGATGGAAATAGAAAATAACCATTTGGTAACACAATGGTAATAATTCATGCAAGAACCATCACACTAAAACTAGTAAGTGAATATGTGTCCATGAACAGGATATTTATATCTTCCCACAAAATACTTAGTAAATATAAAGGGAAAAATATTAACTTTATAATGGAAAAAACTGGTGGACATCACCTTCACCAAATGATTAAAGTTACCATCACCAGTAACAAAGCAACCTGACATCATGGCCTCCTGATATAATGCACTTGAGAAGGACACAACATCCCTTTTGTGGGATTCTAGCCCAAAATGTACAACCTGAATTTAATCATGAGGAAACATCAGATAAACCCAAAGTGAAAGATAGTCCTCAAAATAACTGGCCTGTGCTTTTCAAAAATGTCAGTCATGAAGGACAAAGAAAGGCTGAGGAACTGTTCCAGATTAAAGGAGACCAAAAAGACATGGTAACTAAATGAAACACATAATTCTGGACTGATTGAGGAAAATATTTTTTTACTAGAAAATAGCACATTATTGGAACAATTAGCATAATTTTAATAAGGTCTGTTGATTAGATGGTAGTATGATATCAATGTTAATTTCCTTATTTTGGTAGCTATAATATGATTATATAGGAGAGTATCTGTGTCATCTTGAAAACAAACCCTGAAGTATCTAGGGATTGCCTTAGTCTCAACTATTATAATAAAAATGCCATAAAGTGGGTGGCTATAACAATATGTATTTCCCATAGTTCTAGAGGCTGGGAAATCCAAAGTCAAGGTACCAGACATTTTGGTGTCTGGTGAAAGTTGGATTCTTGGTTCACAGACAGCCATCTTCTTGCTGTGTTCTCACATGGAAGAAGGGGACACAGAGCTTTCTGGGGTCTCTTTCATAATGGCACTAATCCCATTCCTGAGGACTCTACTCATATGACCTATTCAGCTACAAAGGTCCCACTTCCTAATGCCAACACAATCGGGAAGTTATTATTTAATATATGAATTTTGGGGAAACATATTCAGTCTATAGCAGAGATAATAGGGCACTATGCCTAAAACTTGCTATAGATTGATGCAGAAGAAAAATTATAAAAGCATCTATCTATCTATCAATCAAGAGACTAGAAAGAATGGTAAAGCAAATATGATAAAAGATTAACAACTGGGGAACCTATAAAAGGATAGATGGGAACTCTATCCTTCCAATGTTTCTTTTAAGAGTAAAATTATTTCAAAATAAAAGGTCAAAAAATTAAGAACAAAACAACACCTTGACAATGGACAATGGACCTTGACAATGGGCAGATTTTGACCCAAGCTTTGCCTTCACTGATTAATTAGCTGTGCGACAGTAAGGATCTTACCTAAATTCTTCATGCTCAAGTTTTCTCATCTGTAAATGGAGGAAATGATAATATCAATCTCCTGGGTCATTAACAGGATTAAATAAAATGAATCATATTAGGTGCTTATCACTGTGTCTGAAATGTAGTAAGCATTCAATAAATTGCAGCTATTGTTGTTCTTATATTACAAACTTAAAATGAATTTAGTACATCATTTCTCTTTTAGACGTTCCTTTGGAATTCCTCCATGTGCTCATAGGACCTCATATCTAACTTCATTTTACTGCCAATTAATACTTTGTTATACATTATGTTTGTACGTCTTTCTTTCTCACTATACAGGCAGCTCCTTGGCGGTGAAAAAGCTGTCTCTCATCTTTGTGGCACTAGTGCCTAGCATAAAACAAGGTGCATATACTCTGAGGAAACTTGGGTAATACTTGCACATAGATGCTCTATGGCTATGGCTGACGAAATGATAGTAAGGAGGAACACTTGGAAAGCTCAGAAGGAAGTCTTATAAACCTAAATATACAAGAATAGGTGGGTTTATTGGCACCAAGCAAGTTTCTTATGTTCGTAAGACTATATACATCATCTGTAAACGTGACTGAATTTGAGATTCTCATTTCATGAAGATAAACAACCAAAGGCTACTAACTTAGCTTTGCAAAAGAGGCAAAAAAGGAAATAAATGAATGGATGAATTTTAAGTAGTGTCCTTTGAAACTGGGCCTCCTGGACTTGGAAAATTATTCACTATGATTGCTCAAGCCATCATGAACAGTTATAATTCAAGACAAATGAGAACAGAGTGTTTACTTACAGGCTCAAGAGAAATTCCAGCTCCTTAGGTTCTTGTTAGCCCAAGATACAAAAATTTGTGCCAGATTAGAGGGTGCTTTGCTAAGCAGTCAGATGGGTCTATTACAAAAACATTTATATATGAACATAAGGGAAGGGAAGCAAAAATAACATAAAAACAGGGAGGGGGACAAAACATAAGAGACTCTTAAATATGGAGAACAAACAGAGGATTACTAGAGGGGTTATGGGAAGGGGGATGGGCTAAATGGGTAAGGGGCATTAAGGAATCTACTCCTGAAATTGTTGTTGCAGTATATGATAACAAATTTGGATGTAAATTAAAAAAATAAAATGGTAAAAAAAAAAAACATTTAGATAGAGTTCTGTCTGGCTTCCGCCAAAGTAGCCATTTCTACACTAATATTACTGGAATTCTTTAATTTGCCCCTTTTTTATTTAATTATTGTATTTTGCCTTTCTCCCAGATACATTAAAGTATTACACGATGATAGAATTTGAAAGGATTTTTTTCCCCAACAGATTTACGTTTAAGGATGATTTTTTTCCTTAGATTATTTGAAAGATTCTCAATATTTGCTCAAGAGTTAAACTGCCCTTCAAATATCCTTTTTCATTTTGAGACATATCCACTGAAAACATTCCCCCTTAATAATTATTCTGTGGTCTTTGCAAGAAATTTGTCATTCAATTTGAAGGCAGACTAAAAATGGTCAAATGTTTGTGCATCTAAATATGGTAAACATTCCTACAAATAAATATTAGCTTCATTCTTACTTGACATATTTACATAGCTGCTTGAAATTGTTTTGTCTCTTTTTTCAAAATGTACAAAGAGGACCGTTAAAGGAGGTATTTGTCAGGATGACATTTAATGCCAGATGACCAAAGAATTTTGGGTGTGTTTTTGTTTGTGTGTGTTGTCTGTTGCTTCTTATACCTCAAAAAACACGTTGTACACACTTGTATAAGAATATGACTAGAAAACAAGGTATAGCTATATCATATTTTAATAAAGAATGAAGTCAGAAGTTAAAAATGTGTTGAAGAATATGAAAGAGGAAACTAAAATTCTTTAAAATGAACAGAAACTTAACAGGAACCCATAGGGGAGGGGAAGGAAAAAAAAAAAGAGGTTAGAGTGGGAGAGAGCCAAAGCATAAGAGACTGTTAAAAACTGAGAACAGGGGCGCCTGGGTGGCGCAGTCGGTTAAGTGTCCGACTTCAGCCAGGTCACGATCTCACGGTCCGGGAGTTCGAGCCCTGCGTCAGGCTCTGGGCTGATGGCTCAGAGCCTGGAGCCTGTTTCTGATTCTGTGTGTCCCTCTCTCTCTGCCCCTCCCCCGTTCATGCTCTGTCTCTCTCTGTCCCCAAAATAAATAAACGCTGAAAAAATATATATATTTAAAAAAAAAACTGAGAACAAACTGAGGGTTGATGGGGGGTGGGAGGGAGGGGAGGGTGGGTGATGGGTATTGAGGAGGGCACCTTTTGGGATGAGCACTGGGTGTTGTATGGAAACCAATTTGACAATAAATTTCATATATATAAAAAAATAATAAAATAAAATGAACAGAAACTTGTAGAACAGAATGATAGAAATAATGCATGAATCTCTAAAGCACAAGAAATCTTGAGGTATTAGTTTGATGGGATATTAGAGACACATGGAAATAATCCATCACTAGCTCAGGACCCACAACTCACTAGAGTAATTAGTATTTCATCTCCAAATGATTAAAATAATCACTATGTTAAGTATATCCTTGTAAGGACTCTGAAGTGTATTCAGGAATCTCACAAAATATAAGAAAATAACATTAAAACAAGTGTGTCTCAGGGCATTTTTAGCTATCATATGTGTCCGTTTTCTTTTAAATAAGTATTTTGAATTAAAGGAGAAAATAAAAAGGCCCAAGTAATTTCCCTGTAGGGTTTGAGTAACCATCACAAAGTCTAAAAAAATCAGTAAATGGAGTGACCATTAAGAAACAGAGAATTTAGGAATTAAAGTGCCTGAACAACATGGTTTCATTCACAATACAGTTGTGTTTCCAAGACCACAGTATGAACTCAAAAGGCATCACATTCCCTGAAATGTTTTCTGTCTAGATGTAAGATGAAAGCAAAGATCCTCCATCAGAGAGTGGACTTAAGGGTTTTGAGGGGGAGCTTCATCTAGCTGTCTACTCCTACAGGATTTGGGTTTTCTTTTTCATGTTCGGTTATTGCCATCTTGAAATTCTTTATTTCCCAACTTTATTGAGATGTATTTGACATATAGCATTGTGTAAATTTAAGGTGTACAAAACGATTTGGAAGGCAGCTATGTTCCCCAATGCTGCACTACAACATGATGTTGTGATACATATATATGTGTATAGTGAAAGATTACCACAATAAGGTTAGTTAACACCACCATTACTTCACATAATTACCATATTTTTGTGTGATGAACATTTTAGATCTACTATCATAGCGACTTTCAACTATATAATACAGTATTGATAACTATAGTCATCAGGCTGTACATTAGATTCCCTAAAAATTATTCACCCTATAGCTCAAAGTTTGGATACTTTGGCCGGTATTTCATTTCCCCCACCACCCAGGCCCTGGAAGCAACCATTATACTCTCTTTTTCTATGGGTTTGGCTTTTTTAGATTGCACATATAAGTGAGGTTATACAGTATTTATCTTTCTCTGATTTCTTTCACCTAGCATGATGTCCTCAAAGTCATCCTTGTCACAAATGGCAGGCTTCCCTTCCTTATTATGGCTGAGATATCTATCCATCCATCCATCCATCCATCCATCCATCCATCCATCTGATCTTTTTAAAATTGAAGTATAGCTGACACACAGTGTTACATTAGTTTCAGGTGTACAACATAGTGACTGGACAAGACTATACATTATGCTATGCTCACCACAAATGTAGTTGCTATGTGTCACCATACAATGTTATTACAATAACATTGACTATATTCTCTATGCTATACCTTTTACCCCTGTGACTTATTCATCATATCACTGGAAGCCTGTATCTCCCATTCCTCTTCATCCACTTTGTCCATCCTTCCACCTATCTCCTTTCTAGAAACCATCAGTTTGTTCTCCGTATTCATGGATATGATTCTGCTTTATGTTTGTTTTGTTTTTTAGACTCCACCCATAAATTAAATCATATGGGTTTTATCTTTCTCTGACTTATTTACCTTAACGTAATACCATTTGGGTCCATTGATGTTATCACAAATGGCAAGATTCTATTGTTTTCATGGTTGGGTAATATTCCATTGTGTGTGTGTGTGTGTGTGTGTGTGTGTGTGTGTGTGCACGTGTGCGTGTGTGTGCACGTGCGTGTGTTTGTATAACATCTTCTTTATCCATTCATCCACCCATGGACACTTAGAGTACCTCTATGTCTTGGTCATTATAAACAATGCTGCAATAAAACATAGGAGTGCATTTATCTTTTAAAATTAGTGCTTTCATTTTCTCTGGGCAAAGAGCCAGTAGTGCGATTACTGGGTCACATGGCATCTCTTATTTTAATTTTTTGTGGAACCTCCATATGATTTTCCACAGTTGTTGCACCAATTTACATTCCTATCACAGGACACAAGGGTTTCTTTTTTTCCACATCCTCGCCAACACTTGTTATTTCTTAAATTTTTCATTCTAGCCATTCTTACAGGTGTAAAGTGATATCTCATTGTGGTTTTGATTTGCATTTCTCTGATAACGTATGATGTTGAGGATCTTTTCATGTGTCTGTTGGCCATCTGCATGTATTTTTTGGAAAAATGTCTATTCAGGCCCTCTGCCCATTTTTAATTGTTTTTTTTTTTTTTTTGGTTTTGAGTTGTATAAAGAAAAACTAACAGTTCCATTTGCAATTGCACCAGAAAGAATGAAATAGATAGGAATAAACTTAACCAAATAGGTGAATGATTTAGACTCTGAAAACCATAAAACATTGATGAAAGAAATTGACAATGACACAACAAATGGGAATATATTCCATGCTTATGGAAAAGAACTAATATTGTTAAAATGCTCATACCACCCAAAGCAATCTAGATTCAATGCAATCCCTATCAAAATACCAACAGCATTTTTCAGAGGATTAGAACAAATAATACTAAAATTTGTATGGATTGACAAAAGACCGCAAATAGCCAAAGAAATCTTGAGAAAGAAGGACAAAGCTGGAGGTATCACCATCACAAATTTCAAGATCTTCTACTAAGCTATAATAATCAAAACAGTATGGCACTGGCACAAAAGCAGATACATAGATCAATGGAAGAGAATAGAGAGCCCAGATATAAATGCTTGCTTACTGATCTACAACAAAGGAGGCAAGAGTACACAATGAGGAAAAGGCAGCCTTCAATAAATGGTGCTGGGAATGTTGGACAGCTACATGCGAGAGAATGACACTGGACGACTTTTTTATACCATACCACAGAAAAAAACTCAAAATGGATTAAAGACCTAACTGTGAGACATGAAGCCATAAAGCTCCTATTAGAAAACATAAGCAATAACTTTTCTGGCATTGGTTGTAGCAACTTTTTCTAGAAATGTCTCCTCAGGCAGGAGAAATAAAAGCAAAAATGAACTACTGGGATTACACCAAAATAAAAAGCTTTTTCATAGTGAAGAGAACCATCAACAAAACAAAAAGGCATCCTATTGAATGGGAGAAGATACTTGCAAAAGGCATATCCAAGAAGGGGTTAATATCTAAAATACATAAAGAACTGAAACTACTCCTGGAGTATTTGATCATCATGCAGTTGGTTAAGTTCCAGTAGGTGAACCCAGGCAGCATTCTTCTGCAAACCAATTATTACTTCTATTATGTAGTCTTTTTAGGCTGAATAGAAGTCTAAATTTCTTTCCAGTTGAATATAGACCTTAACATATTTAGAAGTTGAGTGGTGACTTGAGGAAGTAATGAGTAATTCTATTACACAAAGACCATCCTGTGACCCTTGAAAGTCCAAGATCATCTCAAGACTACTGTTACTTTGAAAAATTTATGGGAACTTAAGCAGGATCTATATAAAGGGTCAACTTGTAAAGATGAAAAAATATATAAATAAACCCAAAGAGCTTCTGAGAAGCATGATATCCTTCTTAGTTAAATGGTCTTTCCTTTATTTTTGCACAGTAATTTTCCTGGGCCATAATGCTTACCAGACTCCCTATTGTGTTTTCCTCTCAAGTGTGAATTTCTTAGTTCAGTATTCACCTTGAATATCATACATACGAACACATACCGGACTGGAACAGAGGAATGCAAAAGCACTTTACGGCTACTACAGATGTAGTTTCTTGATCAGAAAAAGACTATTTCAAAGGAAAGAAAAAACATACAGAAAATAGGGTATCAATCAGAAGGAGTCATACATTAATTCATTCTCTCTTCAATTATTATAGAGATTGTCTTTGAGCCTCCAGGAATGCTAGGCTTGCAATGGGAACACAAGGAGAAAAAGGAGTGTTTGAGAAGTCAGCACTAATCAAGACTTTCTAAATGCTGAACAAGCAAAGAGTGCCGGGGGAAGCAAATGCTACACTCTTGCCCATATGTCAGGTATCTATTATGGACCATCTGAGACAGATATAGGAAATCTTCAAATCACTTTTTCTCTCCTAGCTCTGATTCCTTACTCACAAAGAAGGCTGATAATAGTAATTTGCTATCCTATGTAATATGACAATAAGGAGAAACATAGTAGCTCTATGATTACAGTCAAGTATCTACTGGGGGAGGACTGGGAAGTTATATTTCACATTGCAATATAATAGAATGGCTTATAGACTTCAGCCTTTATGTAGTATTACTGTGAGCAAGTCTCACCAAATTGTCTACTTAAAGGTCTTTATATAACATAATTTCTGTATCCTCAAGGCTAAGGACCACAACCTCCAGGTGGAGCTGTTTTAATAACATTTTTTTTTAAGTTTGTTTATTTGTTTGTTTGTTTTGAGAGGGAGACAGAGCATGAGCAGGGGAGGGGCAGAGAGAGAGGGAGAGAGAGAATCCACACTGTAAGTGCAGTCTCGCTTAACCAACTGAGCCAGCCAGGTGCCCCTTAATAACATCTTGATTCATGCCTTCCATTTACATTTCTGTCACAATGCTAGCTCTTTTCTAGGTTTCTTGCCCATCTTGATCCTTGTTTCTTTTTGTCACAATATAATGGAAGAACATGGGTTTTCCACCATCTTTTTTTTTTTTCCTGTCTGCTATTCTAACTAAACATGCTTATTTCTGCCTCAGAATCATAGCATTTATTACTTTTCCTGGAATGTTCTAGGTGGCTACTTATTACTCAGGTCTCAACCCAAAGTGCCACCTATTAGCAAGGCCTTCCCAGACCATCCAATCTAAGGTAGTTACATCTCTGTCATCACTATTCATGACATTAATCTTGTTTATTTTTTATGCACTTTTTTTGGTCTCCTCCCACTAAGATGTAAGCTCTGTGGAGGCAGGGACCTTGTTTGATTTGATGACCACTCACTCTACAAGATCTAGAACAACACAGGAGCTTTACAAATATTGGTTTCTATGAACAAATGAATGAAAAAAATGAACATGATTCATAGATTTAGGCCAGGATTCTACCTAACATCATGAAGTAAGCTACTTGAGGAAATAACTTTCCTGAGCCTGTTGCACCATCTGTTAAATGGGTATGATATTTTTCAGAGAGGATTAACTGAGATTATATGTGAAAATGTTTATAACCAGGTATTCATCAATAAATATTATTTTCCTTCCTATTCCCTTTTTTAAAATGTTTACTTATTTATTATTTTTTAAGAGAGACTGGAGAATGAGTAGGGGCAGAGAGAGAGGGAAAGAGAAAACCCCAAGCAAACTCCACACTGTGAGTGCAGAACCCATCATAGGGCTCAATCTCACGAACCATGAGATTATGACCTGAGCTGAAATCAAAAGTTGGACGCTTAACTGACCCAGCCACCCAGGCACCCCTCCTTCTTATTCCCTTTTATTTTTAACGTTTTTTATTTATTTTTGGGACAGAGAGAGACAGAGCATGAACGGGGGAGGGGCAGAGAGAGAGGGAGACACAGAATCGGAAACAGGCTCCAGGCTCTGAGCCATCAGCCCAGAGCCCGACGCGGGGCTCAAACCCACGGACCGTGAGATCGTGACCTGGCTGAAGTCAGACGCCTAACCGACTGCGCCACCCAGGCGCCCCCTTATTCCCTTTTAATACATGTGTTGAAATGCAAAGAAACTTATTTTTAAATTCACTTAATTAGTAACTAACAAAATTATTTTGTATTTTTCTCCTGTACACTTCAAATGTTTGGGCTGTAGCTCACACACCTTGCTTTTTAATTCTTTTTTGATTCAAATCCAATATTCTCACTTCAATAGAAGTGAGCCTAGAACATTGACTTTCTTATAAATGTTTTATTTTTTACTCCTTAATCCTGAGGAATATACAATAGTGCAACATTCTTTCCTCAACATTGACTGTAGTAATAAAAATAGCTACAATTCACTAAGTACTTCTGTGTGCTTGGTAATGTGCTAAGCATTTTACATATGTTATTTTATCTCATCCTACCTGGTAAATATTATGAAATTCATAATAGTTAAGTGAGTATTATGATAATCACTATAGATGATAAAAATGGAATTCAGAGGGACCTGACGATGGTCATACAATTGCTGAGTAGGATAGAAGAGATGTGAAGCCAACTCTCTGACTCCAGAGTCTTTGCTCTTGTCTACTATACTATACTGCCTTCTTTACTGGGCCTCTGAGATCCAAAGATCAGTAAGACACCATCCTTATCATGGAGAAGAAGTCTACTTTTGGATGCAGAGATGCACATAAACAATGAACACACGTGTGATGAGTATTAGAGTTTACACAATTGCGCTCACAAAGAATGAATAACTTTGTATCTGGAAGTTCCAGCAAAGCTCTAAAAAGCAGTAGAAATGTTCACATAGAAACTGGGTGACGGGAGGGTAGATTTCCAAATCACTTGGAACCATGTGTACAAAACATAGGGGCATAGGACAGCAGTGTGCTGAGACAAGATGGAGTTTCCAGGAAGCTGAAATCTAGAATTAATTTGTGTAGGGGCTGTGCTCGCTTTGGCAGCACATATACTAATTTGTGTAGGGGTTGGGAAGGAAATGTGGCAAAATGCAGGGAAAGGCTGATGAAACTGAGAATAAAGTTTTGAGGTAAATTGGTAAGGACTTTGGACATTCGTCAATTTTATCTCAGAGAGGAACATCATCAGATCCTCATTTCAGAGAGATCATTTTAATTCTGTTCCCTCTCATCTTTATTTGAATAGTAAGAGCACAGCTTTATTTGTAATGTCATCACTACTCAAAATGCAAATCCAACCCCTTCCCAATACTGTGTTTCATCATTGTTTTCACACCCTACTGACCCAAACCAACCAATTTTCTTTTTTCTTCCTCTAGAACCCTTCAACAATAGATGGTTATTCGTTAGGAAAGAGAAACACATGTCCCTAACATTAAAAAACAGGAGTGTTCATGTTTAGACACTTCTCTAAAGAAGACATCCAGATGGCCAACAGGCACATGAGAAGATGCTCAATGTCGCTCCTCATCAGGGAAATACAGATCAAAACCACACTCAGATACCACCTCACTCCAGTCAGAGTGGCTAAAATGAACAAATCAGGAGACTACAGATGCTGGAGGGGATGTGGAGAAACGGGAACCCTCTTGCACTGTTGGTGGGAATGCAAACTGGTGCAGCCGCTCTGGAAAATCGCGTGAAGGTTCCTCAGAAAATTAAAAATAGATCTACCCTACGACCCAGCAATAGCACTGCTAGGAATATACCCAAGGGATACAGGAGTGCTGAGGCATAAGGGCACCTGTACCCCAATGTTAATAGCAGCACTCTCAACAATAGCCAAATGATGGAAAGAGCCTAAATGTCCAACAACTGATGAATGGATCAAGAAATTGTGGTTTATATACACAATGGAGTACTACGTGGCAATGAGAAGGAATGAAATATGGCCTTTTGTAGCAACGTGGATGGAACTGGAGAGTGTTATGTTAAGTGAAATAAGCCATACAGAGAAAGACAGATACCATATGGTTTCACTCTTATGTGGATCCTGAGAAACTTAACAGAAGACCATGGGGAGGGGAAGGAAAAAAAAGAGGTTAGAGAGGGAGGGAGGCAAACCATAAGAGACTCATAAAAACTGAGAATAAACTGAGGGTTGATGGGGGGTGGGAGGGAGGGGGGTGGGTGATGGGAATTGAGGAGGGCACCTTTTGGGATGAGCACTGGGTGTTGTACGGAAACCAATTAGGCAATAAATTTCATATTAAAAAAAAGAAAAATCATGAGGAAGAAAAAAAAAACAGGAGTGTTTCTTTGAACAGCTGTTCTATTTAAATCTGTCATTATACTTGTATATATGCATTTGGGACTTTCCCTGCTTTATCTCTATGCCCTCCTACCTTAGCTACCTATAGATAAATTCCAAGGTTTTGGATTTAATGACTTCTGAAGATTTTCTCTTCATTTAAAAAGAACTACTACCCTATTCACCATCCCCTGAAATTTACCCCAAATTATTACTTTTTAAATTGTTCTTAACCTGGTGCTTACAAGAGGTTGAAAACATCATAGCCTGAACACTTCTGTTTTTTGGCATGATCTTGTCTACAGACCTGGCAGGCACTCTGTGTCCTTGATTAGATGGTTGCTAATCAGGAAAGGAGGACATTCCAACTGTGCTCTCCGGTGACACTAAGATTTGTGCTCAGGAAGAAGCTTATGTTTTTTGCCTCTCTCTGTCCCTTCAGTGATCACATCCAAATTATTTTCCAATTCTTGTTGCTGTCTGCTACCTATACTAAATGAATACTAATAGTGTTTATAAAAACCTTTGTACCCATCTAGGCTGTTAGCCTATTAAGGTCATATTCTTTGGAAACATTTTATTTTTTTCAGGCTTATGTTTTCTCCTCACCATTCTGTCCTTGTCTCTTTTGAAAATGTAGCATCTTTTTCAGCATGTTCAAAGGCAGTGAACTCTTTTTATTGGTCAGTTTTGCTCATTATATGCATGGATGGAACCCATGACATCAAGGTCTTCAAGGATCCTGAGAAACATCTTAAAAATGAATAGCCTCTTTGCCTGAGAACTAAAACAAAGCAGCACAATACCCACCAGCTTAACTGCACTGAGAGAAGGCTAGACATGTTTTCCCTTGAGAATACTTTTGATCAGTCCCCAAGACCTATAAGATGATTAAAAGACTGTCAAGGTAAATTTTTATATTACAAGTTACTGTATGATCTGAAATAAACCACTCAGTACCCCTGACAAACTTGAACTAAGAATATTTTTTTATCTGCACACTCCTACAAAAGTTAACTTCTTACTGAAGGATGCATCCTTGGGAATTACTGTATCTGATGTAGCAGGGGAACTTGTCGCTATGCACAATGTCATCATTGGGACTCAAGCCAAGTACATGCTAGAAAGCCTCAACTGTTGATCGATGGCAAGTACATCAGCTTGTTTAAAATACCATGGGGTTCTTCAGGCATTTCATTTCCTAATTGTGAACAATTATTTGCATTTAATTTAGATCTCGTCTTGCTGCCTGGATGTCAGATGGCAACACCACCAGAGCCAGAGGAAGTAATTACATAATCTCCAATATCTTTTCATCAATTAATTTATTTGGATGAATTTAAATGGTAACATAAGGAAGTGCTTGATAGTGTTAGCTACAGGCAGGCAAAGGGGGGGGGGGTGATCATAAAATGAGTCATCTACATTCTCCAGCTCAGCCATATTATGGCTAGCTCATGCTTATTAAAGCAACACTGAAATCTTGAACTTGCTTTTCAGTAAAGATTAATGGAAATTCTGGTAGGGTTTGGGAATGTATTAAATATTTTTTTTCTGATAATTTACCAATGTTCTTATTCAGTTCATCTAATTATAATCTGAAAGTCATAATTTAGGGATAATAATAACCCTTACGAAAGTTGTTATAAGTATAAAATAAGATCATATATGAAAAATTACTTCAGTTACTGGCCAATGGCTGTAATTTCTCAATGCATGAAAGTCACTGTTTTTGTTACTATTGTCTATTTATTTCTAGAAAAATATAAGGCAACAACTTTATGAAATATGTCAGTAACACAATATTGTTACTAGAAATGAATTAGGAAATGGGAAAGAGTTCTTTATTCTCATTCTTTCATATGTTAAGAGGAAGAACAGAGGACCAAATGACTAATCTTGGACTTGAGAAGTTATTGCACATTTCATGGAATTGTGGTTCTCAAACTTTTGAGAACTCTTGAGGCTGTCTTTAGCCTGCTCTGTTGAATCAAAAGACCACATAGAAACCTAGTCAACCTCCTCCCAGATGCCAACTTCAAATAAACCAGCCTAAGAAGGTGGAGATTAGGAAGAGCATGTGTGATAAGAAAGGAAGAAAACTAGTATGGCGTGTGCCAACTATGTGCTTAAAGCTGAGCTAGACACTGGACATGGATCCATGGGCAGGTTTTAGAATTCATCTCATGTGCTCCTATTAAGTGCATCATCTCTTTTTCTCAGTCAGCTATACTACTAATTCTTGCACTTGCGCATTGAGGTGGGTAAGAGGATGGGGCAATGGTGGTGGAAACAAGGACAGAGTAATAAACGATGGCAATACCAGACCATCTGAGGAGATATTCTCTGAGGCTTGCTGCCTCTCCTTCCACCCATGTCTGCGGGTGGTCTTCCTACAGTTATCTTGCGATGATGGAAATAAACTGCACTGCTTATCAGCACCTTGTGAGCAGCAGCGCAGTGGCTGCTCAGACCTTCCGAGATGTACTTGTGAATTTCCAGTCACAAAGTAATTCACATTAAAGGGGTTTCTTTTATCTCTTCTCTCCCTTCTTCCTCTGCTGACAGGGAACATCATCCTGATACTAGAGGCATATTATCTCATCTGCTTTTCAAAAAGGAAACCTTTATAGCTTACGGAGGATTATGAGGCAACCATATTAATTCCATCCTTCTTAAGTGGTTTATCTGTATTGATATGGGATGTGAGTTTGTGGGAGATTTCATCATGCACACCCATTTGTTTACCGTGGGCAAGAACTGAGAGGGAGCACAGAATATGTGTGTGTATGTGTGTGTGTAAGTACATGTAAGAGGCAGTGACCTCCAGATGCATCCCAAAGAGAAGTACAGAATGAATGTTTTAGGATTATCTATTGTTTTAAATTATTAATCATTATTTTTCCCTGTAGTAATAGAAACATTCACAAATTGACTATCTTTCCGTAAGCACTCTTCAGTGTAGAACTTTCTGAAGCCATTACTCACAGTATTTCTTCATGGAAATTATAAATAGTTGAGCAACCTTCTTAAAAAAATTCTTCCTTTACCACTTCCTCCAATTCTCGATTTATTTCCCCCCTCCTCTATTTCTGATTTTTCTTGTCTCTTTCCGATCCCATTTCACCTTTCCTTTTTTTATACTTCTTTTCATCATATTATATTATCCTAAAAGGCTCCTTGTTTTTCATACAGATTATATTATCCTGTCTTCCTCTAATTCAAGAAAAGTAGTTTTTGTAAACACAAATTTCCACACTCAGGAGGCACCATGAAAGTAGTTTGCTTCTAAATTAAAAAAGAAAACCCTTAACATGTTTACAAGTGCAAATTATGAGTTTCAGAATCTCAGGATGCTTATCTGAACCTCTCCATCTTGTGAGATTCATCAATGCCTAATAAATATGTCATTTGCAAATTCTATTAAATGATAGTCACACATCAGGTTCTACATGCAATCTGGAATACCTAAACAGCCACAGTGCCTTGACGTTCATTTTCAGGCATTTCAAATTCTCACCTGTAAAGTGGTAGTGGACTTTCAAATTCAATACAGGCATAAGTAACTCAACATATCTTTGGGTTACCAGCCGCTGATTCCAAGGGCTGTTTAACGCACATCACAGAGCCTGTTCTGACTTTACTCCCTCTTCTCTCATACAGTTGGCTTTCCTGGCAGTGATAATAATGAGGCATCCATAGGCAAGGAGCCACCGTGCAGGCATTTCCCATCTCATACTGCTTCAATAACCTCACCTCTCTGGCAATGTAAGAGTCATGAAAATGTCGCAACTGTGGCAGGGAAATACTAGAATATTTCCGAACATTGTCTCCAGTTAGAATTACTTCCTTCTAAACTAACTTGTTTCTGGAAGCTTTAAAGTTGAGTTCATCGCCATTGTTCACAGCATGAAATTTGGAGTTAGAAGAACTTGAGTTCAAGTCATAACTCTGGAACTCACTTGCTCTAGAATCTTGATTAAGTTTCTTCTCATATCTACACCTCAAGTTCCTCACAGGTAGGTGGTGATGATTAAGTAGTAACCCTTTCATGGGGTTGCTATGAGCAACCCAGTAAACACTGTTTATTTATTTATTTATTTATTTTTTATTTTTGGGACAGAGAGAGACAGAGCATGAACAGGGGAGGGGCAGAGAGAGAGGGAGACACAGAATCGGAAACAGGCTCCAGGCTCCCAGCCATCAGCCCAGAGCCTGACGCGGGGCTCGAACTCACGGACGGCGAGATCGTGACCTGGCTGAAGTCGGACGCTTAACCGACTGCGCCACCCAGGCGCCCCCAGTAAACACTGTTTAAAAATTATTTGGCACAAGGGGCATCTGGATGGCTCAGTCAGTGAAAACTTATTTGGCACATTGCCAGGTAAGCAGAAAGGGGTCAGTCAGTGGTATTTGCTATTCTTTTTTATGGAGTTTTATCTCATACTCCTTTCTAACCTCACAAAAACTGCTGTTCCTCTGTGAAAATACAATAAAAAATAAAGAAAAAAACTTCAAAGTAGTATCTTCCAGTTCCTGATATTGCATTCTATAACATATTTATGATGGTAAGGATCAGAATAGATGAGATTATGCTACTGTGACAAACAACTCTAAATCCTTATTTCTTAGTTATTTTACAGCCCCATGTCAGTTGACAACTGACTCTCCTTGGCACATCTCCTCCTAGCATAACTCTGGGATCTAAGTCCCTTTCTTCTTACATTACCACCATGTCTGATGATTTTCATACAGGGTATTTATGGTGAGGCCTTGGAGAGGGATATATCCCATTCACCCAATTCCTACTTGCCAGAATCAGTCACATGCCACCCAAATAACATAGAACCCAAGATAATGAAGTACCATGGGTGAGCATGTAGGCAGCCTATGCTGCTCTGATGATCACAGTGAAGAGAGAATGATGACATGGTAAGAAGTTTTGTTATTGTTAGGTTAAGATGACACAAATATTAGGATGCCTTCTCATCTAGATATGATATGAACTTGTCTCACAGATCTAGATACTGTGACTAAGTCCTTTAGAAGTGAAAAATGAACACATTTATGAACTTTCTTTACCTATGGATTGTAAATGCTTTTAAATTGGTTTCAGATTTTCTTGCTTTTGTCTTTTTGTTGTTGTTGTTGTTGTTCATTTTACTCTGGAAACTTCTGAGGCAAGTGAGCATGTTGCATTTATCTCCCAACAATTTAACCAGAATAGGAGCTGTGTAAAAGGAGGAGAGAACTATAGTTACATACATCAACATGGATGCATCTCAAACACATACATTTGAGTTTAAGAACCAAGTGGCAAAAAATACATAGTGTATACTTCCATGTTTAAATCCTGGGAAAATAAATAATATATATTTTCAGGAAAAGTATGTGAGGAGGGGTGACATCAGCATCAGTGGTATAAATTTTACCTTTTTTCTCTTCTCCTTGATTTATAGGTAATCAGATATTCATAACAGGAGAATAAAACCCACTTCTGCAAAGCATACTGGGACACTGGAGAAATCCATCAATCAGTGCACCCAAAAGTAGGTGGATTGGACTATGGAGGAGGACAGAGTGAGTCAAGTGGTGGTAAAGCCATTAGCGGCAGAGGAGGCAATTGCAGAGAAGGCAGTGGCCAGTCCAGCAGTGAGCCAGCACACTGCCTTTCTAGCAGAAGACATGGAGGGTGAAGGCCCAGCCACACGTGCTACAGTGGGAGAGACCAGTTTCTCTTTCTGAAGAGAGACCACAATGACTCGGGGGAAAGGAAAGGGAAGTAGACAAAGAGAACTGAAGGAAATCATCTTTTGCTGTCTGCCCCAAGAGGTAAAAGGGCCACCCACAAGACCTCTGGGACCCCATCACCAAGTTGAGTATCTCCGTACCAGGCTAAGGGCATACCCAAAGCCCCAAGTGCTAAGTACACACCTCCCCTTGCTTTGCAGCCAGCCACTACCCTTCTTTAATGCCTGCACTCTTTACCTTAGTCAGCTCCAATAATAGAAACCAAAACCTAGTGCTATAACGTCACCTTCTGGAAAACAAAAGGAAGGTTCCTAACTACCAACCTTTTGAACACTTAAAATCTTGCCTAAATAAGAAAAGTTTTTGATACTTCAAATGTGGTGGCAGAGGCACTTCTCATCAGACATCATGAAAAAATCACAGTAATATAGTATCACAGAAATAATGGCAATTTTCCAGCAACTAGATGTGGAATACTGTGATCTAACTGGTAAAGAATTTTAAATACCTGTTATGAAGAAATTAGATGAGCTAGAAGATTCAGGAAGGTAATATAATTATCTAAGGAATAAAATTAAGGAAAAGAAGGAGTACTTTACCAAAGAGATTGAAATGCTCAAAAAAGACCAAAGAGAAATTCTGCAGCTGAAAAACTCAGTTAATTGAGATAAAGAATACATGAGAATGCATTGAAAATAGAGTGGATCATATGGAAGAGAGAATTAGTAAGCTCAAGGAGATAAATATAGAAATGATTCAAGTGGAAGGGGAGAGAGAACTAAGATTTTTTTAAAAGTGCAGAAAAACTATGAGAACTATCTGACTCCATTAGAAATCCGACATGAGGGGGCGCCTGGGTGGCGCAGTCGGTTAAGCGTCCGACTTCAGCCAGGTCACGATCTCGCAGTCCGTGAGTTCGAGCCCCGCGTCGGGCTCTGGGCTGATGGCTCAGAGCCTGGAGCCTGTTTCCGATTCTGTGTCTCCCTCTCTCTCTGCCCCTCCCCCGTTCATGCTCTGTCTCTCTCTGTCCCAAAAATAAAATAAATGTTGAAAAAAAAAATTAAAAAAAAAAAAAAAAAAAAGAAATCCGACATGAGAATAATGGGTATCTCAGAAAAACAGAGGATGAAGGGAGCAGAAAGCATATTTAAAGAAATAATAGCTGAGAATTTCTGAAGCCTGGAGAAGGAACTGGATATACAAGCCTATGAAGCTAACAGAATAGCTTAGTATCTCTACACGAAAAGGCCTTCTCCAAGACATTATATTACAACTGTCAAAAGTCAATAATAACGAAAGAATTTTAAAGACACCTAGGGAAAAAAAAAGATAGGTACCTCCATTATGCTACCAGGAGATTTCTCAGCAGAAACTCTCCAGGCCAGGGGACAGTGGAATGACATATTCAAATTATTAAAAAATAACAACTGCCAGCCCACAATACTCCATCAGGCAAAGTTGTCCTTCAGATATGAAGGATAAATAAAGGCTTCCTCAGGCAAACAAAAGCTGGAATCACTACCACTATGCTTGCTGTACAAGAAATATCAAAAGGGCTCTTCCAGCTCAAACAAAAAAAGAAAAGTATACAAAACTCTGAGTAAGTTGATAAATAGAATTAGAATACTCTAACTCTTTTTAAAAACGGTATATTAAACACAAAAATATAACATAAAGGTTAAAGGAAAAGGGCATTAAAAATAAGTATAGTGACTACAACTTTGTAAAGGCTCAATCATTTTACTCTTCCCCTTTCATAGTTTTGATGTCACAAACTACCTCTTTATGCTATGATTTTTAGCATAAAGAGGTAGTTTGTGACATCAAAACTATGAAAGGGGAAGAGTAAAATGATAGCATAAAGAGGTAGTTTGTGACATCAAAACTATGAAAGGGGAAGAGTAAAATGATTGAGCCTTTATAAGTAAATAAAGATAAATTACTATTAGCAAAATAGGACTATTTTATCTATAAGATGTTTTATGTAAACCTCATGGCAACCACAAAGCAAATATCTAGAGCAGAAAGAAAGAAAAAACATTAAAAAGGGGGAAACTGATCAAATGACCATGGAAAACACCACCAACTTACAAAGGTAGACAGAAGGAAAGAAAAATGATGGAGAGACAAAATAACCAGAAGGCAAAAGATAAAATGACAGTAGTAAATTCCTATATAACAGCAATCACCCTAAATATAAATGAATTGAACTCACCAATCAAAAGGCCCAGAGTGGCTGGCTGGATGAAAAAATAAGACCCAACTATACGCTTGCTCCCGGAGACTCATTTCAGCTCTATAGACCTACATAAGCTCAAAGCAAAAAGGTGAAAGACGATATTCCAAACAAATGGAAATGCAAAGAAGGTGAGTGTAGCCATACTTTTATCAGACAAGCCACAAAGGGTAATTAAAGACAAAGAAGGTCATTCTATATTCAGAGGTCAATACATCAAAAAGCTGTAACAATCATAAATATATATGCTCCTAACACCTGAGCCCCGAAAATATAAGCAACTAATAACAGATCTTAAAGAAGCAATAAATACTAATACAATATTTGTAGAGGACTTCAATACCCCACTATCAGCAATGAACAGATCATCCAGACAGAAAATCCAACAGGGAAACAGTGGAATTGAACAATTTAGAAAAATGGATTTAATAGACATATACCAAACATTATACTCAATGGCAGCAAAATACACATTCTTCTCATGTGTACATGGAGCATTCTCCAGAAGAGAGCATATGATAGGCCACAAAACAAATCTTAGCAAATTCAAGAAAAATGAAATATACTATCTTCTCTGTCCATAATGACATAACACTAGAAATCAACAATAAAAGTGAGAAGATCTACACATATGTGGAAACTAAGTAACACACTTCAAAGCAACCACTGCATCAAAAAAGAAATCAAAAGGGAAATAAAAAATTACCTCAAAACAAATGAAAATGGAAACACAACACATCAAATACTGTGGGATGCAGCAAAAGCAATTCTGAGAGGAAAGTTTACAGAAATGCATATATTAATAAATTAGATCTGAAATAAACAACACCTCAAGGAACTAGAAAAAGAACAGTGTAAGTCCAAAATGAGTAAAAGAAGGAAATAATACATATCAGAGTGGAAATAAATGAAATAGAGACCAAGAAAACAATACAAAGGATCAATGAAACTAAAAGCTGGTTCTTCAAAAAGAAAGCAAAATTGACAAAATTTTACCTAGACTAAGAAAAAAAAAGAGAGAAGAGTTAAATAAATAAAATTAGATATGAAAAGAGGCATTACAACTGATACTACAGAAATAAGGAGAATCATAAGAGACTACTATAAACAATTATATGTCAGCAAATTATATAACCTAGAAGAAATGGCTACATTTCTAGAACCACACAGCCTATAAAGACTGAATCAAGCAGAAACAGAAAATATGAACCAACCAGTAATGAGTAGAGATTGAATCAGTAATTCAAAAACTCCTAACACTGAAAACTCCAGGGCCAGATGGCTTCAATGGGGGAATTCTACCAAGCAATGAAAAAATAATTAAAACTATCTTCCTCAAACTCTTCCAAAATATTGAGAAGGAAATACTTCCAAACTCATTCTATGAGGCATTATTTCAATACCCAAACCAGATAAGGATACCTCATTTCACTCATACATGGAATTAAGGAAACAAAATAAAAAATAGACAAACAAAAAAACAGACTCTTATAACAAAGTGGTCGTTGCCAGAGGGGAAGCGGGAGGGGATGGGTGAAAATAGATTAAGGTGATTAAAAGTACACTCATCATAACGAGCCCTAAATAATGTTTAGAATTGCTGAATCCTTCTGCTGTACACTTGAAACTAATATAACACCAAATGTTAATTATACCTCAATTTAAAAAAGCATAGACCAATATCCCTGATAACTATAGTGTGCAAAAATTCTCAAAAAGTATTAGCAAATGGAATTCAAGAACATATTAAAAGGATTATACACCATGACCAAGTGGGATTTATCCTTGGGATGCAAGGATGGTTCAATATATGCAAATCAAGAAATGTAATATATCACATCAATAAAATGAAAGGTAAAAATCACAAGGTCATCTCAACAAATACAGAAAAAAACATTGGACACAATACAACATCCTTTCATGATAAAAACCTTTAACAGACTGGATATAGAAGGAACATACCTTAACGTAAGAAAGGCTAGAGATGACAAATCTACAGTGAACACTACACTCAATGTAGACAAATTGAAAGAATTTCCTCTAAGACCATAAACAAGGCAAGGATGTCCACTCTCACCACTTCTATTCAATATAATGCTAGAAGTCCTAGCTAGAGCAATTAGGCAAGGCAAAAAAATAAAAGGCATCCAAATTGTAAAGGAAAAATTAAAATTGTTATTTGCTGATGATATGATCCTATATATAGAAAATTTCCCCAAATCAGTTAACAAACTGTTGCAATTAATCAGTAATTTTAGGAAAGTGGCAAGATACAAAATCAACATACAAAAATCAGTCACATTCCTTTACACTGATGAAGTATCCAAAAAATAATGAAAATCATCACATTCACAACAGCATCAAAAACAATAAAATACTAGAAATCAATTTAACAGAGGAAGTAAAATATCTGTACAATGAAAACTACACAACTCTGCTGAAAGAAATCACAGATGATGCAAACAAATGGAAAGACATTGCCATGTTCATGGATCAGAGAATTAATACTGTTAAAATGGCCATACTACCCAAATCCATCTATAGATTTAACACAATCTCCATCAAAATACCAAAGGCATTCTTCACAGAAATAGAAGAAACAATCCTAACATTTGTGTGGAACCACCAAGAACCCTAGGGAGTCAAAGCAATCCTGAGGAAAAAAAAAAGCGAAAGGTATAGTGCTTCCAATTTCAAATTCTACTACAAAGCCATATTAATAACCGTATAGTAATGGCACAAAAATAGACATGTCAACCAAATGGAACAGAGAGCCCTGAATTAAAACCCAGCATGTATAGTCAACTAATATTTGGCAAAGGAGCCAAGAGTACCCAATGGAAAAAGAATAATCTCTTCAACAAATGGTGCTGAGAAAACTGGAGAAACACATGGAGAACAAGGAAATTGGACCTCTAGCTCATCCCACTCACAAAAATTAACTCAAAATGGATAAAAGACTTAAACATAAGACCTGATGTCATAAAAATAGAAGAAAGCATAGAGAAGAAGCTCACTGACAATGGTCTTGGCAACAATTTGGGGGGCATGATGCCAAAAGCAGGAAAACAAAAGAAAAAATCCACAAACAAGACTAAATCAAACTCAAAAGCTTCTGCACAGCAAAATAGCTAATTAACAAAATGCAAAGACAATCCACAGAGTGGGAGAAAATTGTTGCAAATCACATGTTGTATTAGAGAGTAATATCCAAAATAAAGAAAACAACTCAATAATAAACAACAATAACACAACAGTCCAACGTACAAATGAGAAGAACTAAACAGTTCTCCAAAGAGGACACCAAAATGGTCAACAGACACATGAAAGGGTGTTTAACACCACTCATCATCAGGGAAATGCAAATCAAAACCACAATGAGATATGAGAATGGTTACCATCAAGGAAGCAAGAGGTAAGAGGTGATGGTAAGAATGTGGTGAAAACGGAACCCTTATACATCGTTGGTGGGAATCTAAATTGGTCCAACCACTATGGAAAACAATATGGAGGTTCCTCAAAAAATTAAAGAGATCTATCACACAATCCAGCATTTCCACATCTGGGTATATAACTAAAGGAAATTAAAACAGGTTTTTGAAAAGATATATGTACCCCTATGTTTACTGTAGCATTACTCAGAATACTCAAGATGTGGAAACAACCCAAATGCCTACCAGCAGATGAATGGATAAAGAAGATGTGGTACATGCATAGAGTGGAATATTATCCGGCCAGGAGAAAGGAAGATATCCTGCCATTTATGACAACATGGATGAACCTTGAGTTTGTTATGCTAAGCAGGACAAGTCAGACAATAAATAGAGAGAAGTACTTTAAGATATCACTTATATGTGGAATCTAAAAAAGGTAAGCTTGTAAAAAAACAGAGAGCAAAATGGTGGTTACCAGGGGATGGGAGTGGGGGAGGTAAGGGTGATAGTGTTTAAGGTTACAGGCTTTAATGAATAGTAAATAAGCCATAGAGATCTAGTGCACAGTAAAATATAGATAATAATATTGTACTAGAATTGCAATAAATATCACTACATCAGCAATCATACTACAATATACAAATATATGGAAGTCACACATTGTACACCTTACATTTATACAATGTTACATGTCAAATTTTTTTCAGTAAAAAGGTGAAAAAGAAAACTCCAATTTTGGCACAGTGGTTACCTTTGGGAAAGAGGGAAAGGAGGCAATTCAGAAAGAGAAACCTGGTTGGAAGTTACTTCAGAGGTTCTAGTTATGTTCACTTTTATAGTTAGGTGAAGAATGTATACACAGGTATTCGTTGTGTTATCAATTTTTAAGCTAAAAAGATGTTTTATATACTATTATCAATACACATTCAACAAAAACACATTAAGAGCTAGAGTTTGAGCTGAAAGAAAGGCAATCCATTTGTCTGTTGGTACTTTGCTTTTTACCCAATAATCTTATTTTAAAAGTTTATATTTGGATAGGAGGTACTTAGATGTATTATTTTGTGTAGTCTCAAGATTATACTTGAATTTTAGATAGTTATCTCACTCTCTGCTCCCTAATTTCACATTCAAAAGGAGGTAAGTAGACCGGTAGCACTCCAACTTTGATATGTCTGATCTCAATTCCACAGGCTCCATATGTCTTCTGTCAGGTAACAAATCACCTCAAAACACAGTAGCTTAGAAAAGCAACATCGTGTTATGTTTCATGAGTGGATCAGGATTCCAGGAAGCTTGGGGTGGGATAGGTGTGTCTCAGGATCTCTTGTGTAGTCGCAGTACAATGACTCAACTGGAGCATCTGGGGGGCTGGCTGGGCACCTCTCCCTCCATGTGCCTCAGTGTGGGCTTCCTCACAGCACGGCAGTTCGGGGCGGTCAGACTGTTCACACAGTGACTGAGAACTCAGTGTGGGTTTTCCATTGAATGAGGCTGCAGCAGAATTACCTCTTATGTCTTCAGCTGGGAAGTTGGGGAGTGTCACTGTGTTGTAGTCTATTGGTTATAAGCAGGTCACAGTCCCTCCCAGATTCCAAGGAAGAGAAATTAAATTAGATTACATCTCTTCATGAGACACTGGCATGTGGACAGGAAATATTGCTGCAACCCCCTTGGAAAATATAATCTGCCACACATGGATAATTGGGATGGTGACCATACAACTTATCATCCAAAGTGGTACCATTTCTTAGACTAAAAGGTGGTGTTATTAATAATTACACAGACACAACAGGTGCAAAGCTGGACTGTACTGAGCATACCATGACATATGGTCACCTTGGTAACTAAACTTAAGAATGAGATTGGGTATTTACTATCTGAAGATAATATTTAAAATATATTACCTTTGGGATCTACCTCATCAGAACTCACAGGCTTTATCTCACAGAGACAAAATACACAGACATACTTTTTAAAAGAGTAGCAAGAATGGAAAAAAAAAGGCTTTGTAATTGTTCTCTCCCACTTTATCATGGCTAGGTCATCCTTCCCTCCCACACAGAGTCAAATATTTAAAATTGCAAGTTGAGAATATTATCAGTGACACACAAAACAGAAACTTCAATGCCTTTATGCAACAGGCACTTTAAGCTCTGTGCAGACATTCCTGTTTTTAATAATCCTACTCTTGCTGGGGCTTCAACCCAATGTTTCCCATATTGTGTTCCATGAAACACTGCTATAGCTAGGTTAGCTGACAAAAAAAAATGTTGAAAAGTATTTTCCTCCTCTTTGGATTCACAATTCCTAGTTTTAAAGATTCTAAGAAGTCCCACAGTAAAAAAACAACAACAACAAAAAAACCAAAAACCAAAAACCAAAAAAAACCCAACCAAACAAACAAAAAAACTTGCTAAACTCTGTTCTTGATCTAATTGAGCACTTCCAGAATTCACTTGACCATGGAAATAGTTTTTCTTCTCCTGAACATCACCAATTAACACCTGTAGAATTAGTATTCTGTGAAATGCACTTTGGGGAACACTGCTTCAACCTAAGCCAGAACATGAGTCTTTTCAACATTTATCAAGAAAGTTGAGATGATCAAATACAATTAAATCAACTATTTTAAATAGAGAAGGAGGTATTTGAACTATTTTACTAACAGATTGATTAAGTGTTTTAAAAAGTTTGTTGCTTCCAAGTATAAGGGCTTAGATTAATAAATTTGCCCTGGGCTAATTTTTAATGAACATGTTCATCAAATAAAACTTATTGTTCTAAAAAAAAGATACTTATTAGCACAAAGTACTAAGGAGTACACAAAATGATGTTATTCACATTCTATGTTGCCAGATGGAAAATGAAGCACAGGTTTAAGGACAACTGTAGATTCTTCATTTTTTGGCACGTTTTAAGATGTACTAAATATAGACAGCCTTCCAATATCAGTGTAAGATGTCTAAATTGGGCAGGGCACTGGTTGGTTAAAGAAAACCCTAGTATTTAGAAGAATACCAAGGGAGTAGAGTTTTTAACATATATTTATATAATTCTAGAAATTTAATGAGGGTATTTTGAAATTTTAGATATCTCAAGAATAGATTTGTTTAAAGAAAGGAATTGGGTAAACTATTCTTAAACATCTGTAAGTACTCTGATGCCAAAACCATGATACAAAGTCCACCTTCACCTCAACAAGTCTATTTCTTTAGTTGCAAAAGGATGCTAACAAGGAATTAATACTAAGACACTGCACAGAGAACTCCAAAAAAAGACAAGAGATGATGAAATAGAGAATGAATTTCATATTATAATTAAAATACTGTATGATTGTCTCACCTAGTATAAATATAGTCTATAGCAGTACACTCAATGCATATAGGGAAATACAGTTGTCGTGAGAAATTTGCAGAGATGGTGAGATAAACCAGGTAATGACACATTTATTAACAACTCAGAAGGGGACATTTTACTACCAAACAAAAAAATACACCATATCACAGATGATGTGTTTTTTTTCTGCACTGAATATTTGAAATTATCTATAAATAACTGAACCTTGATTAGACTTCACAAAATAATTAATATTGGTAAAAGTATTAAAAACTTATCTATTTAAGAAACATCCTTGAACTTCTGAGAGGCAGTTTAGCATAACAGTTAAGAGTGTTGTCTCTGGAATTGGATTACCTGGATTTTACTCATTCAAATGACCATTTGTTGTAGGCCTAAAACATGTCAAGTGCTGTTGTATGTACTGTGAATACAGTAGTGAACAAAATATAGTAGTGAATAAAAAAGGCCAGAAAATCCCTGCCCACATGTAGCTTACATTCCAGTAATGGAGACAGGTACAAAAGCCTTAAGGAAGTAAAAGGCACAGTGTGTTGATGAATGATGTGTGCTAAGGAGAAAAACAAAGCTTCAATAAGGAATAGGAGAGATCGCTGGGTTGGGAGTATTGTAATTTTAGACAGGTTATATGGGAATATCTCATCAAGAAAGGGACGTGTGGGGCGCCTGGGTGGCTCAGTCAGTTAAGTGTGCAACTCTTGATTTCGGCTCAGGTCACGATCTCACGGTTCATGGGATCGAGCCCTGTGTCAAGCCTTATGTTGGGCTCCATGGTAAAAGCACAGAGCCTGCTTGGGATTCTCTCTCCCTCTGTCTGCCACTATCTTTCTCTCTCTCTTTCAAAATAAATAAATAAATAAACATAAAAAGGGATGTTTGAGTAAAGATCTGAAGGTAATTAAATAATGAGCCCTGTGTACATAGGGGGGAAGAGCACTCTAACCAAAGGAACAGCAATTGCAAAGGTTCCAAGGCAGGAATATGTCTGAAATATTTGAGGAACTGTGGAGAGTAGTTCTAACTGGAAGCAAATGAGAAAGAAGTAGGATATAGAGTCATATGGTTGCTGTGTAGACTTTGGCTTTTACTCTAACATGGAAGCCAAAAGGGTTTTGAGCAGAATTACTTCATTTATTTTTTTTAAGGTTTATTTATTGAGAAAGAAAGCAAAGGGAGGGGCAGAGAGAGGGGAGAGAGAGAATCCTAAGCAGGCTCTGGCCCGTCAGCACAGAGCCTGATGTAGGGCTCGACCCCACAAACTGGGAGATCACGACCTTAGCAGAAACCAAGAGTCAAATGCTTAACCAACTGAGCCACCCAGGTGCCCCACTTCATTTGTTTTAACGGCATCACTCTAGCTTCTAGTATGAGAGTAGATTGAAGATAGGCAAGGAAAGACTCAGGGAGTCTAGTTAGGAGTTAATTGCATTAGTTATGAGCTGCAGTGGCTTGGATATGGAGGAAATGTCAATTGATCAGATTCTGCATAAATGTTGGAGTAACATAGGACAGGATATACGTAGTTGTGGAGTGCAAGCAAAAACAAGTACAATGCTTTATCTGGGAATCATTTCCAATGTAAGGCAGAGTGGCCAGCAACACAGGCTTTAGACTAAGACGTGTGTCTTTGAATCCAGCACCATAATAACAGCTTGGACAACTTATATAACCCCTTTACATGTCATTTACTACTCTTTAGAATGAGCATCACACTATCTACCACCTAGAGTTGTCATGAGTATTAAAACAACGCATATAAATCTCTTAGCACAGTGACTGGCACGTGGCAGTGATCAACCTCTCACAGGGCTAATTTGTATCCAGCCTTTTCTCTATTCCCCAAACACACATCTTCTCCACCCAACTCACTCACTTCCCTGGGCCTTAGGCACTCCATGCTCATTCCCTACTCTAAGACTTTGCTCATACCTAGTCTACTGCTGAGAATTCATTCCTACTTGCTTTCCTCTCCTCCTAACTTCAGGTTAAAATCAAATCCTACTTCCTTCAAAAGACTCTCTTCTTCCTCCCTTGATAGAAATCAGTAACCTCTCCATTCTTCAATATCCAAGTTTCTCGATGTTCACATTACCATTTCACATGTATTTGGTACCTTTAGAGAAAGGTGTTAGGATAGAGAGGAAAATGTGGTGTTAAGCATCCCCCCAGACTACGAATATAGACCCTACCTATTTGATCTGGGTTTCCTTGTCTTGGTCAAGTTATTTCATTTCTTCTCCGGTAAGATGATAGCGTTAACTCCATGTCTGACATTGTCATGAGAACTACATGGAATGACCCTACACACCTTGATGGAGATAAGTGATGACTAAAATACTTGTTTCCTTTTCCCCTATGTATTTTACTTCTAACTACATTGTAAGATTCTGAAGGTGAGGGATTATGTGTGGGCTATATTTATTTGTATTTTTTAGGATCTAATACAATGGCTTTCAAGCCATTGTGATGATAATCCATAATAAGAGAAATGCATTTATATCATGTCTTAGTCCACTCATCCATCTCATATATTCCACAAATATACATCTACATCTCACATATAAATGTGTTTGTACATATAAACACATATTCACATATGTATGAACACACACATATATGTGTATTAACTGGAAAAAGTTTTGTAAAATAATACCTTACTGAATGAGATGCAATCTGCTCTATTTTATTTTCTTTTACTCTATTCCATTCTTTTTTATTTTGTGTCATTAAAAATCCAGTTGCTGTCTACCAAGTTGATTTTCATGACCCACTAAAGGGTCTGGCTGTGAGTTTCACAGTTTATTTGAGAGACAGAGAGAGACAGAACACGAGCAGGAGAGGGGCAGAGAAAGAGGGAGACACAGAATCCGAAGCAAGCTCCAGGCTCTGAACTGTCAGCACAGAACCCGATGCAGGACTCGAACTCACAAACTGCGAGATCATGAACTGAGCTGAAGTCAGATGCTCAACGGACTGAGCCACCCAGGAGCCCCAGGATCGTGAGTTTTAAACAGTGAAAAACACTGGGATATCCCATGGTAGGTAACATGTATTTGTTGAACAATACTTGTGACAGGGAAAATTTTTTCATAGCCCCCTGCCCTGGTCTCCATGGCCATCTCTCTGCCAAAAAGGACCAGACAAATAAGATATGTGTTTCCCCCTAGGTAGCCTGGACTCTGGGTCATTCTGCATCTGAGATATGCCCTCTTCTGTAATCCACGCAGCAGAAATATGCTGTGAACTCTGACATCCCACTTATAATTTCAGCAAGTGTCATTACGCACCAGCATTCTGTGGGCATAGGACACTGAGGCTATCTTGGGGTTCTGGACCAGTACTGGGCAGTCTGTCCTCTGTATATGCATTTGGCTTTTTTGTTTGTTTGTTTTTCTGGGAACATCACTAACTGACTTCCTGCTTCTCCCCTGGTCTCTATTAGAGGTTTGGACTAGCATGGAATAGACTTGCTCTTTTAATTTTTAATCCCAATCAACTTGAAAATCAATATTCCTTCAAAAAATAAAAAGGAAACACAACAGAAAAGTGCTTTTGTGTGGGGCCTGCACACTTTTATCCACAATGTCACCTCAGGCACATGAGACCCTTTCCCAATTCAAATTACTCAACTCCAAGGAAAATCTGAGTTTTTCTCCAGAGTTCGTCCCAAATTGATCAATGTCTCCAAATGAAACCACCTCCCAAAGCTTCTGCTTGAGGCCTTGCACAGTACACAGTGAGAAAGAAAGCATTTCAGGCACGCCCACTAATCTCTCCCCTGCATTTTCAAGAGTTCTGCTCTTATAAAATTACAGCCCCTGGCAGGAGGACCCTGGCACTGTACTGGGAAATGAGTGGACTAACTGAAATTAAAGCAATATGTGCCTGGAAATTAACTGCTTCTTGCCGTGCAGTAGAAAAATGTAGAAAATTGCTGCCCACCTGGCCTATACCCAGTGAGGGATATCAACAGCCGAGAGAAACACGGACCACAAACTGTAAATAATATTTTGGTGTACATCTGAAACAGGTTCATTTTGACACCAGAAATACTGTGACAAAATGTAGGATCTTAGAAACAGGTATTCATACACAGCCCCAGCTTGTATAAGACAAATTAAACAGGTTTCATCATTTACATGTTTCTTGCTGTTTATCACACATGAGGAAAATGAGATTAAAAAGAAAGATGCCTTTTTCTCAACACCCACAGGAGTTACAAAAATTTAATCAAACCTGGGTTGACTGGGTGGAATTATTTAGAAAAGAGACAAACAAGCCTCCACATATAATTGCGCCTTTGAGTGGAACTTATTTTCCTACTTTCATTTCTGTATCTATTTCCTTCTTGGCACATAGTAGGAAGTCTATCAATATTGGCTGCCTTGAATGGATAAATTACTGTCAATTTAAGCCTCTATCAAAAATGTGAGGCATTAGCCTTTTATTGACATTAATTGAGGGTCAAATCTTTGCAAGAAGGGTGAATATAAACAATAACTGTTCTTGTAGAGCTATAAAGATAAGTCTATTAAAAGATACAGAACAAATGATGGCAGAATCAGGGTGAACTTCGTAGAGGGAAGGGCATTTAGGACAATTCTTGCTAAAGATGACACACTGCTCCCACGCAGAAGCGCAGTGTTTAACAGTATGGCCTATCTTGTCATGGATACTTGATTTCAATCTCAACTCTGCCCTTATGAGACACTTAGAGTCTCTCATCTTCTGTTTTCTCATTTGTATAATAGAGATAGAAATAATATTTAACTCATAGCATTGCTGCAAGGATTTATTGAAATGATTCCTGTGTAGTGATGCCATTGCTACCCTATCCATACGCCTTCACCTTTACCCCTTCAGTGTTGGTTGGCCTGACTTTGAACCTGTGCTTTTTTGCTGGAGGGCTTTACTTTCTCTGGCCATCAGGGTTTAATTTGCCTGCCCACATTAGGCCAGAAGTGCTGGGAAGTTAACATTTCGTGGGAGTGCCTATGGTCAGTGACTGATGGAGTTGTGTCAAAAACACCCCAGCTCCCTTGCCCCCCAGGTGGAATCAACCTGAGGCGCATGTGTTATAAGGTTTCCTTGAACTTCTCTGCAGGATTAAGTTCTAGTGACCCACAATGGTAGCTGGCTTTAGGGTGCACCTGTTACCAGCTGCCCTCCCTTCCTTGTACCACATCCCTGCTTCCCTACCAACACTCCCCGAACCTTGGAAATAAACTACTGGCACTTGAATCCTTGTTTCAGGCTCTACGGGATCACAGCGTCTGGCACAATGAAAAACAGCAAGTAGAGAGGGAGTGCTAGGCGCTGGAAGAGCCACACCTTGCCTCCTTCTGGTCAGGTGTCTCATAAAGCCCTTCAGCCACCTCCAGGTTACAGCCGGAGGAGAAATCAGGCGCAGCACACTGGATATACCCTTTCGGTTTTCTGTACCTTGCCAAATTGCTCTGGGTCCTTGAGAAGCATGTGTAGAAGGCTGCTCGTGAAGAATGCAAACTGCCAGCTGTCTAGTTTGCCTTTTCTCCTTTCTCACTGAGAAGACTCTTTTGTGGATTGTGTGCTCAAACACAAAGTCTCATTACCAGTTTTTTGTTTCCTACCTAATGTTCAACAATACAGAAGCTGACTGGATTTTCTCATTTATCTCTGTTACCATATCCATGGACATAACTAATAAATACAATCAACGAATAACATGATCCTAGAACTAAAAAGAACTTGGAGAACATGTAGTCCTAACCTATCCGTTATCCATAAGAAAGCTTAAGTCAGGGACCTGCCCATGACAACATGGCCAGTAAATTTATGCTGTGACTCTGTGTCTAGATCTCAGGCAAATAGTGAAGTCAGATACGCCATGGTGCTGTTCCACATTCTCTTCTGTCTCCATCACTGTCCCCATTAGTCCTCTGCCTTTTTTTCCATTTAAGATGATCAACCTCTGGACGCTCCCCTTTCCTCTACCAGATCTGTTTTTAGAAGAGGACCTAAAATCACTCAGAGTAAAAATGACTAGAAACAGCTTCCACTGTGACATATATCAAGGATATTTTTTTATTTTAGCAGGAATCAAACTGCTAAGCTAAAGGGATGAAATATTTCAGGAATCCACTAGTAGGCAGGGGAGCTAAGGGAGTTAAATGACATTCTTCTTTGTATGCCTGAAATCTCTCCATTCATTATGTTCTTCTCTGAGTATGTTGCCCAATATTAGGCATAATATGCTTAAATAGTAATGCTAGCAGATACTGTGGATAAGAAGACATTTAATATAATGACCCAGGAAGTGCCCAAGGAATTTGTAATAGGGCATCCATTTCCAGCTCACTTCCCAAGTGGGAAGTGACCTTTCCCACAAAATAGATTTTCAATATTCTCATTGCCACAATGTAGAAAACAGCCATCCTGAAGAGAAAAATCCACCAAAGGGTAACAAGAAAGAAAAGGACGTGGCAGAAAATGCACAGACCCCAGACACAAAAGGCTCAAGTTCCTGAATGATCGCTTAACATTCTTAGACTTCAGTTTTCTCACTTGGCAGTTGGAGCTACTCAGCCTTGCCCTCTCTTCCTCACAGGCATACTGCAAGGAGAACGTTATTTAAAGGACAACAATGTAAAGTATACATATTGTCTATATATGAGTAGTTCCACAGGATATATATTTGTCCTGTTTTCTGAAAAGAGCTTTTTCAGGGCTTTTCAAAGTATATCGAGAATAATGAATTGTCTTCTTCAAGGTTTAATTTTGCTACCAAACAACACAGAAACTGGAAACTGGAACTACAGGCTGGGAAAGAATGTAGTATGTGACTTCCCATTACTATCACCTTTAAGTCTTTCATTATCTAGGTGGAAACTGTCCCCTATAGTTTGGAAAGGTGTTAAGAAACCCACAAATTGGTCACTACCACCAGTTCTATATTCCAGATACCTCTTTGTAGCCCCAGATGAAAAGCTGGGGGAAAAAAGTAAAGACATAGAATTTTATAACTGAGAAGAAGATTTGTTAGATTCTACAGTTTATTACATGCGATACTGAATGATTGGCTGACCTTCCAAAGGCCAGTGACGACGTGTTATTTTATTTGGGGTTCCTCCAGAAACAAAGGTGAGTCAAGGAGAAAGTGGGGAAATGAGACGCAAAAGTCAATACAGGGTGTAGTATCAAGGCAATCGACCCTGTGGGAGACTGGAACTTAATTTGGGGTGTGGGGAGATTCTGGGAGCCAGTACAGACCATATGTTTCAGAGTTACCCCACTCAGGGTGAGGGAGCTCACTGTTTATTTTTTATTACCCACAGTTTGAAGGTCGCCCCCAGGAGGCAATAATACCTCAGTGCTTCTGGCCTGCGGCACTGGCAGTGACGTGTGTTACAGCAGCGTGAGAATGCTCTCACAGATGCCGAGAGATGACAGTCAGGGCTCTGGGTACTGAGGTGGTGAGGGTGGGCAGACACAGGCAGGTCCCCATGAGTATCTGCTAGACACGATGAAGTGGCTGAGCGAGAACTTGAGTCCAGGTCTTTAGTTGCCTTGTACAGGCAGAATCCACTCTGGCATGCTGCTTCTACTCTATCTCATCCCTGTTGCTCACTAACCGTGTTAGGTTCTGTACTACATTTTTGGAAGAAATACATAAACAATTTCACAAAATAGTGTATACCAAAAATATAAGGTGATGATCATGCATTGGAATAGCTTGGTGTCTTACAGCATTTATTTTCAAAAGTGACTTCCAGGAGTGTCTGCGTGGCTTAGAAAGTCAAGCGTCCGACTTTGGTTCAGGTCACGATCTCACGGTCTGTGAGTTCGAGCCCTGCGTCGGGCTCTGTGCTGACAGCTCGTAGCCTGGAGCCTGCTTCAGATTCTGTGTCTCCCTCTCTCTGCTACTCCCCAGCTCGTGCTCTGTCTCTGTCTCTCTTGAAAATAAATAAACATTTAAAAAATGACAAAAAATATGACTTTCGGTCAGTCACACTGGGAATTTACAGTCGAATTGTTATAAATAATCCTATGGTTACTCTATTGACTAAAGAGAGTGTATTTTTGTTTCTTTAAAAGAATCCTACATTTGTATAAGAAGAGGCTAAGGAATCTGGTCAAGCTTTAACTGTATGTGAGGGACATGCACAATTTTTAAAAACACATATATTTCTGCCACTGTCAACATGCTTACTGCTGGGATTGGCAAGCCCCTAGGCAGGATCACCAATCCCAACTCTAGCACTGTTTATAAGGGGCATTTATCATCCATATTCCCTAAAGAAATAGCATGGACATTTGGACTTATACTACTTAATGTATCACATAGCTTCAAGTCCTAGGTCATTTTTCTATAGGAAACGTAGATGAGCTGGCAATCCAAACCTCAATTATGGTTAAAAATCATGCAAATGACTCATATAGCAACTTAATAGTGGGGCTAAAGAATAAAAACAGTATTAAAGAAAGAGTATCTCATTTTAACTACCATATTTAATAATATTAAATTCTCCCTAGCAAGCAATGTGAGCGATTTTTGGTATTTTTCAATCACGAGCGGCCTCAGTGTCATCTAGGAAGAAGGAAGGTGTCTTATGGGTACGAATCCTCCTTCTAAGGGACTCTCCTAAGTTAGAGCAAATATCTCACTTAAAGTAACATACAACTCCCGTGGTGCCAGGGCATCTCCTCTGGTGCCTCTCCAAGCCATAGACAGAGAGCAAAGACTGCTCCATGCATTGGAGAAGCCCTGCTCATGAGTCGCTGGTGGCCCAAGCGCATCCTGGTTTTTCCTCCTTCTGACAAGTCCAAGAAGCCACACAGAAACAATTTGTGAGAATTGACGGCTTCTCCCCTTCCCCTTCTCTAAGTTCCCCAGGAAGTTTGGATGGATGCTTATTCTCCCAGAAAAGCAGGCATTAATACTTCCTCCCTCCTCATAGAGTGTAGGACACTGAGGGCTATTTGGGCAAGAAAAAAGTGTAAATTCCTTTGAGGTGCTCAAGGACAATGATGCAAAATCCCCAGACAGTGCAAAGGATGACTCCATTAGTTTAATATAAAACTAATCCGACCTCATGAAGACATGTTATAGAGAATTTTACCCCCTCAGAACATCCCTCCCTTCTTAATGTTGCTGTAAATTTAATTACCACCTACTTCTATAAATTTTTTTATCTTTATTTTTTTTAATTTAGAGAAAGAGAGAGAGAGAGAGAGAGAGACACCACATGACAGGGGGAGAGGTGCAGATGAGGGAGAGGGAGTGAATCTTAAGCAGGCTCCATGCTAGAGCCCGATGCGGGCCGGATCCCACAACCATGGGATCATGACCTCAGCTGAAATCAAGAGTCGGACATTTAACCAATTGAGCCACCCAGGTGCCTCACCCACCACCTACTTTAAAAAAAGATAACTTCTCTATCAATTATACTAGAACTCCACTTTTCTAAGCTTGAACTTTTTATTTTGAATTGATGATTTTCTTGAAAATGATATTGTGGAGTCTCTCTAAAAGAAAAGAGAGTTCAAAAAAAGAAGTCCTGTCATACAAACGCAGGTAACTTTCTGTTTAGCTTTTGACAGCACCAGTAGCAAGAGTGCACATCACATAAAAGAAGAGAAAAAGCACCAAACTTAAACTCTGCTGCTCTAGGAAATGTTTTCTGCTTAACGAGATGCTAGGGAATCGGCAAAGAGTAAAATAAGGCATTTCTAGTTCTGAGGCTGTTTTAACCGTGGGCTAAGCGAGGGTGTGAAATGGTACAACTGTATGGATAATACAGACCAACTGGATAATTTTAGCAAAATTAGCTGCTAACTTTTGGGCATTATTGAACTGAATAACTGGATCTGTTTCCAGCATTACCTCAAACCTCGTGTATCTATTATTTTTCCTCCCCAGTTCAAATTTGTCAAAATCAGCCCTATTAAAAATCCCTACACATAGAAAAAAACCTGTCTACTCATTCCTCCTGGTTTATTCTACTACCAAAGCCTGTTAATTTTGCCATCGAAAGATTTACGAGGCAGTGTCTTATTTGCCCTGCATTCCCTTGGTTACCACCACTGTCTGCCTCCCCTCTTACTCTGTATCATTATTATTGTATTAAAGTCCTAGTTACATGTCTCTCTCAATTCCTCCTCTTATTCTCTAGTATCCCAAGACCACATTTCATAAGGCATTCTTCTAATTAAAGTTGTCCCTTTACTCAGGAACCTATTTCCTACCACATCAAACCCAAATCTCTCTGTTTAGTTTTTAAATGTTATTCAAAACCTTGTCTATCTCTGGCCAAACTTGATCTCCCCTACACAGTAACGTGATCAACTTTTTGCTTAAGGTTTCCCCATCCAAGTGTCAACTTAGAACTAAATTGTGAGGTTGTAAACGTAGCTAAGATATAGAGATGAGTTAGAGAAGTAAGCTGGAGAAAGATCATAAAGGGTCTTGTGAAGAGTATTAAGGCATTTCCTTTTGTATCCTAAAACAAATGAGAAACTACTGAAGAATTTTAAGTAAGAGAATTTTAAGTACAAGATGTTATAAAATATCTGACTACGTTTTAGAGAACGGAACTGAAAGGTAAGATAGATGATCTCTTGACAACTCATATTACTACAACTCCTTCTCAGTTCTCTTCACCGTCACTACAGTTCCCAGAGATCTCTTCCACTAACTGTTTTACATTACAGTTCATTAGTGAGAGGCAGTAGTGCAAGCTTCTTGAAGGCAGAAAAGAAGGCAAAGCCATTATTCCCTTGAAGCAGCTACAGTAAGACCAAAGGGAAAATGTGACATTCACAGCAGCTTCCTTGTGAGCTACCAAGTTACCAGCTTCAGGCTGAGGCGTTAGGTGTCAGCCTCCCTGATCGTTAATGTCCGCTTCCTTATCATTTGCTCTCCTGGTTCTTCCAACAGTTACGGAGCATGATTTCCTACATTAAACTTTTTACACCTGGCATAAATAGAGTGACTTCTGTTTCCTTAATCTCGCCTTGACTGATAAAGACAAGGTCAGAAAACAAGGCTGAAAGATCTGTTCCACTGTGATACTGGCAAGACAAGATGGTAGTTTGAATTAGTTTAATGGCACTGGGGGTGGCGGTGGCAGTGAGAGATGTCTGAGAAGTGCAAGAGACCGGGCTTCCTTGTTGAATGGACAGAAGGATGAAGAAGAAATCTCAGATGATTTCCAGGCTGCCGCCTCAGCCATTAGACAGACAGTAGTGTCATTCAGTGTTAAGAGGCAACAAAGAAGGAGACGCAGGTTTGGAAGAGAGGTGATGATAATTTCGTCAGACCCATGTGGATCATCCAAGTGCAGATGTCTGGTAGGCAGCAGGCCACACAGGTCTGTAGGTAATGAAAAGAGTAGGAGCTATGGACTGAGGAGTTACCAGCATGAAGTGATAAAGCTGTGTTTATGGGTAAACATGGTTTATTCCATGAGGAATAAAAAGAACCCAAAAGAAGATGCCCAGGTATAGCCCCCAAATGATCAACAATAAGAAATGGAACACAGGGTGATCTGAAAAGGCAAGTGAGAAAAAGCAGCCAAAGGAATAATTTCCCTGAAGCCCCACAGGGGAAAATGGAATCACAACCCTTAACCATGTGGAAAAGATACATCTTCCATTGCAAAAGGATGGAAAGAGGAAAGAAACAGACGGGATACAGGGTTGATGGCCAGAAGATGCAATGATTTCTGTCTGATGTCTGGATCAGCCGCAGAGGGCGAGGGGAGCCAGTAATGAGGTTATAGATCTGAGGAGGACAGAGAAGGTTTGCAAAAAAGCCTTTGTGGAGAATGAAAGAGAGACTCTCCTGGGGGAGAAAGAGAGGACAAAGACTGCTGCCCCAGCTGTGCCAGTCCCCTGCTGGGAGACCTTGCACTTCTGTCTGTTCCCTTCTAAATCTCCTCATCTTTATATCCCCGTAGATGAGGGAGCTGGGCTACATGACCTGCCAGGTTTTGCGGAGCCCCACGGTAATACTCTCAGCTTCCTTTCCATCTGTCCAGATGAGAGGGATCCTTCAAGGCCCAGGGAAAGTTCTATAGGCTCTAAGAAGAATTCCCAAAAGCCTCAGGTTTAGGGATCATTTGTAGCTCACCTTCTGTCACACGGTGGTCTGCACACAACTGTACACACTGGAAATATGATGTCCACTTTCAGTCAGACATTTAAGCCCTCGATTCTAGTGCTGAAAGGCTTCTAACAAAAAACAGCTATCCCTTTCCCTTCTAACTATTCCGCTCCCTAGATGCAACCATATTCAGCTCTTATCTGTTTCTTTTGCTATTTACCTTCACTTGTCTAAATCCCACAAGGCCTTTTACTTCTCTGACCTCAATACCTGCCTGTCCCCTTTACTATTCTTCTACGGTGCAGTGGCTTCCTTGCTGTTCCTCAAAAACATGAGGCACGATGTTCACCAAACATACCGGGCAGGCTGCTTTCCTTGAACATACCGGGATGTGCCCAGCAAAGAACCTTTGCACAAGCTGTTCCCTGCGCCTGGAACAAACGCTATTCCCGGCACTGTATGCAAGACTCACTTCTCTGAGATCTTCTCTCAAAATTCACTGTCTCAAGGAAGACTTTCTTTCCTAGCTAAAACTACAACCAGCATTTACTGAGGCAATGCTTTATGTTTTTATTGCCTGTACTTATCATTACCTATTACTTAACTTTTATATTTTATTTATTTGTCTCGATGAATCTCCTTCCTATACCCATGTGTACATTTCATGAGGGCAGGGATTCTTGTGTCATTCACTGGAAGGCCCTGGGCCTGGAATGGGGCCAGATACATAACAGGTACTTAATAAATCTCTGTGAAATTAATTCATGAAAGTTGAAATTTATCACTAAATAGATGAAACTTAAACTTCCTCTACTGACTTTTTTACATAGTAGATGAAACTTCAACTCCCTTACAGCCTTTTGCTTTCTCCCATTCTCCCCCTATTATATACATATAAACACTTCTGTTTACACAATGATGGCTACATAGATACTGGTCACTGTGAAATCAGTGGAGGCCACTAGGATTCAAGCTCCAAGAATGAAGGTAGAAGAAACAGTAGCAAAGGGATTTATGGCAGTTGACTTGTCTTCTGAAAGTCTCTCCAAAAAAATCCCCCAACTATCTGCCTCTGATGCCTGAATTCCTTGCACGGACTGCTTCGTGGTGTTATGTATCACCTTTCCGCTTGATCTTCTTTGGAAAAATCAAAGCGCATGGGAAGGGTGACTCATTTGTCCAATAGTTCCTCAGTGTAAATTATTCTCCCAGTAGACACAAAGCAGTGGTGTCAGAGTGGAGGTGTAGCTACTAAAATGGAGAAAACTGGTGCAGAATTGAGAAGAGGCAAAATAAGAAAATTAATATTTCAATTTTGTCCTGATGTTGGGGAGGGAGCAACCCAAGGTTGAGCACATATCACTGAACAGGATTCAACGTACATGTCACAGAACTACACGACAATAAGCTCTTAGAGGTGGGAGTTTCTTACAGAGCATAGTGACCAAGTACCTCTTTCTAGAGATGTGAAAACTGAGACATGAGGTAGCTCAACACCACACAGCTGGTTAAGGGCAGATTTGGTTCCAGAACCTAGTTTTTCATTCTCCTAGTCTGCTTCTGAATATTCAGTGCTGTCTCATGTGCCCTTTCCTTAATAAAAGCTATTAATTCTTTGTGGGCAAATCCATCCCTCTGCACTAATCCCAGTAAAGTGTACCGTTGAAGAGGGACCATGCTTTTTTCTAGTTTTTATTCTAAATAGAGCATGTCAACTTTAAAATGTTGCTCTGACCAAAGTCTAAGCACACAAAAAAGCTACTCTTTCCCTGCTACCTACTGCAAATATTTAGCTACTTGGAAAGTTACATATTCTCTTTTTATCCAGCCAATAGGTGAATAGTTGCTAACAAATAATGGTCTGTTCAGCATCCAATTCTTCAGCTTGCATCATCTGACAGTGATTTCTGTCCATCGTTCTTGGTTTTCAACCCTGTAATTGCTCTCAAGCCATTTGTTTAATGCCATGTAAATATGTACATGATTGTCACCACACATTAATCTTTTGGGTGGAATAGCATTATGCTTTTAGGGGACAAAGATGAGGTCTCTTAATTTGCTTTTATCTTGCTTCTTGCATTGTACTTAATAAAATAACACATGCTTATCAAGTTGCGACTTCTTTTTATAAATGACTAATGATTTGTTAACCATTATGCATTTCTAATGCAGCATAACCCTTTCCTGGAAGTCTTTCACATCTCCTCAAGATGGATCTTCTGGTCCCTCAACTTCCTGAAATTGCTTTTGACCTTTCTTTAATGTGATAGGTTTTAGCCTTTTCTCATAATATATCATTCTACCATGGGTAGAATATATCATTCTACCAGGGCCATAGTATGGTCCCAGTTTTACTTCTGAGACCCCATACCTGACCTGTTGTGGGGCAGAACGAGGGATCAGGCAACATAGGGGGGACTGCACAGGAAATAATCAAGGCCCAGGTACTAAATAAACCAATGAGGGTATAGCCCAGAGCGGTTAAGTTGTGAGATTAGAGGAGCCTGGGGTCAAAGTGAAGAAGAAGGACGAGAGGCTAGTTTAGAAGGCGGCTTGCCAGCCTGTGGTCTTACAGTAGTGAATATGGAGAGAACAAGAGTACAGTGCACCTCTCATACAGACCCCAGTCTCATGGAGAAAAGGGGTGAATCAACACAGGACTCTAGAATCCTGCTAGGAAAACTAGCAGGAACCAAAGCAGAGCCCTAGACATCAAATGATGAAAACAATGATTATTAATTAAAGAACAGTGCAAAGCCAAGACTCTTGAACTTTGATTCAAGGTCAGAGCTGGACACAAGGTCGAAAAATATGGAGCTTCCAAACTTATGATCTGGGATCCTTAATTTGTCCCTGACTTGAGAACATTTTGCTTTCTGTCTTCAAGTGCCCATGCTTGGCTGAGTCTGTAGGTCAGGGTTAGAAGGCTCCAGCTGGGAGACCTGGATGACTGCAGAAGAGAGAATAGGACTGGCTGGGATTATGAGTTATAAAAGGCTTCTCAGCCAGATGCTCTTTAACCTCCCTCAGTGCATTCTTTAACTTTCGCAGAGGTAATTCATCTGGATTCAATAGTTTATTGGCCCCTAATGGCTCCATAGGGTTAACTATCTTCTCCAAAGTAAATAAAAAGCCTTTAATATCTTTTGCGGAAAAGAAAATGATTCTAAAGTCCCAGGTGTGACCTTCAGTTTTTCCCCCCTTTGGCAATTTTATAGCAAAACTTGCCAATGGCATAGCCTCTCTGTATTAGAAACTGGATTTTACTATCTCTCAGTAGCCATGAGATCTTTGATGTAAAGACTTCTAAAAGGATATTTAGATTGTAAAATATTGTCATTGCAAATATGCACCATTTTGGTAGAAGTTATACTTTCCAGGAAGTGTTATTTTACTAGTTACCATTTTACTATTTACTCTCTATCTCTCTTGGCTTGATATTTAGTGAAATATCTAAAATGTGAAAGGTAGAACAACTCAGGGATTAGAGCCTTCAACAGAGATTTTAGCTTTTTGTGGATCAAGATACACTTTCAGAACCCGGTCCTTCCTCATCTAAGAATGCACATTCCGACACCAAATTTATAGACATTTTCAGAAGGCTCCAAGTATCCCTGATAATTATCCATGGACACCATGTTAGGGAACTCTGCCTGGGCCAAACGTGTCAACAGAAGATGGTAAAGCTAGGATCCACAAAAGTTAAATGATTTGAAAACTCTGAACTCCACAGCTGGTGACCTGCTACCCACCGCCCTCCCGTCGGACTCCCGTGTTACACTGGGAATAGCCGATCTTTATCCTACCACATGTACTGGCCCTTTCCCTCACTGGACTGTGAGCATCTTGAGGCCAAAATCTGCACCTCAATTATTTTTGTAACTCTAGGACACACGAGGCCTTGCATGCAGAAGGCTTGATAAATGTTTGATAAACAAGTCTATATTCAATAATTCACGAATGAGAACCCAGAGTGCTGGGCTCTCTGACCGTGGGGGGGGGGGGGTCGGTTATTACTTTCTTGTGTTGTCACCAACATTAGACAGGTTCTGGGGTTCCCACGGGCTCCCCCACTTTCTCAACAACTTTGTGCAAATTACTTAACATTCTGACTTTCAGCTCTTTATCTTATAAATAGGGATAACATTTACTTGCACCGTGGCCACGAATAGAAAATGAATACTGCATGTGAAGCCCTGTACATGTACTAATTATCTTTCTTATGAGCTAGCAATTAAACATTTGGGATGCAATTTATGTATGAAAGTTTGCTGTGTGGTCTGAGGGCTCAGGCCTTAAGGCCTATGGAAATAAACAGCACTGAGATGAGAGAGAAAGAAAAAGAAAATCTATCTTGTAGATGACTCCTGCAGGTTCTGAGACAGGCGTCAAAACCAGGCTAAGATTAGAACTGGGTCCCAGAGGCTCTATTTCCTATTCCCCAGCCTTTCTGTTGGCTAGAGTCCTCCTGGAGCTTTTCGTCACGACTGGCCACGTATTTGTCCTGCTGCTTGTAACTCTCCTCTCACTGATGTAAGTAGAGGAAAAGCAACAACAAAACAGTTGACATTTACGTAGCATTCAGAAGTTTCCTATCTACCGAACTCCTTTTTTGAAGGCAGCCTCTAACAAGCAGCAGAAATAGCTATTCGCTTAGGTGTGTGGGTGAAGGTACCTCCCCTCACCCCTTCTCCTCATCTTAACTGATCCGAATGATAGCTTTTGCTCCCTCTGCACCATTCATCACGACCCGGGGGCTGGGAATGCTGAAACAGAGGGATGGCCAATCAGATGCTTCTGCCTGTGGACTCCGGCATCTGTGACTCATCAGCAACCAATTAGAAGCCTTCAGTCAAGGCAAAGTCTTCCCACCAGGGTAGAGACAAGCTCTGCACGCTGCTGACCTTTCTATCAGAAAGTCCTGTTTTGGAGCAGGGGAAGCCCCACCCTGCCACGTGAAAAGAGTGCCTTTGCTCTGCTTTTGTGCAGGGGAGTGATGGGATTTGGTGCTGTTCACGCTTCGCTCTCTCTGCCTCAGAGGCATTTGTGAGCTGTGTCTCAGAAAACCTAAATGCTCTTTGCAGGGTAGATTTGTTGGCTGTCTTTTTCTCTGGGGAGTCCAGAGCTATGCCACAGTGTTTAAAGCTGGGACTCACTGTGCCTTTCAACAGAGGTCTTTCTGCTCATCCCATTAGAGACTGCACTGTCCCCATCTACTCTGTGCCCTGGGTTGAATAAGGTAACCGAGACTTTGATACCAAGCCCTGGTGTCCTACCCACTAGCCCAGCATCTGTGGATTTGAGCTGAACTCCAATATCCCTGTCAGCTTTTCTCTCCTTTCTCTTTTTCTCTCACTCTTGTACTGGTGTGAATGAGGGAGGGAGAGGGCGGCTGAGAGGGAGGGAGGGAGGGAGGGAGGGAGGAAGACAACCCAACCCTAAACCTTCTGCATTCTTCCTGGTCAGAGAATAAAATCCACACTTTTTGCTGCAGAATTTAATTCCTGCCAGTTTTCCTTTTGCCTATTTCTTGACCTAGAGCTTCTTTTTCAGGAGTCCTGCATTTTGCAGTCCCAAAATAATGCAGAATATTCAAAGACAAGCATAGTTCACAGAATCCTAAAAGTTTTGCTGATGTCATGCATCTTGCCTCATCCTGAACTTTTCTGATTCAAAGGAATCCACTTCCAGAACAAACTCCTACAACTTATGGAAAATGCCTTTAGTTGCCGACTTTTACAATGTCCCCTGCTTCAGCCCCTCTCATCGCCATAATCATCAGGCCTGTCATGGTAAGAGAAAGAGGACAGGGGCTGTATTAGATCTTATGTATATTTTTTATATCATGTAAAGCTCAGGTAGGCCCTCAAACGATGCTTGTTTATTAACTGATTGGTATAATGTAAAATTAATTAACTTTTCCCATAAATTAACTGTATTAGGGTTCTCTAGAGAAAAAGAATCAATAGGTGTGCATGTGTGTGTATGTGTGTGTGTGTGTGTGTGTATTTTTAAAACAACTGGCTCATTAATTGTGGAGGTTTGGCAAGTCTGAAATCTGATGGCAGAGTCTGGCAGCCTGGAGAGCTGGGAGGAGCTAATGTTGCAGTCTAAATTTGTAGGCTGCTGCAGAATTTTCTCTTGCTCAGGGGAGGTCAGGCTTTTGTTCTATTCAGGCTCTCAAGTGATTGGATGAGGCTCACCCACATTAAAGAGAATAATTTGCTTTATTCAAAGTACAACAATTTAAATGTCATTAGATATATGTCCTTTTGAACTGAAAATAGGAAAAAGATGAAGTGAAACAAAAAAAAAATGGTATGGAATAGGGGTAGGCAACACTTTTCTTTCTCAAAACACTCTCAACTACAACTTGTGCCATAATATCATGTTACCTAGTATGTGTTGATTCCAGATAGTAGATGGACAAACATTTTTAATTGGTGGGCATTTGTTCTAAGGGAGAGTAGAAAAATATAACCAGCATGTCAAAACTGTGACAATAGATATTATTTCTTAGCATGGGGCTATGTATTAAAAAGCATCCATTAAAAATATATTATGCAGATAATTGTACAGGGGTGACAAAAACCCAAATATTCAAAGAAGAATTAATATCAATTACACTCAGACTTCCAAAACATAGAACTCTTCCAAACTCATTTTACCCTGATACCCAAACCAGACAACAATGCCACAAGAAAAGAAAATTATAGTCCAATATCCCTAATGCACAAAGATGCAAAAATCCTTAACACAATGTTAGCAAACCGAAGTCAAGAACACATTAAAAGGATTATATGTCATGGCCAAATGGGATTTATCCCTGGGATGTGAGGAGAGTTCAATATATGCAGATGAGTAAATATAACATCACATCAATAAAATGAAAGATAAAAATCACATGATTATCTCAATGGACACAGAAAAACTAATGGACAAAATACAGCATCCTTTTATGATAAAAGCCTTTAACAGACTGGGTATAAGGGGAACATACTTCAACATATTAAAGGCCATATACAACAAACCCACAGCTAACATTATACTTAACGGAGAAACACTGAAAGCTTTTCCTCCAAGATCAGGAACAAAACAAGGATACCCATTCTCACTACTCTTATTTAATATGGTATTGGAAGTCCTAACTGGAGAAATTAGGCAAGACAAAGAAATAAAAGGCATCCGTTTCAGAAAGGAAGAAATAAAATCTTCTGATGTGATTTTATATATAGAAAATGTCAGAGTCAACAAAAAAAACCCATCATAACTAATCAGCAATTTCAGTAAAGCTCCAAGATACAAAACCACTATACAGAAATCTGTTGCATTTATATACATTAAGAACATACTACCTGAAAGAGGAATTAATAAAACATTCTCATTTATAGCTGTACCAAAAAGAATAAAATAGCTAGGAATAAATTTCACCAAGGAGGTGAAAAACCTATGCATTGAAAACTGTAAGACACTGATGAGAGAAATTGAAGAAGACACAAATAAGTGGAAAGATATTCCATGCTCATGGACTGGAAGTCCATATTGTTAAAATGCCCATACTACCCAAAGCAATATACAGATTCAGTGCAATCCTTATGAAAATTCCAATTTTCACACTTTTCACAGAAATAGAACAATCCTAAAATTTGTGTGGAACCGCAAAAGACCCCAAATGGCCAAAGCAATATTGAGAAAGAAGAACAAAGCTTGAGGCATCAAGATCCCAGATTCCAAATTATACTACTAAGCTACAGTAGTCAAAACAGCATGGTATTTGGCATGAAAACAGACAAACAGAGTAACTGAACAGAACTGAGACCCCAGAAATTAACTCACACATATATAGTCAGTTAATTTATGACAAAGGAATCAAGAATATACAATGGGGAAAAGACATTATTCAACAAATGGTGCTGGGAAAACTGGATAGTCACATGCAAAAGAATGAAACTAGACTACTATTTTATGTTATACACAAAAACAAACTAAAAATGGATTAAACGCTTGAATGTATGACCCCAAACCATAAAACTCCTAGAATAAAACAAAGGCACTAAGCTACTTCACAATGGTCTTTATGATGATTCTTAAATTTGACACCAAAAGCAAAGGCAGCAAAAGCAAATAAACCAGTAGGATTACATCAAACTAAAAGCTTCTGCCTGCCAGAGGAAACCATCAACAAAATGAAAAGGCAACCTAGTGAATGGGAGAAAATATTTGCAAATAATATATCTGATAAGGGGCTGATATTTAAAATATACAAAGAACTCATACAAGTTAATAACAAAAATACAAAACCAATCCAATTAAAAAATGGGCAGAAAATCTGAATAGACATTTTTCCAAAGAAGACATACAGATGACCAACAGGTACATGGAATGGTGCTCACCATCACTAAGCATCAGGGAAATTCAAACCAAAACCACAATGAGATATCACCTCACACCTGTTAGAACAGCTATCATCAAAAAGACAAGAAATAACAAGTGCTGGTAAGGCTTTGGAGAAAAGGAAACCCTTGTGCATGATGGTGAGAATATAAATTCGTGCAAAAGAAAAGGAATATAAATTAGTGCAACCATTATGAAAAAAAAAAACTAATAGAACTACCATATGATCCAGCAATTCTACTTCTGGGTATTTATCTGAAGAAAACAAAAACACTAATTCAAAAAGCTATCTATACCCCTATGTTCACTGAAGCATTATTTACAATAGCCAAGACATGGAAACAACCTAAGTGTCTACTGGTGGATGAATGGATAAACATAATGTGGTCTATATAAAGAATGGAATATTATTCAGCCATAAAAAAGAATGAAATCTTGACATTTGTGACAACATGGATGGACCCTGAAGGCACTGTATTAAGTGAAATAAGTCTGATAGGAAAAAGATAAACACCATATGACTTCATTTATATGTTATATATTTAAAAAGTAAATAGGAGCACCTGGGTGGCTCAGTCAGTTAAGTGTCCAACTTTGGCTCAGGTCATGATCTCACTGCCCGGGGTTTGAGCTCTGTGTCATGCTCTGTGCTGACAGCTCAGAGCCTGGAGCCTGCTTCGGATTCTGGGTCTCTACCTCTCTCTGCCCTTCCCTACTTTCTCTTTCTCTCTCATTCTCTGTCTCAAAAATAAACATTAGAAAAATAATAAATAAATAAAAAGCAAACAAGAAAACAAAACAAACAACTGGGCTCATGGACATAGAGAACAGACTGGTGGTTGCCTAATGTGGGGGATGAGGGTGAAATGGGTGAAAGGTGTCAAAAAGCACAAATATACAGTTAGAAAATGATTAAGTCATGGGGATGTAATGTACAGCACGGTGACTGTCATTAATAATGCTGTCCTGCACATTTGAAAGTAGTTAGGAGAGTAGATCTTTAATGTTCTCATCACAAAGAAAACAATTGGTAATTATGCATAGTGATAGATGCTAACTGGCATTACTGCGGTGGTCATTTTGCAATATATACAAATATTAATTATTACACTGCACACCTGAAAGAAAAACCCAACACGTATTGTTCAAAAGTCAAGACTCTGGGCCCAAAGAATGAGCCCTGTGTCAAAGTTGTCCTGCCTAGCAGGAAATTGATCCAGCGCAGGGCTTATGGTCTGGGGGATAAGATTTGGAGAAGAAAATCTGGGGTAGGTTTTTTTGTTTTGTTTCTTAACTGGAAACAGCAGTCTCTGTGACCCATTTGAGAAAGCCAAGTCTCTGAGGTCTTCCGATTGGCTTGTATCATCTGAGTTAATCTCTTGGGCCATGTCTAAGTGTTGAGCTATTTTTCAGTGACTTTTCCAAGGAGGGGTCTCTGCTCTATGACTATTTGGGAATGTGGTACCTTAGATGTTCTCACTATACACTTGTGACTCCTGCCTTAGAATTAGAGTGATCAAGAGTCCCTTTATTGCAAGCCAGGCCTGTGCCACTGTCAAGAGGCTGAGCAGCCTCACCTGGATTTGTCCCCCCACCCCAAGCAGATTCCTTCAGATTCCTTTCCAAGATACTTCTTTTTTTTTAATGTTTTTATTTATTTTTGAGAGACAGAGAGAGAGAGAGAGAGAGAGAGAGAGAGAGAGAGAGATCGAGTAGGGGAGGGGAAGAGAGGAGGGACACACTGAATCCGAAGCAGGCTCCAGGCTCTGAGCTGTCAGCACAGAGCCCGATGTGGGGCTCAAACTCACGGACTCTGAGATTATGACCTGAGCTGAACTCGGACACCCAACCGATTGAGCCACCCAGGTGCCCCCAAGACACTTCTTATCAGCTGTGTATACTTGTCTCTGTAACTCTGGGTAAATTTACTGGGTGATGGAGACTATACAAGAGCATGCTTCACTACAAGAGATATACCAACAAATCCTGCTGGAAAGAATGAGGGCAGAAAAGTAGAGAATGGTTGTGTTTAGGCCAGGATCACTATGCTGGGCTACACATATATCACACTGACTTGGGAGTTGGTTTTCTTCATTTTTTATGTGGGTCCTTCCAACTCCAGTCCTTCCAGTCTCCTCAGGCATGGGTAGCAGGAACAAATTTCATAGTTACAAACATTAAGGGTACAAATTGTGACATTCTCATATAATTTACTAAAATTAAAGTTATTTTTTAATCTCAAACCTCTATTACACCTAGTGGCAACAATTTAATATTAGACATTCGGAGTAACTGAGTCATTTCAATGTTTTTAAGCCAATTTAGAGTTTTGTCCCTTCTTTCCTCTTTCCCTGAAATGGTAGCTAAATTCTAGAAGTGGAGGGGAGAATGTTTACACGGCTTTTATGCATTAACTAGGGTGGGCATTTTGTCTGCAGCCATCTTCTGTCATTCACTGTCTTTGGCTGGTGTGTAACTCACCTACTCTGATTCTGAACACTGGCTTTGAACACAGAGATGTCTCTTGCTCTCCTGGGTTCTGATTCTTAATCTGAGCTTTCCACACCTGTCAGGTCTAATGGCTGACTGCCACGCATGTGGGGTGCACATGCACACGCTCTCTCTCTCTCCATCATATTCATGCCTTTGGGAGGAAGGACTTAGGAAGCATTTACATGTAGGTTCATGCCTGATACTCCAGCAAACCAGGGGGCAGAGCCACCCTCTCAGGCCCTTTCCATCTAGAGCTGCCCTGGCATCATTTCTATTTTCCAGCCGATAGACCATTTTGACCCAGGTTCTTCCTCATGAGGACCGCCATCCCTTCACCGCCATGATCTCCATTCAAAGAGATCATACTTGTCCTCCAGTCAAACTTGTTTGGGATTTCAGTAACCCACCTTCTCACTGTCACAATGAGTTTAGGGTGGTGAGGGTCCTGGGCCTCTACTCAGTTTACAAAGGTAGGTTCCAGGGAAAACTTAAGTTGGAGAAAGGGTTGTAGGATATTTATGCAAACTCATGGTTCCACAATGCGATTTTTTTTCTTTCCTGATGATTTTGCCATAGGGCAGGACAAATAAATGGGAGTCAAAGGAGGTGAACCAAAAGCTACTGGGAGCAATAAGGAAACATAATATCTTCTCTGTGGTAACTGCAAACAGGCAGTTAAAGACAGGGAAAGAGAAAACAGGCAAGGCCAAGAATTCTAAAGCCCCAAAATGTAAGAACTAAAAACCACTGTTGCCTGTACCTGTATAGCAAACAGGATTCTGGCTTTTATTTATTATTATTTTTTTTCTATCTATCTATTTATTTATTTATTTATTTATTTATTTATTTATTTATTTATTTATTTTATATATGAAATTTATTGACAAATTGGTTTCCATACAACACCCAGTGCTCATCCCAAAAGGTGCCCTCCTCAATACCCATCACCCACCCTCCCCTCCCTCCCACCCCCCATCAACCCTCAGTTTGTTCTCAGTTTTTAACAGTCTCTTATGCTTTGGCTCTCTCCCACTCTAACCTCTCTTTTTTTTTTTTTCCTTCCCCTCCCCCATGAATGGATAAAGAAATTGTGGTTTATATACACAATGGATTCTGGCTTTTAAAATGTTCTAGGCTAACTGAGAAATACAACTTTTACTTTAATCTGGAAAAAGAACAGAAACTAAGCAACAGTGAAAGTAGTCAAAAGTTAATCAGAAAAAATGCTCCTAGAGTTTCATATTTCTTTAATGTTGTTCTATAGTTTGTTGTGATGTTTAAGCACCATATCTTATATGTTCATGGAATTATATTTTTTGATAGAAAAGAAATGATTCATGTGTGAATTTAGCATACCAATTTTTAAAGGTTTACCCATTTATAGTAGGGGATGGAAAACTATGATCAAGAAGACAAATGTGGCCCACCCCGTGCTTTTGTAAATAAAGTGTATTGTTTATACATTGTCCATGGCTGCAATGGCAAGGTTGAGTAGTTGCAATAGACTGTATGGCCCACAAAGTCTCAAATATTTACTGTCTGGTTCTTCAAAGAAATACTTTGTCGGCCCCTGCTTTACATGATGAGGTCACAATCAGGGCATCATCATCCACCTGGTGGCAGATTATATGAATTACTGGCATAGTGTTTATTAGAATTAAGAAAGTTCTGCTGGGCTGGCCTAATAGAATCACACTTCACGGTGACAGGAAATACAATTTGTTAGAGAGGAAACAATCATTCATCTCTTTTCTCCCTACTGTTAATGAAATATGTTAATTAATAAGAGGATATTTTAGTTTCCTTTTCCTTAGCTGATCATATTAAAAAAATAAATCTTTAAAAATTATCAAAGTGAGATTTATTAAAAAAAAAAGTTAAATCCGCATTTCTCCTAATGAGGATTTGCTCTGAGCACCAGCACTACTTGTGATTATTACCATTTTCTTTGAACTTTCCCATTGCTGACATTAACACTGGCATGGTATGAATAGTTTATATCTAAAATTTTAATCTTTTCCTTTCTGACAAATAATATATTATGCCATTATTTGATATTCTGCCTCTGATAACTAAACCAGTGGTTCTCAACTCTGACTGCACATTAAAATCATTTGCAGAGTTTTCTCAAAGTGCCAAAGCCCCAGCATCACCCACAGTAATAAAATGAAAATTTATCAGTGAGGAGACCTAGGCATCCATAAAATACTCCCCAGTTGATTCAAATATATAGCAAGAGATGAGAACCAGAGACCTAAACATAACTAATCTGTGCTCATGAAGTTCATTTCATGAGTTAGAACACAACATTTGGCATTTCCCAGAAAAAGCAAAACAATATCAAATCTGGGAACTCACAGAATCATTCTCAACTGCTCCCAATGGCAAACTAGATGAATATTCAGACACACTAATATGAAAATATAAATACCAAGGAAAAGAGCGTAGGATGTTATCAATTAGATGTGAAAGTGAGAAAAACATTTTGTGAATAAATAACTTTCTTGGAAAATGGAGACAGGCATGGTTGTGTGATTTCATCTAATATTTTTGAACGTTAAAAGGCAAAAAAAAGGGGGGGCAACTTCAGGGAGTGGATTTTATTTTGTTTGCTTTTAATTGCACTTGGACTTGGACCCAGCATGGTTGTAGGCCCTCCTTCCCTAAGTGCTTCTCTCCATCCCCTTGGCTACTTCAGGCACTTGTCAGATAACCATCCTGAGCTTTTCTGTAAGCTGTGGTTGTAGAAACAGGGACTTATCTGCCGTTTCAAGGGTTCTTGAAATCTCTCATGCCATGGGTACCTGAAGCTCTCCTTTACACATTTTCCTTTCCTATCATTGCACTTCAGTGGTTCCGTTCCACTGCTTCTCGATGTCTTTCTTTACCCAGGCCTCATTCAAATTTACTTGAAGGTTCTTGCTGTCAACCTCTTGGCTTGCCTTATTTCTGTAGCTCTTCTTCCAGCTCATTCTGACATTCTTTACCTTATCTCAAAGTGGTCAAGTAGCCTTCTTCAGACATTTCAGACAGATTAGAGTTTAGTTTTTTTTTTAATCCTCAAACTTGTATATCATATGTACACTTGATTGTATTTTTCAACTCTTCTCTAAGTCAGCCCCATGCTCATCTTCAATCTATAGGACTCTGTCTTGTAATTGATGGTGACATCTGGGCAAGAAACATCTTAATTGCTTTCTATTATTTGCATAAATCTTCCATAAAATACAAAATGGGTTTTTAACCTTACTAATGAATAAACATGTTAGCCCATACAGGTGAAGTGTTAATTGCTTTTCTCAGTTAACATTTTGAATGACAGCCCAATACAGGTGAGCTGTCAAATTTGGGCGTGTCTCGGAAATTTGGCTTCTTTATCCATTCAATCCCTCATTTCCCAAATGATCTAACTTGTCACAACATCTGTTTTGAGAATTTTCATTCTTAAGGATAGAGTATTTTTCCACAGAGTTCAGTTAAATTTATGTAAGAATTTTAATAAATCAAATACATATCTTTGCTCATTCAATCCAGCATAGACAGATCTGAAGGCCTTGGTTAGTGGCTCAGGAGTTGTTAAAGGGCTTCACAGTATTCACCTGTATCTCTTTACAGCAGAAATTTTATATACACACATACACACACCCCGTATATAAATTTCAAGTGGCTGCTAATTATATAATTTGACTTTGAAGTATTCTTTACTCCATGTGTTTAAGATGATATCAAACTAATTAATAATCTCAAGACACACACAAACTGATAGCAGAGGAAAGCAAGCCAAAGCATAATGAAGGATAAATGAGTTTCTGAAGGACCATCCACAAAGGTTAGGTATGCGCAGATAATGGAAAGTTAATGGTGAGTTGTTAAGCTTTCCTGTTTAGAGCATGTGAAAAACATTATGCCTGCCATTACTATTATAATTGTAGAACCTTAGGGTTGGGAATAGGACATTTACACTCACATATTTATTAGCCAGAACCATATACATTACTCCAAGTGCAATGTGCCCACATCTCTCATCTCACATATTTTAGTGGTCACATTCCCTCACGCTGTACTGGAAGTAAACCAAATGCATTAAATGTTTCTTCATTTGTACTTCCCCTAACTTATTTTTCCTCCATCCTGTTTTTGTGCAGTTGTCTGTTAGTTCCCTGGTGTAATCTTCCCTTTATTCCCAACATGTATCATTATTAACCTCTAGGGGAGCTCTTCTGCCCTGGACCCTTGCTACCCAACATGTGGTCTGGAGAGCCACAGCATCCCCACCCACTGGGAACTTGGTAGAAATGCAGAACATCTGGTCCCACCCCAGTCAGCAGAATCAGCATTTCCATTTTAGTAAGATCCCCAGCTGACTAATTTTCATATTAAAGTTGGGAGAAACGGGGTGCCTGGCCGGCTCAGTCAGTGGAGCTTGTGACTCTTGATCTTGGGGTTGTGAGTACAAGCTCCATGTTGGGGCTAGAGATTCCTTAGAAATAAAATCTTTTTTTTTTAAATTTTTTTTTCAACGTTTATTTATTTTTGAGACAGAGAGAGACAGAGCATGAACAGGGGAGGGGCAGAGAGAGAGGGAGACACAGAATCGGAAGCAGGCTCCAGGCTCTGAGCCATCAGCCCAGAGCCTGACGCGGGGCTCGAACTCCCGGACCGCGAGATCGTGACCTGGCTGAAGTCGGATGCTTAACCGACGGCGCCACCCAGGTGCCCCTAGAAATAAAATCTTAAAAAAAATAAAGTTGGGGAAACACTGCCAGGTATACTCCACCTTTTCCCTAGTTCTTTCAACAATCCAGCAAGAAAAGACAATCGCATTGGCACATTAAAATTCTTCAATGAGAAGAGCAAAATAACTGAAGAATAACATCTCACATGATAATAATCTCTCTGTGGATGAACTTCCTTCAATGGCACAGGAGGCAAGATAGCTTAGCTATGTGATAACTAGATTCTGAGTTTCAGTCATAGTCCTTTCATTAACTCATTGTATAATTTCATTAACTCATTGTATAATTTCTCTGCTGGGTTCCTGTGACACACAAAAGATGAAATAAAGCGATGTAGTTTATGAAGTAAATTTATGTTGAGATATAGTATAGCATAGTAGTGAAGAGCGTGACCTCTGAAGAACAACTCAGGGACTTAAAATCTGGCTGCATTATTCATTAGCCGTGTGACTTTTAGCAAAATCCTTCTATATGTAACGGGGAAGACATTAATAGTACCTACCTTCATAGGTCTGTTATAAGAATAAAAGGGTTGATGTAAAAAATGCATAGAAACAGTGCCTACCACATAATTACTTCAAAAGGCAATTACTATTATTGGACATTAGAAAACCTGTTTTCAAGACTGCCAATAAAAAAAACTGTAAAAACACTCTTCGGAAACTTCAATGTTCACCTGGAAGCCAAGTGCTCCCAGGAACTGGAATACTGATAGGCAGCTCTTTTAAAAATTAAGGTATCAGGTCAATTCCCAAGATGTAACAGCAGAGATCCTACTGGTGGAATCACAAATTACTCATGATGCCAAATGATTAGAGATAAGATATCAAATCAAGGGTTTGGAAACTATGATTTAGATCTTACCAGAGTGCATTGATGTCAGCTGCCTATACCATGGGGTTAAGCTTAAGTTTACATTATATTTACCCCATACAGAATGGGTTAAATTTGTCCTACCATGAGATCACTAACTGAAGTCTAAACCCCAAGCAACCATCTTGAAAGTGTGCATAAAGGCTCACAATTGTGGCATGAGAGCATATTTACTCGATTACTGAAAATGTTAACAGAGAGTGCAGGCCTTAGCAGTTGTGTGCTGTGTGTCAATCACATCCATTTCGGTGCTGTATTCTCATGTTCTTGTACCCTGCCAACAACGTGGTTTCTTAAAACTGAATCCAATTTACAATGACACCAAAAATAATAAAATACCTAGGAATACACTTAACCAAGGAAGAGAAAGACCCATCCTCTGAAAACCATAAAACATGGATAAAAGAAATTGAAAACAACATAAACAAATGGAGACATGGTCCATGCTCATGGATTGGAAGAACAAATACTGTTAAAATGTCCATATTACAAAAAGCACAGATTTAATCCAATCCCTATCAAAATACCAACAGCATTTTTCAAAGAACTAGAACAAATAACCCTAAAACTGGTGTGGAACCACAAAAGACCCTGAATAGCCAAAGCAATCTTGAAAGAGAAGAACAAAGCTGGAGGTATCACAATTCCAGATTCCAAGTTATACTACAAATCTCTACTCACCCAAACAGTATGGTACTGGCAAAAACAAAAACAAAAACAAAACAAAACAAAACAAACAAACAAAAAAAAAAACACCAGACATGTAGATCCATGGAACAGGAAAGAAAGCCCAGAAGCAAACCCATGATTATATGGCCAATTAGTCTTCCACAAAAGAGACAAGAATATGCAATGGGAAAAAGTCTCTTCAACAAATGGTGTTGGGAAAACCAGACAGCTACATACAAAAGAATGAAACTGGACCACTTTCTTAGACCATACACAAAAACAAACCCAAAACGTATTAAGGATTTCAATGTGAGACCTGAAAACATAAGAATATTAGAAGAGAGCACAGGCAGTAATGCTTCTGACATTGGCCATAGCAATATATTTTTTTTTAATATGTCTCTTGAGGCCAGAGAAATAAAAGGAAAAGTAAACTGTTGGGAATACATCAAAATAAAAAGCTTCTACACAGCGAAGGAAATAATCAACAAAGCTAAAAGAACACCTACTAAATAGAACAAGATATTTTCAGATGACATCCTATAAAGGGATAGTATCCAAAATATATAAAGGACAACTCAACATTCCAAAAAAAATAATACAACTAAAAATGGGCACAGGACATAAACAGACATATCTCCAAAGAAGACATACACATGGTCAAGAGACACATGAAAAGATGTTCAACATAACTCATCATCAGGGAAATGCAAATCAAAATTCACAATGACGGGGGGCACCTTGGTGGCTCAGTCGGCTGAGCGTCCAACTTTGGCTCAGGTCATGATCTCACAGTCCATAGGCTCGAGCCCCACATTGGGCTTTGCGCTGACAGTGCAGAGCCTGCTTCGGATTCTGTCTCCCACTCTCTCTCTGCCCCTCTCTCATTTGTGCTTTCTCTCTCTCTCAAAAATAAATGAACTTTAAAAACAAACAAACAAACAACTACAGTGAGGGGCACCTGGGTGGCTCTGTCAGTTAAGCATCAGACTGTTGATTTCAGCTCAGGTCATGATTTCACAATCATAAGATTGAGCCCTGCATCAGGCTCCACACTGGGTGTGGAGCTTGCTTAAGTTTCTTTCTCTCCCTCTCCCTCTGCCCCTCACCAGCTAGAGCACACGGAAGCTCTCTCTCTATCTCAAAAACAAAAACAAAAATAAAAACAAAAACAGAAAACCCCAAAAAACAATGAGATATCACCTCACACCTGTCAGAATGGCTAAAATCAAAAGCACAAGAAACAACATGTGTTGGTGATGACGTGGAGGGAAAGGAACCCCCATGCACTGTTGGTGGAAATGCAAACTGGGGCGGCCACTGTGGAAAACAGTATGGAGGTTCCTCAAAAAGTTAAAAATAGAACTACCCTACCATTACACTACTGATTATTTACCCAAAGAATACAAAAACACTAATTTATTCAGCCATGAAAAAGAATGAAATCTTGCCATTTGCAACGACCTGGATGGAGCCAGAGAGTATAATGCTAAGGGAAATAAGCCAGTCAGAGAAAGACAAATGCCATGTGATTTCACCAATGTAGAGAATTGAAGAAACAAAACAAATAAAGACAGAAACCAAGAAACAGACTCTGAACTATAGAGAACAAACTAACGGTTACCAGAGGGAAGGTGGGCGGGGGGGATGGGTGAAATAGGTGATGGGGATTAAGTGTACACTTATCATGATGAGCACTGAGTAATGTATAGAATTGTTGAATCACCATATTGTACACCTGAAACTAACATAACACTGTATGTTAACTACACTGGGATTAAAACAAAAAACTTAATGAAAACGAGATCAAAACCTACAAGACAAGGGGGAAAAGCATTTGGAAGAGAAAGTACATTTGCCCTGCTGCCGTGAGCTCTCCATCATCCAAACTTTAATTTCTGTATTCATCTTCCAAAGGAGTGGCAGCAGCTTGTTCCTGAGGAAAGACTACCTACCTACCAAAGCTCAAAACCTAGTCCATTTGCAGGGCTGAGGGCGTCCGTTCATTTCACAAGGAATGACCTGCTCTTCTCAATTTACATTGCAATTTTAACCCAGTGAACTCAACTCTTTGAGTTCAGTGTTAGGCGCACTCTTTTGTGAATTCATCCCCATGCCAAAACTCCTAGAAGCCATAAGAAAACAATAAAGGCAACAAAAATCTAAATCCATACAACTAAAAATATTTTTTCAGCGATGTTCTAACAAAAATAGTTCTTTAGTGACATAATTCCCAACAACCTAGAAGTATAATCCAGAGGTATCTACAGTCCTCATGAAGTCTCCAAAGGAGGTTATCTTTATTTCCTTTGTCTGCTCATAACCGAGCTCAGTGTGGGCTCACCATACTCAGTTATCTGTTCGCTGTTCAGTATCCTTTTTTATTTTGCGACATCATTTGTGAATTTAAATGAATCAAGGACTCTCTAAACTGTTTTGATAGAAAACTAACAGAATCTGGACACTGTGTAGCCCCAGCTGTGCAAGTGCTGTCACAATATAACCTTCCACTCTCAGCCTCTTCCGGAATGCCTCACTTTCAGAGAGATGCCTCCCTCAAGACCATACCCCTTCTCATGGTAGCAGTGGTGTTCTGGTAAGTGTTTAAGAACTGGCTCTCCAATAAAACAAACAAACCCCGATTCATAACCTTTGCTGATTAATTCTGATTTGATGCAAATATTCCCTCTATTGCTGATTTCAAGCTACCCATGTGACTAACTTCACTAAATCCGGACCTGGGAATGGATAGTCAGCTCACAGAAACCAGGATGACCTAGCTCCAACCACCACTACATGGTGGCCCGTTTGCAAATACCGATTATGCACGAGTACAAAGGTCTGGCTAACTCAGGACAACTCAGAAGGAACCTCCCTGGGGTTGGCTGGGGCTCCGGTTGGGCTAGCATCATAGCTCAACCTTTCTATCCACCCAAGTCTCCTTCCTTGCTGCCACAATCCACACGGACTGGTCCTAAAGACACTCCCTAATAAGCATCCTACACCCAAAATTCTATTTCCGAGGGAACCCAACCTGCGACAATCATTTTTTTCATCTCCATGTGGGCTGCCACAAATTCCCTTCTGTTCTAAAGAAGAAACTAAACATGCTTTCATACTTTTTGTAAAATGGATAATCCAATTTAAATATTAATGGCAAGGTATCAGATTTGTAAACAAGACAATTAGAATTGCAATTACAAATTTTTCATAAGCTAATAGCTTCATAGGACACAGAAACATTCTCTTAAGTCTAAGTGTCTTTTGAGACTCCTGAGTCAGAAATAACACTTATGGGATACTTTTAAAATGCAAAGTACCGTCTGCCTCTCTGCAACGACAGCAAAGAAGGAACAATTTTCTTCTTCCTGTTGTGATAAAATTGATTTCATCAGCAGTTAGAAGAGCTTGTTATGCCAAGGCTGACCACGGGAATTACACAAGAACACTGTGGAGAAAAATGTCAGGCTGGAGTAGCCCAAAACTTTTAATATGAAAAAAAGGGCAGGAAAAGAATTTTAACAATAGGTTTGTGGTGGTGTTCCCAAGTCTGTTTCAGGCCTGGGTGCCAGTTCCTGTCCATGTCACCTATGAGAACACAGATCACTCCCTTCTCAGGACACATGCTGACGCTGTCTAAGGTTCTCTGCACCTAGGCACACCCCCTGCCATGTGAACCTCCACGCCACTCTTGAGCACTCAAGCGTCATTCTGGAAACTCTGTGTAGCTGTGGTCTCATAACACCAAATATGCCGCAAATGTGTATACACAACTCCCTGTCACTTCTACTGTGATGGCTGGCTGCCTCCCTGGGACCCATGAGGCACACGTCCTTCCGGATTCGTGAATTCCCTCAGGTTTGTTCACGATCCCGCTCATCCTCTCCTCCACTCGATCACACTGTTATGAACAAGGCTGTCTACAGAACTTGAGGATATAAAATGGCCTAAGAGAAAGAAAGCTGGGGGATGAGCTGAGCTTGGAGGGTGCCTGTTTGAGACGCATATAGTAAAACAACCATGAGTTAGCCCCTAAAATCTTATTCTTAATGCCTGTTAATATTTGTAGGCGGTGTCTGGTATATCACCCTTGGGGACTCTCCTCTAGAAACTAATGTCCTTGAGGGACAGATCAGATAGGTGGGGATACTCCGGCACACACAATAACCTTGGTTTTTACTCTGTCACATGAGCGTGCGCACGTAAGAAATGCTGTACCTAAAACTGAGGTTAAAAAATTGGGGTGAGGGCAGCAGGGGACACGCATGCTAACATTTCAGACTGTCAGACTAGCTGCAGTACCTCTCCCCTCAGCCCCAAACTTAACTGCCACCTTCTCCACGATTCCCCAGCTTGCAGTTATCCCCTCCCTCTGTAAAAAGGCACTCCACTCTATTTGTACTTCTCTTAAGACAGGCACATTCCTGACACGGTATTTAAGAGTTTGTGCTGTTTTGCCCTTACTCAATGATAAGTTTTCCAAGGGCAGGATTCATATCTGATTCTGTATGTCTCCGTCCCTTCACCTGGTATCTTGCCCCTTAGATGTAATCAATGTCTATCTTTGAAGAAGCACCACAATGACAGTGGTACTCTGGGTCCAATGACAATGCAGCTTGCGGGAATAGCAGGCTGAAGGGATCTCATAACTAGGGTCAAAGCACTTCGCTGCTGTGATACTGAAACAATGGAGCGCGGTGCCTCATCACTGCTTTAAGGTGGTATTAGAAATGAACCAGGCAAACACTCAAGTCCTGTGTCAGTTTGAGTTCTAAATTTCTGACATGTGCTCATTTACTGACCCAGTTAACAATGATGGAAAAGTACAAGAAGTACTTGAAAACTATCTACATTGATAAAGACTGCTTTAATTTAGTGATTATCCATTTTCAGAAAGGAACAAGGAAGGATCATGCTAACAATATAGGCAACGGTGACCATGTGGCCATCTGTTTTAAGCACCTGCCATGTGCTAGACAGCTTACATATTAGTTCATTAACTATCAAGCAAAAGTTCTAATAATAAGGGTTCACCTATTAATGCAAACATCACATTATAGACAAGGTGGCCTGGGTTTATAAGACAGGAGTTTGCCAAGACAAAGTGAGTCTGGATCCCTCATGAAATCTTCTTTTACTGCCCTCCCTCTAGACTGGCGTTTACCTACAACAAGCCTGCCTGGTGGGGCAAAGGGATTACAGTGTGCTTCAGGGCAGCAATACAATCCCTACAGAAACTCTCCAGTCCCTACAAGCACACTTTTACCTCGAACAAGTGGCACAAGAAAGACATTAGACACAGCAGGGCTGTGTGTGGATAAGTGAGAAATATGAAGATATAACAATACAGATACTTATAGTTTATGTGGACCAAAACGAATAAATGAATTTGCATTCAGGTTACAAATCTGAGTACATCCACAGCGGCATAATAGTGAAGAGCAAAGGTAACTGCTCCCAGGTACAATTAATGTACCTTATTACTAACTCTTGTAACACCACCATTCCAGTTAATCTGTATCTGTATTCCTTGCATGGTGTGCCTCCAGTTTGTTTCTCTCTGGGCTCAGGCCCACTGCTCCTGCTTCTACTATGCTGTTTTGTGAAACGTTAGCTATTATCACCAATTCCACACACGTCTTCTATTCATTTCCTTGGTAGGAAAGCAGTTCTTCATTTTTTCCCCTTGGCCAATTCGGTCCCCCATATCAAAAATATTTTCGAGCTATCCTGATTTGCTGTCTCTTCCTATAAGATCTGCGGGAAGGTGATCTCGAAACAGATAATGTGTTGAGTCACTGTGGAGGTTCACTGAGGTACAGTGCATTGACTGGCACAGAGGCATTTAACAAATGTTAATCTCCCCTCCCACACCCTCATTTTCTTGTTATATAAGTTATAGTTATTATTATAGTATCTGGTCCTGGCTAATCTCACTTCACTCCTTGAGAACAAAATTCTTTAGGTGAACAAATTATTCTCATTGTACTGGGTGTAGCGATCCAACAGGGCAAGACCTAACACCAACAGGTTGGCGAAGCATTTACATGATCTCCACGATGTTCAACAGTCCATATATCATTTTCTTAGCCACTGTTCATTTGTACCCGCTAACAGTCCGCTGAGTTGGACAATAATGGTAAGGGAAATTGAGGCACAAAGACTTTGATGGCTTGCTTAAAGTCACCCATCCAGTTAGAGGAAGAGCTGGGATATGCCATTTTTGTGTTTCTGAGCTGTTCTCTCCACTAGACTAATGTTTCCCAAAGAAACACTTGCCAACAATCCTTTGAAAATTAAAATACCTGTTATATACACAAAATCAGCTAACTTACCAAGTCTATACTGGGCATGGGGATCCCTGTTCTCAGCTGGAATGACTCTGCTTTGCAAAAGACCAGTATGGTATTTAGTGTAAACCTAATTTAAAAAAAAAAAACAATACATCTAAATACTTCTCAGTCAGAAACAGCCAGGCAACAGCCCACTTGGCCCAAAGCCAATTTCAAGAGCCAATTTTTCCCAAACAACAGCAAGGCAGGACAGAGCAGCCATAATTATTTCCATGAGATAATCCTACCACCTCAGGTCTGCTAAGGTGCAAGTGAATGCACTTAATTGCTCAGCTGTGTATTTGCTTGGATGTAATCAACCACTTACTGGGAGTTGCTGTCTAACTATTAGGATATTGGCACAAGAAAAGCTAAATAAATTAGAGAGAGTTCACTCTTTATAAAGCTGCCTTTGGAAAGAAAGCGTCTTCTGTGTTCAGAGCCAGGGGGAATTGGAAGGGAACAAGGTTGGAAGTCAAGCTACAGTCGTAACAAAACGCTTCCTCCTCATGGGCACTGCCTCATCCCTGTTAACACAGAGCGTGGCCCAAAGTTGCTGATCTCCGGAGACTGCTCATCAGTCATTCTGGAGCAATGGCCAGGCGATCAGATGTACCTATCACCCACAGAGCCAGCACCAGCGAAAGGAGTTGTGCTTGATGAGCAAGGAGGACAAGAGGCTTGCTTTTACAGTATGAATAACATCTGTTCCTTCAAGCATGAATGCGACAACAAGGGGAGGAGACGGCCAGACAAGGCAGGAAAACAAACATCACACGTTTAGTCTCCAGGGTAATTATGTTGATATCTGGGTGTTTATCTTTTGTCCACAGGGCCTCGTGCCATACAGCCCGACCATGCTCTGCCCAAGGGCTGTAGCTCTGAGCAAAGCCTCAACTCTATGGCTTGCTGCACTGAAGGGCCCGTGGACTCTCTTCAAAATAATAAAAGGGCAAGCATGCTTTTCTCCCAAGAAGAGACCTTTCTGACAAAACATTGGTAGGAGAGGTTACCTCAGGTATTAATAGCCACATCTAAAGGAAAGTCTCTAAATGTGAAATGATGGGTCTTCTAAGATTCAAGGACCCACTGCTGAGGTTTTATTCTTAGATCTTAAAGTGACTCTTTAACATTTTGAAGGCTCTATCAAATACACGATTCTTTCACCCATTGTCCCAGCCTCCAGTTCACCTCTGTTTATTACACCCTATTCAGGGCTCCAGAAGCTAAGGGGTGGTTTTGGTGGCTCTTTGCTTGTTTGCCTATTTAGTGGCTTCTCTGGCTGGCTCGCTTGCACATTTGCATTTAGAATCAGATCAGTATTTAAAACCCCATCATTTGTACGTATCATAATTTGTAGTAAAAAATACATCTTTTGCTCAACAATCTGCTAGTCCCCTTGGCTTTTTGTAATAAATTGTATTCTTTCAAGCCTGGCCTTCAAAGTTCTCTATTCCTGTGCTCGCATCCCCTTCTCTCCACTCCAATCAATTGTGTCCTGATGCATTTTAGCTAAGGAGCTCACCTCTGTGTTCCTTGCTATTTTCCACCCTCAGGCGGCATCACGTGCAACGTGTGGGGCCCAGTGGAAAATAAACACTTGGGAGATCTCGTTCAAAAAGCAGGAAAAAAGTGCTGTTAGAGATATTAAAATATAAAGCTTCTCCTTTCTTCTGTGGTCTCTCTCTCTCTCTCTCGTCATGCTGTTTTTAATTTTCTGTTTAATGTTATTCTAAGTAAAGCAAAATTTAAAAATTTTAATCACTAGCATGTATTTTAATGTTCATTTTTCTATGGACTAATGGCAGTTTTAAATGCAGATAAAGGAGCATTTATTTACAGAATCACCAAAATTACACACGTCATTTTCATAGCTTGTGCATGCTTTTATCAGAACAGTGGAAATGCTGCACAAAACAACACAATTGTTTTTGTTTTGCTTCTTGATATGAGCACATTTACCAATACTGTCTACCTCTGGCTTACTGATGAGCAAGGAAGGACTGGAAGGAAAAGGTCGCCGTATCCTTCCCCTTTCTTCTATGTCATCGCTTTCAATGTATATGGTTGGCTAATGCCACATACCAATACCACAGGTGGTTTCCAAACAGGGAAGCAAGCAGAAAAAAGGCTAGGATAGGGTGCCCTGATTCCACGTTTCTTAGAACACGCTTACCTTCTTTCTGCATGTTCAAAATAAGTTTCTTTCAGAACAGAAAGCATGATCTCCCCAGGATGGCAGCAGCCACCACTGCCCTGCTTACGCGGTCATACATTTAACACACTTCTCATATACTTGTTTTGAAACTCACTGGACGCCATGCATCACGGGTCCACTGAAATTCTGTGTCGACAGTGGCATGTTGAAGGCTATGGGTGAACAGAGGAACAAGGGGCAGGAGGCACACAAATTGCACATGTCTCCTTGGGGCTCACTTAACAAAACACAAGTTCAAGGATAAAATTATTAAAAATTTCAAGACAGCAACGGCAAAGCACTAAACCAAGCGTGGGGCCCTTCTGAGTGGGGGACTCAATGTGACTAAACAGGGTGCCTGCCTACAAAGCCAGACCCACCCTCAAGCCCATGATGCCATCTCCACATCAAAGTACCCAATGTAGGTCACCAAAGCAAAGTAATTACTGTTCAGTGAAAGCAAGGCAGTTGAGATGAATAATAGGGTAAGTTTAACAAGGGCAGGGACCTCGCACAACCTCACACAGGGGTAGTGCAAACATTCCATAAATAATCATTGAACAGGTAAAAAATGACTACACTTGACAGAAAAAAAAAGGACAGAAAGAAAGAAAAGGAAAAGGAAAAACAGAACTACTGTAAGGGGTGATAGAATGATTAGGAGCACTGATTCTGAAGTCCTATCTCCTGGGTTCAAATCTCAGTTCTACAACACACCAGTTGTGTCACCCTGGGTCAGCTGCATAATTTCTCTTGGCCTCAGTTTCCTTATCTGTGAAATAGAGACAGTGATGACAATACCTGCCTGTCGGGCTGTCATATTAAATGACTCAATGTATGTCAAGTATCTAGAAGAGTGCCAGGCACACATTAAGCATTATGGAAGTTTGAGGTAGGATTATCATTTATCAGTGTCAACTCACTGTGTCACTTCTTCCAGAAGTTCTCATTTACTCCTTACAAAAATGCTGAGAGTTGTGCATCTTTATATCCCTTTTACAGATGAGAAAAATGAGACTCGGACAAATGATACTTACCATGTTTAAAAAGCCAGCAAGAGAGCATACAAGTGTTTCAATTCTGTCTATATCCTGAAGCGTATGTCCGTGCCACATCCTAAGGTAACCTTACTACGTTCCTCTTGTTTTTCCAAACGACCCCATCTTTTTTTTTTTCATAAAATCTACAGCTTCTAATGGCATGCCTCAGTTTACTTAACAGGCATGTTTCTGAGAAAAATGGCAAATAAATGTTTGCTATGCTAATCACTTAAAACATGGCACAAAGTGCTTTTTGGAATCATGTGGAGGATATTTTTGTAGGTTAAATGATCACCTTATTAAAATTTTAAAATTGCAGCTATTTATCAGAATTTGCTCAAAAGGGAAATAACATCTATTAGTATAATGTTGAAAGAAAACTTAAGTTTTTTTTTTTTTATTTCTCCAAAGAAACGTGGTGAGGGAAACCAAGGACTCCTTCAGCTCACCAGGAAACAACACAACACAGTAAGACCTAGCTCTTTTGTTTAGAAAGAACATCAGTTTAGGAATAACAAACTTGAAATCAGGACTGCTTTTCACGTCTGACCACCGAGACTCAGCCTGACACATGGGGGAGATCCAGCCAGAGTCGAAGTCTCCCAAGGATGGGATCAGATGTATGTTATCCTTAAAATACCAACTTCTTTGTGGTGGTAAACATGACAGTATTTTTAAAGGGTTTCAAAAATTCGCTCCCAATCTTGATGCCCAAATCCCATTTTTTTCAACAATGTTCTTCATGTGGGTCTCAAGATCTAAGGTGACAATTGGAGAACAACTTACTGACATGTTAGGTAGAAATTACTAAAAGAAGAAAGCAAGATACCAAACATGTCCACTGTGATCTAATTTTTTTAATGTTTATTTATTTTTGAGAGAGACAAAGAGACAGAGTGTGAGTGGGGGAGGGGCAGAGAGGGAGGGAGACACAGAATCCAAAGCAGGCTCCAGGCTCTGAGCTGTCAGCACAGAGCCCGACACAGGGCTCGAACCCACGACCCGTGAGATCATGGCCTGAGCCAAACTTGGACGCTTAACCGACTGAGCCACCCAGGCGCCCCCACTGTGATCTAATTTGGGTAAAGAACAGCTATAGATGTATAAGTAGATACAGGTAGAACCTATTCTGGAAGGATACGCAATAAAAGGTCAATGGTGATAATCTAGGTTTTAGAAACAAAATGTCTTTGTTTTCTTTTTTTTTGCTTATGCATATTCTCTAATTTTCTATGGTGCACACATACTCCTTTTGTAATGATAAACATTATTCTTACATAAAATATTTATTGGAAAGTAGGCTATAAGGGTAAGGGGATATTAAAAATGTTTAATAGTATTTCTCTGCCTGAGGGTGTTTTTCTAGCTCTCACTACACATACCCCTTATCCCTTTCTCTTATTTGACACTATGTCAGGTCCGCTGTCCCTGCAGGTGGCCCAGTGGATACTTGGATCTGCTTTTGTTTGTACCTAAATTTCTCTAGTTCAAGGTCTGTCCTGTCTCCCAGACTGCTCTGACAGTTCCCACATTGGTTCTGCACACACTTAGCACCTCAGTTTAATTGTCCCTGGGGATCCGGGCTTGCCCTCTGTCTTTACTGGCACTGTCAGTTCCAGGATGGCAATGGCCTTGATAATATATCTTTTGGTTCTTCTACAGCAGCCCCAGCTCAAGGCCTGGAGTGAAGAGTCCTTCTACACGCATCCATGCACACATGTGCACACACACACACACACACGTCGTTCAATCACTTGTGTCAGAATAGGCAAATGCATGGAGACAGAAAGTAGATGAGTGGCTGCCAGGGGATGGAGGAGTGAGGGATGAGGGGAAACTGCTAATGGGTATGAGGTTTCTTTCTGGAGTGATGAAAATGTTCTAAAATTAAACTGTGATGATTGCCCAAATCTTTGAATGTACTAAAACCGAACAAATTGTATACTTAAAAAAATTTTTTTGCACTTATTTATTTCTGAGAGACAGAGAGAGATAGAGCATGAGTGGGGGAAGGGCAAAGAGAGAGGGAGACACAGAATCTGAAGCAGGCTCCAGGCTCCAAGCTCTCAGTACAGAGCCCGACGCAGGGCTCAAACTCACAAACCGTGAGATCATGACCTGAGCTGAAGTCGGACGCTTAGCCGACTGAGCCACCCAGGTGCCCCCAAATTGTATACTTTAAATAGGTGTATTGTATGGTATATGAAATAAATCTCAATAAAGCTGCAAAAATGTCTCTGACATTACTTTTTTTTTAACAAAAGATCAATTTTCCTTCAAATCAATATATTTCTTGTTCATCTCTTGATGCTACTGGAAACTTCAAGAATATACACTGAGGTTGACCTAACGGTCTTTATGAACTCTTCTGTTTCAAAATTCTTAATATTGCCCTAAAATAAGGATTGCTTCTCAGAGAATCCCAGATTATGTGCCAAGTAAATGGATAGTTGCAGGTACATCCAGTGTTCTGTTGTGGAAACAATAAGGACAAGAAGTCAGGAGTACTGAGATCCTCTAGTGACTCTATTACTCCCAATTTTTGTAAACTTTGGCAACTCATTTCACCTCTTGGACTTTGGTTTTCTGTCTGTACAATGGGTGGGCTGGACCATGTGACTGCCAAGCTCACTTTCATCTTAACATTTCTGTGCTTCTATATATATGGCCAAGTATTTGTCTATTTTTAGAAATTAGATCAACCTTCTAGAACATCGCTAGTAAGTACTTTGTAAATAAAATGTTTTTGACAAGTTTAGACTGTGCTTTCAAGTCTCGAATAACCTCACACACACCTCAGTAAGTCAAATGACTATAGCACAATTAAGTGCAAATCTGGGGTATGGGAATAGTAAAATGTGTGTGTGTGTGTGTGTGTGTGTGTGCGTGTGTGTGTACTCTTGGCTTCAAGCGTACAAGTTCTGGCATCTCTCCAGAAAGCACCCATTGGCTTTTTGCCTACTGGCAAGGACTTTTTAAACCAAACTACATTTTTCATGCCTTCCCTCCCAAAGACAGGAAGCAGCGGCCAGCTCAGCGGCGCTAACCTCTGATGGCCAGCACCGTAGTTTGTGATCACGCACGGCAGCCCAAAGCCAAGGCTGCAGAGGCTGCAGGAGGTGTCAGTTCTGACACATGGTTCCCTGTTGTGCTCAGAGCTCATGTTGGCTGCCACAAGCCTTGCAGGTGCCTTCAGTTCAGAAGGCAGAAATGGACTTTCAGACGCAGTCTGTGTTTTCAAGCCCCCTCCGGGGACCTTGAGGTGGTGGGGCTGGGACAAGGCTGGAGACAGAAACTTTGTAGGGAACAAGGGGTAAACAAGAAGGCTTTTCTGACATTTCTACTTTTGGGCTTAGTATCTGGAATTGCTTTCAACACTTGCAAAATAAGATTCCTATGTTATCCATGCCAGAGCTTTTAAACGTTTTAAGCAGAACTGCATACGATTATGATACTGGGCTCATCATGTTTAGAGGATTAAGTAATGCAGCACTATCAAAGAATGAAAAATAATCCTAAAACAAGTCAAAATAAAACTGAAGGATGTTCTATTCTTTTCTTTCTAATCTCCTCATCCCCCATCCTTTCCACTTCTGATTAAAGCCATTTCCAACGAAAACAAATAACAATAGAAAACGGGTCTTGCCTGATCATATTAGCTCCTCAAACTGTCCTCAGTACTCTGCCTGGTCTGTGACTTTCTAACACATTCCAGTAAATTCTTAGTATTTTTCCTTTTCCCTCTCCTAACAGTCTCTCCCTTTTTGAAAATAATTCCTGATGACAGCAGCTCTGCTAGGATGTTGGCTAGACTGCTGAATTCAATTTCCAGGCTTTCTAGAACAAGGCACAAAACATTCAGGGATATAGAGTAACAGGCAAGATAATCTAAATGTGTTATCATTTTAAAACATAATAGAGATAATTTCTTTATTAATGTTCAAAGGCCAAACTACACAATGGTCCAAATTTATTAAAATTATTTTGCTTGATTCTTTAGAAGAGGGGAAGAATGATTTCAAATGTCATTGAATCGTCACTACTTTTGGTCACATGTACGTGGAGACTTTTCATTTCACCCTGTGCCTATTACCAGTTGAACAAAACTGTAATGTTGTTTAGGACAACCTCACAGAGCCATGTTAGTGGGCAGAAAGAACTGACAGGCAGATTTCTGGGTCAAATAGCTGCTAATATCTTAAAGAAAAATATCCAAATTATTTCTTTGGCTGGTTAGCCGTATTTTTTTAGCACTCTGGTGGTGACTGTGTGCAGAGAACTACTCTTAGTAGTATGAAAAGATATAATAGAGACAGAAAGCACCATCTGGAAAAGACTGTAATCTTGTTCACAAATACTCAGAACTTCTACCTATAAGACAGTGAAACAGTCCTACACTGTTAAACTCAGGCATGGCTGTGTGAGTTTCTTTGGCCAATAAAATGTCAGCGGAACTGACATGTATATGGGGGAAAATTTAAAAACCAGAACATGGTTCTCTAGTTTCTTTTTTCCCTCCCTCTGGAAGCAAGTACCTGGAAAGCTCCATCAACCTGGATCAGTGAGAAAATACGAAGAGAGCCCCCCTGCGGAATTACAAAAGACATAAAATATGAGTGATAAACATTGCTCTTTTAAGGTGCTGCTATTTGGGGGTTATTTGTTACTAGATCATAACCTAGTGTGTCATGACTGATACATCGTCCCGGCCCATGAGACTTTTAACTAACGTGGAAGGTAGGAAAAATATACATACAGACACTTGCATAAATAATACATGCAAAAATGCTTAAAGGTACACATTCAGATCCTACAGTACAGGGATGCAGATGAAATTTTTATTAAAGGAGGAAAGATAAAGAAGGCAACATGTACACAGGGAAAACATTTCTAGGTGACACAGAGCCAGGTTAAGCTACTTCAAAATATCCTGGAAATGAACCTTGAAGAAAGTTTTAAAGATGAAGAGCTAAATGCTTCATGGGAGAGGCTGCACTAAGGATGTGACAGTTTGTAGGAATTACAGTAAGAATTTCAAGAACTTTCTCACCAAGTTGCTATGTTCCCACCCTCTGTTCCACAGGCCTTTAGATCTATGGATTATTTCTGTTCTCTCTCACGAGTGGCCATCTCTGTTTAAATTACTATAAGGGCCAGGGAGGCCTGAAGATATGCCACATCGGCATGAAGATTATCTTGAGCTGAAATCAACTGAGGACCAGAAGACTCAGGAAGAAAGTTTAGAAATCTCCCCCTTCAACTGTCTCAAAGAATTTAGATAGAGGACTTGCTCCAAGAAGACAACTCTAACCACGGACAACTGCATTATAACATCAACTAGGCATGGTAGATAGGGAGGAACCTAGCAAGACCTGCTTGATCCAATTATTTTCTATGTCCCATTATTTCTGCAAGGCCCACCAAACACTTGTTTACCGACATTTACTCTTTTTCATCTTCCTGTGAACTACTTCCCTTTCCTTTGAAGTCCAGACCACTACTCCCTTCTCCTTATTTCAGATGACATATATACGTCATTTTTCCTGTCTCTGGAATCTGATGTCTGTGTGGATTCCCCATACATATGAAATCAAGTTTGACTTTCTCCTGTTAAACTCGGGCCTATTTAATTCTTAGTCCAGCTGGAAGAACTTCAAGGGCGTAGAGGTGCACACTTACCTCTGTCAAATTTCATCCAGATTGCTGTCCCATAAAAAAGTCAATCTTGTGCATACTAAAGGAAAGGTGTTTATCCGATTAGCAAAATTGTGGACCCTTCGGCATACCCCAAAACCCAGAGCAGAACATCTAAATGTAAATCTCATCGTCACAGGAAAGAGGAAACACTGCTGATCTACTTGATGGCTTTACTTGAGGGGCTGGCTCTTGCACTTTAATGCTGGAAGTTTCTCTTGCTGTGTTGCTCCATCACGTTTCCTCATCTATATTCCAGAAACTTTCATTTCAGTCTATTATTTCCTTCAGCCCTAATTTATTTTCTCACTTTTAAATTCACCATTAAAATGAAAAGCAAAGGCACACATATTTGCCAGGCAATTTCTCTGAGGTTCTTAGAGCCCTAATTATGATATGAAAACATGATTTCCAACTTTGCAGATGATGCTAAATTGAGAGAGAATAAAAACAAATGAGGAATAATTAGGTGGTGCAGCCAGATAGGAAAGGGTTTGCATCATTTATGTTTCTGGACTAATAGATGGCAAATGCAGGGCTGCACAGATAAATGGAAGATAATGAGCCCCCGCAAAGTATCAGGAATGGGGATCTCTGCTAGACAGGAAGGTGCTGACAAAAAGTGGCGTGAGTGAGGAGAAACACAGTGGGATGTGGGGGTCAGCAAGGGTGATTACAGCCCGGGATGATTGCATCATGGAAAAACTCCAGAGATCTGGCACATTCTCCAGCTACCCTTTGAGTCTGAGTCCCTCCCTCCCTCTCTCACACAGAGGCATTCTGTTGTTAACAACGTGTTTCTTTAGAGCCTCACACAGAGCCCGGCTCTGTGTACTGCAAGCAGTCTCTGCAAGAAGAAGGATAACTTCGAAGGAAGAACATTTTCTTTAACCAGATAATTTTACCCCAAATAAGTGATTTCTTGTTGCTTTATTTATTTTTTGAAAGGTTTATTTATTTGAGAGAGAGAGAGAGACAGAGAATATGAATATGAACATGCAGGGGAGGGGCAGAGACAAGAGGGAGATAGAGAATCCCCGGCAGTCTCTGGGCCATCTGCACAGAGCCTGACGGGGCTCGATCTCACCAACTGTGAGACCATGACCTGAGCCAAAATTGAGAGTCGGATGCTTAACCAACTGAGCCACCTAGGTGCCCCTGTTTTCTTGCTGCTTTAGATTTCTCTGATGCTCAAGCTATAGTTCATAGGACATTTTTGTTCTTAAAATATAAAACATATCATTGCAATAAAATGAAACACTGGAGATATGACAATGGAAAGACCATTCCTCCTTTGCTTCTGTTAATATCTAAACAGATCCCTACTTCAGGAAGATAGCTGCTTCTCGTACCTTAGCTCCCATACTCCAATCTAAAAGTCTTCATGAGCAGGGAATTCGGCTCTTCCAACTTCTTTCTGTTCTCTGCCCACCACCACGGTGGTGTCTCTAAACCACTGAGAAGAGTGAGTCATTTTGAGCGTCTCTATGCCCATGTATCTCTAACCCCTAGTCAGGGTTTGGTTAACTTTTTTCCCTCTCAGGGTGATAATTTATTTTCACATCCCGACTACTGCCTCAGCAGATCAAGTATTCAATTTATTTCCTTTAGGAGAGGTTTCTATCACAACCAGCTGAAGTGGTCCAGCCTCCTTCTGTCCGCTCCATCTACGTCCAGCTAATTCTGAAGCTCCTCAGAATTTTTTGCTTTCCTGTTGCCAGGGCTGCTGCCGGTTCCCTCACCATCCACACAGCTACCGCTCCTATTCTTTGTCAGAGATGGAAAAGCATTTGTCTACTGAATTTTCATTAGTTTTGTAGAATAGCAGAACACACACAGACACACACACGCATCACCGCCACCAGTTACACCAGCACCCCCACCCAAACGACAGTCCTGGGACACACACACTGGAAGACTGTCACCCCTAACCATACTCAGCCCCTCAGGTTGCTGCTAAAACAAGGTGTGGCTTATGCAGTAAAAAATTCTGTTGTCTGTTCCTGAGGGGGAGGTGGCCGAGCACAAGCATTTGGGCTCTCAGCACAGAAAAGCAAAGCAAATGCCTCTCTTCTCAAATTTGCAGCACAACAGATGTGAGGACTGGACTGGGTCTAATGGAGACTTAGGGTTACTATTTGGTAGATTCTTTTCAGATATGAAACGTGGGCCAATTTTTCTACTCACCCAAACTGCCCAGCATTTCAGCGGGATGGGACATGCCCTTCCCCCCCACCCCACCCCCCAGAGCCATTCATAGCCTGTAGCACCAGGGTCCCAAGACGAGTGCTGATAACCAGAGGCCTTACACCTGAAACAGATCAGTATCTCTAGGCTCCTGGCAAGGTGCCTTGCCTTAGAGTTGTTTGAGGATCATTCTCATCTCCCCAAGCCATTTGTAAGGTCCTAGAAGGCAGTACCTTGTCTTACAGATTGTATGACCCTGCCTGCTGTTAGCTCCAATTCTTAATGATAGTTACTATAAATAACATTAGGCTCAGGAGTGCTGGGCTGCCATTCTACTAATAGGATGTGCCTTATTTTACTTCTTTTCCTACTCTTTGTTATCATGACAGTTTAAAAACATGCACAAAAGTATATTAACATCTCAACACCCATGTACCCATGATCCACCTTCAATATTTAGGAACAATTTGCCAAGCCTGTCTCATCTACACCCCTTATTTCCCCTTCTTCTTGAAAATTGTGTTGCAACTTGAATGGATCAGATGTATGCCTAACAGACAATAGCCTTTTAAATTAGGACTTAAAAAATAATTAAGATAATTTACATACAATAAAATTCATCCCTTTTAGTAAGAATACTTTTAAACGTATCCTCAAATATGATTATAACTCAACTAAAAGAAACAAGAATTTCTAAAAGTCATCCAGTACCTGATCCCTATTCAAATCCCCACAATTGCTCCAAACTCTTTATAGCTGATTTATTCAAAGGAAGAGTTCAACATGGCCCACATATTGTATTTGGTTTTTATGTCCTTGAAGTCTCTTTTAGAACAGTTCCTCCATTCCATTTTTTCCCTCCATGAAACGAATTTGTTAAAGAATGCTGGTCATCTTTTCCCCGTGGATTTAACTATGCTCTAGATTCGGTGGATTATATGGACCTGGTATCATTTAACATGTTCTTCCATCCTTTGTATTTCCTGCCAGCTACAAGTTAGATGTGGGCACATGACTGGATTTCATTACCTCTCTCCACCTTTTGTAGTCAAGGATATTTCAAGAGTTCTGTATTGGGGCGCCTGGGTGGCTTGGTCGGTTAAGCGTCCAACTTCGGCTCAGGTCACGATCTCGCGGTTCGTGAGTTCGAGCCCCGCATCAAGGCTCTGTGCTGACAGCTCAGAGCCTGGAGCCTGTTTCAGATTCTGTGTCTCCCTCTCTCTCTGCCCCTCCCCTGTTCATGCTCTGTCTCTCTCTGTCTCAAAAATAAATAAACGTAAATAAATAAATAAATAAATAAATAAATAAATAAATAAATAAAATCAGCCCAAAAGAGTTCTGTATTATTTCGGGTTGCATCCCTTCAGGCACCACCTGAAGACTGGCTGCGCGTTTCTAGTGATGCTAAGATGGAAAAGCAGGCTCAGGTGTTTTCAGCCTAACCCATCAATTTTAAATTTCCTCATCGAGCTTTCACTTAACAATTTTAGCAGCCTTAAATGACTGCGGCCTAAATCTAGCACTTTGTTGGAGATGGTACAGTCATAATTTCCTAATACTGACATTCCTTATGAATTTATTAGTTGGAGTTCTTCTAAAAAGAATGTTCCCCTACAAGTTACTTCACTTTGTTTACTAAATTTTCAGAATAAAGGAGCCAGACTAATCTCAGTATTATCATTAATTCTCTCCTGTTCATGTGTGAATTGCACTTCTTCTTCCAATTTAGACAGCAGGATTTCCCTCATGTTGGCTTCTGTGTGCCTTTAGCAGGACCCCAATAGACAATGCTTCTCAGATTTTCTGGCACTAGATAGCCTAGTGTACAGATATCCTAGATGTCATCATGTACATTTCCTGCCTCAGACCTGAAATCACCCATTTCTCCGAGGAACTCTGGTTCATTAATAGGATTTGGTATTTCAAGATGACAATTTCGCTGCTACGGATAATCATTACTTCCATCCTCTCTTCTGAGGATTGAGGCTAGAAATTTATAATTTTTCAAACAAGAAATGTAAATCCTTAGTTCATAGTGATATTTCATGTAAGACTACAGAGAATGTATTTAACTCCTATGATTATATAGTTTTACCTCTTTTGTCTTGTGATGAAAATTTCAGTTCCTAATGACAATTATACAATATTGTGCTCTCAATACAGATTCTAAACACCAATATACATATTATTTCTAACAATCATATTTCTGAAGGAAGTTTAAGTTTAATTTTGGTTCTTTTTGTCCTTTGAACATAGAGACATAGTATCAAAATACTGTGTTTTAAAGTCACTCAAAATAATTCCTATGTGTTAATGATATGTAAACACATCTATTTGATATGTAAAAAATCTTTTTTAGTATGTTTACATTTGTAAGATTTTTTTAAATTTTGTTTCAACAGAAAATAAACCATTTACATATTTCCAAAGTTAAAACTATAGATTTGTTTCAAAGAAATACAGAGTCTATCTTTTTCTATTCTATTCTGTACCCTTTCTTTTCTCCTATAGGTAATCATTTTTATTAGTTGGTTTATTTTTCCATTGTTGCTTTTTAAAAATAAAATAGCACACGTCTGGATGAAATATATCATATAGACCCTTCTGCCCCTTGCATTTAATAGTATGTCCTACGCAGACAATTCCACAGGATATAGGGATCTATCTCTTGCCTTTTACGTACTCCTTTGGGTGGATGCCTTAGAGTTATTCAGTTACCTCTGGATAAACAATGGCTTATTTCAAATCTCCTATTATTATAAATAATGTTATAATTAAGAGCAGTTCTGTGGATCATTTTATATTTTTGCCACTTTTGCCTTGAGATAGATTTCTAGCAGTGTACTTGCTGTCAAAGGGTAAATGCATATGTAATTTTGTTAGATAGTGTGAAATTACCATGTGCATTCTTAGGTGACTCATCTCCGTGTGCCTTGTACTTCATTTGCAAAATGGAAATAATACCTCCTTCCAAAATATTGTGAGGATTAAACGGACAATGGAAATCAAAGCACCTTGAAAAAAAGGCATAGCAATAGGCAGATGTAAGTGACTACTATTAATAAATGACATTTCATTGGTAGAGGGGACTCGTGTAGCCACACAAATGTCTTATCATCACGCCACTGAGTCTAAGACTGAAGTAGAGAATCAACCTAAGACATAGGGACTGAGACACAAAAAATTTAGATATATGTAAGCTACGATGGGACCATAATAGAACAATTATTTTTCCAGGTGTGGAGATGTTGAGGAAGCCAATAATGGAGCTGAATTTTGAAGGAGACAAGCAGTTTACTAGATGGTTTACTAGGGGATAACAAGGCACCACACCATCAGAGGTGGAGAGACTGCACCAGCAATATAGGAGTGAAATATTCATGGGAGAGTAAGAATTCTGGCATATGGGACCTTAGAAAACATGTGGGGGAATTGTACAAGGAACTGCTAGAGAATTCAGAGCCAGAATGTAAAGGGTATGCATGCCATGCAAAGAAGTTTTCACTTTACAATACATACTCTTTGTGTGTGTGTGTGTGTGTGTGTGTGTGCGCGCGCGCGCACGCGCTGAAGGTGACTGACATGGAAGTTTTCTCAAATCTCATACTTTGTACATATTCTTCACAAAAGTAAATGTAAGCAATTGATTATTAGTAAATACAAATGTTATATATGTTATTCAAAAGTATGCATAAATAGTTCTTTTTGAAATAATTGTTCCAATGGCCAACTGTGTGAAAAGAATTCCTACTGGGGAGACTTCTGGAAAGACGGCAGAGGAGAATCCTAAGCTCACCTTGCCTCATGGACACACCTAGATAACAGCCACATCAGTTCAATTAACCCAGAAAATGACCCAAAGACTGACAAAATGGACTTTCCACAGTTAATCATAGAGAGGAGACCATATCCAAAAGGGCAGGAGAGACAGAGACGTGGTCGGGAACCAAACTCTCAGAGACACTAACCACAAACCGGAGGGACACCATAAGTATGAAGAAGGGAAAGGAGTAGACTCCACAGCAAGCACCCCAGATATGGGGGACCTGCACTGAGAAGACAAGTTCCCATAACATTAGGCTTTGAAAACCCACTGGGCTTAATGTCCCATACTTAAAAAGTCAACCACAAGAAAAAACTCTGGAAAGAACACAAACACATGGAGGCAAAATAAGATGCTACCAAACAAGGAATGGGTCAACCAAGAAATCAAAAAGGAAATAAAAAAGTACATGGAGACATGGGGCACCCGGGTGGTTCAGTCTGTTGAGCGTCCAACTTTGGCTCAGGTCATGATCTCACTGTTCGAGAGTTCAAACCCCACATTGGGCTCTGTGCTGACAGCTCAGAGCCTGGAGCCTGCTTCAGATTCTGTCTCCGTCTCTCTGCCCATCCCCTGCTCATGCTGTCTCTCTCTTTCTCAAATATAAAACATTAAAAAATATTAAAAATAAAGACTACATGGAGACAAATGAAATGAAGACACAATAATCCACAATGTTTGGGGTGCAGGAAAAGCTGCTTTAAGAAGAAAGAGTATAGCAGTGCCAGGCTTATCTCAAGAATCATGAAAAATCTCATATAAACAATCTAACCTTACACGTAAAGGAGCTAGAAAAAGAACAAAGTCCAAAGCCAGTATAAGGAAGGAAATAATAAAGATTAGAGCAGAAATAAATGAAATTGAGACTAATATATCAATGAAACCAGGTGTGGTTCTTTGAAAGGATAAACAATTGATAAACCTTTAACCAGACTCATCAAAACAAGGAGAGAGCAGAAGGTGATTATCAAAATTCATGTTCCCCCAACTTCCATGTACCCCTCAAAGTAGAAAAAGTAAGGTGTTCTATATCAGCATCTCTCAATTTCTAGTTTATTGTATCAGATAGGCTCAGTGGCATTGGAAATGTATATTAATTCTACCTATAACCAGTGATATATGGGACAAGGACGGAAGACAGAACTAATATGCAGTTACTTCTGGACAGAGAAGAAAGGTATTGAGAAACTTCTCATAGGTAGACAATGACAGAGTAGGAAAGAGAAAGAGTCCACTAGGAAGAGTGGAGCAAATGAAGTTTCAAAGGCAAAGAAAGGTAATTTTCCAGATTTGACTAGGTTAGGCCTCATGCTGACAACTGTTTATGACTTGTGACCTTAAGCAAGTCATTTAATTTTTCAGCCTCAATTTTTCTTGTTTGTAAAATGAGAAGTTTGGGTTAAATTGTCTGTAATGTTTCCTCCAGTTGTAACTTTTTAAAATAGTTTTAAATATATGCTTAGGTTTTGCGTTATTTTGTCTAATAATACACTATCTGTGAAAAGCAAAGGTCCTATTATGCCTTGGGGAAAGCCACATGAAAATACTGATTGGGTAGTGAAATGTGTCATAGTATTTGAGGTTTTCACATGAGATGTTTTATTTAGTCATGCTGTAAAAGCATATTTTTACATTTGACAGCCAGAAAGGTCATTAATACATTCCTGTTGTAAAACAATGCCACCCATTTTTGGAATATTTTTTTCCCTCACGTTAAAACCCATTCAAATAATTGTCTGCACACTGTTCCTATCTTTCCTACTTTAATGTCTTTCTCTTGAAGTACTGTAAAGAGAAGTTTATGGCAGCAACCAATTCATCTGACCTTGTAATTACGTGGCTTATAGCATTCTGTCCAAAACTGTAATTATTTCTTACCAAGAGTAACTTGTTCTGCAAGCTTTATTCTTCTAGTAAAACTCTGATGCACATACAACCATAAAAAAGAGAGAGGACTCGAATAAATAAAATGAGAAATGAAGGAGGAGAAATAAACACTGACATCACAGAAATACAAAGGATTATAGGAGAATATTACAAAGAATTATATGCCACAAGGCAAACAACCTAGAAAAAAATGGATAAATTCCTAGAAACATATATAAACTTCCAAAACTGAATCAGGAAGAAATAGAAAATTCAAATAGACTGATTACTAACAATGAAATTGAATGAGTCATTGAAAAACTCCCAATAATCAAAAATCCAGGACCAGATGGATTCACAGGGGATTTCTACCCAACATTTAAAGAAGGCTTAATACCTATTCTTCTCAAACTATTCCAAAAAAATAGCAGAGGAAGGAAAACTTTCAAATTCATTGTACATGGTGAGCATTACCCTGATACCAAAACCAGACAGACACCTCAAAAAAAGAAAACTTCAAGACAATATCTCTGATGAACATAGACCCAAAAATCTTCAACAAAATGTTAGCAAACTGAACCCAACAATATGTTAAAAAAAATCATTCACCACCATCAAGTAGGATTTATTCCAGGATACAACTATTTGCAAACCAATCAACAGGATACAGCACATTAACAAGAGAAAGGATATAAATCAAATGATCATCCCAACAGATGCAGAAAGAGCATGTGACAAAATACAACATCCATTCATGATAAAAACCCTCAACAAAGTATGGTTACAGAGAATATACCTCAATATAATAAAGGTCATATAAAAATCCATACCTACTCAATGGTGAAAAACTGAGAACTTATCCTCTAACATCAGGAACAAGACAAGGACGTCCACTCTCACCACTTTTATTCAGTGTAGTAGTGGAAGTCCTAACCACAACAAACAAGAAAAAGAAATAAGAGACATCCAAATTGGTAAGGAAAAAATAAAACTTTCACTATTTGCTGATAACATGTTACTATATAGAAAATGCTGATGAATCCACCAAAAAAACCCTCTAGAAGTAATAAATGAATTCAGTAAGGTCCCAGAATATAAAATTGATATACAGAAATCTGTAGCATTCCTATACACTAATAATGAAGCAGGAGAAAGAGAAATTAAGGAATCAGTTCCATTTATAATTGCACCCAAAACATTAAGGTACCCAGTAACAAACTTAACCAAAGAGATGAAAGACCTGTATTCTGAAAACTGTAAAACACTGATGAAAGACATTGAAGATGACACAAACAAATGAAAAGATATTCTAGGGGCGCCTGGGTGGCTCAGTCGGTTGAACGTCCAACTTCGGCTCAGGTCATGATCTCACAGTTTGTGGGTTCGAGCCCCACATCAGCCTCTGTGCTGACTGCTTGCTCAGAGCCTGGAACCTGCTTCAGATTCTGTGTCTCCTTCTCTCTCTGCCCCTCTCCCGCTCACGGTTTGTCTCACTCTGTTTCTCAAAAATAAATAAATGTAAAAAAAAAAGATATTCTATGCTCATGGATTGGGAAAACAAACAGTGTTAAAACGTCCATAGTATCTAAAGCAATCTACAGATTTAATACAATCCCTAGCAAAATATCAACAGCATTTTTCACAGAACTAGAACAAATAAACCTAAATTTGTGTGGAACCACAAAAGACTCAATAGCCAAAGCCATCTTGAAAAAGAAAAAGAAAGCTGGAGGCCTCATAATTCCAGACTTCAAGTTATATTACAAAGCTGTAGTCATCAAGACAGTATAGTACTGGCACAAAATAGATACATAGATCAATGGAATAAAAGAGAGAGCCCAAAAATATATCCACACTTTTATGGTCAATTCATCTATGGCAAAGGAGGCAAGAATATACAATGGAGAAAAGATTGTCTTTCCAACAAATGGTGCTGGGAAAACTGGACAGGCACGTGCAAAAGAATAAAACTGGACCACTTTCTTACATCATACACAAAAATAAACTAAAAATGGATTAAAGATCTAAATGCAAGACCCGAAACCATAAAATTCCTAGAAGGAAACATGGGCAGCAGTTTCTGTGACATCAACTGTAGAAACATTTTTATAGATATGTCTCCTCAGACAAGGGAAACAAAAGTAAAATTAAACTATTAGGAGTACTTCAAAGGAAAAATCTCTTGCACAGTAAAGGAAACCATTAACAAAACAAAAAGGCCACCTACTGAATGGGAGAAGATATTTGCAAATGATATATCCAGTAAGGGGTTAATATCCAAACTATATAAAGAACCTCTACAACTCAACACCAAAACATCAAATAATCCCATTAAAAAATAGGCAGAGGACCTGAAAAACAAACATTTTTCCAAAGAAGACATACCGATGGCCAACAGACACATGAAAAGATGCTCAACATCAGTCATCGTAAGGTAAAAGCAAATTAAAAGCATAACGAGGTATCACTTTATACTTGTCAGAATAGTTAAAATCAAAAAGACAAGAAGTAACAGGTATTGATGAGGATGTGCAAAAAACAAACAAACAAACAAACAAACCCTGGTGCACTGCTGGTGGGAATGCAAATTGGTGCAGTCACTGTGGGAAACAGTATGGAGGTTTCTCAACAATTAAAAACAGAGTTACCATATGATCCAATAATTCTACTGCTGGGTATTTACCCAAAGAAAATAAAAAGAGTAATTTGAAAAGATATATGCACCTCTCTGTTTTTTGTAGCATTATTTACACTAGCCAACACATGGAGGCAACTCAAGTGTGCATCCACAGACAAATGGGTAAGGAAGATATGGTGTATACATATACACACGCTTATACATACAATGCAATATTAGTCAGCCAAAAGGAAAGAATAAAATCTTGTCACCTGTGACAACATGGATGGGTATAATGCTAAAAGGAATAAGTAAGAGAAAGACAAATATACGCTTTCACTCCTGTGGAATTTAAAAAACAAAACAGCAAACATAGAAGAGACAAACAAAACAGACTTAAATAGAACAAACTGGTAGTTGACAGAGGGGCGGTAGTTGGGGAGGGGGGTGGAATAGATAAAAGGGATTAAGAGTACACTTATGTTGATGAGCACTAAGAAATGGATAGAAATGTTGAATTATTATATTGTATACCTGAAACTAACATGACACTATATACTAATTATGTCTGAATAAAATATTTAAAACAAGAAAACTCTTAATTTACCATGTCACGGTTTGTCTTTGGTGACACTTCTCAACCAGGGGGATAAAACAAAACTGCATCGCCCTTTCTTCCTCCTGCTCTCTGGGACAGTCAACAAATCCTGGGTAGCTGCCCACCAATTCTATTACCATGTACCTAGCTAAACCATCTTACAGGTGCACATGGATTTCCGGAAAATCACCTGGGAGGAAGAGAGGCACCTGACTGAAAATGTAGCCCAGAAAAGCAGGATTTGCTTTTCCCCAAAGCTCCACTCCATTATCCTTCTGAGGATCCGCAGTCTGAGGATGCCTAAAGCCTGACTATGTGACTCTGCAGAGAAATTAGGGAACTATGTGCTAGGAATTGAGATCTTAGGGTTATATTAGATTTTATAGTTTTATACAGTTTTTAGAATGAAGGAGATCTTCAGCTCCAATGTAAAGAATGGATGTGCAATACCAGAAATAGCTGTTTCTCTTCAGAAATTTGGTTTTATGACCCATGTAATCAATTATTCCCTCTTGGCCTCAATTCTCAAGAAGCTTATACCCAAATTTATGACCTTTTCCTGGTAACTGTGGAATTCTTGTATTCAAAATTTTAATTTCCTTTATTTTATACTCCAACTCTTTATTTTCCTGTGGCTCTGTTTTCTGCTACTCTTTCTTAGAATTCTATTTCCCGTATTCTTTTTGCAATGTTAATAAGACAATATAGGTAACATACAGGTAAATCATTTTGCATAATATATTCAACATTTAAGAAATAAATCACTACCCACACACTGCATCTACATATGTACTTTCCCAATCTGAAGTCCGATGCTTAACTGACTGAGCTGCCCAGGCACCCCAAGACAAGAAAATGTTATTGATTATGAGGAAGAGAAAATAGTACTATACCGTTTATATGTATGTGTGTGAGTACACACACACACACACACACACATACAGTCCATGTATAAGTGGACCCAAGCAATTGACACCTGTGTCATTCAAGGGTCAACTGCATATTCCTCCATTCCCCCAGTCTCTAGGCATTTGAATTATTTCTAGTTTGGGACTATTACAAATAGTACACCTATAAAAATCCCTACACAGCTCTCCTGGCAAAAATGTGCATAAGTTTCTTTAAATCACATTCCTAGATATATGTGTTTGGTCACAAGGTATGTACATATTCTGCTTTGAGAGACAGAGAAAATTTATTTTCCAAAGTTGTTCTCATTTACACCCCAGCCAATCGAGTATAATAGTGCTCCTGTTAATACACATCCTTTGTCCGGGCACCTGGTTGGCTCAGTCAGTTAAGCCTCCAACTCTTGGTTTCGGCTCAGCTCATGATCTCCCAGTTGGTTAGTTTGAGCCCTGTATTGAGCTCTGTGCCAACAGCACAGAGCCTGCTTGGGATTCTCTCTCTTCCCCCCTCTCTCTCCCCCTTCCTTGCTCACACACTCTCTCTCTCAAAAATAAATAAATAAACTTAAATAAATACACATCCTTTGTCAATATTTTTTAATGTTTTGCCCTTCTGATATGTATGCAGTGCTATTATTATTTCATTCTTAATTTGCATTCACATTACTAAAAGATTGGAGAATCTTCTCATCTGTTTACTGGCTACAGATATTTCATTTTTTGTGAAGTGCTTGTTTTATACATTTATCCTAATTTTCTACTGGGTTGTCTTTTTATTCACTTGTATTTTTCACATATTCTGGACAGTAATTCTTTGTTAGCTGTATGCTTTACAAATAGTTTCACCCAGTTAGTGGCTTCATTTTCCCTTTTTCTAACATGTTTTGATAGATTATGGTACTTAACAATAAAGCAGTTAAATTTATGCATAATTAGTTTTATGCTCAGATATTTTTGTATTTTAAAAAATACCCTCCCCTACACAAAGTTCAGAAAGAGTCTTGTTTATTTCTTCTAAAAGTTTTTTTTTTTTAATTTTTTTTTCAACGTTTATTTATTTTTGGGACAGAGAGAGACAGAGCATGAACGGGGGAGGGGCAGAGAGAGAGGGAGACACAGAATCGGAAACAGGCTCCAGGCTCTGAGCCATCAGCCCAGAGCCTGACGCGGGGCTCGAACTCCCGGACCGCGAGATCGTGACCTGGCTGAAGTCGGACGCTTAACCGACTGCGCCACCCAGGTGCCCCATATTTCTTCTAAAAGTTTTAAAGTTTTGCATTTTACATTTGAATCTTTAAAGCTTCTGGCATTTATTTTTTGTGAACTGTGCATTTTAAGGATCTATCCAATTGTTTTAAATTTTCTACATTTCTAAATTGTTCTCAGTACAATTTACCGAAGAGTCCTATACCACAGTGATAAGCAAGACCACATCTGTCACACAAAGTTCTATATATGCATTCACATTTCTTGGTTCTTTTTTCTAATTCATTTGTCAACTGGTTTATCTCATTCCACTACCACAGTGTCTTAATTATAAAAGCTGTAAGGAAGTCTTCATATCTGCAAGGGAAAGCTGACTCTAGACTAACAGATATTTGATCAATTTAAAAAGTGACTTCTCAAACTATAGTCTTTGTACTTTATATAATGAAATCATACAGTATATATTCTTTTGTGCTTCTTTTCTTTTGCTCATCATTATGTTCAGGAGATTTATACACACTATTGATGGAGATATAGCTCATTTATTTTCATAGTTGTCATAGCGATATGGTATTCTATTTTATGATGATATCATCCTTTTTTCTCTGTTACTATGAAACAGATATTTGAGTTGTTGCCAGTTTTTTCTTTATATTTGATTTTTAAAAACTCTTGACATAATCAAAAAAGGTGTCTTAAAATTTTTCACTAAGTATATAATGGTGAATGTATCAATTTCCCCATATAATTGTGTCAACTTTCTGCTCTATCAATTCTGATATATTTGTCATGTTCATGCAACTTTAGAATTATGTTATCTTACTGGTAAACTGATGTTTTTAAACTTTGTGTGGTAACCTTCTTTACTTCTAATAGTGTTTTTTGACTTAGTCTGTTGTGTCAGGATGCTAACATAATGACCCCAGGATTCTTTTTCTTTTAGCCATTAGTCACTTGGTCTACTTTTCTCCCACATTCCACCTTCTGCACCCTATGCTTTTGGTGTGCCGATTCTAAGGACCACAAGGGGCACCTGGGTGGCTCAGTCTGGTGAGAGTCTCAACCCTTGATTTTGGCTCAGGTCATGATCCCAAGGTCGTGGGATCCAGTCCTACATCAGTCTCCATGCTGAGTGTGGAGCCTGCTTAAAATTCTTTCTCTCCCTTTGCCCCTCTTTCCTACTCATTCTCTCTCTCCCTCTCTCTCTAAAAAAAAAAAAAAATTAAAGAAAGGGCCACAAAACTGTTTGTTCTTTTTCTCTTTTAATCCGGTATGATATCTCTGTTTTTAACTAGAAAATTTAGTCCATTTATATTCATGTAATATATACTGGGACTTCTAATATCTTTTAAATTCTATTTATCAAGCTTTTAAAATTCGTTTTATTTTTCTCTTTCAATTTTGGGTTGAGGTTTTTTTTCCCCCCACTGCTTTTTTTGTCTTCATTATTTTGCTAATTATATTTCTATTCTTTTATGTTCACCCTTGAACTTTTATTATGCATATTTAACTAAACAATGGCTAAGTTAAACAAGACATTAACCCTGAACAAACAATACAAAGACCTTGATACATGTTAACTCTGAATACATCCTTCCAATTTTAAAAGCTGGAGTTTTTTTTTACAGTATTGTAATTGTGTTACTATTAGTTTACATTGATTTTTCATGGTTTTATATTTGTTTTTATCTTTTTCTTTGCTTAGACTGCCCTGTGATAATATTACTTCTTCCTGAAGAATATTCCTTAGAAGTTCCTTTAGCAAGTCATTGTTAGTTAAGGTATCATACTTTTTTATTAAAATTCAAATGTCTTCATTTCATCCTACAGATAGTTTACTGAGTACACAATTAATTCTAGGTTGTTATTCGTTTTCTCTAAGCTCTCTTTCCGATTTTGGTTTTGCTATTCAGCAGACTGCTATCAATCTAATTGTCTTTATTTGGTGTGCAATCTTTCCTATTTTGTGGGGGAGATACTTGTTTTTAATTTTCTTTTTTCTTTTTTAAAATTTATATCCAAATATTAGTCAGAGAAAGACAAAAATCACATGACTTCACTCATATGAGGGCTTTAAGAGGGGAGATACTTTTTATAAATGTTTGTCTTTGATATTATGCAAGTTCTCCACAATGTGGCCGGATTCTATTTTATTTATTGTGCTGGGATTCACTCTGTGCTCTGTATCTATGGGTTCACATTTTCCATCATTCCTGGAAAATTCACATCCTGGTTAGAATCCCACAAGGAATGAATAGAGACAATCAAGGAAGGCAAATGGATGAGGTAAGCTACAGTTTGTGCATTTTCACAGCTGAACAGCATTCTACTTTAGGAGTGTATTATCACATTTTTATTCTAGGAGTTATAATTTTTTATTTATTTACAAAAATTTCCAGTCTATTCCTAATGGCTTCTTGTTGTGTGCAAATGTTTTCTTAAAAAAAAAAGTCATTTCAAACATAATGCTTCTATATTAAGTGTCTTGCAATCTGTTCATTAGTAATTTGGGGAAACTTAATATGTGGTGATTGATTCTGCTGACCTTGACTCATTGTGGGTTTTCTTCCCTTTCCTTTGGTGCTACTTGACTGTGAGATCATGGCTTGATACTCACGTGTGAGTATTGCCTAAATCAAGACACTTTCTCCTATAGAGGAGGTGCTTCTGTTGCTGCTAATAGCCAATGACCATCACCAAGCTGGATACACATTTCCCCTCTTTAAAGTCTCAGCTTAGTTTGAAATCCCACCTTTAGTTTTCCTACCTTGCTTCTGGACCAAAGCTCACTGTACCCATAGAGAAAGTGTCACGATAGTCATCTATACTTAGCAATGCTCCCTTGCCCAGCCTTCTTCCACTCCCAATTCATATCTCTAACCTCCTTTTGGGTTAGAGGACTCCTTGGATTACTCTCCTGACTCCTTTTAAGCCCATTAATGTGTGTTCTATCCCAAATTTAAATGCTCTGCAGTCCTGGGGCGCCTGGGTTGGCTCAGTCGGTTAAGTGTCCAACTTCAGCTCAGGTCATGATCTCAAGGTTCTTGAGTTTGAGCCCCAAGTCGAGCTCTGTGCTGACAGCTCAGAGCCTGGAGCCTGCTTCGGATTCTGTGTCTCCCTCTCTCTGCCCGTCCCCTGCTTGCACTCTGTCTCTGTCTAGTCTCTCTCTCTCAAAAATAAATAAACATTAAAAAAATTTTTTAATGCTATGCAGTCCCTTGGAGCATTTAGTCTGCAATAATGTTAGAGTCACTGAGTTTATTTTTTTGTATCAAGATAAGAGACACACATGGTGGAAAATTAAAGAAAGAGAAAAGGTATGATGACAATATTTTCTCACTTCTTTCCTCTCCACCACAGTACCATTTCCCCAAAACAACTGATTGTGTTTCAGTTTACAGAATTAATGATGGTAACCTCCGTATCTCAAAATAGTATGTATATACTTCTATCTTCTTTTCTATCAAAGATGTGGATTTAGTTTACTAATTTCTCCTTTGTCTTTCCTCCTCCTAATTTTTGATATGCATATTATTGAACTTAATTCTTTTATTAATTACATTTGTAACATTAAACAATATATTCAGTCCCCTGTTCTACTAACTTCCTTCAGTATCTCTTGACCTCTGACCACCTTACACTGAGGATATTAATTAGCAGCACACTGGCACTTTCTTCCATATGTCCCAACACCCTCCACTTATGTCCTAGCTAATGTGATTTACATACTTGCTTTTATATTACCAAGTTGTTCAAATTTAAATTTTTTACAACTAATGTAGAAATTTCAAGTATTTTTAATAGGATGATAATAAAACCTCAAAAATCAAGAAGTAGTATTTTCATTTTTAGGAAAATGTAAACACATTCAGTGCAGGCCAAGTTGTATATTGAGATCACATTTCCTTCACCTTGACCTCAATGCTGCAATCCTTGAGCCACATAAAGGGAAATGGTTCAAACATCATGGGCAAATAAACATTGTCTTCTTACACTATTGTAACTGCTGAACATCGTAGCATAATTTAGTTTATTTCGTAGTTAGATCATGATTTTCTATATAGTTTTTTTTTCACCTGTAGTTTCAAATGCCTTTATTTCTTGCGTGATTTAGCTTTATCATATCTCCCTTTTTCCCCAAGTGTTCAATCATACATTTCTATTTTATTACTATCTCCCACCCCCAACCCACTACCTAGAAACTCTCCTCTGTCTACTAAAGTCTAGACTCTCTATCTACTAAATCCAAAGTGGAGTAGTTCTTCTCCAGGCCTACAAAACTGCTGTCATGTTGAGGTGTTACTCCAGCATTCTCTTGAGTTCATCCACCTCAAGGAGTTTTCATATAGTCCTCCTTCTTGGTTTGGACTTTACAAAACACTTTTGGCCGAGTACATCCTCAAGTAACTTCTTAGAAAAGGCGTGTGTGCAATAAAACTTATAAATCTTTGCACGTTTTTATCCTTTCCTCTCCTTTGATATTTTTTCTCAGTCACAGGTTATAATTTTGAAGGAAACTGTTCCATCATCACCTAATATATATGTAGAACAGGAATATTAATGCTATTCTGATAATTTATATTTGTAAGTATTCTTTTAAGTCTGTCCCATTGGGTTACGTTCATGAGGACATTTTTTTTTTAAATCTCTCATTTACAAAAAATGTGATCTCCTCTCCCATTTTCTTCCATATTCCTTTTGGATAACTTTATTTTCTTATTTTAGAAAGAAATCTAGATGGACATGAGGCAAATACACATTTCCTAGTTTATCACCTCAAATCTCCATCACTTATTTTCAATATATTATTTTGTTGCACTGTATTTACTTTGTCAGGTGCCAAAAATTCTTTTTGAAACAAATCAGGATAAGCCATGGAAGCTTCTAAAAGTTGAGAGACAGATTAACTGTTCCCCAACATCAGAAGAATACATTTTCAATTCCATAATCATGGAAAATATTGGGAGTATTGATTCCCTGGGCTACTTAAGAACAGATGCAGACCCATGGGGACTCAAAAAGTCTAACAGGTCAAAAGCTCAAAATCCAGAGGGATGGATGGGATCAAACAGCTCCAAGAAATGAAAAATCTTAAAAGCACCAAGGCAACTGTAATTATGGGAAACACTGTTGCAAAGATGCACTGATGGAATAATTTTTGGTAAATACAGTTATGAATTATTTTGCCCAAGGCTGCTCTTGGACTCACAGTCAGAACCTGTCTTGCCCAAGGCAAACAGATAATTAGCAATGGCCAGAGATGCTTGGGCAACAACCTGTGGTAGAAGAGAAGGAAAAACCTCCAAAAAATAAAAAGTCCTATTAAAAGTTTCTGATTTAAGAAATACGAGTTACATGGTGTGGGATAGCTAATTAGTTCTCACAATGAAAGACCTCATTCCATTCTATATCATATCTGAGGTTACCACACACGGCACTGAAAGAATTCTTAAAACTTCAAAGATAGATTGTTTTACTTCCTTACCTTTGGCACCCTGGTAGGACTCCACAGAGAGCTGACAGTTTACTTTCTCAGAGGCAGGTGTACTCCATGATCACTTGCATAGTCGAAGTAATTATCAAGGACTTTGAACAGGGCCAGCAACCACTCCCTTTCTGCTTGTTTCAGGTGAGGAAGACCTCTTGCCTGGGTGACAGTATATCTGGGGGAACAAAAATAAGAGTGATCTTAGCCTTCCTGATTTTACCAACTATCTTTTGAGTACCTGATAAGTTTCAGGTGTTGTGCAAGACATTGGGGATCAAATGGTAAAGACATGGATCGGTCATGAGACCTTGTACCTGGTATACACGTAGTGGCTTGGCCTCTTACACACACACCCAAAATGACAATACCTTAATTTAAGGAAACCAATAACATCCATCTTCCTAAAACCAGATTCCTCCAAGGCCAGAACTGACATTCCTGCATTCCCTCTAGCAAAATCAAAACAGGTGACCTTCCATTTGGGTTATCTTTGAGCATTTCTGGGAAACTAAGAACCTTTGCAAAAGCTAGAACTTATTGTTCTACAGCCCCAATCGGGAAGGCAAGAAGGGATAGAGGAGGGAAAAAGAGAGAGCAAATAAAGAACTGCATACACTAAAACTCACAGATACAGCAGATTCAAAATCATTCATTCATTCAGCAAATATATGCTGGGATCTCATTTTACACCAGGCACTGTCCTAAACAAAAGTGAACAAAAGAGACAAAATCTCTGCCTTTGTGGAGTTTGCATTCTACTTGGGGAGAAGTAGAAAATATTAAGATACATAGCTAAAATATTTAGTTTGGGCTTAAGGAAATAAAGAAAGAGAGACAGGAAGTGTCAAAAAGAGGGAGGTGCAATTTTCGGTATGTATTCAGGAAAATCGTCAATGAAGAAATGCTATTTCAGTCAAGAATGGAAGGGAGGGAGGCAGTGTGTGGAAGTCATATGAATAGCTGGGACTAAAACATTCTAGGTAACTGAATGGAACAAGTGCAAAAGCTCAGAGGCAGGGGCGTGCCTGCCATTTTCAAGGGATACTGAGCCAACATAACTACGTTAGAATGACAGAAGGTGAGAGCAATAGCTGGCTGAGTCAGGTAATGAAAATCTAGACAATGTAGGGCCTTTCATACACCCTTACTCTGAGAGAAGTAGGAGCTACTGGATTTGAGGAGTGCCATGATCTGAGTGAGGTTTTAAAGGATTATTCTGTTAAGGGTGGCAAGGCTAATGCAAATGAATATACTAGAAACACATGACAAGAAAAACAACAAAAAGGCAAAAATACTTCTTCATTAAAAAGTGTCTTTTGGGCTTGCTCTAGAGAATTGTAAAATTCTGACATTAGATACAGATCTTTGATGGCCACAGAATGCTACTCTAGATTCCTAAGAGACATAAAAACTAATGATCAATGAACTCAAAACTGCTGGAATCTGGACCCATGGATAGCCTTTCCCAAGAAGCTACATCATCTTGTACCTCAGACTTAATTTGCTCCATCAGCATGTGATGAGGCACAACTTTAATAGGGTGTGACAACTGACAAGAGAATTAAATTGATGCAAATTAAAACTTTAACAGTAACATTATATGGAGCTTAAAATCCTTTGCACTTTTGACACTGAACTTAGACTAGCTGCTAAAAACCACTAGAATAAAGGATCCTTACAGAACTGCTGGCCAAGGACAATCCATTGTCTTGATAAAAAAAAAACACAGAAATTCTTTCTATTGGTTAGAGACAGAGTTGATGAGCTGAGGACAGAAGCTTTTGTATCTCGTTAATCAAAGCACTGGATACATGTGAAAATTAGGATTCGTTACTAGGGAAGATAGCAATTCTGAGTGAATCAGGAAGACAGTACAGGGATAGAAGATGGGGAGAACAGGATTCAGCAACTACTAGGACTGCTGTGTCCCAGGCACTTACAATGGTTTATCATCAAAACATTCCATGATACATATGTATCCATGTAAAAAGGATGTGTGTGTGTCTAATTTCTACGTCCGACTCATTGTCATTTTTTCCTGAGATTTTAATTATCTTATTATTAGAGAGAGGTTTGAACACAATCTATAAATAAGGTAGCTCCATGGAGTTGTCTCAGTGGTTGAGAAAAGCAGAGAGGAAAAGTTAAAAATGTAAATGATACATATAGATCAAGTTATGGTCACATGACATCACGGTACACTACATAAGCGATGATTCTACAGTAATTCAAATACAAAAATGTGGTGGAAAAGAATATTTATCGCCATATATGGCAGTATAAGTATGCAGAATTCCAAATTACTTCCTCCACCTCAGCAGTTACAATCACATTGTTAAGTATTTTAAGACTGAGATTTCACCTTGGTATATGTCTACCACAGCACTTCACCAGTTACAAGTGTTGTAACTAGTTACAGAATTTAGTTTAATAAAAAAACTTAAATAAAAACTCATTTTCAGTTCATCATAATATATTTGAGCCATTTTCTTCTTTATCTGGAAAACAGTATTGGTTCTATTTTAAAATTTAGAACACTCACCTATATTTTCAAAGACTTCATAACCTGTCTTGCCATTTTATCCTCTTTATACTGCCTGACCATCATCACCTGTATTACATATGCAGCCTGCTCCCATATGGAACTTTTGGGCCAAACAAAAGCCAAACTTTGGTTTGCTGTGACAAAACCATAGATTTGTAGCGCTCCTCAGTATTCAGATGTTTGCACAGCTTCGCTCCTGCATCTGAGCCTTTACTCTACAATGTAGAGTCTACATGTTCCTCCCCTAGAAAGTTAAAATGAAAACAAACCAAACCTGACAGTGGCAAGTGCTGACACTTTGCTGAGAGGAAGACAAAACGGGACAACCTCTTTAGAAAACAGTTTGGCACCTCCGTATAAAGTTAAACATACATTCACTATATGGCCCAGGGATCCCACTCTTAAGCATTTAATCAGAAAAAGAAAACGTGTCTACCCAAATATTTGTCTACAGACATTTACAGCAGTTTTATTCATAAATGCAAAATACGGGAAACAACTCAAATGTCTATCAGCTAGTGACAGACAATTCGTATGATGGGATAATACTCAGCACAAAAGGAATGAATGACTGGTACACAACAATATGAGCAGATCTCAAACATTTTAACTCAAAATACACAAGGCTACGTAAGTATGATTCCACGTACATGACATTTTGGTAAAGGTAAAGCTATAAGGACAGAAGTCAGATCAGTGGTTGCCTCGGGCTGTGGGTTCAGTGGTGCTTACACAACTAGATATGCCTGTCCAAATTCACTGAACTGTATATCTAAAAAGGCTGTGTTTTACTGTGTATAAATTATACCTCAATAAACCTAACTTTAAAAAGATGATAGTGCTGAGGAAAATTCTATCTATCCCTAAACCTTTATGAATTTCCTCTGAATTTTCACACTTTCATGAGTCTATTTCTTGAGTACCTAATCGATGCATGGTTTCATTCAATGTCCATGCTTCAGTGATCAGACATAATTTTCCTCCATTAATTTTCCTTTCATGGTAGGACCCTGAACCGTTTTTTGAAATTTCTTTCCAGGAGACAACTTAGGAATTTACATATTCACTTCCCTGCTAAGTTCTAAATTCAGAGTTTACTGGGCGTCTGCTTTTCTAGTCTTTATCTCAGCATTAAATTCAATGGCTTAGGTCTTAAAACTCCCTAACTCTCATATATCTTGAAGCCTTGCTGCAGGAAGGCATTCTTTAACCATGCCTCGAGATAATAAAGTGCTTTTAGCATTTCAGTTATTAAAATACATGGGTTGGAGGCAATTCAAAACACATTTTGCTAATATTGAAAATTCTACTTTATATTTAATAATCCAAATTCAATGATATTGTTGCTATTGGAAAATTACAAGTGAACCCGAGGACCCCAGATCTGGCAATTCTCCCTTCACTGATGAAGTCTAAATGACAATTATAGGCAGACGGGTTTACAATGTGTCACATCTCCTTTAAAACAGAGCACCATTAACAAGGGCATTACTACAAAAATAAAGGAGACAATCTCATCATGGTGCACTGAAAGTATCCGCATTCCACCCATGTTATAGTTCAGGATTAAAAAACCTTGGCAACGACATCATCCCCTTGCAAACCTAAACCTCATTTACCAAGTGGTTAGAGTGACAAAGTAGAAAGGACAGAATCTGTGGTTCATTTGCTCTGTCAACAGATCTGGGTCTCTATGTAAAGTCTGCAAAATTAAAAGCACAATTAAAGTAGATGTTTAAAGAGTAATGGTGCATGCCATATCTCTGAGATGCCACATAAAACCAAGGCCCTTGGGAACGCTGAGTTGTTAAGTAAGGAGTATTGATTTAAACTGCTTAACAGTAACAAGAGTACACATTACTTTTGCCTCAAACATGGTTTTTAAATAAAAAGTCACAATGACCTGCCATTAGGTACATTTGTTCCAAAAATGTAAATATCAAATATCAGCAATATCCAGAGCATAACCATGAATATAATATGTCTTTCAGAAAACAAACATTTCCAAAAACTTGGTGACATATTTTTTTAAAGTTGTGATTTTGCTTCTAATTTATTAAATGCCAGTGCTGCTTCTGAGACTCCTAAAAAGAACTATCAATGACTCTAAGACTTTTTTCTCAAAATTAAACATGCCATAAACAAGTAAATAGTACATTTTTATTGAGAATACTTAATCCACATGCCATAATTAGAAAATAAGGAGTAGCAAAAAAAAAAAAAGAATTTCTAATTCCACATTTAGTCATTTTTTACTCATTAATTCTACTAATATCTATTAAATGCTTCCTATGTGACAGGCAGTGTTTTAGACACTGTAGATTGGGCAGCAAACAAAATCTACAAAATTTTCAGTCCTCCTGGAATTTACAGCAACCTTTAAAATTTTTCTGTCTAGTCTTCAAAACTTGATATGTATCTATATATAACACACACATACATACACATAGACGAAAGCAGAGTATTATTCTAAAGATATCTGTAACTTGCTTCTTAATATTAGATAACACTGTGATCTTTTAAAATAAATGTTTGTTGTTGTGGCAAAGATACAACATGAGATCTACCCTCTAAACAGATTTGTAAGCGTACAACACGTCATCAGCTCTGGCACTCTAGCATGCCGCGTGTCTCCAGAACTTATTCATCTTGCATCACTAAAGCTTTATACTCATCGATTAGCAACTTCTTTTCTTACCACGAAATATACATCGACACCTTTATTTTCAATGCCTTCATTCTATATCATTGTATGGGTTTTTGGAAATTATTTAACAATCACTCTTTGTTGGACATTTAGGTTGTTGCCTTCTTTTGCATTGTAAATGGTGCTTTGGTAATAGGTAAGCATGGCTATCATAGCATGTGTTGTAATCATATACACATATTTACACACTTATCCAATTTTTTATCATGATAAATTCCCAGAAGGGGAATTTTTGTTTCCTAGGTATTAACAATTTTAAGGATTGCATGACTTTTGTCTATGATTGATTGTTTTTCTAAAATAGAAAAAAGGAAAGCCAAGTATAGCAGATGTGCTTCGTTCAAGGCGTGAGAACAAGGATACAGATGTCTAGAGTAGCATTTATCCTCTGAGGTTGCCATGATGATGCCAGTGTTCAAGAATAGGAGCATAGTGATCAAAAGGGCAGATCAGGAATGAAAAACAGTGGTTTTGAGATCCTTTGCCACAAGAATAATCAGGCTTTAAAACAAAAGACTAAAATTAATTGAGATATATTGAATATTTCAATGTATACTTGAGAGAAAATTTCATTATACTTCCTTCCACTCCAAATCATGTCCTTGAATTCTTCTTTGCAGTAATATCAGGGAAGCATCCCAGATTTTAAAGTTAGTTTTTCCTATAATCATTCTTGAAATACCTATAAACCATCTTATTAAGAAGTAATTATACAACATAATTAGAATCACAAAGAAAATACCATGACATGAGCTTTTGAGAGTCAGAGTATCTGATTTTCTGAGTATCTGTGGAACGTTTAGAATAAAATTTGGTTGCTCTAACATAATGTCTTAGTCTGCCTACAAGATGTAGTCTCATTATATATGATTTTTAAGAGCCAAACTGATCAATCTCTTTTTTTGCTCAGTTTTGTAGCTCCTCATATACAAACTTCTGTATGTCATTTAAAGGAAAATAAGTCACTAAGCATATAAAATTAACAAACAGAAGGTTTATGGTAAGGAACTAAGGATATGCCAGAGTTGAAAGGCAGATTTGTGAAAAGTATGATTTCACATGACAGCTAAAAATACTTACAATTGAATAGGTTTCTTTCCAATTACAGGTTTGTAGCAAGAGATCAGCTACAGTCAATGATAACATGAATAATAAATTATTCCACCTATTTTAATTCCACATGATAAAATGGAAACATGAAAATTCCAATGATCCTTGAATTGAGCTTGATGTTTCTTTCAGGCTGCTCAACATTCCCCAACTCCTCACCAGGGTCACACTAGTGGAGACAGTGAATTCTTGCTCACATAGAACTGCTGATTTCCTATTTCCCTACTTTCTAGCATCATTTGTTCTAAACCCAGTGGATTCATGTTGAAACCTGTAGATTTTGAAACATGTAGCTCCTCATATCATCTAAAACCCAGTTTATACTCAAATTGTGTGTGTGTGTGTGTGTGTGTGTGTGGGAGAGAGAGAGAGAGAGAGAGGGGGGGGGGGGGGAATGTTCACAGGTGGTGCTGTGTCCTTTACCGAATCACCTGGGAGGCCATTTAAGTGATGTTTAATACTGGTAAGCAGGTTGAGGTTTCACAAGCCCGATCAATTTATTATAAAGTTTCCCATCGTGCATCTAACATTTACAGCATCCATTGATTTTGATCTGTGTCCATTATTACAAAAAAATGCTGACAAGTAGTGACCTTAATTTTTCACTTAAAAAAAAAAGCATTTATTGGCTAGAGGTCTTGAATAAAGAAGAACTTTCATCATTTCTTCTCTTGTCTTGAATTATATTAACATAAAAGGCAGGACAAATTATTGATTCTCATTGTTAAGGAATACTGAGTGAATGTAGTAAGTTCCAAAGGTGACCAATATGTTTATTTATTGTTAGTATAACTATAAAGTCATAGAATTTTTGTGTTTGATGAGATATTACAAACTATTACAATGATTTGTTATTTTGGCACTCAAATTTTCCCACCTTAGGGTGTGTTCCGTTGATATATTCTCTTAGTGTTTTATTTATTATTTATTTACAGGCATTTTAAATTTATTTATTTATTTATATTTTATTTTATTTTATTTATTTATTTTTTTAGAGTAGACTCCATGCCCAGCGTGGGGCTTGAACTCATGACCTGACCATTACAAGTTGCATGCTCTACCAACTGAGCCAGCCAGGCGCCGCAGTGTTTTAAATTTAAATTTAAGACTGCCAGCCTTTTTATCTATAACTTCTTTAATTTTCTGAATATTTTTTCATATGTTGAAAATCTTGTTTCCTAAATGACATTAACATACTTACTATTTGTTTTATCCCACTACTGTTATATAACATGGTTTCAATAGAACAATTCAGAAATTATTATCAATAAGACTTCTGAATGCAGTTTAAGATTTATTTGTAATTATTTTTTTCAATCTAGAAATGTAGAGTCAAAAAACTGTCTTTTAAAGTCATTTGAAAACACTGTTCTTGTCAGGATTTTACCACCAAATTGATACATATTTAAATTCTTTGTTTTAGTTTTAGTTTTTTTTGTTGTTGTTGTTTGGAGATTGCATTCTTTCTTCCTGACTTTATTTTATAATCGTGAAAATGATTTATATGCTTCCAAGATCCAAATTATACAGCAAGTTACTTTCAGAGAGATCTAACCGCTGATTATGACCCCCTTCCATCTTCCCTCCATACCACGTACACAGCCATTAGAGAGCATGAGCGGGGGAGAGGGGCAGAGGGAGAGAGAGAGGATCTCAAGCAGGCTCCATGCTCAGCACAGAGCCCAGTGAGGGGCTCGATCCCATGACCCTGGAATCACAACCTGAGTCAAAATCAAGAGTCAGACACTCAAGTGACTGAACCACTCAGACGCCCCATATACAGCCATTTTTTTTTAAGTTTTTCTTGGGGCGCCAGCTCAGATCATGATCTCTGTCAGTGAGTCCGAGCCCCGCGTCGGGCTCTGTGCTGACAGCTCGGGGCCTGGAGCCTGCTTCAGATTCTGTGTCTCCCTCTCTCTCTGCCCCTCCCCTGCTCACACTTTGTCTTTCTCTCTCTCTCAAAAATAAACAAACATTAAATAAATAAATAAATAAATAAATAAATAAATAAATAAATAGGTTTTGCTTATTTTTCTACTGTTTCTTTTAAAATCTATATATAACCAAATCCAATCTTGGGCTATCACACTCAATGCTGCGGTCAATTTCAGGCATACATTAGTTCATATTTTTGTGCCTGTGTATCTTTGGGAGAGATTCATACCTGAGTGGAATCACTGGTCCAAAGCTAAAAAAATAAATAAAGTTGTTGGATAGTGTCAACCTTACTTCCATAGGAACAGTATCATTATCAGCAATAATATGTCGGAGTCCTTGTTCCCACATAGTATGCAAACAGACTACCCTGGATTTTGTGAAGCAGGGAGTGATAAGCAAATTTTCCGTACAGTTTTAGTTACATCTCTGTTATTTTGATTGCACTTGGTAACTTTTCACAAAGTTAAGGGTCATTTGCATTTTTTCCCTCTTATCTTTTGCTATTAAAAAAAAAACTAGACAATGTTTGCCACTCAATTTTCAGAAACTCTTTAAATCTTAAAAGGTGTAATTTGTGGTGTCATTTGCACATAGTTTCCCTGGTTTGTACTTGGCTTGTGGTATTTTATTTCTGCTGTTCAACAGCTATACACACACACACACACACACACACACACACACACACACACACATAAAATATCAAACCTAACAGTCTTTCTTTTAATTGCTTCTGTAATTTTAATCATCGGAAATATCACAGGTCAGGTTCCCCGGGAAGCCAATTCTGAGATGGAAACTACAGTGCTAGATTTTATTGAGGAATCTATCTTAGCTCAGGCTGCTTAACAAAATACTGGATGGACTTAAACAATAGACTAGGTGGCTTAAACAGCACACACATTTCTCACAGTTCCAGAAAACGGGAAATCCAAGATCAAGGTGACACCACATTTGGTTGTACAGGAGAGCCCACTTTGTGGCTTTGTGGTTGTGGCTCTCTATACTCACCTGACATCTTTGTGTGCATGCAGAGAGAAAACTCTGGCCTATCTTCTTCTTATAAGGACACTAGTACCATTATGGGGGTTCCATGCCCATCTAAATGACCTCATCTAAACTTATTTTTCAGAGACCCACTTCCTAAAACTATCATATTGGAGGTTAAGGCTTCCACATATAAATTACAGGGGTAACACAAAGTTTCAGTCCATAACAGAATCCTTGGGACTAACAGCTGTAAATCATAGGACTCTCAATGTTAAGGGCATAAGCTCTTTATCCCTGAAGAGGATCTGGGTGGCACACCAAAGCAATTACCAGGGGAAATTCTCTCCACTCCAAGAAATTTTTAAAAAGGGAATAAACAACATAGTTAATAAGGGATTCACCTATGGCTTCTTATACAATCTGAACGTTTTATTTGGTACATCAGACCTCTCATCCATTTGAAATGGTGTGAGAAATTGAGCCAATGGTGTATTTTTATATTTTTTCACTTGTGCCAGGAATACATAGTAACACATATTAATACATAGATATTTGTTTTTAGGGCTGAGATATTTTTTTTCTAAATACACTTTATAGCTAACTTGTCTAACTCTAGAAAAAAACTGTACTTTTATTTGAATTTCTTTAGATTCATAGATCAATTTAGGGAAAAAAGACACAAATCAACAGGAAAAACTGGTATCTTTATTACGTTATGTTCTCCTTTTTATAAGTATGGTATAGCTGTCGATATGTTCAGATCTATTATGTCTTTCAGGAATACTTCAGTCTTTCTTTGTACGAGTTTGGTGCCTTTTTTGTAATATTTATGGTTAGGTTTTACAGTTAAAAAAAACTGTGGGGTGCCTGGGTGGCTCAGTCACTTGAGCGTCCGACTTCAGCTCAGGTCATGATCTCGCAGTTTGTGAGTTCAAGCCCCGCATCAGGCTTGCTGCTATCAGCCTGTCAGCACAGAGCCCACTTCAGATCCTCTATCCCCATCTATCTGCCCCTCCCCCATTTAAACTCTCCCCCAAAATAAATAAATACTTAAAAACAATTTTAACCACCTATTTTAAACGGGATCTGCTCTTACACCTTCTGAGTATCATTGAGATTTGTCTCTTTATAAAGCAACTAATAATTAAAATTTATTTTGCAATTTTATTTTTAAATTTATATTATGAAAAATTTCTAACATATATAAAATTGAAAGAAGTAAATAACAACCCCCCATGTGCCTATTACCAGATGCAACAATGATCTCTTCATTACTAATCCTATTTCATCTAAAGCGCAACCTACTTCCTCTTCCCTAGATTCTACTGATGCAAATCTAAGATATCATATCCTTTAATCCGTATCTATTTCAGAAGATACTTCTAAAAGTGTTTTTTTAATGGCTTCAGTGCTATGATCCCACCAAAAAAACCTACAGTAATTCCTTATTAATATTAAATATCCAGTCAATGATTAAATTTCACATTTGTCTCAATTTTTTGTTTATTCCAATCAGTATACAAATGATATGTCTTTTTTCATCTATAGGTTCCCCCTCCATCTCTTTTTGTCCCCTTGTACTTTGTTTCTTAGAAATGAAGAAATAAAGAAATTCAATCATTTTTTTCCATATGGTTTTTCAGTTTTGTTGACTGCATCCCTACAGTATCCTTTAACATGTTCCTCTCTTCACTGAGTTTATTGGAAATTAGTAGTTAGAACAAGAGGCTTCACAAGACCCAGATTTGGGTTTGTTGGGTTTTTTAATTTGTTTTTGTTGTTGTTGTTAAGAATATTTCCTAAGCACATAGTCAATGTCCAGGAGGAAGCACGTGATGTCTGACTGTGTCTGTTTTAAATCTAAGAATTCATCAGGTTTTGCAAAATGATATTTAATTTTACTACTCTTTCATTTATTATCTAGAATTCTTCTTTTTTATTAACCTTCTTGTTTTAATTCCAGTATAGTTAACATACAGTATTATATTACAAAGAGAAACTTTTTCTTTATCATCTCCTTGATCACTGTGAAATACAGTTCATATTTTTAAAAAGATATATGTATATTTTTTAAGTTTATTCATCTATTCTGAAAGAGAGAGAAAGCATGAGTGGGGGAGGGGCAGAGAGCGAGGGATGGAGAGAGAGAGAATCCCAAGCAGGCTTCACAAGGTCAGTGCAGAGCCTGAAGTAGGGTTCAAACTCATGAACCACAAGATCTTGACCTGAGTTGAACTTGGATGGTTAATTGACTGAGCCACCCAGGTGCCCCTACAGTTCATATTTAAGGCAGGATGAATGCTTGATTCTTCCCCTTTATGTAACAGCTTTTAAAATTATGTATTAAATTTTTAGCATGGTCTAAAATTGACCACGGAGTTTTTTCTTTTTATAATTATGGACTCATATATCACATATATTTGATGTATCTAAGCCCCTTGCAAATTTTCCTATTCTGGGGAGTCAGTGGGTGACTCTTCAAGGTGGCTCTTTTTGAATGACCCTAAGACTATTGATAGCTTCCTAGCTTTCTGCCTTGAAAAGATTTTCCTAGCACAGCTTTCACATTCCATATCCCAAACCAGGGATCAGGCACTTCTCCAAGACACCCTGGTTCCTTTCACAGGAAGTGGTCTTTTGAGATCACAATCTGGGTATTTCAAGGGCCTTTGTTACTAGTTTTTCATTGTTTCTAGAACTTTTGTTGTTGCAAAGCAAAAAAATGTTTTCTCGTTAAAAGAGGTCATGCATGCACACAGATAACTCCAATTCAAATTTAACACTGAGGCATTTTTATTCAACCTCATCAGACTTAAATATGCTTCTCCTTTTTCTCATGACAGATATCTGGGTTCTCAACATCAATATAATTATTAATTTGCTTTATTCCACAACACATACATGACAGTTTCAAAATACAAGTAAAAAAACTGTCACTAACACCATTGCATTCATTTCTTTCACTTTCTCTTGATGTTTATGGATTGCCTTTTAAAATAATTCTGCAGAATATGTACATGATTTCCAAGTCAAATCTACAACATAAGAAGTACAGCCAGCTTCTACCATGTCTATTTCCTCCTATAAATATTTAGACACGTACTTTGAGAGAGAAGATAGAACTGTCAATTAAGGGGAAAAATTTTGAACTCAGAGGTAAAAGTTGAACCTTTGTAGGCAACTTGTGGATCAAGAACTGGAAAAATTCATATCAGGAAAAGAGAGTAATTATGATGGAATATTTTTTTATGAAACATGAGAAAAGAGTGTGCAAGAGGGAATGGTCATCAATGCCATGTCAGCAGAAAATCTTAGTAAAAGTTGACAGAGGTAAAGCTATTGGATTTCACGTTGATGAGGCTTTTAAAAAATTTTCAGAAAGAACATTTTCTTGAAGGAGCAAAACAAAATTTTAAAAAGTATTAAGGGATGTGGCACGCCTGGGTGACTCAGTCAGTTGACTTTGGCTCAGGTCATGATCTCGCTGTCTGTGAGTTCAAGCCCCATGTTGGGCTCTGTGCTGACAGCTCGGAGCCTGTTTCAGATTCTGTGTCTCCCTCTCTCCCTGCCCCTCCCCCCTTCATGTTCTGTCTCTGTCAAAAATAAATAGACATTTAAAAAAAATTAAAAAGTAATAAGGGATTGAGTGGAAAGGAAATGGAGAAACCACATCCCAAAACCTTGGGATGCTGGTCGTTTGAAAGAGAAGAACAAGGGGTGCCTGGGCGGCTCAGTTGATTAAGTGTCTGACTCTGGATTGCAGCTCAGGTCATGATCTCACAGTTCGTGAGTTCAAGCCCTACATCAGGCTCTGTGCTGACAGCACAGAACCTGCTTGGAATTCTCTCTCTCCCTCTCTCTCTCTCTGTCCCTCCCTTGTGTGCACGCTCTCAAAAATAAATAAACATCTTTTTAAAAAAGAACAAGAGACACACAGGGCAGTTACTAGCTTCAAAAATATAATGAAACATAGATCCTTTAAAGAAGAAGCTATCAAAAGGAGAATCTGAAAAAGAAATATATAAAATGCTGGAACAAATCTCTTGAGTCAGGAAAAGATGAAGTCAAGAACAGCCAAAAATTCCACCTCCATGTATAGAGACCAGGCCTCCAAATGATAATGGTGAGACATTCCACTTATTCCAAGGAAGCACATAATAAATCCAGTCTATAGACTTTTCCATACCAAAGTTGAACCCTTCTACAGACACTGATCTTATTTCTCACTCAGTGAGATCCCTAGAAACCCAAAAAATTCTGTATCAGTCTTAGGACCCCTACAGAAACGAAATCAATCCAGTTTACTGCTAATATTTATTCTGAGGGGTGCCTGGGTGGCTCAGTTGCTTAAGAATCCAACTATTGATTTTTGCTCAGGTAATAATCTCACAGGTCATGAGATCATATTGGGCTCTGTGCTGAAGGCATGAGGCCTGCTTGAGATTCTCTGCCCCTACCCACTCACGTTCATTCATTCGTTCGTTCTCTCTCTCTCTCTCTCTCTCTCTCAAAAATAAATACTAACAAAATATTTAGGGGCGCCTGAGTGGCTCAGTCAATTGGGCATGTGACTTCAGCTCAGGTCATAATCTCACAGTTCGTGGGTTCGAGCCCCACGTCAACTCTGTGCAGACAGCTCAGGGCCTGGAGCCTGCTTCAGATTCTTTGTCTCCCTCTCTCTCTCTCTGCCCCTACCCCTGCTCATGCTCTGTCTCTCTCTCTCTCCCAAAATAAATAAACATTAAAAAAATTTTTAAAATATATTTATTCGGAGTAGACTGGTACACAATCCATGCTTTCTAGTCTATTCCCAATACATTGAAAAGTGGCTGCATCTGATTCTTTTGGGAGCCTTAACATCTGCTCAACTTGTGACGTTCATATCTTTGTTATCCTTGGTCATTTCACAGGTTGTGCAACGGGTACATCATCCAAATTCTTTCACAATCATTTCTATATTGCTCTCTATAGGCCTACCTTGACCATACTGCCACATTTCTTCCTCTTCAACCTTCCTACTATGTCCTCTAAGAACTCCTATTTCATGGTACACTGTCTTATATCCTCAACCCCTTCATCACATGTTCTTCCTACCTCCTAGCCCTTGTCTGTATTCACCATTGCTATTTCTAAACCATTACTCTTTTTCTGTTTCTGACAACTGTTCTTTTGAGGCATGTGCTGTCCCACCAAATCTGTCATTCATTAACATCTCATCTTGTGTCAACTTCTCAGCTTGGTTTGTCAGTCACTTGACAGGGCCAGGAAGGAAAAAGGTACATACGTCAAGCATATTCTTGAGGCTGAGCATGGAGTACTACCTAGAGGGCAGAATTAGAGCAGACACAGGGAAGGTGGATTGAGGGGAAAGGCAGAATGTGTGAGTCACATAAAATACTTGAATAATGGATAAGGTATGTTGTATGTTGGAGCTGGCTCCTACTAATTCATAAGATCCAGCTGTTAAATTTTTAGCAACTTTGTAAGCCATTATACCAGTAGTGTGAAATGGGCTATTATGGAGATATTGATACCGTGACAATTTGCAAATGCTACTTATCAAGACTCTCTTTTCCCTCCTGACAGCCAATTCTTCTTCTTTTTTTTTTCTGAGGGAGAGAGAGACAGAGCATGAACGAGAGTGAGCATGTGTGCACATGCACACATAAGTGAGCAGGGGAGGAGCAGAGGGAGAGGGAGAGAGAGAATCTTAGGCAGTCTCCACGCCCAGAACAGAGTCTGACATGGGGCTCTATCTCATGAACTGTGAGATCATGAAATGAGCCTAAATCAAGTATCAGACACTTAACTGACTGACCCACCCAGGCACCGCATGACATCCAGTTCTTAAATGTTTACCAGTACATGGTAGGGAAGAAGAGGAAATACAACAAGTGGATAGAAGGTCAGGAAAGTTGAAGAGGAATTTTACCTAATTCAAACTTATGCCTAGGACAGTATCATCTTAAAAGCTAAGGCCAAGAAATAAAAATAAGCAAGAGTTAAATGGTAGATCCCAGAGTAGCAAGATTAAAGATAGATTCCAAAGAATAATACTGGAAAAATATCCTTCTTTTAGCTAAACAGATAGTTTTCACATTTATTGATGAGACTGAATCCCAAATGTAAGAAAATAGATGGAAATGATATTAGCATGTGGTCCTCTATCACTGGACACTCTGAAGTTGAACTCCGTCTACAGTGCTTGTTTATTCTGTGTGTAATTAGGCTACTGAATATAACTTTGGTCTTCAAAAACTTAGATGGATCAAAAACCTAGAAAGCAACAAGAATAATAAGAATATGGAGGATACATGGCTCTTGGGAGCATCTATACAGTGAAAATATAAAGGGCGGAGTTTGCATCCTGTCTTCCCTTATCCACTAAATAATATCATGCAAGTCACGTAACCTATCTGAATCCATTTTCTAAGCTATAATATGGGCATGGAGATACCTATCTCTTAGAGTAGCTATAAAAATTTCTAAGATAATGTAGTGTATAGTGTCAAGTCTAGTGCTTTGTTCATAGTAGACACTAAAATATTTTATTCCCATTTCAGCTACACTTGTAAACTTTTCCATGAGGTAAGGCTAAATACATATTCTTGAGGAAGATAAAAGATAATGAAGCTAGAAGACCTAACCGTGTAAGGGAGCTTCTTAGTACTTCTCTTTGTTGTTACACCATTGGAAAACTCTCATCCAGGGGTGACAGATTTTGTGTAAAAGACCAGAGAGTATGTATTTCTGGCTTTTCAGTCCATATAGTCTCTGCCCCATCTGCTCAAGCCTCCTGTTGTAGTAAAAAAGCAGCCAGAGACAATTCATAAACAAGTATGTGCGTGACAGTGTTCTAATATGACTTTATGAGCACTGGAATTTAATTTCAAATAATTTTTACATATTTTGAAATATTCTTTTGATTTTTTTTTCAACCAGTTAAAACATCACATTTCTTCTTAGCTCACAGATCATATAAAAACATCTGGAAGGCTAGGTTTTGCCTGCAGGCTATGGTTGGCTGACACCCGCTACTATACTTCAGGAACAAACTAGGACAAGTCAATGGTTTTGAAACATATTTTTAAACCTTGGAATCCTTTGTTCAAAAAAATCTTGCATGACAACCACTTGTTAACAGAGTTTCTGTAAAGATGGGAATCTATCATCTCCCGCCACTCCCTCAAGAACCTACCTTTTCGCCAACACAACACTTACATGCACGTACACACAACCTACTAAGATTTTATGAGACACTTTTTGGAAACCTTACAATGAAACATCAAAAAGAAATACTGACAACTTCGCATTATTTGATCCCCTTTAAAACAAACAAGGTACAAATGTGGAAAAGGCAGAGAACAATAATTAAAACAGTCCTCCACAGGACCTTCAAATGTTTTTCTACATTGGACCTCTGATTCATGCTTTCAGACACACCTCCCAACTGAATCCTTCTCTTACCTGATGAGAATCTCCATAACTTGAACACTGTAGATTACCTGTCATGTCTGCATGATGGTTTGATCTTTTCTCTTTTCTTGGCTATACTGGTCTCTGTATTGGGATTTGGACTCTGCTTTGGTCCCAGGTACATGACACATGCAGTTCTCAGGCACTGTGCTAGCCCAGATCCCTGACCATAGTAGCCAGATCTGAGTTATGAAAAAGTCCATCTAGTCTCATCAATTCACTGGGAAGGATATGTATCAAAGCAAAATCCCTACGCAGACATCCACGGAGAGTTATCAAATGTCAGTTTACATTAATAAAGGATGTAAAAAAGGAAACACATTTAGTTAACCCTGCTATGTGCCAAGTGCTGTGCTAACTATTCATTCTAAATTTTTTCATGTTTTTATATTTGAGAGAGAGCAAGAACGAGAGTGAGAGTGAGAAACAGACAGTGCATGAGCAGGGGAGGGGCAGAGAGAGATGGAGACAGAATCTGAAGCAGGCTCCAGGCTCTGAGTGGTCGGCACAGGTCCCGGGGCTCGAACTCATGAGCTGTGAGATCATGACCTGAGCCAAAGTCTGACGCTTAACTGACTGAGCCATCCAGTTGCCCCATATGCATTCATTCTAGAATTAAGAAAAAAGTGACAAGCATTTTCACAAATGGCATGAAGGGCAATCCAATCTTAAGAAAGAAGCTAAACTAAGTGGTTTTTCTACGTCCTTCCCTTTCAGGTGGAATATTATGAGTTCCTTCTTACAGAGAGCTCTGTAGACACATTTCTGAGCGGTGAGAGATACTTGGAGAAGTAGGTCAAAGAAAAAACTATTCTGAAAAGCCACTAAAGGCTTCCAATGGCATCTGGGAAAAGCAGACTACCTTTGGAACAGAAACAGATACAGACATTGAAAAGAAAAACACACATATGTTGCAAAGCTCATCCTCCAGCACTAATGCCAGACGACAGACGAATAGACTTTCTTGTGCCTGTAATCGGAACTGCAAGGTTGGGACCTATTATAATGGGGCAATTCAAGATGCTACCTTCTGATTTGAAAACAAACAAACCAACAAAACAAAAAGAAACAAAACGCTTGGCTTGAATTTTAATTTGAGAGTAGTTATGTTAAAACGTATCCATAATCTCAGATAATATGCGTTAAGTGAAAGAAAATGACTGAGCAATTACATTCAGAGCTGGTTTTTAGCTCCTGCATAAATTAAAAGAAATCTTTTTCAAGGCAATATTTGAAAGTCAGTACTTCTAATATCTTTCATTACCATCTACCTGTCAGGACTGAAAAAAAAGGAGCTACAAATTGAGACTTCAGAAAAACTAAACGGCCTGCATTTATTAACTAACCATCATGTGTTTACTTACCTAGGACTTGTAGATCTACTCTCCAACTTTCCCCACTCTGGGTAAAGACTTACAGACTGCATTAAATGACTTTCTTTGCCCGATTTCAGCTGGGTGCAACCGATAGAAAGAACCTACTGGAAATCAGTGAGAAGGAATATAAGGTGAAGGTATGTAGTTCCCTAGCTCCTTCTTTGTTTGGAAAAATTAAGAAGGGCTCCATTTCTCTATTGAAATCTACCACTCTTGTGTGCCAGTAACCATTCTCTGCCCTCGGATCTTCAGGCAAAGCGGTGGTAATTGTTCCCCCCGGCTGATAGTTCCGGGGTACTTTATTGTGCCTTGTTAGTTTCCTTTACTCGTGCTTGCACATTTGCAGGTAGCCCCTTCAGTAAGCTCCCTTCAATTCTCCCACTAGAGCATACTATCTATTTGCTGTGCTAACCCTGAATAATTATGCCCCTATTTTTTTTTTCACTCTCACGGACTAAACAAGAAGAGTCTTATTCACTGTTTCCAACCAACACTGTATATGGATATCCTTTACTGTATAACTGTTGCAGGAAGTATTAGAGAGTGAAAAGGGCCATCCAGGGGGCCAATGGAGAACTTCAAACATTGCATTTCTCAATAGTTCAGGGGTATATTACCATCAGTTGTATATCTTGCATGTGTATTATATACTTTGTGTATATAAAATAATTTATCATAAAAATGCAAAGGAAGCCACAAAATTACTTATAGCAAGAAAAGTTTCATTTTGTCATGTACATATGCATGGAAAAGTTTCTAAAAGGAATTAGAAGAAGATAATAATGGTTTAATTAGATTATGAGATTATGGGTAATTATTTTCTTATAGTTTTCAAATTTTCTATATTAAATAGACTCTTTCTCCTAAAAAACTAACCAGTATTAAGCAGCAAATACTTGGAAAATCAGGAATAGCTTCCATCATGTTACAGAGCAGTTACTGTCCTGAATCGTTTCACTGATAAATGGATCCACTCCAAAGAGGAAACCTCAAATTAGAGTTCAGACACGTGACTAAAAAACAAAAACAAGAAAATGCTTCATGAGCCAGTGAGGGTGTCACCTCTGGCAACAATTATGTCAGAGGAGAAGGATTTCAGGAGACCATGAGAATATGAACTTGCTTATAAAGCTGCCAAAGGTGACCTTAATCGTCCAGTCATGTTCTGTTCAGAACCATTATTGGGCTTTCAGTTGCTATGAACAGTAGCAGTGTGATACAGTCATGTTTAAAGGGATAGTGTCGGTTCATTTTCATCTGCTGTCTCTCCTTTAGGCTGTTATTAAGATTTCATGGAGTTTGGAAAATGCCCTGTCCCTTGAGACCTTGAAAAATGAGGGGCACGTACAAAGACTTTGATGTTCAATGTCAGGGAGGACGATTTACGCGGCTGTGCTGCAGCCCAGCAACACCAAGATCTGTTATTAAGATGACATTTAATAACAAACATGCCAATTATTGGACTTGTATTAACTGTATCAGTGAAGTATGCACAATCAAAGTCACAGATGTATCGACAATGGTGTTGGTAATATCACACTGATTAAATAAACAAGGTCTTGCCAGCATTATTCCTTATAACACAATAGCCCATTTTGAAATTCACATTTTTTAAATGAAATTTAGTTTTTCAATTTTAAAAACATTTCTTTGGAGTAAAACATTAGATACTTATGTTGTAGTAAGGCAGCATGACTTTATAACCTGTGGTCTCCCTATCATAACCCTTCCCTGGTATCTCTGAAACAAGAAGACTATGCAGAGGTCCTTGGTTAGCTTGACCTCTTCTATCCACCAGCATGCACATGTCTGATCTTTCTCTAACTCTTCATACCTCCTATTGTTTGTACTAAAGATAGTAATATGTGAGAAGTCCAGTCATTAGTGTTTCTCTGATGGTTTTGGCTACAATATAAAAAAGAAACAAAAACCTGGTCCATTAGCTAAACTCAATTAAAATTTCCCCATATATATCATGGCATGAGACAATGTGAAGCATGCTAGGATAATTATTGGTGGACTTATTGCAATTAATTTTGAATAGGGAACCAAAAAGCATTTTATAATAGGCTGCATATAGAGTTTCATAAAATCACAGACTATTTGTTTTGGAAATGGTCTTAAAGATCAGGTAATCCAACCATTCATCCAGTGCTTAAATCCTTTCTATATTTTTACCACGTATTAGTCTCTATGTCATCCTTGAACTGTTCCAGGAAAAGAGAAGATTTATCAAAGCAACCCATTTGAAATAGGAGGCATTAATTTCCATATACATATGCATATACAAATATTACTGTGAACATGTTTATTACTTACTTTAAACTCAGTATGGCATATGTTAATAGGAAAAGGAGAAGAAAAAAAATCCTTCCTTGGTTTTCTCACATACATATTTTTTAAGTAAATTTAACAGATACTGGAGGACTCTAAGCTTTCCTCTTCTAACACACAAAATGAAATAATTAAATTACGGCAAATACCCTAGTTTCTAGGGAACATGCAAAGATCTAAAATAATACCTTACATGAAAAATTATTTTCATCTTTTAAATTTATTTTTACCACTTATGTTTTGACCAAGCAAGTCCAGTCAGACAGGTATAGAGACCTCTGCCAAGATTATATTGTAAACAAGGGGATAGGGTTTGAGAAAGACACACTAGAAAACTCAATCCTCAAAAAGCTGTGTTGTATAGAAAAACAAGATAGGCACCAGAGAATCACTATCAGCTGTTAAGAGTTACCAGGACAATTCTGTTTCTTGTGTCCAAGAAAGTTTCACAGAGAAGTGATTCTAGGAATCTTTTGACTCTGGTTACAAAATGTGTTTGGTGTTAAAATACCTCACTACCCTAACAATACCCCCATTAGAGAGGCATGACTTGGAGATTTAAAGGTCTCTTAGTTTTCAAGATCTCCTGGCACCAAGCCCTCAACACAGACTCATTACAATGTAGAGCCTGAATGAAGAGGTGATGGGTCTGGAGTGAGATAGGGAACAGGCTTTTGGCAGATAGCAGGGATTTCAGAGGCTAGAGGATACAGAGAGAGGAAGAGGGAGATGAACTACAGATAAACTTTACTCTCTGCTCAGCCTCCCCAGAGCTAGCCCATCTCATGAACATTACCTTGTTTATTCTTACCTTTGGTTTATTTTAGAAGTCTTCTTATAGACCTACCAAAGGCCAGGCAGAAGATTGTCAAGTACTTTGCTTGAACCAAATGTATGGAACTAACAATCTTTTCCAGGAATCAAATCTCAGTGCTTAAATCTAAGGCACTATCTATGCAAAACCTATAGCCAAACACAAATAGTCTTAAGAGCTCTTTCTTGTTTAGCATTATGCTGGGCACATATCAGGTGCTTTATAAATGTACTTTACTGAGAATAGCTGAAGAGCGTTTCTAATGATAAAGACAATTCCATGGTGAGTCGTTTATCCAGCTACTTTCCAGTTCGAGGAACTAAATAAGTCATTAAGACTGAATCAACTTCTCTATATACTTTCACTTTCTAAATTGGCAAAAGAATCTCAGATAAAGAACAGACTTCAAAATGACTACATTAAAAGACACAAACTATTTATTTTATGGTTATGAATATTGTAAATAAAGTATCCATCTAAAAGCTGAAAGACTCATGTCACTTAAGTGCTTGGGATAATCAAAGGAAAGTGGATTCAGTTACTAAAAATGGAGAGGCAGGGAGAGGAAACCAAAAAAAAAAAAAAACTTACTTGATAAAGTGCTGCAATATCCTAATGAAAATATGTAGCCTTTTCTACGTTATAAAATTTTAAGTGAATTCACACTTGCAAGCACAAAGAAATAAGCAAAATAAGTACCAGGTAGTCTATATTGACCAGAAGGGAAAGCATTAAAAATCCACTGGAATGAGTTGGTCTTTGCCTTTATCATTGTCTCATACTGGGCTTTCCCAAAATCAGAGTCTGAGACAAAGGCCACCTTGCCATTGAAGGTTAAGTGCTACTATTGGCCTCTGGCATTCCACAATTCACCCCTTTCCCCTTTGGTATTAGAAAGCCCAATTCTATAGACCTAGGGTCCAGAGGATACTACTGAGCCCCTCAAAGATGTCATTGCTTATTGCTGGGATATTTCTTATTGCCTTAGTGTGGAGACTGTGCTATGGCCCTTCTGGGGAACGTGGTCAAGTGTTCAATGGTCTCAAGAAATAAATCCTTCCCAACATTCCACCTCCCTCAGTCTTCTGTTCCCTTCCTCACTATCATGCTCAGGTATTCTTGTATCACTACTCATTTACTGAAAGCTGTTATTGTGTCACAGCTTCAAAAAGCCATTTCAAAGTATGCAAAATAAATGGCAGGGTCATGAGCAAACTTCAGGTGTCCTTGTCAATATTTTGAACCCAAAACCACAGGTGACTGCTTATAGGTCAACGATTTCCTGGTCCAATATCTTCCTTATTCACTCCCACATTAGTTCCCCTGTTCCCTGCCAGTCCTGGTTCTACAATTCATTCAGGTTGTAAACTACTTGGTCACACAAAAGGGACTATGCTTTGGTTGGGCTATGACCTGTCCTTGGGTCCCAGTCTTGAGATACGAGGGTGGCGGGCACATTTTGGAAAACAGACATACGTTACATGCAGGTTACCTGCCTCAGATAAGGTCTTTCTAGCATATCCAAGCAAGAGAAGTTTCTCTCTCCCAGCAAAGAGCATGGAGCTAATCGTACCAGTTGGAAAGGTTTAGTGGAACATGCAGTTCAATATCCTCAGGCTGATCCATCAATATGTGCCCATCCAAGTATCACAGTCACATTCATTTCCTCTCAGAGTTCTGACTTTTTTATATAGGAGATCTGTCAAGGCTGTGCTTTAAAACTTCGTGGTATCTCTGCCATCTTTAAAATTAGGTCTTGGGTCTAATTTCAGCATGGCCTTCTTAGAAGCTGCAGGAGGTAAATGTTCTCCTTACTTGCTTCCACAGAGACCCTCTGACTTTCAATGTTTCTTGAGTTGGTAGTTGGCTGACCTGACCCCGCCATTTTTTTTGCATATTTCTGAAGTAATTAATTAGTTATTCACCTTCATCATGCTATATAATTATCATTTGCCCCCATACTTTTCCTGTGATACTACTATCACATTACCCAATATTTCACCTTTCACCTGCACCTTGCACAAAACCACTAGAGGTCAAAGTCTTAGTAATTAGTGATGCTTCGAGAAGCAATCTGGATATTATACCTACTCCACTATGGCACCAACTCTTTTAGCCTACTTCCCCTATAAACAGAATCTGAAAGACTTAACTGCAAATAGTTTATTTAGAAATGTGAGCCCATGGAGCAGCGGTTAAGTGACAGGTGGGTGTCCCTCTCTTGGAAAGAAAGGAAAGCCACTACAGGGATGTATTATTAACCTGACCACCCGTGGGGTGACTATAACTGGATCCCAATGGACCTTCTGAGAAACCTTACAAAAGTCATCTCAGAACATAGGGGAAGGAAGGAAAAATAAGATAAAAACAGAAAGGGAGGCAAACCATTAGAGACTTTTAAAAACAGAGAATAAACGGAGGGTTGAGGGGGGTGGATGAGAGGCAGTGTGGGTTAAATGGGTAACAAGCATTAAAGACGGCACTTTTCAGGATGAGCACTGGGTGTCATAGATAAGACATGAATCACTGGGTTCTACTCTGGAAGCCAAGACTACACTGTATGTTAACTAACTTGAAAATTAAACAAACAAACAAACAAATAAATAAGAAAGGAGAAGAAAATTATCCACTGGCTCCTGTCTCCCATTGCTGAAGGTGGTTCCATTGGTCAATGCTTTCTGGGTTGTGCACACGTGAGCGTTGAGTAGTTTCCTGCAGTTGACTCTCATTTGCTGTGGTGTCACAGAAACCCCAGGATGGGAAGGCACCTGAGGCAAGGCACAGTTGGGTTACATCCGTGAGATTGTTGGAAGACTCTGCTGAACTGGTCATTACAGCAGTAACTGGGGTAAGTGGTGGGTAGAGAGGATATGAGGTGTATGTAGGAGGGTTCTAATAGAATTTTTGGCCACAGTGAGCATTTATTGCAGTAAGCACTGGGGATATATTAAGTTCTACAAATCTGTACAAGATTTATGTGTGTGTGTGTGTATATATATATATATATATATATATATATATATATACATACATGTATGAATCCATGTTTGTATGAGCAAGGTCATTCATTTTTCTGGAATGGCCAAATATTATTCATGGATAGAACAATCATTTGATTGTTCAAAAACTTGTATTGTTTTGTCAACATGTAAAATTGGTCTTACTGAATATGGTTTTGGCATTAGTGCCACAATTCACATTCTTGAAAAAGCAACCGTACGATAAGATGCCCTTGAAATTACTAACAGGATGACATTGAGGACAATGTGTTGTTTGTGCTGTAACATTTCCTTTATAATCTCAAGAGAAACATATCTCTTAATGCTCATACCAGTAAAATATGGGCTTTTCCTGGACCCAACCTTTAAAAAATATCAAACTACAAATCTTGCAAATAATGCTGCTTTCTTTGCTTTGGCCACTGGGAAGCATGGAGCCCAATCTCCAGCTTCTAGTGAATGAGTGGCATTTTATAATAGGCATTTCTGTACACTAGTTGTATCTTCTAGTTTCATTTTATTGGTCTACTCATGTCTCTTCCCCTTGATCTGGTTATCAATTTATATTTAATTTTATGGCTAATAACAAGTCACTTCACATCCTTATTCATACTGAGATGAGTATAAATTCATCTGATTAGAAACAATTTATGTAGACATATACTAAATGCGCTACATTGTAAATATTTTGTATTAAATGGCAGATAAGCTTATTTAGCATGAATGATACGACAGAGGTGGTGGAGTATAACCATGTACATGGACAGCTTTACACTGAGGACCAAGAAGTCTCTGAAGTCATTATTCAACAAAGTATACACTTACTATTTTAAAAAGTGACAGAAATGGGCTGCCTGGGTGGCTCAGTGGGTTAAGCATCCAACTTTGGCTCAGGTCATGATCTTGGGGTTCATGGGTTTAAGCCCCACATCAGGCTCTGAGCTGACAGTGTGAAGCCTGGTAGAGAGTCTCTCTCTCCCTCTCTCTCTCTGCCCCTGTCCCACTTGCTCGCTCGCTCTCTCTTGCTCCCTCTCAAAGTAAGTAAATAAATTTTAAAATAGAAATAAATGACAGAATTGGTAAAATTAGCAATATGGCATTAGACTTGCATTTTCTTACATTGTTTCCAGTCACAATAAAGTCTCAAAAGAAACTAGAAACACTGGTTTTACTCTACATTTCTCATTTACCGCCTAACTATTTGGGTCAGAGAATTTATCTGTACTTAAAATATCTATTAACAATACTAATACTGAGGCTACAGTCTAAGTTTATTTAATTTGCTAATTGAAGCGATTCCATCTAAAACTCAAATGCATAATCCTGGCATATAAGAGGATTAAGCATATATCACAACAAAAACTTATTTTAAAACCCCTGTGAAATGAATATGATAGCAAATATATAATCGCTTAATGTACAAATATGAAATGTTATTAGAAGGGTTTGCCCAGAAATGACAAGGTCTACTGAAATACTATCTTGCAACCAGTTAGACTATCTTGAAGTTTAAGAAACTATGGATGAGGCAAAGAAACACGAAAAATAAGGATTATGAATTAAGAAAGTGGAGGGTAGAAAACAATGCACATATAATTATCTGAATACCAGAGCACTTTGGAGATTTAAAATCCTGAACCATCTTACACGACAACGAAAAGCATTCCCATCTTTATAGAGTGATTTCACAAAATCTAACTGTGCTTATTGCAAGCTAGGGGTTACCTCCCAGGAGAAATGATAAACTCAGTGCAGCAATTAATCAAGAGTGATGAATATGAAATTACAACGGCACTGCTGGGAAGAATTCAGGGGAGGGTGGACAAAGTCCTTTTGGTAGCTGCCTGCCTAGCCAATGGTATCAAATAATGGGGAAGTCCAATACAAACTCATCCTGTAGCCCAATGGTGAAACCACTTCCCAGCTGTTCACATATATGTGAACATACTGGACCAGGCCAGAATACAGTAAGAGTTAAGACAGTGATGTGTCTACGTCTTTGGAAGAAATATTAAAAGAAAATTACCAGTGAGTCTGATATGGGGGTCTCTAATCCACAATAGGTTAAACAGGGAATCTTGCCCTTTCCTAGATAAATATGATTAAGTTAACAATTTTAACCATCTGGAGCAGTGGTGAGGGAGAGAAATTTATAAAAAGTAATAAATAATATCTTTTCAAATGGATCCAGCAGCCATTCTGAAAGAGGTGGGTTGTGGTGGCGGGGGTGGGGGGCAAAATTCTGGTAGCCCAAGAATAATTTATGCAACTGCTCCATTCTTGATTGGTTTAGCTTGCTTACAGAAATCACATCAGAAGTTTATGGAGCACTTACCTATTTGCTAAGAGATGCTTTCCCAGGGGTGGAGTTTGCTCATTTAATTATCACAACAGCTCAGTGAAGTAGGTACAATTATGATTAACTTTTTATGGGTGAGCAAACAATGGCTTAGACTGGTTAAGTGCATGTACCATTTATAGGACCAGTCAGAGAGTGGTGGAATTGGAATTAAAGCATGGATTTGTGCCCAGAGCCCAAATGTTTAACCACTTATGTGGTGATGTATGTGGCTACTGCCTCTGAAACCATACTTGAATCAATCCTCTGGGGAGTTCTATTCCTGTTCCTTGAAAAGTCGTGGTCATATACTAGTCATTCAATTCTAGAGCAGAAGTTTCTGTACTATTCTAAAGGAAGAAGGCATGATTTATAATTTTATGCATGGGAGGCATTTTAGTACTGAGTTTCTAGGATAATACCTATTTCTCTTCTTTCCCTCCTCCCCCATTCTTCCTTGAACCTGAAAAGTCCTATTTTAGATCAGGAAAGGGCCCTAGGAGTTGTCTTATCTGACATTCTCATTATTTAAAAATGATAAAACCAGCCCCAAAGAGGTTAAATGATTTAGAGGTGATGAGTAGGGGTCCCCAGGGTGTGGAATCCCCAACTAGCACTTTGTCCTATGATGTTAGATGTTAGAGGATCTTCCGTCTCTGCCCCATGTGTTTCCAGCCACCTGAAGCAGGAAATGTACTCTACAAATCATGTTTTTCAGTCTCAGTAAAGGGAGGTTTACCACGAGCATTTGGACAGCTCTCATGTTATAACAGAAACAATGAAAGAGGCTTTACTGAGCTTCTCTGTTGCAACCACAGGCTAACTGTGACACTGGACACAAACAACCCTGAAACCAATCTCAATTTTCTATTTGAACTAAAAGGAAGAAAGCAAACACATCAACGTGTCAGGCTGCAGATTTAACTTGGAGAAGAAATAAAAAGCCAGACAGAAATAGAAAAGAAGGAACATAGGAAATATAAAGGAAAATACCAATTGTATAAATTAGATTAACACTGGGCCTCCTAGTCATTTTTAGGTCTCATATTTCTGACACATCAGACAGTTTTCCTGTCTCCATTTCCTTTTGCTTCTCTACAGCCCTTATTTCTAACACCAATTGTAAAGGTAACCTATAAACTGATTACTAACTGACACAAGATTAACTAAAAAGGGCAGTTACACACACACGTGCACACACATACATATACACACACTTGTACCTCTACACTGTATACAAACTCATGTTGACATTTAAACACATCAGAGGCCTATTATTCAAATACATAATCTGTCTCGCAGTGTTTCTCAGGGTGCCGCTAGCATTTGGAGTGAAACAATTATTCCTTGAATAGACTATCCCATCAAATGCATGATTCGTAACACCTCTGCCTCTGCCACCAAATCTCAGTGGTTGCACTTAGTCATTGTGACAAGCAGAAAGCCCCCTCAGGCATTTTGAAATCCCCCCCGCCCCTGGGGTGGGGCAGTACTTCCCCAAAAGAGGAACACCAGACTAAGAACATTCTAGGTCCAACTCAGACAAACTATGAACATTGTGGACTTAATATGTTTCATTCAAGACTTACTGAGGGTCCGCCATGAGCACAACCCTGTGCTAATTTTTGGGAGGTCAATTCACAATCCAAACAGATAAGGATTTTGCTGTAATGGGGATGGTGGGAGAGACAGATATTGATTAAATCTTCACACGCACATAAATATATATATATATATATATATATATATATATATATATATATATATATTCAGAATTCTGATAATAGGAACAAAGAGACACGTGATGTTACTAGACTCTCTAAGAGGGAGAATTGCTTAGATTAGTTAAGGAAGTTTCCTTAAGGAATTTCAATCTTGAGCACAGTTATGAAGCCTAAGTAGGGGTTCACTTGGTGATGAGGAAAAGTACAAACATTTTCAGTAGCAGGAACAGCATGTACAAAGTTCACCATGGGGAGACAGAGCATGGCAAGTATGTGGGATGGACACAAGACCACTGCGGCTAGACCTTATGGAATGAGGAGTGTCACATGAGATAAAATACAGCTAAATAAGGATGAAGCTACACAGTCTTACAGTCCATGTCAGTAAGTTTTCAGAAATAACCAACCAGGTAAAATGTGGTAGAAGGCAGAAGGAGATGCATCACATGAGACACAAATCCACCAGTGGGTGTTATTCCCTAAGGTTTATAATCAAATCAACTCTTGTCTGAATGAAGATCAAGTTGGCACAGATAAAAATACCTTCAGTGCGTTGTAATCATGTGGAAATCACTCAAACCACAAATCTGGTAGTATGCAAGGTAGTAATATGTAGGAGTGGATGTCTGTCTAGGAAAGTTGGGAGGAATCTGGAGACAACCTGGAGAGGTCAAGTGTTAGAGGGGAATAAACACTGGGGATGGAGATGAAGCTCCAGGAACTGGTTTTACTTCCAAACCTTCTTGTCTCATGGGAACTTTGCCACTGCCAGATTAGAGCTTTTATCAATAAATGAGGACAATACAATCCCCAGGGTACTGAGTATGATTAACTGAAATATCTGGAGAAAGAGTGTCTAACTCAGTATTTGGCACATCCCAGACGTACAATGCATGCTTTTAATGAAACTAAGTTTCTTAAGTAGTAAATTAAGGCAGTAAAAACTGCTCTGACATTCCAAAGGTGTCATAAGGGCAAACAGGGTAAGTTAGTAAAGAAACACAGGATATTATTATCCTCAATAAAGGAGGGTGGCATGAATGCCACTCTGAATTCATCACCCATTTTTTTTTCCTGCCAGTGGACTATATTCACACACACATACTATTCCATGAAACCTGTCTCTTTTAATCCTTAGAAAAGTCCAAGGTAGAGGATAGAAGGAATAATAGCATGAAACTTCTTTTTCCTGCTGAAATGACCATTACTGTGAGAGGATAGTTTAAGTGCTTTAAGTGCACATGCACATGATTTTTCTTTGGATGCATTACAGAAAATGAAGTGCTGTTGCGGGGGAGTTGTGGCCCAGCCTATGAGGCAACATTTTGTGTGAAACGTTGACTGACCACAGTTCTTTTTCAACTAAATGCAGTTTACAGCCATTTGTTCCCAGCAGATGCCAATGCTGTGAATGTTCTGTCCCCCTCAGCCCACCTCTAAATGAACCTGCAGCTGTGGTGACCAGTTCCCAGTGCACTGACAACTTCACCTCAAGTGCCTGCCTCTCTATCCAAGGGCTTTCTCTGGAGAGCTTGTTCAGCCTGCTTGCTGGGAAGCCTATAAGAGTCTAAGGCTTAATTACCCCAGGAACTACACTCAATCAATGACAGTTGAGAGTTGGTGGAAAAATACTTCATCTTATTTTGTCCTTTGATGGACTATTCTTTTTTTTTTAATGTTTATTTGTTTTTGAGGGGGGGAGGGAGAAAAAGAGAGAGAACAAACAGGGGAGGGGCAGAGAGAGACACAAAGAATGTGAAGCAGATTCCACGCTTTGAGCTGTCAGTGCAGAGCCCGAAGCGGGGCTTGAACCCATGAAGCATGAGATCATGACCTGAGTCAAAGTCGGGCGGTCAACCAACTGAGACACTCAGGCACCCCTGATGGAATTATTTCTAAAGCATGTTCCTCATGGTTCCTCAAAGGGTCCCCAATAGGATTGATCCCCAGTTGCCTACCATGATAACCTATTCATGAAAACCCTTTCAGTAAGTATTTCCTTTCCCTGTCTCACTTTCCCTATTTTCCTCCATGTACTTCTTCTAATTACCTCCCAAATTAACACTTGTACCCACTTTATGTCTCACAATGTACTTCTGGTGAAACTCAAACTTAGGTATAGAATTCCTGGAACTGTCCAGTTCATAATGCACAAATTCCATATCTAATGACACAGTGGTGTCTCGTCTAAAAAGAATTATGTTCCTATGGTCTATAGAAAAAGGAAATCACTATTTTTTAATGCCTGTTACAGAGAAAATACTGAAATTGAGGATACATTGCCTAATGGAATGGGAGCTGTTGAAAATATCAACATATGACTTTAAACTGTATTTAAACATTAGGCCATACCGATGCCCACTAACTCTTGAGGGTCACTTACTTCAAAAGCAATGAGTTGAAAAGATTAACTAATTTATTGTGATAGATGACTTTGTGCCTAAATGTCCTTTCCCACCTTCTGATTCCTAATTGCCTATATTGATGGCATTAAGTTTAACTTGCTAAATAAAGCCGAGGAGGAGTTAACATTTCATGTGAACGACCGACAGATGCCCCCCCATCCAAGCCTCTTGGAGGGCTTCCAATAGATGCTAAACCATGAAACCCCTGTAATTAGCTACTTTAGATACTGAATTAGTGAGGAAAAGAACTACCCTCATTTTATTTACCTCTACACCACTAGTTCCTATCACAGCGCTTTCTACTTAACTACGTGAGTAATAAAATGCTCTTGAATGAATGAACACATAAGCAACCTCCACTTGGATGACTTTTATTGTGTATATGTATTAAAAAAGGAGGAGATTTGGTATCCAAATGGTTACAGATCTAAGGAGAAAATACTAGTGTACATTTATCTTTCATCTTCAGTGTGAAAGCCAGAAAGCTACCTGGCTCTTTTCTGGTCCATTTACATATCTGAGAAGTTAGAAGCAAGAGAAAGCTAAAAGATGACAAGATATAAGGATGACCCTTAAAAGAAATATTTCATCCATATAAGTACTTGTCTAAACTCACTATTCTCTGTTCTTTTAGTAAAGTTGGTATGGAGGAATCACGGGACTTCAGGTCAGAGTCAATTTCATCATATATTCTTTATACAACATTAGGAACAAATAAGGAGTTCAGAAGAGTATCTACTCCATATTTACAACAGCTAAGCAACAGTTAATCAACTCACTGTACATGATCTTTTTTTCAGAAAGTGAATATATTATTGTTTTATGGATGAAGTGCCCTGGAGCATTTTGGGCTTGCTGTCAGTCCCGACATAGCAATAAACTAGGAAAGAACAAACTTACCAATGTAGGCATGTTATACACAGTAACTGAATTTCTAAAGAACTGTTTTTAACGGAATGGAGCTCTGTCCTGCCATAATCTTGATAATTTTCTTTTAATTCCATAATAGTTATCATACAGTGTTATATTAGTGTTAATATAGTGATTCAACAGTTCTATACCTTACATAGTGCTCATCATGGTAAATTCACTCTTAATCCCCTTAATCTATTTCACCCATCCCCCCACCCATCTCCCCTGTGGTAACCACCAATTTGTTCTCCGCAGTTCAGAGTCTGTTTCTTGTTTGCCTCTTTTTTTTCCTTCATTTGTTTTGTTTCTTAAATTCCACATATGAGTGAGATTTATGGTATTTGTCTTTCTCTAACCAATTTATTTCATTTAGCTTTATACGCTCTAGATCCATCTATGTTGTTGCAAATGACAAGATTTCACTCTTTTTATAGCCAAGTAATATTCCTTTGTACATATGTACCATTTCTTCTTTTTCCATTCACCTCTCGATGGGCACGTGGACTGCTTCCACATGTTAGCTATTATACATAATGCTGCAATAAAAACAGGGGAGCATTATATCTTTTCAAATTAGTGTTGTTGTTTTCTTTGGGTAAATACCTGGTAGTAGAATTACTGGATCCTATGATAATTCTATTTTTTAATTTTTAACCTCCTTACTGTGTTCCATAATAACCATACCAGTTTGCATTCACACCAACAGTACAGGAGGATTCCTATTTCTCCACATCCTCACCAACACTTGTTTCTTGTGTCTTTGATTGTAGCCATTCCGACAGGTGTGAAGTGGTACCTCAGTGTGGTTTTGATTCACATTTCCTTGATGATAAGTGATGTGGAGCGTCTTTTCATGTGTCTGTTGGCCATCTATAGGTCTTCTTTGTAGAATGTCTGTTCGTGTCTTCTGTCCATTTTTAATTGGACTATTTGTTTTTTGGGTGTTGAGTTGTTACAAATTCTTTACATATTTTGGATACTAACCTTTATCGAATATGTAATTTGCAAATATCTTCTCCCATTCAGTAAGTTGTCTTTTAGTTTAGTTGATTGTTTCCATTGCTGTGGAGAAGCGTTTTATTTTGATGTAGTCTCACTAGTTTACATGTGCTTTTGTTCCCCTTGCCTCAGGAGATCTATCTAGAAAAAATGTTGCTAGGGCCTATGTCAAAGAAATTATTGCCTGTGTTCTCTTCTGGGATTTTTATGGTTTCACATTTAGGTCCTTAATCCACTTTGACTTTATTTTTGTGTGTGGTATAGGAAAGTGGTTCAGTTTTACTTATTCATTTTTTTGCATGTACCTGTCCAGTTTTCCCTGCACCATTTGTTGAAGAAACAATCTTTTTCCCATTGTATATTCTTTCCTGCTTTGTCAAAGATTAATGGACCATATAATAGGTTTATTTCTGGGCTTCCTATTCTGCTTTGTTGATCTATGTATCGATTTTTTGTGCCAGTACCATAATCCTTTGACTACTATAGCTCTGTAGTATATCTTGAAATCTGGAATTGTGATACTTCCAGCTTTGTTCTTCTTGTTCAGGACTGCTCTAGCTATTCGGGGTCTTTTGTGGTTCCACACAAATTTCAGGATTATTTGTCCTAGTTCTGTGAAAAATACTGTTGGTATTTTCATAGGGATTGTATTAAATGTGTAGATTGCTTTGGATATTATATACAATTCAACATTATTTATTATTCCAATCCACGAGCATGGAACATCTTTCCAAGCGTTTCTGCTGTCTCCAATTTCTTTCATCAATGTTTTATCATTCTCAGAGTACAGGTCTTTCACCTCCATAGTTAAGTTTATTTCCAGGTATTTTGTAATTTTTGGTGTACTTGTAAAGGGGATTATTCTCTTAATTTCTCTTTCTGCTACTGCATTATTAGTGTACAAAAATACAACGGATTTCCATACATTGATTTTGTATCTTGTGACCTTATTGAATTAATTTACCAGTTCTAGTAGTTTTTTGGTGCAGTGTTTAGGGTCTTCAAAAATAGCATCATATCCTCTACAAATACTGAAAATTTTTCCTTACCAATTTGGATGCTTTCTATTTCTTTTTCTTGTGTGACTGCCATGGAGAAGACTTTCAGTACTATGTTGAATAAAAATGGTGAGAATGGACATCCTTGTTTTGTTCCTGATCTTAGAGGAAGAGCTCTCAGTTTTTCAACGTTGAGTATGATGTTCACTATGCATTTTTCATATAGGGCTTTTATTATGTTGAGATATATTTCCTCTTAACATACTTTGTTGAGGGTTTTTATCATGAATAGAGGTTGTACTTTGTCAGATGCTTTTTATGCATCTACTGAAATGATCATATGATTTTTATGTTTCCTCTTGTTGATGTGATGTATCATGTTGATTGGTTTGTGAATACTGAACCACTCTTGCATCCCAGTAATAAATCCCACTGGATTGTGGTGAATTATTTCTTTAATGTACTGTTGGATTCGATTTACTAATATTTTGTTGAGGAATTTTGCTTTCTCTCTCCTTCTATTCTGAATGACAGTCTTGGTGGATAGAATATTCTTGTTTGCAAGTTTTTTTTTCTTTTAGCACTTTGAAAATATCATGCCACCTTTCTGGGCTACAAAGTTTCTAGTGAAAAATCAGCTGATGGCCTTATGGGGTTTCCCTTATATATAACTCCTTTCTTTTCTCTTGGTGCTTTCAAAATTCCTCTTCATCACTACGTTTTGCCAAGACTATGTATCTTGGTGTGGCCCTCCTTGGGTTGTTTTGTCTCTGTGCCTCCTGGATCTGGATTTTTGTTACCCTAGATTCAGAAAATTTTCAGCTATTATTTCTTTAAATAAATTTTCTACCCCCTTTTATCTCTCTTCTCTGTCTGGGGTCCCTATAATGCAAATGTTATCATGCTTGATGGTGTCAATGAGTTCCCTTAGCCTGTTTTCATTTTTTATTATTTTTTCTCTCTCCTGTTCAGCTTGATTGCTTTCTATTACTCAGTCCTCCAGGTTGCTGACTTGTTCTTCTAATTCCTCTAGTGTATTTTTAATTTTAGTTTTTGAGTTCTTCATCTCTGATTGGTTCTTTTTTATGTTTTCTATCTCTTTGTTGATGGTCTCACTGACATTCTCCACTCTTTTCTCAAGTACAGTGAGTATCTTTATTACCATTACTTTAAATTCTGTATCAGATATATTTCTTTTCTTGGTTTCATTTAGCTCTCTTGCTGTGATTTTGTCATGTTCTTTCATTTGGGCCACGATTTTTCTGTCTCCTCATTTTGTCTAACTCTCTGTGTCTGTTTCCATGTGTTAGGAAAGTCAGCTACATCGCCTGCTCCTGAAAGGAGTGGCCTTCTGAAGAAGAGGTCCTGTAGTGCCCTGCAGTGAAATGTTGCCTATTTTCCAGTATCTGGTGCTTCAGGAGTACCTCCTATGTGTGTTGCGTGTGCTCTGCTGTTGTGGCTGAACTGCTTTTCCCTTCTCTTCAGTTGTCTGCAATAGCTCTCTTTGCCTACTGTGGGCAGGGCTTGGTCCTTGTGTTGTTAGTACACCAGTCTTGGTTCACCTTGGGTTTGAGTTGAGTCAGACCAGGCATTTGCCAGAGATGTGGTAGCAATGAACTGCTGGGCACTCTCCCTGTGTCGTGCCCTGAGAAGCTTTCATCGGTGGGTGGGGCCTGCAGTTAGACCACAGGTCTGCCCCCAGCCCACTGCTGGGGCTTCAGTGGGACTGGTGTGTGTGGTTATCTTCTATCCTACGTGTAGGGGTCACTTTGGAATGGAGCTGACCCCTGTCGGGGCTGCTTGTTTGCTTATTGCCACGCTTATGGCACCACTTTGGATGGGCTCTAGGCAAGTGCATACTGGAGGGGGCAGGTCCGAAGGAAAACTTGGAATAGGCGCCCAGTGCCAGCAAGGTCAGAGTTGGTCCACTGCAGAAGGGGACCTGTGGGGATGAGGGACTGAAGCAGGATGCATTGGAGGGAAAGGTTTGCAAAAGAGCATGGGGACAAAGTGAGCAGTGTTAGCAAGCTAAGCAGAGTGTTGGCTCCATGTTAGTTCCCACAGGTCTGTGTGTCTAGACTGGGGGTACAGAATGGAAATGGCACCAACCACGTCTTTGTTCCTAGATAAGTCCCTTAGAGATCTCTACACCTCCAGTACATGCTCTGAGATCAGTAAACAAATCTCTCCCCTGTATTTGCCAAGCATTTTTCAAACTGCTGTTTCTAGGCTCTGTCTCCACAGGGCTGTTTACTGTGCTGTCTCTTTAAGGGTGGGGACCCTGTCCTCTAGGCTCTCCCACAGGGGAGCCAGGTGATGTTTAAAATTCCAGGTGTTAAGCTCCACTGATTTTAAGAACATATGAAATTCAGCCCCTCTGGTTGTCAAAGCCAAATGTTATGGGGTTCTTCTTCCCCATGTGGGCTTCCCATGCCTGTGGTATCTGTTTCCTTCCCTTCTCTATGCCTGCGGCATTCCTCCCACCCAGGGACCATCTCGTGGGTCCATTTAGCTCCCGACTGCATCTCTGCCCTTCCTACCATCTGTAATATGGTCTCTTCCCTACATTTAGCTGTGGAGAGTCTATTCTGCCAGTCTTCAGGTCATTTTCTGGGTTATTTAGATTGATGTGGGTGTCATCTAGTTGTATTCATGGGACAAGGTGAGCTTAGTTAGGATCCTCCTACTCCAGCCATCTTTCCTGGAAGTCTCAATCTTGTTCATTTTTTATACCACTTCCCAAAATACTCCATCACCCTCAGAAACTTTGCAATGCTTTCTACTAATACCTAGGTAGTCATGATTCTATGCTACAGTAAGACCTTTAGAATTTGACTTTTGATGTGATGATTGATTTTTCCTAGTTCACAGAAACCGAATGCGTTACGATCAACATCTGATACCCATGAACTTCAGAGTTTATTAGAGAAAACTGTATAAGTGTGTGAGATAAAGCAAAAGAGAAAGGACTTTGACTTGGCTAGGTATAGATTTTAAAGGAAATCTCCTCCCATAAATGGAATATCCAATCATTCCAGCATTTTTGCTTGAAGGGAGAATATAAAATCATGGCGATTCTAAAGTTTCAATTCCCCACTCCTTTTACCCAGTTCAACCAGACTATCTTTGCTTTAATGTGAGCTCAGGGAAGTCTAGGAAGTCTTTTTTTTTTAATGTTTATTCATTTTTGAGAGAGAGACAGAGAGAGCATGAGTAGGTGAGAGGCAGAGAGAAAGGCAGACACAGAATCCGAAGCAGCTCCAGGCTCTGGGCTGTCAGCACGGAGCCTGACATGGGGCTCGAACTCACAGACTGTGAGATCATGACCTGAGCTGAAGTTGGCCACTCAACCACTGAGTCACCTAGGCACCCCATTCAGGGAATTCTAATGCCTGATTCTCTGCTATTGTTCTGTTACTAAGGACTGTTGAGGATTTTCTGTACCCTTAGCACTTACCAGCCCACCCTGATTTGCTTTTCTGGCTCTCCATCAATGTATGCTTTGCGTGACATTGGAAAGCACCTTCTCTCCTCCCCTTGATCCCCTTTTTTCTTCCCCACTTTTTCTTCCAGTCCAGGCCTGCTTTTAAGACCTCCCCCTGTTGGCGAGCCTTTTCAAACAGTCTGTTGGCCTCTCTAGGTGTTTAGCTATCAAAGCCACTTGGCCTGTCCACTCAGGAGCATTCTCTGTGATTCTTTAAGGCCGCAATCACACACTCACATTTATACAAGAACAGGAGCAGAAACTGAGCCTTTAACAATAACTTGCCATAACAGATTGCTTTATGAAAAGCATCTCTAACACTCAGAACATTAAGATCCAGCTCAGGTCTATTTTAGGGGATGCTGAGGGCATGGAAATATTGCCTTGTAAGAGGTAAAAAGCTTTTCTCCTTCAGTACCTGTACCCAACAAGGTCAAATATCTTGTTTTTTGCTTGTTTGACTTATACACCTATTTAATAAACAAATGTAACATTAATAGGTATCTATATTGGTAACAGTTTACATTTCTTTTAAGTGGTTTTAAGAAGGATTACAGAAAGGAAGGGGGTGGGAAGATAGGCAAATTGGGTGAAGGGAAGTGGGATATACAGGTTTCTAGACAGGAAATGAAGAAGCCATGGGAATGAAAGGCACAGCATAGGGAATAAGGTCAATGATATTGTAAAAGCACCATATGGTGACAGATGGTAAGTGCACCTGTGGTAAGCACAGCATAACATAGAAAGATGTTGTATCACTATATATATGTACACCTGAAATTAATATAACATTGTGTGCCAACTGGAAGAAATTTATTTTTTATTTAAAATTTTTTTTAATTTTTTAAATTTTTATTTATTTTTTGAGAGAGAGACAGAGTGTGAGCAGGGGAGGGGCAGAGAGAGAGACAGAAAGGGAGAGAGGGAAGGAGACACAGAATCCGAATCAGGCTCCAGGCTCTGAGCTGTCAGCACAGAGCCCAATGCAGGGCTCGAACCCATGAACTGGGAGATCATGACCTGAGCCGAAGTTGGAAGCTTAACCAACTAAGCCACCCAGGTGCCCCTTGAATATTTTTTAAAAAGACTGCAGAAAATGGGCAGATTGTAAAGCTTGCATACTAGTACACCAATGCATACTAGTACACCAATAGGCATGCTTTACTAATAGTTGCATTTCTACAAGACTCATTATCTTCCCTTTGTACAGGAAATCAGTGTTCATTCAAATAATACTTATATAATCTTTGAAAAAAATTAAAATTTCTGAGGCTGATGGAACAGGATCTTTATTTGGGACAGGGAGGGACAGAGTGCTGATAACAATGAGATGGGTTTTCAGGGGTATTACTAAACATTGCAAGTATGAATGATTTGACATTGTTTCATAATCCTTTACTTCATGGACATTTAACAAATTCACTTATATAAAGAGTCATTGTCTTCATTCACAGGTTCATAAAAGTAAAAATATTCCTAACTGTAATAATCATGTGAAAACCTCAGAACCCTCAGAACAGGAAACCAGAAGACTTGCGTTTAGGTTCTGTTCCTAACTAATGTTTTGGCCTTTAAGTCACTTAGTGGGACTCACTACCCAGCTGTGAGAAGCAAAGATGAAAAATTCTCAAGTCTTTTGCAACTCAATGGTCATCACATAATTATTAAACAATAAAAAAATCAGTTTATACAAGAACACATTCCAAAACACTGTTTCTTCTCTGAAGTCAGATTCTCTAGAAACAGAGGCTAAGATCAAGACTCCTTAGCAATTATTTCCTGATGGTGTGTTCTGAAGAGAAACCCATAAGGGAGTGAGGGAAGCAAGATGGCACAAAGGAAAAAGCTAAGCAAAGATACATCTTCAGGAGGCATCTAGCCCCAGCCTGACCCTACAGGGAGCTCAGGAACATAAACTGTACCACTGAGTTTTTCCCACCTGGAACCAAGGAGACTGAGTCCTTATATGTGCGTATTAGTGAGGCGATGACCAAGGAGAACTTTGAGAAATGAAGGCACATCTTACTAGGCTCCTGGGGATAGGGCAAATCTCTGGAGAAACGAATGTGAGCTGTAGCAGCCGATTGCACAGCCGCCAACGAGTGGTCGGACTGGCTTGTGTGGTGAAGGGAATCTGGATGAGGTAGCAACACCACCACTTATTAAGTACTTTCTTCCTTACTCAATTTAATTTTTCTGTCTAAATGGCATTACTCAAGGTCCAATGAGATAAATGATGTGAATGCTTGGTAATGTTTTTTTCACATAACAGGCATTTGATAAATACATATAAAAAGGACTGGTTATTATGCTTTACAACAAGGAGAAGCTCTCATGTAGCTGTAAAGCTATTTGTGTTTGTATTTCGTTTAGATCATACATTGTATGAAATGGTTATTCAATGAAAAAGTAGAAAATGGAGCACAACAGTGAAGGCTTCTTGGAAAAAAATATCTGAAGGAGTTCTTTATACTTTAACGGAGAATAAAGATTGAACATTAAAAATGGCTAGTACACATGAGAAAAATTGAAGCTGAAGTACCCTTGAATTTTGTTTTACTTCTATCAAGTGACCTTGTTCCAGGAATTCATGTTACATTTAGACCTGACTGAATACTGGATAAAGATAGTTTATTAGAACTTTAACACAAAGCACAACATAGATAAGGCTGATAATATTTATTTTTGTTTAAAAAGCAAAAGTCTGCCCTCAGTAGTAGAGATAATATGTTTCTACAAAAAAAAAAAAATAGTTCCCTTCAAATAGACTACTATTTGAAACATAATTTAGGGGTTTAATTATTTAATACTCAGATAACTTGTTAAAAAATGCACAAATAATAATTTAAGTCACCATTAGGAACATATACCTTACAGTGAAGCAAGACTCAAGAACACATATTTTAAAAGAAAACCAAGCAGGGATCCTGTGATAACTTAGGACTCGAGGAAAGCCAAGCACATGGGAAATGGATGCGACGAAGACAAATGGTGCCTCCATCTTGGAGAGTCTTAAAGAAAAAAAAAAAAAAACAACGCTACAGAGAAAAGATTGTTCATCTTTTCCAGGTCATGGGACGTGTTGAGAGTCTGAAGAATGCTATGAACTTTCTTCCCGAAGGGGAAAATGCATATGCACACAGAATTTTGCTATCAGTTAAGGGTAATTATAGAACACCAAATCCCTCCATGAACCACTACTGTAAGGAGGAATGGAAGTATGTTTGAATCTATGAAAAAGAAATGACAGTAAAAGGTGAAAAGGAAATTTCTGTTCTGAATATGTAACTCTTTTTTCTTTCACTTAGAGAAAGTACATCTCAGGTTTAATGACGTTAATGAAGCTTAAATGAATAAGAAATACATTTAAGCATATTTCACCCGATACTCACAAAAATTTTTTTGTGAGGGAAAGAAAGTAATTACAGTTAGAGTTTCATTAGGGGGACCATGGAGATACTTCATGACTGACTAGGCTGAGATTAGATTTCTGAACCAGTAAGAACTACCCATTAAGGTTTTTTCCACAGTAAATTTTTGCTTCTTTTTTAAATCATCAAATCACACTCTGTTTATTTACTTTCTTGACATCGTTCCAGCCTCTCTGTTAACTCAGGATGCACTCTGACAGAAAACCCTCTACAAACCAAACACTACTCTACCTCTTCCACATTTGAGAAATGTTAAGAGACACTAGTTTGATTTAGATTGATGCTGACCTTTATGTATTCCAGCTCCATTTTTAACCATGATTTTTTGGGGACTCCAAGATCCATCCCTTGCCTCTTCCTACAACCTGTCTATTGCCTTGGCTTCACAGAACCTGGCTATCTTCCATATATTTATAATCTGTTTTCATCTATTGTGTTTTGGTTTTGGTTGACCTTGGCTCTCCAGCAAGGTCTTTAAGCAGGTTTCTGGAAACAGAATAGGTCATCTAAATAGCTGCAGTTCAAGATTAAAAAATCATAATATGCTCTTGAAGCACAGTGCTCACATTTAGAGAAAATCTAGTTGCCTCAGATTTTCGTTCCTATTTGAACTGCACATAAGAGGAGCACCTCATCATTGTGAGACTCACATGCTCCACAATGCTCACACCCCCACGTGAAGATCAGGAGCCAGACTAATTCTGCTCTCCTCCTCAAGTATTAAAACAGGTAATGCACTTTTATTCATATTAGAACCAACTGAAATTATTCTGGAAAATTAATGCTCCAAATGAATGCAATTTCAGAGCTTGGTAAGTACATTACAGACTTATTATACTTACTCTGTATGGGATGTTATATTCAGCAGTTTTGATTTCTACAGAAGACTAGGAATAATTTTTCTATCTTTTCTGCATGATAACCTGATAACCTGGCACTTTTCCTGAAACAGAAAGGTATCACTGTAGCTTTGGATGCCATAATCTTTTAAAAGATATTCAGTTAAAAAATCAGAGGCAATAGAAAAGGAGAAATACAGCATGCACGCACCCCTCTGTTTCTGCCTTTGTCTCTCACACACGAACATACAGATATAAATAATATGCACAAATGTATATTACACCAAGCACCGTATAAGGTATGAAGTGTATCGATGATGAAAACCGAAGAGACAGTATTTGCCTTCATGGCTTATTTTCTAGTAGCTAAAGCAAAGAGTACACACAGAGGGATGGTCCTTCAGTAGGAGGGAAGACTCTCCTGAAGACATAACAAGAGAGAAGATGAGATGTAGCAGGTTCATAATTTGGTAGCAGAAGAGAAGGGAATTCTTGCTTGATGTTTATTATTTTTCTCAGGAACACGGGAGGTGAGATCATAAGCTCAGGGTAAGGAGAAAGGATCCAAATAAGGAGGTTTAAAGAGAGAGGAGAAAGGCTAAACTATTTATTTTGGAGAGTGGAAAACTACACAGTTACTGGGCAATGCTAAAGATCTAGTTAAGTTTGAGTTAATGAAGCTAAGGTGAAAATAACTTGCCAGCTTCTGTGATTCTTTCCAGTTAGGTTAAGTGGATGCAGGAATGGAAAAAGCAAATGGTTGGTTTCGACACAGAAGGAGGTTTTCAAGGCATATACAATGGAATGAGAGAGGGACAAGGAACTGGAGGGGGTTTTCAAGGAAGAACATAAAAGGAGGGATTAATGGAATCAGGGTAATCATGAAGCAAAGTGATAAAAAGAAGAATGGCGGATAAAGAACCATCCATAGATTGAAGATAGTAATTGGTCTAGTGTGAGTATTAGGGAAAAGAACTTGAAAGGAAAGAAGGCCATGTTGAGGGAAAAGGATGTTTGCACTTTTGACTTTGGAATTAGTACAGTTTTTAAGACTTGGTCCAGGTTGATATGGAGTGGAGGTGGTGGGGACAGGCCAAAGAACTCAGTGTGAGTTTTTGGCAACATGGATGTTGAAATTGCTATGAATGAGAGCAGCAGTTTGAGTGTAAAGAACGAATATAAAATCAGGTAATAAATTATTCAGTGAATCAAAGGGGGTGACCAAGATATCTAACATGATAGCAACTTGAAGGCAGATGTAGTGTTATGGTGGCTCCTCAAAGAAACAAAGATTTTTATTTATTTATTATTTTTTAATTTTATTTATTTTTAGGGGGGAGGGAGAAAGAAAGAGAGAGAGAGCGCGCACAAGCAGGGGAGGAACAGGGAGAGAGAATCCCAAGTGGGCTCTGCACTGTCAGCACAAAGCCCGATGCGGGGCTCCATCTAACAAATCACCAGATCATGACATCAGCTTAAATTCAGAGTCAGAAACTTAACCAACTGAGCCACCCAGGTGCCCCAACAAAGATTATTTTTAAAGAACAGAGTAAGAGGAGCACTGTGATCAGTAATCGTAAATGGAGAGAAAATGGAAATACCTGTCCTGCAATCCTGGAGGAAGGCAGTATAGCTTTGATTTAGAGGAATACAGCAATGTACATCCTCTGAGGATGGCCAAGTTTTGGTAGAGACAAACAGGTCATCAGCCTAAGGAGGGTGTTTTAGTTGGAATGAATGGCTATGTTTGGGCAAGGGAGGGTAAGGAGAGAGAGGGAGAGAGAGGAAGAGAGAAGGAGAGAGAGAGAGAAGGGAACATAGCCTTTTTATCAAGGCTAAATCCTTTGGTTTTCAAGAATTTGGCAGATGAGAATAGTATTTTACTAATGAAAAAATTTTAGTTCTTAAAGTACATTTGCATCAGTTTCAATCCAGAAATATCAGGTATATTTGTAGACTGAGACCATGCATTTTATTCATTCAGGGTCTTATAATTATACTAAAAAGCAAAACAAACAATACCCTATGTCCCACAAAAAAACTTTTTAAAAGTTGTGCTCTTGTACCTCCTAAGTGAAAGCCTTTGCGTTTTCATGGATATATACCAGTAGTTTTCAAAGTGAGCAGCAAGGATCCTTAGGGACACTGATACTTTAAGGACCATTCTGGAAGAACATTAAGGTGAAGGGGATGTCAAACAAGTTGGTGTGTGTACCCATTCCATTTGTATTTAACCAGAAAAACTCTTTTGTATGTTTCTAGGTTTTGTTTTCATAATGGCTTACTCTTTAAAACAAACAAAAAAAAAAGTTTGGAAATTTTAGACTGGAGTGACGAGTATTTACAGATGTTAGCCTTCATTCTGCCTTTACCTAGGGCTGTCATGCTCCATTTCTCATCAGTGTAATTTCTTCGTGTATAACATGGTGCAAATAATGCTTGTCCAGGATGGTTGAGAGGTCTCATGAGATAGTACGTGGAAAAGTGCTTTGTTTGCTATATATGTAATGGAATTTTATCATCATTACTGTCTACGTGAAAGACTTTTAATCAATGACCAATAAGGTGGTGGTCCTTTAGAGACCTGGACATAATGAAGGTCAGCGATGAACCACAATATTTGGTTTATCCTTTGCGATCTATGCTGTTTATAAAATATGGGATAGAAATAATTCTGATGGGAGCCTGGATGGCTCAGTTGGTTAAGCGTTCGACTTCAGCTCAGGTCATGATCTCATGGTTCTTGAGTTCGGAGCCTGGCGTCAGGCTCTCTGCTGACAGCTCAGAACCTAGAGCCTGCTTCAGATTCTGTGTCTCCCTTTCTCTCTGCCCCTCCCCTGTTTGCAATATCTCTCTCTCTCTCTCTCTCTCTCTCTCTCTCTCAAAAATAAATAAACATTAAATTTTTTTTAAAAAGAAAGAATTCAGAAATAAGATGTCTTCAAAAACCATATTTTTAATGAATTATGTTTTAAATGCTGTATCTTTGGTTTTAGTCAAATATCCACACCTTAAACAGTGAAATGAGACAACTGTGCATTTTTTCTAGATCCATTACTGGAAATATCATCCATTATTATGTTGCTTAATATTGCTTGTACAAGGACTCATATTATGAGTTTTTTTAGTACCAGGAAAAAGGTTTGCTCCTTATGAAAAAAAGGTTATGTTTCTTTTGATCAGATTATATATTCTACTGTATCCCATGTTTTGTTTAACTGCTTGCAAATTCAGAACACAGTCTAATGTTCTGTTATGATATGTATATTAGCCTAGGGTCTTGACAATATATAACCTTTCTTTATCTCATTCTCTTTCCCCTGCCCCAATACATGCACACATAAACACACAATTTCAATATATTTTTCAATGAACATTAACATAAAAGGGTCATTTATTTTCAATCCCTCATTAGTTTTCAAAATTAAATTCATTTATATAGTAAATTAATTCAACCTATTACAAAGTTTTATTTTTATACAAAGATAACTATGCTATGTGTGTATATATATACATATATATATAATTTATCAAGAAATTTATTGAGCTATTTAATATAATTTTTGAATCAATGACTTATTTATTCTGAAAAATATTTAGTGAATCCCAAATGTGTGTGTGTGTATGTACACAAATATGACAGAAGCCAGTAGGACTTGGCTTGAGGGAGGCCTCAATGAGGTCAGGGCCTAGTTTTACAAATAAACAATGTACAACCATTATACGTGCTCTCTAACAAAGTTCAGCCAACTATGGCCTAAGGGACTTCTTCTATAAAGTTTTATTAGAAAATAGCCAAACTCATTTATTTACATATTGCCTCTGATTGCTTTTGCATTACAACAACAGATAGTTGTGACACAGAATTGATGGCCCACAAAGCCTAAAATGTTTGCTATCTGACCCTTCACAGGAAAGTTTTGGTGACCCCTGATCCATAAGCATTTGCTGGTATATATACTTTCATCCCTAGGAAAAGTGAAAAATAACTTAGGAACCTGATTAGATAGTAACTGCTGGGTCTTAGTCTGTACCGCACATGTTCAAGATTGAATGAAAGTGTTTTTCAAACCTGAATATTTCTGACTTCAAAACTTAAACTCTTACCTAGTAAGTTATACCGTGTTGGAAAAATTAAGCACTTTCCTATGTGTGCTCACTGGGAACTTGCTCAGATGCTCGGAACAGTGTCTATCACATCCTTATAATTGTTATCAGAACTTACTCCCTCCATTTGTGAACAATGAGAGCTAGGACTTGCTAATATTCATCTGGATATATCTAGCACCTAGCACAGCGTCTCTCAAGAAAACAGTTTACGAGTGAGGGCAAATGGGGGCTAGACCTGGCTGAAGGAGTGGTAAGACTCACCTTCCCATTTACATCACCATGTACAGGAAAGAGACAAGTGACTCAACAAAGTTCAGATGGAAAACATTCTACCTCCCGGAACACAGTCAGTCCTTCTCAAGATTTCTAACAATGGTAAGAAAATTTCCGCCGATAAATTGTGTAGTTGGGAGCTATTCCCTGTATTAATTAACATAATATTATTTATTCGTAAGTCCACAACTCTTGGGCTGATTAAATAGTATTCCAGGTGATGAAAATAAACTTGTCATAATATTTTACTCAGCTTTATATTGGAATTATTAACTATTCCCAACTGTATTTTACTTCATAGTAATTTGCATATGCAACCAAAATAGAGTAGCCTGGTAAATTATATTCTTATACAATGAAAATATTCAGTTTAAAAATCTATTTCTAAATGTCACCATTCATAAGATTACATATTCAGTATGAGTTTCAGCATTTTCTGAGGTACTGGTAAAAAGTAACAACTACATAAATACATTTTTAAATAAATTCACAAAGTTGTATAGAAATATTAAATATGCCAAACCCTTTTCAACTAATTCTATAAGCTGATATATATCTGGCTCAATGAAACCTTATTTTCTATGAAAATAAATTCAAATCATTTTACCCACTCATTTTAGAGACAGCACACTTATTTGATATGGTTCCTAGCTACTGCAAATTGCTTTTACTATTCATGTTTGGAAAATAACTATTACTATCTTTTCTCCAGGAGCTCAATGTAAATTAGTAATTTAAAGAAAAAGAAAGTAGCAAATAAGACATATTAAGAAAGAAGCAGAAAAAAATAAGCAGAGATTTTTAAGGAAAAAGATAAACCTATAATCATATCTAGGGAAAATAGTTTTATTTCAAACCTGCCTCCTCCAAAAGGATAGAATATGAATATTCAATGTTTGCTTAATACTTACTTATGCCCTCAAAACAAATTTTTGAATTGTATTATATATGTGGGTGTGTGTATAAAAAAATCAGCAATCCAGGGGCGCCTGGGTGGCTCAGTCCGTTAAACGTCCGACTTCGGCTCAGGTCATGGTCTCACGGTCTGTGAGTTCGAGCCCCGCATCGGGCTCTGTGCTGACCGCTCAGAGCCTGGAGCCCGTTTCAGATTCTGTGTCTCCCTCTCTCTCTGACCCTCCCCTGTTCATGCTCTGTCTCTCTCTGTCTCAAAAATAAATAAACGTTAAAAAAAATTTAAAAATAAATAAATAAATAAATAAATAAATAAAATTAGCAATCTTAAAGAAAATGTTTATCTGAAATCTATTTTATATGAAAAATAATATTCTTGCCTTCTTTAAAATAAGAGAATCTCTCTTAAAAGGCAAATACCATATGATTTCACTCTTATGTGGAATTTAAGAAACAAAGCAAATGATTATAGGGGAAAAGAGAGAGACACAAAGCAAGGAACAGACTCTTAACCATGGAGAACTGATGGTTACCAGAGGGGAGGTGGGTGGGGGTTGGGTTACATAGGTGATGGGGATTAAGGAGAGCACTTGTCATCAGCACCAGGTGATAGATGGAAGTGCTCAATCGCTACACTGCCTATCTGAAACTAATACTACACTGTACGTTAACCAACTTAAGTAAAAACTTAAATAAATAAATAAATAAATAAATAAATAAATAAGGGAATCTCTCTCAGTATTCTGAATTGCAAGCAATTTCACACTGTCAACTCCTTTAAATATATTCCAAAAATAGACATCAAACCTATTTTATACAATAAAATTTGGTATGTTTGTAAGCACTAAAAAAATCCATCATCTATAATTTTCATAGCTGCTAAGGCTACCTTACAGTTTATTTTTGTTTTAAGCAACATGAAGAATTAGCACAATGTTTCCAATAGCACTGTCACTGCATCCAATCTTGAGAATAATTATTTTTTTAAATGTACCACCAGGCCAATCCTGAACTCTCTTCTTGTGGCAGTAATTTTTACAAACAGCCTTAAGAAGAGGAAGTCACCTGACAAGTGACTCAACTAGGCACACGATCAGCTGGAATATTGCAGGGGACACATCTAATGGCCAGAACAAAGTGAAAATGAGGACAGTGGCTTCTGATGACACATGAACAAATGGCTGAAGATACACTTACTTCATTAGGAAAAGCAAACACAAACATAAGGAACGTCTGTGTTTGTCCTTTTTAAATTAATACATTTAAAATGAATTTGAACGATGCAGAACAAAACACTGGGTAAAAAAGAGATGCTCTGTGGTGGTATGGAGCACTTGAGGTAGGGTGGCTTCCTGACTGACCATAGGCTCTGAGTCAAATGAAAAGCAGCTAGTTGCTAGATAGGGAAACTAGACGCTGTGTAGAGCTGAGAGGTAACACAGACCACATAATGATCACCCTAGTAGAAGTTTCAGATTCTTTACATCAACGTGCAACAATGTGTGTTTTAATCCAGATTGCCATGTACCACCCCTACTCGCTTTCTCAACCAAACGATAGAAAAAAATTCACATCTTGCTTCCTGATGATCTCTTCTCTTTTAATATTTATTAGTAATACCACCTAGTCCCCCAATTCAACCGTCAACTTGCATCATCTTAGACTTCTCCCTTGCTCACATCCTTTTAATCACCACAACTTAACGCTTTTCCTTAAAAGTGTTAAGGTTGCAGATTTAGTGTTTAACTTGACAGGTTTGGGAGGTAAACAATGTATCATATGAATCCAAGTCAAACCTCTTAACAGTGTGACCTTGCTAAATACCACTGCTAAATATCAACTTTCTTATCTGTAGAGCTGACAGAACAGCACCCATGACACAGGGTTGCTGCAAGGGTTAAATGAAATACTGTTTGCCTAACAGGGCAGAGTCTAGAGCCAAGAAAGTACCCAGAGATATACCTACTAAAAATATTCCTTCTCGCTCCCTCCCAATCTGCTCCTACCTTCTACACGGGGCGTGCATGCACTCACCACAGACACACACACACACACACACACACACACACACACACCCTTCTGTACTGCACTATTACTGTCTGTAGTGGGTTAAAGAGTGAGCCCCTGAAATTTGTCCACTTGGAACCTGTGAATGTGCCCTTACAGTTTTTGCAGATGTAATTAATTACAGTTATGATGAGGTCATGCTGGGTTAGGGTGGGCGCTATATTCAATATGACTGGAGTCCTTATAAGAAGAAGGAATTTTGGACACAGTAACAGAGAGGAGAATGTCTGGTGAAGATAGAGGCAGACATGGGAACATCAAGGATTGCTAGCAACCATCAGAAGCTAGGAGAAAGGCATGGAACTGATGCTTTCCTAGGGCCTTTAGAGGGAGCATGGTCATGCCAAAAACTTGGTCATGCCAAAAACTTGATGTTAGACTTCTGGCTCCCAGAACTGTGAAAGAATACATTTCTGTTGTTTTAAGACACTCAGTTTGTGGTATTTTATGACAACAGCCTGAGAAACTAATACATTTCTCCTTTCAGTTAATCGATTTAATTTAATCACTCCTTTACTTCTGCACACACTCCCATGTTTATCTGATCAAAATAGTAGCACCCAGTAAAAAAAGAGAGAGAGAAGAGAAAAGGGAATAGATGGCATACAGACAGGCAAGTGTGCCTTTCATCCTGGGAGGAAACAGCAATTCTAAGTAAAACAATCAAAGGGTGGCACAGAGGTAGCAAAGCTCTGATTGTGGTGCATGCTGGGAGCAATGCCTTTTTTCAACACACTGCGATCCCAGCTTGCACCACTGTGGGGAATTGTGCAGAAGACAATAATTCTACCTCATTGCACTGAAGTTAGAGTAGGCGAGTATATTCTAATCTAGACACTTGGAATTAGATTGAGCTTTGCATTCTATTAACAGTCTAAGATTTGACTGAGACCAGCTAGCCAATGAGCCAAGGACATTGTATTCACTCTTGACAAAGCAAGAACTTGGATAGGTAAGTGCTTTTCAAAATCTTTCACACTTTATAACATACAGAAAGTAATAATACTACACCACACTGGGTACACTGCCAGACTGTTTTCCAAGGTGGCTGTACTATTTTATAATCCTACATGTGACGTGTGATGGTTCCAATCTCTCTACATCCTCACCAACACTTGCTGTCTGTCATCTGTCTTTGATTATAGCCATTCTAATGGATATGAAGTGATATCCATTGTGGTACTGAGCTATATTTTCCTTATGACTAATGATTCTAAGAATCTTTTCATGTATTTACTGGCCATTTGTATATCCTCTTTGAAGAAACACCTTTTCAAATCTTTCCCTGTTTTTAAATTGTATTATTGATCTTTTTATTATTGAGTTATAAGAATTCTTCATATATTCTGGATAAAAGTCTATCAGATATATTATTTGCAAATATCTTCTCCCGTTCTATGGGTTATCTTTTCACTTGTTTGACAGCAGCATTTGCAACAAATAGATACATTGAACACCCTCAAAAACCTGTTTTTTTATTACTTAATGCTTTTTGTGTCATATTTGAGAAACCATTGTTTAAACCAAAAAAAATATTTTCTTCTTAGAGTTTTATAGTATTATCTCTTATATTTAGTCCTAGGATCCATTTTGAGTTAATTTTTGGGTATGATGTGAGCTAAGGACTCAAATTCATTCTTTACCATGTGGATATCTAGTTGTGCCAAGCACCATCTGTTGAAAAGACTAGCTTTTCCCATTTTATTTTCTTGGTACCCTTGTCAAATACAATTAACTGACTATAAACTTAAGTATTCATTCACATACCTTCAGTTTTATTCTACTGATTTATCTATCCTTATGCCATGAGTATATACTATCTTGATTACTATAGCTCTGTAATAAGTTTTGAAATGATGAAGTGTGAGTTCTCTTTGTTCTTTGTCGAGACTATTTGGATTATTCTAGGTCCTTTGCATTCGCATATAAATAATAGAATCAGCTTGTCAATTCCTGCAAAAAAGCCATGTGAAATTTTGATAGGGATTGCATTACATACGTAGATCAATTTGGGAAGCGTTGCCATCTAACTATATTAAGTCTTCTGATCCATGAACACTGGCTGTTATTAATTTAATTTCAACTGTCTTAAATTCATTCCAACAATATTTTCTAGGTTTTGTTGTACCAGTCTCACATTTCTTTGTTAAACTTAAACTTAAGTTTTGTCTTTTTAATGCTACTATAAATGGAATTGTTTTAATTTCATTTTCAAGTGTTAGCGTGTAGAAATAGAACTGATCTTTACATACTGATCTTTATCATTCTACCTTGCTGAACCTGTTGATGAACTCTATTTTTTTTAGTGGATTTCTTAGAATACACTATATACAAGATCATGGCATCAGCAAATAGAGTTTTATTTTCATATTTTCAACCTTTACTTTGTTTTTTCCCCCCACTCTAAAAGTCCTGGCTAAACCCTACAGTACAATGTTGAATAGAAGTAGAGAGACCAAACGTCCTTATCTTTTAACTATCTTAGAAGGAAAGATATCAGCTTTCTACCATTGAGTATTCTGTTAGTTGTGGGACTTTAAGTTTCTTTTATTTATTTTGAGAGGGGGCGGGGGAGGGGCAGAGAAAGAGATGGAGAGAGATAATCTTAAGAGTGAATCCGTGCTGACAGTGCAGAGCCCGACACAGGGCTTGATCCCACCAACTGTGAGATCATGACCTGAGCCGGTATCAAGAATCAGACGCTTAACTGACCGAGCCACCTAGGCACAACTAGTTGTGGGATATTTTTAAGAAAATTTTTAATGGTTATTTTTAGTTTTGAGACAGAGCACGAACAGGGGAAGGGCAGAGAGGGAGGGAGACACAGAATCCGAAGCAGGCTGTCTGTCTGCTGTCAGCACAGGTTCTGAGCTGTCAGCACAGAGCCTGATGTGGGGCTCGAACCCACAAACTGCAAGATAATGACCTGAGCCAAAGTCAGACACTCGACCAACTGAGCCACTGAGGCATCCCTAGTTATGGGATTTTTAAAAATGCTCTTTATCATGTTGAAGGAATTCCCTTCTATTTTTAGTTTGTTGAATGTTTAATTCATGAAAAGGTATTAGATTTTGTCAGTGCTTTGTCTGCATCTTTTGAGACAGTTATATTTTTTATCCTTTATTCTATTAATATGGTATATTACATTAATTTGTGGATGTTAAACCACTCTTGTACTCCTGGGATAAATATCATGTGCTCATGGTACATAGTCCTTTTTACATGTTACTTGATTCAGTTTGCTAATATTTTGTTGAGGATTTTTTAACCTATATTCATAAGGCTTATTAGTCTTTAGTTTTCTTTCCTTGTGATATTTTTCTCTGGTTTTATATCAGGGTAATACTGTCTTCATCTCCTATTTTTGGAACAGTTTGTGAAGAACTGGTATTAATCATTTTTTTAATGTTTGGAAAACTTACCTCACTTATAAAGATCAGGAGAATTGGGGTCTAATTATATTTTTTTTAATTTTTTTTAATGTTTATTTATTTTTCAGACAGAGAGAGAGAGAACATGAACAGGGGAGGGTCGGAGAAAGAGGGAGACACAGAATCTGAAACAGGCTCCAGGCTTTGAGCTGTCAGCACAGAGCCCGATGCGGGGCTCAAACCCATGGACTGTGAGATCATGACCTAAGCCGAAGTCGGACGCTTAACCGACTGAGCCACCCAGGCGCCCCTAAATATATTATTTACAGTGACTTATTTAGAATGTTAAAATCTTCTTTTAGCCAGAATATAGTTAATATCATACATTTATTTATAATTATACATATGTATTTTATGTTATTTCATATATTATACATAAATATATATAAAATTTTATAAATAAATAAAGCCAAGAGAAAATTTTCCCTTTTACGGATCTTCTTTAAATGAGAGAATAATATTTCATAGGATATTTTAGTATATTTCACAGCAATCTGCTCTAGGTGTTTAGCCCAACACTCGAGGTAAGAATACACTTGAGCAGCCAATACGGTGGAGAAGTAGGGGGATCCATACTTCCCACGTCTCTCAAGCAAAGAAGTGCAGAAGCCAAAGGACTTTGAACACAGAGCCTGAGAGGAAAAGAGACTGAATCTACTAGGAAGAAAATAGGAAATCTGGAAAAAAAGATAGGTGGGTAACTGCAAACTGGGGGAGATAAAAAAAAAAGGCTGCGTGGGCATGGAGGGGAGGGACCCCCATCTGCGGAGAGACAAAAGGAAAAGAAAGAGTGGCTAGGGAAGCGTAGGACCTTATCTGGACAGGAGAAAGACCTCAGACTGAGACTGAGAGGGATCCGATCTCTAACTGCCGGGCTTTCTTCAGACTGGGCCAGCTCCCTGTTTGCACACCTGGGGAGCAGGGGAGACAGGGGCCTGGGTACAGTGGTAAGTCAGGGGCTCAGTCCGCAGTTGGAAAAAGTGGTTCCCTCCCTGGAGGGCTACACGATAATATAGAACCTGCCAGCATCTGCCACCCCTGGGTGCAGTGGCTGGGCCGAGGACCCAGTCTGCAGGAGGGGGCTCGTGGCAGCAAGGGTGGCAGCTCTCAGTTCAGTAGTAGAAGGCAGTCCTCCCTGAAGTGCAGCGGCACAGATAAAGCCAGACGGGACCACATATCACTGCACTGAGAGGCACTTCCCCAGGGACAGAGCGCACAGAGCAGGACTTTGAATCCTAGCCAAGCACAGGGTCAGGGGAGCTGGTGGAGCAGGAAGAACCATCCCCTGTGCGCCCACAGCAGAGTCAGGATGACTCAAACAGAGTCCACTGGGTCCGGCTCTGTGGAGAAGAGACTGGGGGATCACCATTCCCCCCAACACACACACACCATGGTGGGGCCTCAGGGATCATTCCTGGGCCTGGAGTGTAGGTGGGTCCAGACTACACCAAACCATGCCCCTTCGCACCGGGTAACTACATATCCACCAGAGCGGCAGATTTTTATATTTAATCCATTGTCTTGATACATGTTCTACACCTCCTTCTTTACATTCCTTTCTCTCTCTCTGGAATAATCAAGCCATATAGTTTCTCTGTCTGGGTAACTTTATCTTCATTTTCCCTGCCTCCTTCTTTATTTTATTCTCCTTTCTCTCTCTATGGATTAACCTTTTAGTCTCCCTGCCTAGTCAGGTTATTTTTTCTTCCCCCACCCCCACCATGCTCCTGTCATTTCTCTCCTTGTATGTGCTCTTCCATCAGCATCACCTCCACCCTCTTCTTTACTTATAGTTGGTACTTTTCAGTTTTGTTTTTAGTCTTTAGTTTTTTGGGTTTTTTAATTTGTTTGTGTTATTTGTTTCTGTGTTTGCATGTTTTTGTCTACTGTTTGTCTGTTTTCCTTTACAGGGCTACTCCAAGGAACAAATCAAAGCACACCTGGTGGACGGTCCAAAATATCACTACGAGTAGGGTAATAAAATAACCAAAGTCACAACAACAGAGACCAAGTAACAATCTCCCAAAAACACCACTTGAAGGGCCAGGCCCTGGACAGTGCATGACCCTCCTTTAATATAGCAGTGCTCGCATGTGCAGAGCACACAACAAGCTTTTAAAATGCATAAGGGACAGAAAACTAGCCAAAATGATGAAAGAGAAGAATTTTCCTCAAACGAAATTCCAGGAAGTAGCGATAGCTAATGAAGTGATCAAAACCGATTTAACTAATATAACTGAAGAAGAATTTAGAATAATAGTCATAAAATTAATTGCTGGGCTTGAAAAAAGCATAGGACAGCAGAAAATCTATTGCTACAGAGATCAAGGGACTAAAAAATAGTAATGATGAATAAAAAATGCTATAAATGAGGTGCAAAATAAAATGGAGGCAGCCAAAGCACAGATTGAAGAGGCAGAGGGGAGAATAGGTGAATTAGAAGATAAAATTGTGGAAAAAGAAGAAGCTGAGAAAAAGATAAAAAAAAAATCCATGAGTATGAGGGGAGAATTAGAGAACTAAGTGATACAATCAAACGAAACAATATCCATATCATAGGAATTCCAGAAGAAGAAGAGAGAGAGAAAGGGGCTGAAGGTGTACTTGAACAAATCACAGCTGAGAACTTCCCCAATCTGAGGAAGGAAACAGGTATTGAAATCCAAGAGGCACAGAGAACTCCCTTCAGACATAACTTGAATCGATCTTCTGCACGACATATCATAGTGAAACTGGCAAAATACAAGGATAAAGAGAGAATTCTAAAAGCAGCTAGGGATAAAGAGGCCCTAACTTACAAAGGTAGACACAGAAGGGTAGTAGTAGACCTATCTACTGAAACCTGGCAGGCCAGAAAGGAATGGCAGGAACTCTTCAATGTGATGAACAGAAAAAATATGCAGCCAAGAGTTCTTTACCCAGCAAGTCTGTCATTCAGAATAGAAGGAGAGACAAAGGTCTTCCCAAACAAACAGAAACTGAAGGAATTCATCACCACTAAACCAGCCCTACAAGAGATCCTAAAGGGGACTCTGTGAGTGAAATGTTGCAAGGACCACAAAGTACCAGAGACACAGTACATGCACGAAACCTATGGATATCACAATGACTCTAAATCCATATCTGTCAATAATAACACTGAATGTAAATGGACTAAATGCTCCAAACAAAAGACATAGGATATCAGAATGGATGAAAAAACAAGACCCATCCATTTGCTGTCTACAAGAGACTCATTTTAGACCTGAGGACACCTTAAGATTGAAAGTGAGGGGATGGAGAACTATCTATCATGCTACTCGAAGTCAAAAGAAAGCTGGAGTAGCCATACTTATATCAGACAAACTAGACTTTAAATTAAAGCCTGTATCAAAAGATGAAGAAGGGCATTATATAATCATTACAGGGTCTATCCATCAGGAAGAGCTAACAATTATAAATGTCTATGCACCAAATATGGAAGTCCCCAAATATATAAAACAATTCATCACAAATATAAGCAACCTTATTGATAAGAATGTGGTAACTGTAGGGGAATTTAATACTCCATTTACAACAATGGATAGATCATCTAGACAGAGAATCAATAAAGAAACAAGGGCCCTGAATGATACACTGGACCAGATGGACTTGACAGATATATTTAGAACTCTGCATCCCAAAGCAACGGAATATACTTTCATCTCAAGTGCACATGGGACATTCTCCGTGGTAGATGACATACTGGGTCACAAAACAGCCCTTAATAAGTATAAAAGATTTGAGGTCATACCATGCATACTTTCAGACCACAATGCTATGAAACTTGAAATCAATCACAGGAAAAAGTCTGGAAAACCTCCAAAAGCATGGAGGTTAAAGAACATCCTACTAAAGAATGAATGGGTCAACCAGACAATTAGAGAAGAAATTAAAAAATATATGGAAACAAACGAAAATGAAAATACAACAATCCAAATGCTTTGGGAGGCAGCAAAGGCAGTCCTGAGAGGAAAATACATTGCAATCCAGGCCTATCTCAAGAAACAAGAAAAATCCCAAATACAAAATCTAACAGCACACCTAAAGGAAATAGAAGCAGAACAGCAAACACACCCCAAACCCAGCAGAAGAAGAGAAATAATAAAGATCAGAGCAGAAATAAACAAATTACAATCTAAAAAAACTGTAGAGCAGATCAAGCAAACGAAGAGTTGGTTTTTTGAAAAAATAAACAAAATTGATAAGCCTCTAGCCAAGCTTCTCAAAAAGAAAATGGAGATGACCCAAATAGATAAAATCACAAATGAAAATGGAATTATTACAACCAGTCCCTCAGAAATACAAGCAATTATCAGGGAATACTATGAAAAATTATATGCCAACAAATTGGACAACCTGGAAGAAATGGACAAATTCCTAAACACCCACACACTTCAAAAACTAAAATAGGAAGAAATAGAAAATTTGAACAGACCCATAACCAGTGAAGAAAGTGAATCAGTTATCAAAAATCTCCCAACAAATAAGAGTCCAGGACCAGATGGCTTCCCTGTGGAATTCTACCAGACAATTAAAGCAGAGATAATAACTATCCTTCTCAAGCTATTCCAAAAAATAGAAAGGGAAGGAAAACTTCCAGACTCATTCTATGAACCAGCATAACTTTGATTCCCAAACCACACAGAAACCCAGGGAAAAAAAGAGAACTACAGGCCAATATCCCTGATGAATATGGATGCGAAAATTATCAACAAGATACTAGCAAATTGCATTCAACAGCATATAAAAAGAATTATTCACCATGATCAAGTGGGATTCATTCCTGGGCTGCAGGGCAGGTTCAATATTCATAAACCAATCAATGTGATACATTACATTAATAAAATAAAAGATAATAACTATATGATCCTGTCAATCGAAGCAGAAAAAGCCTATGACAAAATTCAGCATCCTTTCTTAATAACAACCCTCAAGAAAGTTGGGATAGAAGGAACATACTTAAACATCATAAAAGCCATTTATGGGGCTCCTGGGTGGCTCAGTTGGTTAAGTGTCTGACAACAGCTCAGATCACGATCTCATGGTTTGTGATTTCGAGCTCTGCGTCAGGCTCTGCGCTGACAGCTCAGAGCCTGGAGCCTGCTTTGGATTCTGTGTCTCACTCTCTCTCTGCCCCTCCCCTGCTCACACTGTCTCTCTCTGTCTCAAAAATAAATAAAACATTAAAAAAATAAAGAAATAAAAATATCATAAAAACCATTTATGAAAAGCCCACAGCTAACATCATCCTCAATGGGGAAAAATTGAGTCCTTTCCCCCTGAGATCAGGAACACGACAGGGATATCCACTGTCACCACTGTTGTTTAGCACAGTGTTGGAAGTTCTAGCATCAGCAATCAGACAACAAAAGGAAATAAAAGGCATCAAAATTGGCAAAGATGAAGTCAAGCTTTCACCTTTTGCAGATGACATGATATTATACATGGAAAACCTGATAGACTCCACCAAAAGTCTGCTAGCACTGATACATGAATTCAGCAAAGTCGCAGGATACAAAATTAATGTACATAAATCAGTTGCATTTTTATACATCAATAATAAAGCAACAGAAAGACAAATAAAGAAACTGATCCCATTCACAAGTGCACCAAGAATCATAAAGTTCATAAACCTAGGAATCATAAATCTAAAAATCATAAACCTAGGAGTAAACTTAACCAAAGATGTAAAAGATCTGTATGCTGAAAACTATAGAAAGCTTATGAAGGAAACTGAAGAAGATACAAAGAAATGGAAAAACATTCCGTGCTCAAGGATTGGAAGAATCAATATTGGTAAAATGTCAACACTACCAAAAGAAATCTACACATTCAATGCAATCCCAATCAAAACTGCATCAGCATTCTTCTCAACGTTTATTTATTTTTGGGACAGAGAGAGACAGAGCATGAATGGGGGAGGGGCAGAGAGAGAGGGAGACACAGAATCGGAAACAGGCTCCAGGCTCTGAGCCATCAGCCCATAGCCTGACGCGGGGCTCGAACTCGCGGACCGCGAGATCGTGACCTGGCTGAAGTCGGACGCCCAACCGACTGCGCCACCCAGGCGCCCCTAGCATTCTTCTCAAAGCTAGAACAAGCAATCCTAAAATTTGTATGGAACCATAAAAGACCCCGAATAGCCAAAGTAATATTGAAGAAAAAAACCAAAGTGGGAAGCATCACAATCCCAGACTTTAGCCTCCACTACAAAGCTGTAATCATCAAGACAGCATGGTATTGGCACAAAAACAGACACATAGACCAATGGAATAGAATAGAGACTCCAGAATTCGACCCACAAATGTATGGCCAACCAATCTTTGACAAAGCAGGAAAGAATGTCCAATGGAAAAAAGACAGTCTCTTTAGCAAATGGTGCTGGGAGAGCTAGACAGCAACATGCAGAAGAATGAAACTAGACCACTTTCTTACACCATTCACATAAATAAACTCAAAATGGATGAAGGACCTGAATGTGAGACAGGAAACCATCAAAACCCTAGAGGAGAAAGCAGGGAAAGACCTCTCTGACCTCAGCTGCAGCAATGTCTTACTTGACACATCTCCAAAGGCAAGGGAATTAAAAGCAAAAATGAATTATTGGGACCTCACGAAGATAAAAAGCTTCTGCACTGCAAAGGAAACAATCAACAGAACTAAAAGGCAGCCGACAGAATGGGAAAAGATATTTGCAAATGATATATCTGATAAAGGGCTAGTATCCAAAATCTATAAAGATCTCACCAAACTCCACACCCGAAAACAAATAATCCAGTGAAGAAATGGGCAGAAAACATGAATAGACACTTCTCTAAAGAAGACATCCAGATGGCCAACAGGCACATGAAAAGATGCTCAATGTCACTCCTCATCAGGAAAATACAGATAAAAACCACACTGAGATACCACCTCATGCTGGTCAGAGTGGCTAAAATGAACAAATCAGGAGACTATAGATGCTGGCGAGGATGTGGAGAAATGGGAACCCTCTTGCACTGTTGGTAGTAATGCAAACTGGTGCAGCCACTCTGGAAAACACTGTGGAGGTTCCTCAAAAAATTAAAAATATGACCCAGCACTGCTGGCAATTTACCCAAGGAATACAGGAGTGCTGATGCATAGGGGAACTTGTACCCCAATGTTTAGAGCAGCACTTTCAACAATAGCCAAATTATGGAAAGAGCCTAAATGTCCATCAACTGATGAATGGATAAAGAAGATGTGGTTAATATGTACAATGGAATACAACTTGGCAATGAGAAAGAATGAAATATGGCTTTTTGTAGCAATGTGGATGGAACTGGAGAATGTTATGCTAAGTGAAATAAGTCACACAGAGAAAGACAGATGCCATATGTTTTCTCTCTTATGTGGATCCTGAGAAACTTAATAGAAGACCAGTGGGGGGAGGGGAGGGGAGAAAAAAGTTATAGAGAGGGAGGGAGGCAAACCATAAGAGACTCTTAAATACTGAGAACAAACTGAGGGTTTATGGGGGGTAGGGGAGAGGTGAAAGTGGGTGATGGGCATTGAGGAGGGCACATGTTGGGATGAGCACTGGGTGTTGTATGGAAACCAATTTGACAATAAATTATATATATGTATATATTATATTAGTATATATAATATATACATATTATACATATACATACATATACACATATATACATATATAATCTCATATGTAATATATAAATATATTATATAATTATAATATTATGTATATATTATTATATATATATACACATATATATATATATACACACACACAAAGGTAAGAATACACTTGACAACTTTAAGAAATGCCGTAACACAGAACAAGGACATCCCACATGCCCTATTTCTGGTGGAAGATAATTAAAAAGGAACACAAAATAATCACCAGATTTATTTAGCCATTTAAAGAAGTGAAATGAAAGCATATCAACAGTGAAAGCATTCAATCTAATGCCATCTGATATTGTAAAAGACTTTTAACAATTTATACCCGGTACATGTTCAGCCTTATTTTCTTTGAGGAACACTTTTCTGTTTTCTCAGAGTTGATCCCACCCTTTAAAACCAGGGATAAGAGGATGACCCCAACCTGGCCAATAAAGGACTAAACTCTAGCCACAAAGATTATTTTACTGATAAGCATGTGGCCTACACTAGATCAGTAAGAGCTCTTTTTAGTTTGGCTAGGATGATTTGGGAAAAAGAAGTTGGTGGCTGAAAGACATACACACCAGAGTTTCTGAATGTGATTGTCTTTGGTACTAACTTTGCATGGGAAAAGCATGTCTGAAGATGTAGCAAACATAAAGGAAGAATATAGAGCTAAGGGCTAAAAAGGGTCAAATATCTGATGACAATGATCAAACCTTGGATTGAGTCATAACTGAAGCTACTTCATCCCAACACGTTCCAAATTATGCTAGCTAATAAATTCTGTTTGGCATTTTGGAATTGAGTTTCTGTCATCTACAGCAAAACAATCATCATAAATATATGAATACAGAATTTTAAAGCCAGATCAACATTTTCTCTGCTTATTTATTTATAATCAAGCATAAATGACCATTAAATTACATGAGGATTAGATTGTGCCCAAAGTACTTGAAAAAATATCCTATGTAAATTTGAAGATGAAGATTAAAGAATAGTGCTATAGGGTATAAACAGACTAGTAGTAAAAATTAAAATGTAATATAGCTCTATTTAGTTTCACATCTAGGCCCATAAAATTCAACTTTAACCTTATACAAATGACACAGAAAATATTAAAGTAAGAATTAAAATCATGTCAACTGTGTAAGATAGCAAAAATAAGCAATTTTTTAATTTAATCTTTATTATAAAATTATTAATCTTTTTAAGAAAGGATTAAGAAGAGACATGAACAAATTATAACACACTGCTAAGGAAAATGCTAATTACAGAAGTGCCTCCTATATAGTTAGAGTGAAGAGATTAAAGGGATTACTTTAAAAATTTTTACTATTAAATAATACCTAATTAAAAACTTTCCTACAAAGAAACTTCAGGCCTCAATAGCTTCATTAGGAAAAGGAAATGTCAACACATGCTCAATTTTTATGGCTTTCTGCCTAAGGGCAGGTCTCAGGCACAGTGGTGGGCACCCAGAACTCAGATAAAATGCCACAATCTACTGGCTTAATAAATCAGAGGACCAAGTTTTGGGAAACCATATGAGCTGGAAAGTGAATCTTTAAATCTCAGAAAAGAGAGAGCCACAGAAGGGAAAGCCCAAATTTTGCATATAGTCTCTATACAAATTTCTGGTTGATTCTGGAGTTACATGTACTATACATGTGCAGTGCAGACTATCAGTAGGAAAGCTAAGGCTACAAGAAGTGACTGAGATTACACCTTCTGCCTACCACAGGGAAAACATGGTGTGAAATTGGAGTTTAACCAAGTTCACTTCCTATAGCAAAAAAGCCAAAACTATTTAAGGTAACATGACAATCTATAGCCTATGAAGTATGTTAATAAAATGTCCATGATGCAATTAAAAATTATAAGAAATAGGAGAATACGCAACTCCTATAAATGTATTCAATGATGTAAATTAAACTATGTTTCTAATAAACAGGCAAGACAGAAATTTCAGTGGAGAAATAAAAACTACTGGAAAACAGAACCAAATGGAAATTCTAAAACAGAAACCAGATAATAGCTGGACCAAAAGAATTCACTTAACAGAAGACTGGATATGATTGAAAAAAAAATAAGTAAATTCATAGACAGATGGTTATTTTCTAATATCATAAGTTACCTGATGGATAATATACCAAAGGTAATTCATGGGGATGTGGGGGCGGGGAGCTAGAGGGACAGAAAAGAATGGCACAGAAAACAATCTGAAGGGACTTCAAGAAATATCTAACACCATATTTTTCTTTTCTCAAAATTGTTTTAGCTATTACAATTCCTTTAACTGTGTATATAAAATTTAGAATCATCTTCGTTCTATCTACATAAAACCTTGCTAGGATTTTGATAAGAATCACATTAAACTTATACATAAATTTGGAGAAAATTTACTACATTGAATTTTCTACTCTATGAAGGTGGTATATATGTTCATCTATGTAGCTCTCCTTTGATTTCTTTCATCAGAGTTTTATAGTTTTCATCAAACAAGTCCTGTGTACTTATTGTTGAATTTATACATAAATATTCATTTTTTTGTTAAGTGGGCTCTATGCCCAAAGTGGGGCTTGAACTCATGACCCTGAGATCAAGGGTCACATGCTCTACTGAATGAGCCAGCCAGGCACCCCTATAAATATTCATTTTTAAGTGTATGTAAATGGTATTATTTTAAATTTCAGTTTCTACATCTTCATTGCTCATTTATAGAAATACAACTGATTTTTGTGTCTTGATATTGTATCCTTTGACCTTGCTCAAGTGACCCATTCTGGTAGACTGTGTTGTTTTTCTGTCGATTCCCTGGGATTTTCTAGGTAGACAATCATGTCATCTGTAAATAGGCACAGTTTCACTTATTTCCCAATGGATTGCCTTTAAATTTCCTTCTCTTGCCTCATTTTGCTCTCTAGGATTTCCTATACTATGTTGAATAAAATGGTGAGAGAGCACATATGTTTCTTGTTCCCTATCTTAAGGGGAAAACATTTAGTCTTTCCAACATTAAGTGCAATATTGGCTTTAGGTTTTAGGTAGAGGCTCTTTAGAGGAAATTCCTTTCTACTTCCAGGTGGCTGAGATTTTTATATCATGAATGGGTACAGAATTGTGTCAAATTATTGTCATTCATCATTCGATACAATCATGTGATTTTTTTCTTTTGTTTGATAATATGTGGGTAGTATTGATTTTTGAATATTGAACCACCCCAGCATTCCTAGAACAAGCCACACTTGGTCATTGTGTGTATTTTAAATATATTGTTGGATTTACTTCCCTAATATTATGTTGAAGATTTCTGGATCTATATGGTCATGAGGAATGCTGATCTTTGCTTTTTGTTTTTGGTTTTGATTCTGTCCTGCTTTAGTATCAGGGTGATACTGGCCTCATAAGATGAAAGGGAGGTATTTCTTCCTCTTCTATTTTCTGGAAAGGGTTGCGTCAAATTGGTATTAATCCTTCTTTAAACTTTTGGTAGAATTCCCCAATAAAAGTATCTGGGCCTGAAGATTTCTTTTTCAGGGGTTTTTAAACTATGAACTCATCTTCTTTAATAATTAGTGAGTTACTCAAATTATTTAATCTTGAATGAGTTATAGTTGGTGTCTATTTAAGGATCCGAAATTTTACTACCTTTGCATCTTATTTTATGGCTTTGATCTATCAGTGGTTTTATGTCTTAACCTGTCCATTTGGGTAATTTATGCCTTATTAGAAAATGTACTGATCCAATCCCATCTGCTCTCCATTTTTCAGCTTTCTCCAAATGTTCTTGTTCTCTGGTGATCATTTAAGTTATAGGGGTGTGTGTGTGTGTGTGTGTGTGTGTGTGTGTGTGTACACATATAAATAAGCACATATATATATATATACATATTATGTATATATACACATGTATATATATGTACACATATTCAGTGGAATATATTTTATATGTTTTTTCAGTGTTTCGCATTTTTTAATGGGTGGAAAAGTAACTTAATTAGCCTATTCTGCAATTTGATCAAATACCCTCTGTATTTGTTCTTTTAGTTTTCTCAGTATCACCGTCCTACTTCTTTCTCTCTGGTAAAGTAGGAGTTCTCAAGTCAATCCTAAGTATTGACTTTTTTCTAAAAACCCTCCTGATTCTCCTGGTAGTTGGATGCTTCTTTAAAATTTTGATCCCATCATTATCATTAACATTATTATATTGTTCACATTGTAATGCAATAATGCTTTTCCCACATTGATATACTTGTTAGGCTTTGAACCCCTTGATTCTAGGGATCATGCAATTTCCAGTTTTTAATTACTAAGTAAAGCTATTTTAAGACATCAAGGAGTCAACATATGTATTATGCAGCGCATAAATGTTAACTTATCTAGTCCATTTTCTCGTGATAACTGCATAAATGGATGCATTTTAATATTACTTCACAGATTTTAAACTTAGCCAATATATTAAATCGTTATTTTCTTAATCTTATGCTGAATAACTACAAACAAGTAAATAGTTGCCATTAAAACAAATGTCTTCTTGGTTCACCTGGGTGGCTCAGTTGGTTAAGCCTCTGACTTCAGCTCAGGCCACGAGCTCATGGTTCATGAATTCGCGCCCTGCATCTGGCTCTGTACTGACAGCTCAGAGCCTGGAGCCTGCTTCAGATTCTGTGTCTCCCTCTCTCTCTGTCCCTCCCCCGCCTGTAGTCTGTCTCTCTCTCCCTCTCAAAAATAAATAAATAAATAGCCTTTATCTCTAAAAAAAAAAAATGTCTCCTTGAAATGTGGATTGTTTACTTGTTTATAGTACAAGTGTTTCATAACCAGGATAAAGGCTTTAGTAAACCACCAATGACATTTATACAGTAATAGCATTATGACTAGAATTCAGTACATGCATTTGATTTCTCCATGAACCATATGTTCTCAGTTATAATGAGAAATGGCTCAGTCACTGGGTAATTTGGCATTTGCTTAGTCAGTGCAGAGTTCTACGTGAAAAGTAGAAATTAGGCTCTTACGATTAATCTCTTACTTTTGTACTCCATTATCCCTAATATTTAGCTTTACCTGAGCATTTCATCTCATTATATTTGATGACCATGTATGAAAATAAAGCAAATTAAATATAAATTTTACTAAATTGGTGCACCTGGGTGGCTCAGTCGGTTAAGCACCTGATCATGATCTTGCAGTTTGTGGGTTCAAGCCCTGTGCCGGGCTCTGTGCTGACAGCTCAGAGCCTGGAACCTGCTTCATGTTCTGTGTCTCCCTCTCTCTCTGCACCTCCCCGCTCATACTCTGCCTCTCTCTCTCTCTCTCTCTCTCTATGAAAAATAAACATTAAAAAATTAAAATAAATTTTACTTACTTGGATTAACTGATAGGAAACTATATTTGAAGTTCTAAAAGGACCAGAACATAAGTTTTGACAATAAATAACATAGTCAAATATTTTTGTGGTACTGATTTTAATGAGGTTAACAAAGTGAGGCCAATTAGAAGGTTTAAGGTCCTTGCATTAATACATATATATGAATGAAATGTGAATGATACTAGTAAGATACTTGAAGCAGAGTGATGTCTTGAGCAGGTTAAAAGATGCTCCATGTAATCTTTTTATAGAATTTATTTGGCAATACATTTTTATCACTAGAGGAAATTTAAACAGTCTAGGCAACCTCTCATTTAAATTGTCACAAAGTATGACTTTGAGGAGTCAAAAAGATAAATAGTAAGTACATGACAGCATGTTTATTAAAATTTATAATAGTTTATCTGTATCTTTACCTGTTTTAAACATGTATAAACTGTAGTACACTAAAATAATGAAGCTAATATCATGTGCATGCTTAAAACAGGTAGGATCAATACTTTCAATACATTTTTAAATTAACAAGGCTTTAATAAAACAAAAGCCTGCCTAGCCTAAGAACCTGATGGAATAGCTTTTGAGAGCACTCACATTAGACTCCTGTTAAAATCTTTAATTCTGTTAATATTTACAGCTGCGGAAGCATAAAGCATCCCAATGAATAAAAGAGCATTATTTAGTTCCCCAAATAGTCACCTTCAACAAGAAAACAAATCAGCCCAATTTAATAAAAATTAGTAGTTTTCTGTTTTGTAAATGTAATATGGAAACCTTTTATTGGTTTTTTTCTAATTGACATTTATGTTTATAATCCACCACCACCACCACCACCCCCCCACCCCACCCCCCCCGCCACAGAGAAGCTCTTCTGTTATATTTTAAAATGCTGCAGGGTCTACAGATATGGTGGTATTAGCAAATGCTCCAGAGACTCATTGGGTTTGAATGTTAATGGCTCAATAATTTATTCAGTGGGTGCCCATGGCCACAGTAGTTGACCTCCCTGAAACTTTATTTACTCATCTGTGAAATAGGGTTGTAAAAATTTCTGACCTCACTGTTGTGAGCATTCTGTGAGAAAACATTTGATTTGTGATGAATACGTTTCTCATGTACTGAATGTGGAACTTTGGTAAGGGTAGAGCAGGCATCGAGGAGTGCAAATTAAAATGGAGTCAGGTATTGGCTTGTTTATAGGACTCCACTCCCATTTGAATGGTTTCCCTTATAGGTAGAAAAAATAGAAGAAAACTGTTCAGATAATAACACATTGCTTTGAATCTAAGATCCCAGCAATTATAAAATATGCCCCAATATGAGAGAACTCAAAAGGTGATAAAACATGGGTCTTAGAATTGATGACTTTTTGGTAATTGTTAATACATATTGAGCACTTACAATATATGTTAATGTTCCAAATGTTGTACACATAATAACTTATTTATCCTTCACTTAAAAACTCAAGTAACTACTATTGTAATCTGTGTTTTGCAAAATTAAGTAACTTCTCCCAAGGCACTTAGCTAATACAGACAGCTGAGCCAACCAGGGAGGAGCCCCGGGCATTGAATTTACCTACACCAAGCCACTGCCCCTCCCAGGAGAAGCACATCTGGCCTGACATTCTTTCAAGTAAGAGTCAAGGGTAGGAGAATTGAAGAAAGGGGAAATGGGGGATAAGAACAGGTATCATTTCTGTTTGTACATCACGCTCAAGTGTCTATTAAATGCATTACTTATTTATCGATAATACCAAGTGTTAGGAATGCTGAAATAAGTGTAACCTTTTGAGTTTAGGAGACTTGAAACAGAGTAAAGTATTACAATTATTCAACTGGAAAAAATACTTCACTGAGGGGCTACTGCAAATCCCCTGACAATGATCAGTGTTTACTGTCTCTGTAGTTTTGTGTTTTCTAGAATGTCATATAAATGGAATCCTACAGTACAAAGCCTTTTCAGATCGGCTTCTTTCACTCATCAATATGCAAATAAGAACCACCCATGTCCTTGGTTTGATGGTTCATTCCTTTTTATTACTGAATATTGTTCAATTGTTTGGAAGAACCATGGTTTGTTTATCCATTCATCTGTTGAGGATATCTTGGTTGCTTTCAGGTTTTGGCAATAATGAATAAAGCTGATGTAAATATTTATATGCAGGTTTTTGTGTGGATGTAAGTTTCCAAATCAGTTGGGTAAATATTATAGGTGTAATTGCTATACTGCATGGTATGACTATGTTTAGATTTGCATTAGTTTCCTTTTCTTAGCTTGATAACTTAAGCTAAATCACCGAGCCTTAGTTTCTTCATCTGTAAAAAGGAGATAAACAGGTATTAACTCAAAAAGCTGTTGTGAGATTTAAATGAACATTTAACACAGCTCTAAACTCAGTAAGGATTAATAAGTGCTAGGTTAAGTCTATTTTCTATTTTTTATTTTATTATCAAATATAAACTGATGCTTGATACTCAATTAAGAAACCCAAAACTTGTCCTGACACCACTCTCCCCAAAGTCCATCAGTCAAGAAGTCATAACAAGTCCACATATAAAACCTCTCTTACATTTATTCATTATTCCTCCACTTCCTCAGTCAATGGCTTGGGTGTAATTTTTTTTTCACTTGGATTACTACAGATCCTACTACCTATCTCTATGCCTTCTTGTTCATCGTATCCCCATGTATTGTCCCTGCTACCTATTCCCCAAAGCTGACTGTATGTGCCTAGAACAGTGCCTGACACATGTAGGCATTCAACAACTATTGGCTGAAAAAATGAACACATTATCCTGCAACTAGTGCCGACACCTTCATTCAATGCTCTTTGTAAATAATGAAAATTAATGATAATTATGTGTATACATGTACATATAAATGTTTACAAATATTGTGACAAATTTCCATCTATGCATCCTGCATTATAGCCACTTCAACTGAACTTCACATCTCTGAATTTGTCACTCACTTTAATTCTTCTGTGCCATTGCCTACGTTGTTCTTCTCTGAAACTTTCCTTCTGTATCCTTTCACTCAATGGCACATCCTACCCAGAGCCAGATTCTGCTGGGTGCCCTTCCCATATTCTTCTATCCTACTGCTCATCAAACTTTAATGTGTGTATCAGTCACCTGCAGATCTCTTTTAAGATGCAGTGTGATTCAGTAGGACTAAGACTTCTGCATTTCTAACTAAAGCTCTTAAAACATGTTGATGCTGCTTAAAAGATGTTGAACCTGACATACAGTGTTATAGTTTGTGTTCTTCTTGGCTATCTCCACTAGATAAGGAAATTCTCTAATGTTATCTCTTACAGAAATTATCACAATAACATTGTTTAGTAAAGCACCTAGGAGTATTAGAAGAGACACTACACTGCAAGTCAAGAGATCCGGAATCATCTTTGCCTGTTTTTTGCTACTATGAAAATTTAATTGTGGAACTAAACATCAAATGGACCCATAAAGGTACCTCATCTGTCACTGGTATTGAAAATAGATTTCAGATTTAATTTACTTTCTCATTTATTTTCCAAATGTGTAGTAGCTATTAGATATATGTAATCACTAGAAAAATACACACATTGCATGATGTAAATTCATCTTCACCTACTTCTAATACTCTTCACCTAGTTCCAATACTTTTGACTCTTTTTGCACATAAATCTTTTGTTTTCAGCTAAATAAGGCCCTATTCTATGATTCTGTTCATGTTATCACTTTCATACTCAAATGCTTAAGCTAATATTTTTTAACTCTATTGTTTCTGGTGGGAGGTAATAGAAATGAAGAGTAAAACAAAACATTCAACACATTTCTAAAATATATTAATGTTTCTTCTAATTTATAAGTATATTACAGTTTTTCTCTAATTACTATAGCTTCTTCCTAAGTTTTCTCTACAACTGTACTGAAAACACTATTTTCTTTTTTTTAAGTTTATTTATTTATTTTGAGAGAGAGATAGAGAGCACGTGGGGGAGAGGCAGAGAGAGAGGGAGCCAGAATCCCCAGCGAACTCCATGCCATTGGCAGAGAGCCCAATGTAGGGCTCAAACTCACAAACTGTGAGATCATGACCTGAGCTAAAATCAAGAGTCACATGATTAACCAACTGAGCCACCCAGGCACCCCACTATTTTCATTTGTATTTTTCTTATGTTGGTCATGAGAGTGTGACATAGTGGTTTAGTTAATAAGATTTTATTTTGTCAATACCCAGTTCAATCACTTAATGATTGAAATTTTGGCAATGAATAGTGAAGAGTACAGTAGGGCTACAATCCCAACTAATGCCTACAGATGAAGTTACAGGGGTCCTAGAGTAGAAGTTGATGAGAACTTCTATTAAAGGATTAATTAAGGATAATAACAGAGAGAGGCCAGAGACAAAACCAGCCAGCAAAACAGAACTTTGAGAATCTCCCCACTCCTCACCACACACACACACACACACACAATTTCCAGGAATATGGTAAGATCCCTTTACAACAGAGTTAAGATCATGATATGGATTTACTGTAATTTATACACAGACTTTTTTTGACTTTGAAAAGAGGCAGAAAGCAGGGCACATGGTTGGCTCAGTGGGCTGAGCATCTGACTTCAGCTCAGGTCACGATCTCGTGGTTTGTGAGTTTGAGCCCCACATCGGGCTTGCTGCTGTCAGCACAAGAGCTCCATTTGGATCCTCTGTCCCATTCTCTCTGCCCCTGCCCTACCTGAGTGCATGCTCTCTCTCTCTCTCTCTCTCTCTCTCTCTCTCTTTCTCTCTCAATCTCAAAAATAAATAAACATTAAAAAATTAAAAAAAAAGAAAAGAAGCAGAAAGCTACAGATTTCCCTCTCTGGGATAAAGATAACCAGCATAACCCTTGCTAGACATAGAAAAGAAAAAACAAAGGAAGTAATTAAGTTGAATTCAAGCCTTTTTCTTATTAGCCACCAATTTACAAAAAACCCAACCAAATAAACAGACCTTTTTAAAGTGATTGTTCCTGATATATTTTGCACCACCGGCATGCTCTATCACTCTTACATGCTTTTGCAGATCGTACTAAATGACTATGGATTTTCTGATCCAGAATTCCTACTTGCTAAAGTTGACCAGTTAGTTTGTATTCCTCCCTTGAAAGAGCTCCTCAGAAGGAAAGAGTCCATGTTAATTCATTAATTCATTCAAATATTTTCAAGCCACTGAGAATATGCCCAGCAGAGTGGTAGGTAGAGACATGAAAGTGAATGAAATAAAGGCCCCACCCTCCTGAACTGACATTGTATTAACATTCCTAACAGGGCTAAAGTAGAGTTGAAGCTGCACCAGCATTCTCCTCGAAACTAGAACAAGCAATCCTAAAATTCATATGGAACTACAAAAGGCCCCCAATAGCCAAAGTAATTTTGAAGAAGAAGACCAAAGCAGGAGGCATCACAATCCCAGACTTTAGCCTCTACTACAAAGCTGTAATCATCAAGACAGCATGGTATTGGCACAAAAACAGACACATAGACCAATGGAATAGAATAGAAACCCCAGAACTAGACCCACAAACGTATGGGCAACTAATCTTTGACAAAGCAGGAAAGAACATCCAATGAAAAAAAGACAGTCTCCTTAACAAATGGTGCTGGGAGAACTGGACAGCAACATGTAGACGATTGAAACTAGACCACTTTCTCACACCATTCACAAAAATAAACTCAAAATGGATAAAGGACCTGAATGTGAGACAGGAAACCATCAAAACCCTAGAGGAGAAAGCAGGAAAAGACCTCTCTGACCTCAGCCGTAGCAATTTCTTACTTGACACATGCCCAAAGGCAAGGGAATTAAAAGCAAAAATGAACTACTGGGACCTTATGAAGATAAAAAGCTTCTGCACAGCAAAGGAAACAACCAACAAAACTAAAAGGCAACCAACGGAATGGGAAAATATATTTGCAAATGACATATCGGACAAAGGGCTAGTATCCAAAATCTATCAAGAGCTCACCAAACTCCACACCCAAAAAACAAATAACCCAGTGAAAAAATGGGCAGAAAACATGAATAGACACTTCTCTAAAGAAGACATCTGGATGGCCAACAGGCACATGAAAAGATGTTCAACGTCGCTCCTTATCAGGGAAATACAAATCAAAACCACACTCAGATATCACCTCACGCCAGTCAGAGCGGCCAAAATGAACATATCAGGAGACTATAGATGCTGGAGAGGATGTGGAGAAACGGGAACCCTCTTGCACTGTTGGTGGGAATGCAAATTGGTGCAGCCGCTCTGGAAAGCAGTGTAGAGGTTCCTCAGAAAATTAAAAATAGACCTACCCTATGACCCAGCAATAGCACTGCTAGGAATTTATCCAAGGGATACAGGAGTACTGATGCATAGGGGCACTTGTACCCCAATGTTTATAGCAGCACTCTCAACAATAGCCAAATTATGGAAAGAGCCTAAATGTCCATCAACTGATGAATGGATAAAGAAATTGTGGTTTATATACACAATGGAATACTACGTGGCAGTGAGAAAAAATGAAATATGGCCCTTTGTAGCAACGTGGATGGAACTGGAGAGTGTGATGCTAAGTGAAATAAGCCATACAAAGAAAGACAGATACCATATGGTTTCACTCTTATGTGGATCCTGAGAAACTTAACAGAAACCCATGGGGGAGGGGAAGGAAAAAAAAAAGAGGTTAGAGTGGGAGAGAGCCAAAGCATAAGAGACTGTTAAAAACTGAGAACAAACTGAGGGTTGATGGGGGGTGGGAGGGAGGGGAGGGTGGGTGATGGGTATTGAGGAGGGCACCTTTTGGGATGAGCACTGGGTGTTGTATGGAAACCAATTTGACAATAAATTTCATATATTAACAAATAAATAAAAAAAATTTAAAAAAATTAAAAAAAAACTGAGAACAAACTGAGGGTTGATGGGGGTGGGAGGGAGGAGAGGGTGGGTGATGGGTATTGAGGAGGGCACCTTTTGGGATGAGCACTGGGTGTTGTATGGAAACCAATTTGACAATAAATTTCATATATTGAAAAAATAAAAAAAAAGCAGCTTTCAGCTCTTTCATAGGATATAGAAGGAATAGCATGATGATTATGGTCCCAGATACCCTTTCCACTCTAGCCTTACGGGAAGAAGCTAGCAATCATTGGTATTTGTGCTTGAGCTTATAATTCTAGCCACTTGTCCCAAATTCTTTCCTGATGGTAGATAAAGGGGAGATGACACACTGCCTGACTACAAATAGATCCACGGATATTTCTTATACAGTAAAATCTTGGTTTGGAAGCATAATCTGTTCCAGAAACATGATTGTAATCCAAAGCACTTGTATGTCAAAGTGAATTTCCCCATAAGAAAGAATGGAAACTCAAATGATTCATCCCACAACCCCAAAATATTCATATTAAAATGATTACCATACTGTAATATAATACAAAATAATAAAGAAAATACAAAATATAAAGAAAAAGAAACTGATTAATCTGCGCTTACCTTTGAAAACCTTCCTGACTGGTGTGACGGAGATAAGGGAGAGGAAGGTTATTGTTTAGAACGACTTTCACAATCGCTAATGGAATCCCTGCTATCTATTGGCTCAGTGGAATCTCTTTCTGCATGGGGGCCATTGTATACACTCGTACGGATGTTGACTACAGTACAGTATTAATAAACTCTTGCCATATATTGTGCTTAATGTAACAGACAATAAGGCAGCAGAAGAAAGGGTCTCTATCTGCAGGCAGCCGGACCTAGAATGAAGCAAAGCATTCTTAGGCTTACTCTTGTCTGGAAAAGCAAAGGACTGTCCATAGGTGCTTTGAAGGGACAAAAAATACAGTAGTGCCAGTTGTGGGCACCTTCCAATGCTCTGAAAAATCACTGATTTCTGTCAGACACACAGCATGGGAGATGAACACCCACAATCCCGCAGCAAGTGAGTGAGCAAGAGAGAGAGAGAGAAAGAGAGTTCCGATCATGTGACATTTGGCATCATGTACTACTTGTGTTGCAAGACACTGCTTGTTTATCAAGTTAAAATTTATCAGAAATGTTTGCTTGTCATGCAGAACACTCACAGAACAAGTTACCTGCAATCCAAGGTTTTACTGTATTTCCTTCCAGATTACTCAGTTTCTACCATAGAAGTAGTTCTAGCTGCCTAATGTTTTCAATCAACCCAGTACCACTTGCCCAACATTGTGTCTTTTTTCCACATTCTTTGGGTTCATTTTGTTAGAACACCCTCACTTATACAGTTACTTCATAAAGTTACAAAAACTTCATGATGTTTTAAAAATGTTTGTAAGTAGGTTTTTTTTTTAACTTTTTATATATGCAGAAGAAATTGTCACAGACAATCCCCAGTTCCCATAGTGGCTTTGAATTAATTTGAGAACTGAAGTTAAAACATGTCATAGAATAATTAATCTACTACTCATAAGAACAGATGATCCTCATAATTGGCTCTAACTGTGTATATGTAAATAATCAGGGGTTGAACATAGGGACTGATGACATTCTTTTTTAATTTTTTTTACATTTATTTATTTTTGAGAGAGTGAGACAAAGTGAGAGTGGGGGAGGGCCAGAGAGAGAGGAAGACACAGAATCTGAAGCAGGCTCCAGGCTCTGAGCTGTCAGCACAGAGCCCAATGTGGGGCTCGAACTCACGGACCGCGAGATCATGACCTGAGCTGAAGCTGGACGCTTAACCGACAGAGCCACCCAGGCGCCCCGGGACTGATGACATTCTATATAGGACTCTCTTATCATAAATTCAGTGTTCCTGATCACCATAATTATTTTCATATTTCTATAATTTTTTTAAAAAAGTTTAATGTTTATTTATTTTTGAGAGAGACTCAGAGTGTAAGCAAGGGAGAGGCAGAGAGAGAGAGACAGACAGACAGAAAGACAGATTGTGAAATAGGCTCCAGGCTCTGAGCTGTCAGCACAAAGCGGGATGTGGGGCTCGAATTCACGAGCGTGAGATCATGACCTGAGCCGAAGTCAGACTCTTACCTGACTGAGCCACCCAGATGCCCCAATATTTCTACATTTATTAAACATGGAAAACGCGATTAACAATTTTCAGCTCTAAAAATTCCTTTGCCATTCAAAGCACAAACTCCCTAGTTTTTGTTTTAGCTTTTAAAATCTAAGAGGATGATCTCACAATTCTAAATCCAATCAGCTGATCAGTCTGTTTCATTACACTGACATGGGTTCCTGTTGGTCCTAATCTTTTTTTTTTTTTTAATTTTTTTTTTAACGTTTATTTATTTTTGGGACAGAGAGAGACAGAGCATGAACGGGGGAGGGGCAGAGAGAGAGGGAGACACAGAATCGGAAACAGGCTCCAGGCTCTGAGCCATCAGCCCAGAGCCCGACGCGGGGCTCAAACTCACGGACCGCGAGATCGTGACCTGGCTGAAGTCGGACGCTTAACCGACTGCGCCACCCAGGCGCCCCGGTCCTAATCTTTATGTGAAACATCAGGCTCACAGATTTTTTATTAATAACTAAAATTAACAATTAGATTTCTTAGAGAGAGGCAAACGAAGAAAGAGACTCTTAACTATGGAGAACAAACTGATGGTTACCAAAGGGGAGGGAGTGGGAGGTGAATGGGCTAAATAGGTGAGGAAATTAAGGAGGGCACTTGTTGGGATGAGCAGCCGGTGATATATGGAAGTGATGAATTACTATATTGTACACGTGAAACTAACATAGCACTGTGTTAACTGGAATTTAAATAAAAATTAGAAAAAAATACTCCTCCATTTCCAACTAAAAAAAGTAGATCTCTTAATACACTGAATTTTCAAAGATGACAATTTAAGAAATGCTGGCACCACTTAGCCCTCCATAAACAAAAGAACACACATTCATAGAACACACAACACAGATTGTGACATAAGGTAGCATACAACTCCTAAGGATGCTTTCACCTAAATTCAATGTAAAAATAGTGAAGTGTGCTTATTTATAACAGTTTCTTAGGCCTACAATAAAGGTTATGGTAACTGCTAATGCCACACTGGCTTACAGACTCAATTAAGCTGCCCCACATTCTCAAACAACTACTTTTAGTAGCTACATTTTGGTACTATCACTAGTGCAATTATAATTGCTCTACAAGTTACAGGAACTTTTTTTTCTAGGCATAAAAGGAATATTCCAGGTCTAATTTTAAGAACTGGCACTACCAAGTATGGTACATATTCAAAGACATCAAGAAGGAAGTTTGAGGCTAAAACAAGCAACTCTATCTTTCAGAGGCACGAAATTCCAGAATTATGCCTTCTCTTCCCATAAGTTAAATTATTGTTTTGTGTTCTAGTAAATATCAAACATCTTTTGAGTAAAAACATATTAAGCCTATTTTGTCAACAGTAACACTGTGGTTAAGTTTTAGATTATTTCCTAGTACTAAATAAATAAAGGCAACATGAAAAAATTCATCTATCTCGGTCCTCGTATGTGTGTGTGTGTATATATATATACATATATATATATGTATATATATATATATGTATGCATATATATATATATTTTTTTTAAGTTTTTATTTAAATTCCAGTTGGTTACCATACTTAGTCCTTGTATATATTAAGTGCTTAAAAAATGTTTGCTCAGTGAATTGAGTAAACTCTTATTTTCTGCCTGCTCTATGACTGGCACAATACTAAGAACCAAGGAAACAAAATTATCTAAAAGGTAATCCCCAACATTAAATGGTAGAGGTAAACATATGTACCACTATGTAGGTCAGTCTAGCAATACGTACAGAATTCTACTCAAAACAACAAAAAAAGAATTATTTTGAGATGTGTGTCAGAGGAAACAATAATTGATTTGGTCCTTGAAGTAGCAATGGACATATATATTAAGGTTGAATGCATAAATCAAAAACAGAATAATTCTAGTACATATTCTAGCTAATTTTCAGATCTAAAACTTACCTTAAGCTGGAAGAAACAGAGATATATCTTAACTCCTTGTTTTATAATTGTCAGAGTAAACACTGAAAACAAATCTCACCTACTTCTAATTAGCAGATTCATGTACATTTAAAACAATTAACTATGGCAAAATACACGTAACATAAAATTTACCATCTTAACCACATGCAGGTGCATAGTTCAGGAAGGTTAAATCCATTCACATTGTTGCTCAAAACTCAAACCATCTGCAAAACTCTTTTCATCTTGCAAAACTAAAATTTTATACCCATTAAACCATAACTCCCATTTCTCCCTCCCCATATTGCCTAGTGACCAACATTCTACTTTGTATCTCTATGAATTTGACTACTCAAGGTACCTCCTCTAAGTAGAATGATACCATATTTCTCTTTTTGTGACTAGCACACACAAAATGGCTTCACTGGTGAATTCTACCAACATTTAAAAAAGAATTAATGCCAATCTCTTTGAAACTTTTCCAAAAAATTAAAGAGGAAGGAATTCTTCCAAACTCATTTTATGACTCCAGCATTACCCTGAAACTAAAGCCAAACAAAGACACCATAAGAAAATAAAACTACAGGAAAATAACCCTGGTAAATACAAATATAAAAGTGATCAGCAAAATATCAGCAAACTGAATCCAACATCACATTAAAAGGATCATTCACCACAGTCAAGTGGGATTTACCCCAGGATACAAGGATGGTTCAACATAAGCCAATCAATACGATACATTGCATTAATGGAATGAAAGAAAAGAATTGTATGATAATCTCAACACACACGTAAAAAGCATTTGAAAAAATTCAACATCCACTGATAATAAAAACTGTTAACAAATTAGACATAGAAGGAACTTAATCTCAATGTAAAAAGACCACGTATGACAAGTCTACAGCTAACATCACACTCACCTGTTAAAAGGAAAGCTTTTCCTCTAAAAGCTTTTCCTCAGGTAGACCCACAACCATATGGCCAACTAATCTTTCACAAAGTAGGAAAGCATATCCAATGGAATAAAGACAGTCTCTTCAGCAAGTGGTGCTGGGAAAACTGGACAGTGACATGCAGAAGAATGAACCTGGACCACTTTCTTACACCATACACAAAAATAAACTCAAAATGGATGAAAGACCTCAATCTAAGACAGGAAGCCATCAAAATCCTCGAGGAGAAAGCAGGCAAAAACCTCTTTGATCTTGCCCACAGCAACTTCTTACTCAACATGTCTCCGGAAGCAAGGGAAACAAAAGCAAAAATGAACTACTGGGATCTCATCAAAATAAAAAGCTTCTGCACAGCGAAGGAAGCAATCAACAAAATTAAAAGGCAACTGACAGAATGGGAGAAGATATTTGCAAATGACATATCAGATAGAGGGTTAGTATCCAAAATCTATAAAGAACTTATCAAACTCAACACCCAACAGACAAATAATCCAGTGAAGAAATGGGCAAAAGACATGAATAGACATTGCTCCAAAGAAGACATCCCGATGGCCGACACATGAAAAAATGCTCAACATCACCCATCATCAGGGAAATACAAATCAAAACCACAATGAGATACCACCTTCCACCTGTCAGAACGGCTAACATGAACAACTCAGGCAACAACAGATGTTGGCGAGGATACGGAGAAAGAGGATCTCTTTTGCATTGTTGGTGGCAATGTAAGCTGGTACAGCCACTCTGGAAAACAGTATGGAGGTTCCTCAGAAAACTAAAATAGAACTACCCTACGACCCAGCAATGGCACTACAGCATTTATCCAAGGGATACAGGTGTGCTGTTTCGAAGGGACACATGCACCCCCATGTTTATAGCAGCACTATCCACAATAGCCAAAGTATGGAAAGAGCCCAAATGTCCATCAATGGATGAATGGATAAAGAAAATGTGGTGTGCACACACACACACACACACACACACACACACACACACACAATGGAGTAATACTTGGCAATAGAAAAGAATGAAATCTTGCATTTGCAACTATGCAGATGGAACTGGAGGGTATTATGCTAAGTGAAATTAGTCAGAGAAAGACAAAAATCATATGACTTTAGTCATATGAGGACTTTAAGAGACAAAACAGATGAACATAAGGGAAGGGAAGCAAAAATAATATAAAAACAGGGAGGGGGACAAAACAGAAGAGAAGAAGAGACTCATAAATATGGAGAACTGAAGGTTTTGGGAGGGGTTGGGGGAGGGGGATGGGATAAATGGGTAAGGGGCACTAAGGAATCTACTCCTGAAATCCTTGTTGCACTATATGCTAACTAATTTGGATGTAAACTTAAAAAAATTAAAACTTAAAAAATTTTAAAAAAGCTTTTCCTCATGAATAAGAGAAGGTACCCACTCTCACCACTCTTATACAACATAGTACTTGAAATCCTAGGTAGAGAAGGTACCCACTCTCACCACTCTTATACAACATAGTACTCGAAATCCTAGGTAGAGAAGGTACCCACTCTCACCACTCTTATACAACATAGTACTCAAAACCCTAGGTAGAGAAAAATAAATAAAAGGTATCAGAATTGGAAATTAAAAAGTAAAATTCTACTTGCAGATGACATGATTTTACACATAGAAAAATCCTAAACATTCAACCAAAACAACTGTTAGACCTAATCAATGAATTCAAAGAAGTTGCAGGATACAAAATTAACATACAGAAATCAGTAGTATTTCTGTATATCAACCATGAGTTAACTGTAAAAGAAATAAAGAAACCAATCCCATTTGCAATATCATAAAAAACAATATAATACTTGGAAATAAATTTAAGGTAAAAGATCTCTCATCTGAAAACTCTAAGATTTTGATGAAAGCAATCAAAGAGAACACAAATAAATGGAACTGCATCCCATGTTCATAGATTAGAAGAATTAAGATTGTTAAAATGTCAGTACCACCAAAATCCATCTAAAGATTCAATGCAATCCCTACCAAGATTCCAATGGCATTTTTTACATCAGTAAAAAACAGACACTCCTAAAATTTATATGGAACTGCAAAAGACCCTAAGTAGCCAAAGAAATCCTGAGAAAGAAGAACACAGCAGGAGGCATCACATTTCCTAATTTCATGCTATACTATAAAGCTATGATCATCACAACAGTTTGTTACTGGCATAAAAAACAAATAGACCAATGGAATAGAATCAAGAACTCATAAATAAACCCATATATATATGGTCAACTAATATTTGATATGGGAGCCAAGAATACTTAAAAGCGTACACTTGAAACTAATGTAACACTCTAAGTTAACTAATTGGAATTAGAATAAAAACTCTAAAGGAAGAATCTTCAATAGAGAAAAGACAGTTCTTTCCATGAATGGCGTTGGGACAACTGGATATTCTCATGTAAAAGAATGAAACCGAATCCCCCTGATCATGCACCACTCACAAAAATTAACTCACAATGGATGAGAGACTTAAATGTAAGGTGTGAAAGCAAGCAACTCCTGAAAGAAAACACAGAAACAAAGTTCCTTGACATGGGTCTTGGTAATGATTTTTTGAATAGGACATCTAAAGCACAAGCAACAAAATTATAAATGAACAAGTGAGACTATGTCAAACTAAAAAGCTTCTGCAAAGCAAAGGAAACCATCTACAAAGTAAAAAAGACAACCTGTGGAACAGGAAAAAATATTTGTTAATCATTTATCTTGTATGTGGTTAATATCCAAAATATATGAAGAACTCATAAAAAAAACAACCCCTCCAAAATAATAATAACCTGAATAGACACATCTCAAAAGAAGATATACAAAAGGCTAATAGATACATGAAAGGATGCTCAACATTGTTAGTCATTAGGGTAATGCAAATTTAAACCACAATGAGATGTCACCTCACATCTTAGAATGGCCATCATTAAAGAGACAGACCTAACAACTGCTGGCCTGAATATGGAAAAAAGAGAACCCTCATGCATTGTTGGTGTGACTGTAAATTGGTACACCCAGTATGGAAAACAGTATGGAGGAGCCTCAAAAAATTTAAAACAGAACTACCATATTATCTGGCAATTCCACTTCTGGGAATATAGCCAAAGGAAATGAAAACACTAACTCAAAAGATGTCTGCACCCATGTTCACAGCAGCATCATTTACAACAGCCAAGACATGGAAACAACCTCAGTGTCTACTTGTGGATGAATGGATAAAGAAGTTGTGGGTATACATGTACACACACACAGTAGATTATTATTCAACCATAGAAAAATGAGGAAATCCTATCACTTGTGACAACAAGGATGGAACTTAAAGGCATTATGCTAAGTGAAAAAAGTCAGAGACTTACCGTATGATCTCACTCACATGTGGAATCTAAAAAACAAAACAAAACTCAGGGAAAAGAGATCAGATTTGTGGTTACCAGAGGCCGGGAACAGGGGACAATCAGAGGAAGGTGGTCAAAAGGTAAAACTTCCAGTTATAAGATAAATAAGTCTAAGTAGATAATATCATACAGAAAGTCGTTAAGAGAGTAAATCGTAAGAGTTATCACAAGGAGGAAGTTTTTTTCCCCTTTTTTCTTCTTTCTTTCCTTTTTATTGTATCTATATGAGAAGATGGATGTTAGCTGAACCTATAGTGGTAATCATTTCACAATATATGTAAATCAAACCATCATGATGTACACGTAAATTTATACAGTGATGTATGCCAATTATTTCTCAATAAAAATGGAAAAAAATCTTTTTACTAAAAAATCAGTTACAATAACTATGAACTAGCTTAAAAGGAAATTACAAAAATAATCCCACTTAAAATAGCAACAAAAAGAATAAAATACTTAGGACAAAGTTTAGTTAAGGAGTTAAATTCATGTATACTAAAAACTATAAAAAACTGATGAAAGAAATTAAAAAAGACACAAACAATGGAACAACATCCTGTGTTCATGGATTTGAAGACTTAACATTGTTAAAATGTCTATACTACCTGAGCAATCTACATATTCAGCGCAATCCCCATAGAAACCCCAACGACATTTTTAACAGAAATTTTTTTTTAATTCTAAAATTCATATGGAACCACAAAAGACCACAAATAGCCAAGTCAATCTTGAGAAAGAAGAACAAAACTAGAAGTACCACACTTCCTGACTTCAAAACATATTTTAAAAAACCCCACAGTAATGAAAACACTACAGAAATGGCATAAAGACAGATCTAATGGCTATACAATTTCCTAAGGATTTAGATAAACTGACACAAGAATTCAAATGATTTCTATTTTTTTTTAAGTTTATTTATTTTGAGAGAGACAGAGAGAGGGGGGGGAGAGAGAGAGAATCCCAAGCAGGCTCCATACTGTTAGTGCAGAGCCTGATGTGGGACTCAAACTTACAAACCACGAGATCATGATCTGAGCTGAAATCAAGAGTCAGACGCTTAACTGACTGAGCCACCCAGGCACCCCTAGAATGATTTCTGCTATAGAGTAAGCACAAAGTAAGTGTTTGCAATTATAGTAACAAAGTTGTTATGAGTATTAGGTTTTCAGATTTTCCTTCATTTAAGAAGTTATTAAGCACTTACCATGTGCTAGGCACTGTTTCACTCTCTGGAAACAGAGTGGGAGATAAAAATGACAAAAAACCCTCACCCTCATGGAGCTCAACTTCATGAATTTCCCTCATACCACATTACTGTTTAAATGTTTCGGTCTTTTGGGGCACCTGGATGGCTCAGTTGGCTAAGCGGCCAACTTCAGCTCAGGTCATGATCTCATGGTTCGTGAGTTAAAGCCCCACATCAGGCTCTATGCTGACAGTTCAGAGCCTGCTTAGGATACTCTGTCTCCCTCTCTCTGCCCTACGCCAGCTCTCTCTCTTTCTCAAAATACATAAATAAAGATTAATTTTTTTAACGTTTCTGTCTTTCAGTACACGTAAATTCATATTTAAATGAATATAAACTGTAATCCACCCTTTGGGTTGCAAGACAAGAAATAAAGGCTTGTTGGTGCAAATTACTGCTCTACCCATAGACTTTTGCCACCTGTTAAACCAGCACTTGTAGTATTTGCCAGATAAGGATATGCTTCAATCTTGGTATCATTCTTGACACTCTCTCCCCTAAAACCTACCACAGCAAGCCTGACCCTCAAAATATATCCACGGTGATTAATGTTCCAGCTTAACAGTATGACTTAGTATTATTCAGTGATACACAATTGTCTTGTACAATGAACCATTCTGAAACTCATACTGAAATAAAAGAAATGTTCCCAATATTTTGAAAAAAATTAAATGAAATGGATAATCTAGGAATTATAAATGCCAAAATAACCCCAAAAGAAATAGAAAATATACAAATACCAGTAACAATGTAGGAAACTAGACTGTGTCAGGGAGAAAGAACAATAACAATCCTATGTCATGAAGGATAACAAGGCCAGGTGAGTCTGCAGGAAAATCTTTACTGGATATTCAGGGAACTTAGAAGTCCTGTCTTAAACAAATGTCTCAAAGAACCCCAAAATAAGAGAAAGCTAATTGCATCATTTCATGTGACTAATATAACCTTAATAACAAAACTGAGTAAGAACAGGGACGCCTGGGTAGCTCAGTCAGTTAAGCAGCCGACTTCGGCTCAGGTGGGGATCTTGCAGTTCGTGGGTTCGAGCCCCGTGTTGGGTTCTGTGCTGACAGCTCAGAGCCTGGAGCCTGCTTTGGATTCTGTGTGTGTGTGTCTCTCTCTCTCTCTGCCTCTCCCTTGCTCATGTGCTCCCTCTCTTGCTCGCTTGCTCACTGTCTCTCTCTCAAAAAGAAGTAAACATTAAGAAAATTTAAAAATGGGGAGCCTGGGTGGCTCAGTTGGTTGAGCATCCAACTTTGGCTCAGGTCATGATCTCACGGTTTGTGGGTTCAGGCCCCCGCCTAGGGCTCTGTATTGACAACTCAGAGCCTGGAGCCTACTTCAGATTCTGTGTCTCCCTTTCTCTCTGCCCCTCCCCGTCTTGCGTGTGTACACGCAAGCACTCTCTCCCTCTCTTTCTCTCAAAAATGAACATTAAAAAAATTTTTTAATAAAAAAATTAAAATTAAAAAAAAACTGAGAACAGTAAGAGAAAAGAAAACAATTACAAACATCAGCATAAAAATCCTAAATAAACTTCTAGCAAAGATAATTTAGCATTGGAGAAAAAAATGTCTGACTAGGCATAATAAAAATATAAAAACTTTCTCATTACCTAAGAGAGTAAACATGTTTATGACTTGTAGCCCCTGCCGGGGCCTCTGCTGTGAAACATACTGAAGGAAGAATCCTCACGCCTACTGCCCGCTGGTCTCTGTCCTTGTGTACTGCTGCTCACCCGAGAGTTTCTAGTCATCTCTGGACTAGTGTGCTCACCCTCTGGAGATACAAAACATCACAGTTATTTGAGATTCCTTGTGCAAATGAGTAGAATAATCCTCTGACTACCAAGTATCGGACAGTCTCCTGGGCAGGAAAGCAGTGCTTTTTCCATCGGAGTAATTTATACAGTCTATTTAGCAATAGCCCCTTAGAATTTCACTTCCTGATGAAAGTAAACTCCAATCTGGGAAATGGTCCCCTGCCGCAGCTCCACAGTTCAATTAGCCCCATCCCCCTCTCTCCCTCAAGTTTAGACACCCTCATCATCCCTTCAACTCTAACAGCTTATCTCCTTAACCTGAACCCCGACTCCAAATCCTGACACTAACTGCTGACCCACACCATGCTCCTGAGTCCCCCAACCTACCATCAATATCACATTTTCACACTGTAGACACACACGGTGTAAAAATGCCCACAGTGCTAAAATTTTGTTTCATTAAAAAAAAAAAAAACTGCAGGAGAAAGAAATCCAGAGGCCACTGTTGAAAACTTTAAAGACTTGGTTATTTAAAATCCTCTAGGCCAGGACTCAGTTTGCAATACTTTAATACAATAAACTAATGTGAATACTGCTTTTTCTTAAAAGAGGCTTTTCCTCACATTTTTGAAATTTTAAAATCAACAAAGTTTTAAAGTAGCCTTCCTAACCTCTGATTTTAATGTTGTAACCTCCTGGTTTGAAGAAGAAATATAATGGTCTACAATTCAGTTCTCTTAAGTCCCATGCCAGTTTTGGCAGACACTGTTAGTTGGTTCCCCCCGCTGTTCTCACTCTCTTACCTTTCCTCAGTCTTGGTTCAAGTATCTACTCTCCTTCACAGGGCCATGTGTTTGGGGAATCAGCCCCCAAGCGATCGTTCTTGATTGGAATGGACCCACAGTGGCGGTACCATTTCCTCTGGATGCGGACTTGTTGCAGAATTATGGTCAACAAAATGGTGAGAGGAAGTCTTCTGAGTGGCAAACAAGAACATGACTTCAGAAGTGTTTCCTGGTTTGTTTGTTTGTTTGTTTGTTTGTTTGTTTTGGTGACCAAAGAAGGTCAAGGAATCTTTCTCTGGATATTGTGTTTGGATGTGACACTTGGAACTATGGCATCCATCTTACAATCATGAGAGGAATTAACCTGAGGACCTCCTTGAAACGGGAAAGATGGCAAAACAGATACTGGAAAAACCTGATCCTTAAAGGTATCATTGAGTCTGTGAATTAACCAACCTTGGAAAGGTCTTTTTGGTCAGTGAAATAAAATGCTTCCTACTTTTGAAATTTCTTTGAGTTTACTTTTGTTCTACCTGCCATCAAAGGCAGTCGAAATGATACAGCAGTTTTAGAATGGAAATCTTATTCTGCCTTCCACTCATCTGTGCTTACAGATTACAGAATTAAGGATATATGTTAGTTTTCATTCAAGAATGTTTGAAATACATTATTTGAATTTTCATTTAGATAATTTCGTTTTTATTCAATAGGAGCAAGAAGAACTTGAGGTCCATAAAAAGAGGCATGATTAATAACCCTGCCTGATGTTGGACTATCTCCACAAAGCAGGCCAGGGAAATTCCCTCTGGATAGTTCAGGTTTTATCTATTCCTTTCTCAGTAACTCACTATCAAAGACAGAATTCTTGATTAAAAAATAAAAATGGATTCTGCCTTTAACAAGATCAGAGGCACTAGCTAAAAATGATGCCAGGAACATCCAAAGCAAATGAACACTATTTAGATGTATGGTTCACCAGAAAAATAGGAATAAAGAAGAGTTCGGCATGTTTATTCCCAACTTTTAAAAAACTCGTAATGGAAAATAAAACCATTAAAGTAAGATCAAATTTAGAGGCTGCAGAACGCCATCTTTTTTTCATCTCAGCTTAGAACACTAAATAAAAAATGACAATTACATTTGCCTGTGCTTATCTCAGAGACAGCCAAGTAATGTGACTGGATGCAAGCTTATTCACTCTCATGAATGTAAATCTAAGATTTAGAGATATTGTACTGTCTTGGGCATTTGTCTCCTCTTACGGTGGTAGTCTATTCAATTTAACCGACTCATACCTAATATCTGCTGCAGTCAAGTCTAGGTACTAAGATTTTGAGAGGCAGCGTGGAGGATAGAAATGAGACAGGGACAAACAAGGCAACTGATGGGTGAGAAAAATAGTTCAAAGTTGTCTGCAATTGAATCAGAATGTTAGTTTGTGATGCTCTTTAATGCTGTCTCTAAACAAGACATCAAAGGGCAAAGAGAAAAGAGAACAAGTGGTTGTCTTCAGCAGGGCAAGGAAGAAAAATTTCCGAGAAAAGGTAACATTTAAACCTGGGGAAAATATGCAGGGTTCTAATATGTAAAACCTGGGGTGGGGTCTTTTCTTGCATGAAGAAACAGGTGAAAGCCTATAATTGGGAAAAATATTCACCAGTGAGAAATATTTTTTAAGTTTATTTATTTTTTGAGAGAGAGAGAGAGAGAAAGAGAACAAGCAGGGGAGGGGCAGAGAGAGAGGGAGGGAGAGAGAGTCTTGAGCAGGCACAGACCCCAATGCAGGGCTCAAACTCACAAACCACAAGATCATGAGCTGAACTGAAACCAAGAGTCAGATGTTTGACTGAGCCACCCAGGCGCCCCTCCAACAAGAAATATTTTAAAACCCAACACCCAATCTGTACTCCAAACCAGAAACTCTCCCTACAGAGTTCTCCCTAGGGATCAAGGCAACAGGATTTTATAAAACCCTAGGTGACTGCAAAGTACAACCAAGACCAAGAGTCTTCAGAATATAAAAACCTCCCTGATCGATTCTCTACTGTCTTCTCAGCACTCATCACCTAGTACTCACTGTGCTCTGCACAGATGGGCTTGCTTTCTGCTCCACACTAAGCTTTTATGTCCCTTCCTCACAGCTTCACATGCCCTACTCCTTGGGCCTAGAATGTTTTCCCTCCCCAACACTCCTTCCCCGGCTCATTCTACTAGTCTATACTTTTGTGAATGTATTCTTAACTCCTGAATCAAATTTAGATCCTGCTGTCAAGTACCCATAGTTTCCCATTCAGTACCTTCTTAGTTCTTATCACATGTTATAATTATAAATATATCTGTGTGATCATTGGTTCAAATCTTTCTTGCGCATAACTCTAAGAACTGTGAGAGTGGGGAGTAGGTGAGTTTCATTCACTCTTTTGTCAACAATTTCTAAAACCATGTCTAGGGGGTAGTCAGTGTTGAAGTAAAATTTATGGTGTGAGATAATACATTAATGAACCCATGAAAGAATGAACTGGATATTTTAGGGCACATGAGGAGACACGCAAACTATTAACCATGGAATGCATGTAGACGTTTGGTCAGAACTTCCCTCCTCCCCTGGGAAGATATATTACTCAGCCCCTTCTTCACTCTCCCTTGCTTTTTCTTCTTCACAGCAGTTATCACCATTGACATATTTATATCTTTTGCATATCATCTATCTCTTTGTATTAGAAATTTTAAGCCTGTAAGAAAAGACCTTGCCTTGTTGTTTACTGCTGCATCTCCGGTATCCCAGAACAGTGCCTAGCACATACTAGGTGTTCAATAAATATTCATTAAATAAATTATGTGGTGCGTGTGTGTCTGAACAAGTGAGGGAGAGTATGTTAGAGTGAACAATCACTCAGGTTTGTCTGGAACTGATGTGAGACTTTCGCAACTAAACCCTGGAGAGTCCAGGCAAAGTAGAATGAGCTGGTCACCTTTGACTGGATGTTGGTATGGGTTGGGAGATTAGACTGGGAAAAAAGGAAGGGTCCAGAATAAATCCAGGGTATGCAGAACGTAGAAGGTCTTGGACTCGCATGTGTATACGTGTTTTGTGGGAGGATACTGATTAGACTATGAGAATACACACGATGCATTAGATTAGATGAGTAGACGGAGGAGACAGGTTCTTTTGAGGAAATTCTTTCAACGGCCCAGGAAATGGTAATGAGAATCCAGGCAAGAAAAAGGGGGTAGAAGGCAGAGGAGATACACCAGGAAATGAGATAAGCAATGGCTGAAGGTCACGGCTGAAGGAGGGAAAATTCTTTGATGAGTGACTTCTGCCTTCTGCGATTGGGCTGGGGAGGACAACGAGATCTAGTAACTTTGCAGATACACTGTAATGCTCAGCTCTGGGAGGTTTGGTGATTTATCTGAGTCGTGAAAAACTGGAAGTGTCACACTGGCAGTGTTCAAGAGTGACTCAGGTACCTGAGCAGGGCTAGGTTGAGATTTCCTTAGAGGCAATTACTGATCTATCTCTTGGCAATACACAGGATGCTGAGAAAGATATGCCTACTGAGTGTGTGGGCTTTTTTCCCTCTATGTTGCTGATTTATTCAAGGCAATTTCCCATTGCCAGCTCTACAACAAATGAAATTCATTTTATACTTTTTTTTTTTTTGGTAACAAGAAATGCAGATTATGTGATTGATAACATTCAAAGAAAGTACTGACAATTGCCCTATCCAACAAGGTTACCTGGTTACTTGAATACTTTCAAATATCCTCTTCTTATGCAGTACAACTTCAAAAAAGCAGAATCCACCGATCATAAAAATTGCTTCAGGTTGCCTTTACCTCTCACCAATAGGTTTCCTCTCGATGTTGTATTTCTGTAAGAAAAATGAAATTTCTCTTTAAGAAAACACTACTATGTAATCAAAGAGTTGTGTACATATTATATACATGTATCATTATACACACACATACAGTGTGTATACATTTGTGTGTAAATATGTATGCATGTACACCTGAAAAGAGAAATGAAGAAATGTCATATTTGGGTTTCCAAAATATGTTAGATTACATTAATGGCTCCAATTCCTTTTTCCTCTTTGATCCCAGGCCATTTTCCATGTGACTTTGTAGTTCCCTCTGTGAAAGACTTGAAGTCTATTCCCCCACCTTTGATTTCACATTAGATGATAGGATTTGCCTTTGGCTAGTAGAACGATAGCACAATTTATGTGTGCAAAGTTTAAAACTGTGAAAATTATAAAAGCTCTTTTATAACTGGCCTTACTCTCTGGCACTTCTGCCACTATCATGAGAAAACATGCCCAGATTAGCCTATTGACCTCAGGAGGGGAATGACCGACAAATGAAAAATGATTTCATCTTTTGGATGAAAGATGGAGATGAGCTATCCCAGCAAAATCACAGAAGTGAACCTACAGCCTACCTATCCACAGACATGTGGGAAATAAATTCTTATTATTATATGTCACTAAGATATTGGTGGTTGATCATTACGGTGCATACTGTTGTAACAGGTGACCACTCAAGGAAACTAAATACAGTGGTTTTAAGAGTGAGCTATTAATTTGTACCAACCAAATAACTATGCCTAACTCTAGATATTTAAAATTCATATGAAAGAAAAGAATAAGCAGTAGTTTACTTTTATTTTCATGTATCAACTATATTTTATAGAAACACAAGTAAGTTCCTAAATGTATTTCTTGACAGCTTAGAGTATTACAACGCATGACAAATTCAATTTATTTGGAGGAAAACATTATAGAAAAGGTTTTTGTGAAGGATTTTATTTTTAAAAAAATAGGATGTTTGATAACAAAATGCCTAGGAGCCAGTTCCCTCTACATAATTAATTTGATTACCAGGTATGTGTCAACAAAACCCCTTATCTCTGTGTCAGGAGTTTCCTTTTCCTCCTTCCCCTTTACTCCTTTCTCGGCTGATCTCAATCAAGTATGAGTCCCAACAGGGTTGTAAATCCCCACTTCAATTACTAAAGTATGGTATGTGTCAACAAGACCCCATAGTGGCAAGGATAGTGATGGCTGAAGGAAAAGACCAAGTGGTAAAAAAATAAAGAGAAACCTCCACGTGATTACCCTGTCAGTTCTTCTCATAAATCAGGACTCCTAAGTCTCCCTGTTCGTTTCAACTTCATATTCTTTACCTTATTTCACTCTTCCTTCTCTAACCCCTGTTGCTCCTATTTTGGCCCCTTATTTTTCTTCACCTCGTGCTTCTTTAGTCCTTATCTGTGTCAGGGAAACTATCGTCTGAGGCTTACAACTGGGGAGAAGATGAGTGTGCTCTCCTGTAGTGGATACTGATGCATTTTTAAAATGGCACTCAAATTTACTTTCCCATAGATAACCACAGATTCCTAACTATTATCCAGATACTAATTAGCTATTTTCTCATTAAGTCAGAAATCCAAAAGGTATAAAAGTAACACTTTCAGATATGTAGGTATAAAAGTAACACACTCGGATATGTTGTTTCTGATATGCTATGAAAATGGTGCCCAGAATATTGCAAAGTCAAAGGCTAAGAAATGAAAAGAAATAATAGCTCTTTGTGAAAATCCAGGTGACTCACATTCCTAGCACAGACAGGGAGGTGCCCGAGGTTCAATATGTACCCCAGCCCCAAGTGTACATGAAACTTCTTGATCATACTTGAAGGTTGAACAAAATTAAATGTTGAGATTTTTTGTGTGTGAGGACAATCTTTACCCCTCTTAGCCGACACCATTCAGCGATTACTAGACTGGTTAGGGTTGTAAGCTATATAATACAGACAACAGGAAATATATCGGCTTCTATTTAAATATAAGTGTTATAAGAGAATGTTAAATGAAATCTAAAAAGGGACAAAATATTCTTCTGTTACAAATTCTTACATCCCTACACATCCTATTAGAGATCAGGCAAAACACCAAGTTCAAAAAATTCATCGGTTCCAATTAAATTTGCATTAGTGACATCCACATTTATCAAAGTGAATTCTTCTTACTACAGCTATCATCTCCTACTCTCTTCTTCCTCATTATATTAAGCTGAATATCAGTATGCAGCCAATATGCCCTGTCTACTGTCAAATGTGCATTTCAATGAAAGCCTTACAAACTATGAGAAATAGACAAAAGAAACCACCTTTGTAGGTCCATGACATATCCATCCTTGTATAATCCCCTATTCTCAGACTTAACTGGGATCTAAAATATGGGTTGGAATTCAAGATTACATAACTGGTTAGTCCACATGTAAGATTTAGGAGTTTCCAATTTTAAGTTGGTTTTTGTGAAAAACTGTTCTTCTTTCTTACTGTGACCTCTATTGATAGGCCAATCCAAAATCAAATCTCCTTATGCATGAGGAAAGCTACAAATACATGTTTTGATGCCAGAGAAAATCAGAGACCTTGAGTTCCCTAAGTTCAAAAGTCATTTGAGGGGGCTTTTGTCATTAATCTCTCTGGTGAGTCACATTTTCCAAGACCTTTCAGACACGGGAAACTCCTAACATAGGGAGTCCCCATATGCCACTCTTGAAGAGAGCTCTAAAATGTTCCTCCATGAATTGTGGAGACTGTCATGCTTCCTAGAATAGCTCCACATTCCTAGGTAGCTGATTTGCCTGGTACTTCTCCCTTGGTGCTACTTCTTAGGAACAGCTCCTGGGAGAGCACTCACTGAGATGGCAGTCGCAGTCACCATGTTGGGACTGCCTTCCAAGCAATTCTTCAAAATCTTGTATCGTTGCAGTTGGAAGTCTTGGGTGATACCATACAGTATCATCACATCATTTACTCTTGGCTTCTCTCCTCTCTTTCTCTGATTTTTGATGTGGCAAAGGTCCATTTTCTCAAGCTCAGGATGGGATGAAGACTTCAGGTATACTTGGCAAAGGTTAGAATTCCTAGAGACTAAAATTATATTCCCTTATTCATCTGGGTAAAAATACAAACTTGGGTAGATGGGGAACATGGATGCCACTTCCACTGTCCTAAGGGACCCAGATCCCTTAGGTTACATCTCTGATGTAACCACCAGAATCCTATAGTCATCAAGACAGAAAGGTAACCAGATTGATCCTCAGCTATACTGACAGTTTTTGGGAAAAGGCTGAATTGCATGTTACTTTTCAAATGTTATGAAAATTTTAAAGCCTGAGGCTTTTAAAAAAAAATTCTTCAATTTAAGTCCAGATCTTTGCAACCCCATACCAAATCTGACTTTAGAATATTAATCTGAGTTGGCAGGGAAATAGGGAAGTAGGGAGGGGGATTTATCACCTCGGGGAAGAATGAATATTATGTGTACAAAGTTTGATGCATAAGGCACTGCATACGGATAAGGAATTTTTAATAAGTTCTGAAGCTGATCGTAAGATCAAAAACCATCATACTACTTTAGTTGCCTTATCACCCTGCCCTTTCAAGCATTTACCTATCACCCTTAATGCTGTCAATTTTCATTTGAGATGGGATAGGTGTTAGCAATGGGACTGAAGTTTAAACTTAGTTGCCATGATCTTCAATATTAAGTTTCCTTATTTTGCAGTACTCTCAACCCAAACCTACTTAATTTAGACAGATTGTGATCCAAGAGACCCTGTGTTCCACCTGGGTAATATTATTTATATCTCTAAATAATCAAAATGTTCCTGGCTTTAAGGAGAACAAGAGATGGCTCTATGTAATTGAGGTCAAATAAACTCTAAAATTAAAAACAGAAGGCAATAGGAACCTCACTACATATTGGAGGTGCACTGTGTCCCTAGGGAGAAAGATTCAATATTGTTTAGATGTCAGTTATCCACAAATTGATCTATAGAAAAAGAGTGAAACAGAAGAATTCATTCTCCAGGCAAGACTATATTGCAGGCAATAATGTTGAAGGATCCTGGTTTACTTTGATATATCATCAAGGTGATTCAGTAGGGCACTATGCTCTCACAATCATACGTCACCAACAGGCATCTTAGAATTTGTGTTCAAAACTCGAGATCCCCATGCAGTAGATTACATCATTAGCTCCAAAGCTTCACTCTTCCTGGGATCCAAAACCCATGCCATGTGACTTTGCAGTTCCTTTCCCGCAGGTGTATGAGTCAGCAGAGCAGATCCATGAGAATAAATGATTGCTGTTCTAAACCCGTGAACTTCAGGATGGTGTGTTATGCAACACCATTACAGCTCTGTTTAGCTAACTGATATACCCCCACAGAGAATGCCTACATAGGACAACTTCTGCTTATATTAAAAGGAGTGGGTTTCTTTTAAACACATTTGTGTCTAACATTGTGAACAAAGATGTTATGTGGAATAAAAGACAAATTCCTGTCCTTGATGGACCTTTAATCTGCAGGTAAACATCTTTCCTAACCTAATCAATACCTACACCGAGGAGGCAGTTTTCTGTGCTAGTTCATTGTGATGGCTCACGAATACTGCTGTCTGGTTGTTTTAAATATTTCAATTAGTTATCCACTTTACTGTACTTCTGCCCCGAGGCTTAAAGCTAACAGCATAATTTAAAGAGAACGAAAAAAAGACACTAAAACATTACTCTTGCTGAAGCAATGATGGAGATCATCATAACCGTGTCAAGGACATTTCTGTCTGGTAGTGTGAATTCTAACCATACAGCCTCAAGGCAGTTGGAACAACCCTGGAGAGGAAAGCAATTCTCATGCAATGTTTATCAGTGAGCACTTTTCTTTCACAAACTTTCTCTGCCAATGTCCTGTGTCTAAAAAATTAGCTCTTTTTTCAAAAGCATCACTTGCCCTCTATAACTTACATAACCAAAGTTGAGGAGGTTTTTAAATACCCAAAATACTGGGGTGCCTGGGTGGCTCAGTCAGTTAAGTGGCCGACTTTGGCTCAGGTCATGGTCTCACGGCTCAAGGGTTCAAGCCACGTGTCGGGCACTGTGCTGACAGCTCAGAGCCTGGAGCCTGCTTCAGAATCTGTGTCTCCCTCTCTCTCTGCCCCTCCCCTGCTCATGCTCTGTCTCTCTCTCAAAAATAAATTTAAAAACATTTAAAAAATTGCTTTCATAAGTTCCCAAGATATTTTTTCTTCAGAATTCAAAACTTGTGAGGCCAATGAATTGGTCAATAACCTGGGCAACATTAATTTGTTGAAGTGTAATTAACATAAAACAAAGAGATCCTAACTATTCAGTTTGATGAGTTTTTACCATTGCATACGTCCATATCATGAACATTTGAAACAAAATATACAATGTTTCTATTATCCCAGAAAATCCTCCTCTGTCCCTTTAAAGACCATCATCCCATGATTTCAATCAACATAGCTTACTTTTGCCTGCTCTTGGACTTCATATAAATGAAATAATAGAGTGCGTGTTCTTTTGTCTCTGGCTTTATTTTGCTCAACTTAATGTTTTTGTTTTAGATTCATCCATGTTTTTGTCTTTCAGTAATTTCCTCCTTTTATACTGCTGAACCAGTATGCCATTATAGAAATTTACTATAATATGCTTATCCATTCTCCTGGAGAGATGTACTTGAGTTCTTCCAGACTCTATCATGAAAAAGCTGCTATTAACATTCTTTTTTCAAATCATTCTGTGCATATAATTTTCATTGTGTGTGTATGTGTGTGCACATACACAGATATCTAAAAGTCAAATTTTGATTGAGAATGTGTTGAATTTATAAATTTAGAGAGAAAAGACATTTCAAAACTATTCATTCTCTAAGCCTATTTTTTGTTCCACTTTCATTTCTCTCAACCTGTGCAAGACATACATGTCTAATCATTAAATATAACCTGCAATTTTATTGTTTATGACCTTGTGGATTTTTTAAAATTTAATTTTCCAAATGTTTATTTATAGTACATAAAAATACAATGGCTATATATAATGAGCTTATATACTGTTTCTTTACTAAATTAACATATCAGTTCTATGAATTCTCTTGAAGATTCTGTAGTGTTTTCCTATGTATACAATTTCATCATCTGTAAACAATGACAGTTTTTCTTTATTTTTAATTATTATGCCTTGTGATTTCTTTTTATCATCTCATTATGGTGGGTAAGATGTCTAACACAATGCTAAATGGAAATAGGGAAAGCAGATACCCATGCTTTGCTCCCTATCCGAGGGAGAAAATATTTCATCTTTCATCATTAAGTGTTATGCTACTTGTGGGCTTTTCATAGCTGCCCTTTATCAGGTTAAGGACATTTCCTTCTATTTCTAGTTACCAGAGGGTGTTTTAATCATAAATGTCTATTGAATTTTATCATGTTTTTTGGCATCTTTTTTCTGATGATTATATGGGCTGTCTCCTTTATTTGGCAATATGGTGCCTATACTGATTTATTTCTAAATGTCAAACCAACTATGCACTCTTAGGATCAGAACAATGAATATTATTAGGCATAAGAAGGACATTAGCTATTAACAAAGAAGGCAATCCATCCAGAATTATGAATTCCAAACTGGCATGTACCTAACAACAGAACCTTAAAATTATCAACCAACCTGAATTGATATTTTTAAAACTCTCCACCCCAAAACAGTAAAATATACATTCTATTTGTGTTATTATTTTGTATATTTAATGCATTTTACTTTTTTCTATCAAGAACAAGAAAACGTGAATCCAATGATAGATTTTGTCTCATATATTTTATGTGAATAATGAACATTTTATGGAACCAATCTGAAAATTAAAAATATACCTAAGCAAGCTAAAGATTATATGAAATATCCCTGTATTATTTTGTACAACTCATGCATATACACAGCTATTCCAAAATTGAGAGTTCAGTTAGAAAGCTTAGAAAACTCTACACCATTCTAAAGTGGCTAGAGCATGTCATATTGCAACCACCAGTGTATTAACTTCTCCACATCTTTGCCAGCATTTGGTGCTGTGACATTTTTCTGTAATTTTAGCCATTCTGCAAGGTGTGTAATGATATATTATTGTGGTTTAATTTACATTTCCCTAGTGACTAAAGATGTTGAACATCTCTTCCTGTCCTTTATTTGCTATCGACATTATATTCTTCACTGAAATGTCTCATCATGTCTTTCGCTCATATTCTGACCAAACTGTTTGCTTTTTAACCATTGAGTTCTAAGTTCTTTATATATTCTAGGTACTAGACCTTTTTCAGAAAAGTGATTGGCAAATGTTCTCTCCAACTCCAAAGCTTATCTTTTAATCATATTAACAGGGTCTTTCACAAACCAAAAGTTTTTAGTTTTAATTAAGTACAACTTACTGATCTAATTGTCCTTTTATGGATCATACCTTTGGTATCAAATCTAAAAATGCTTTGCCTAGTCTTAAATCCTAAAGGTTTTCTATGATTTCTTCTCCTAGAAGTTTTATAGTTTTATATTTTATATTAGGTCTATGATTCATTTTTTGTTAAGTTTTGTTTAAGACTTAGATCCTCCCCCTCCCGCCCCCCACTCATGGAAGCCCAATTTAGTTGGGTATATTTGTGTTGGTTTATTTATGGATTCTCTATTTTGTTCCATTAATTATGTGACCTATAGCCTTGATCACTGTACTTACATATAGTAAGTTTCAAAATAGGCTGATTTCTCCCAAGTTTTTTTTTTTTCTGAGTGGTCTTAGATATTCTAGTACTTTCACCTTTCCATATACATTTTAGAATCTTCCTGGGATTTTGATAGGAATTGCCTTAAACCTTTATATCAATTTGGGGAGAATGGACTTCTTTGCTATTCTGAGCCTTCCAATCTCTGGATATGGTATGTCTCTCCTTTTATTTACATCCTTGAGTTCTTTCACAAACAATGTGTTGGTGTAAGCATACGAGTCCTGGATAGGTTTTATTCAGTTTTCAACTAAGTATTTCTTTTTTTTTTTTTTTTGAGCACTCACAAATGGGATTCTATTTTTTAATTTCAAGGTTTAAATGTTCATTTCTAGTATAAAGAAATGGGATTGATTTTTCTGTGTTTATCTTGTATCTCATGAACTTGTTGAACTCATTTATTAGTTCTAGGAAGATTCTCTTTTAGTAACTTTAGATATAGACAATCATATCATCTGCAAATATAGTTTTATTTCTTCATTTCTTATCTCTATGCCTTTTATTTCCACTTCTTGTCTTGTTGCACTAGCCAGAACTTCCATCACCCTGTTGAATAAGAGTGGGGAGAATGGACATCCTTGCTTTTTTACCAATGCTTAACAGGAAAGCATTTAATATTTTGCCATTAAGTATGTTAACTGTCAGTTTTTACTACATACTCTACCAAGTTGAGAAAGCACTCCTCTATTCCTAGTTTGCTAAGAGCGTTTATCATAAATGAGCAATGATTTTTGTCAAATGCTTCTTCTGCACTGACTTATATAATTGTCATTTTTCTTTAGCCTGAATTTCATTAGTTCATTTTTTTAAATAGATTTTAAGTCTATTAAATCTATTTGAGCCCCACCCAAAGTGGGGCTCAAACTCACAAACCCAAGATCAAGAGTCACATGCTCTAGTGACTGAGCCAGCCAGGCACCTCTACACTGATTTAAAAAAAATGTTTATTTATTTTGAGAGAGAGACAGGGGATGCGGAGAGAGAGGGAGGACACGTGTAGGGTAAGGGCAGAGAGAGGGAAACAGGGAGAAAAAAGAGACAGAGAGGCGGCGGGGGGCGGGGAGCAGAGAATCCTCAGTGGGCTCCATGCTGACAGCAGAGAGCCTGATGTAGGGCTTCAACTCACGAACCATGAGATCATGACCTGAGCCAAAGTCGGATGTTTAACTGACTGAGCCACCCAGGCGCCCCCTTCTTTTCTGATATACACATTTAGTACTAGAAGATTCCCCCTGAGCATTGCTTTTGCTGTGTCCCACAAATTTTCAAGTGCTGCATTTTCATTTGTGTTCGGTTTATCCATTTTTTATCACCCATGATAGATACTTTGACCTATGGATAATTTAGAAGTGTGCTGCTCAGTTTTCATGTATTTAGAGACTTTCCTGTTATCTTTCTGTTATTCTTTTTTAATGGCACTGTGGTCAAAGAACACATGATTTCAATTCTTTTAAATTTGCTGATGTTTGTTTTATGGTCCCAAATATAATCTATAGAGATATATGCTCCATGAAGACTTGAAAAGAATATATATATTTTGCCATTGTTGTGTTCAGTTTTATATAAATGTCAATCAGATCCTGTTTGTTTCTGGTATTATTGAACTCTTTTATATCCTTGTTGATTTTATGTGTAGTCATTTTACACATTTTTGAGAAAAAGAAGTCTCCAATTATAAATGTGTTTTGTTTCTTTCTCCTTTCAGTTCTATCACTTACTGCTTCAAATGTATACTAATTTCCTATATTTTCTTATAACTCTGCATGTCAGAACTCCAAAATCTGTCTTCCTGGTCTGATCAAGATGTCAGCAGGATTGAGTTCCTTCAAGGCTCTAAAAGATGATCCATTTCCTTGCCCTTTCCAGCTTCTAGAGGCTTCCCTGATTACTTGGCTTGTGGTCTCCGTCAGCAATCACATCACTCTGACTGCTGGCTCCAGTATGACATCTCTGTATCTAACTTTGACTCTTCTGCCACCGTTTTTCCCTTATAAGGATCCACTGTGATTACATTGAGCCCACCTGGAAAACCAGAATAATCTCATTTAAAAGTTCCTAATTTCTCAATGTTTATACTAGCACTATCAACAATAGCCAAATTATGGAAAGAGCCCAAATGTCCATTGACTGATGAAAGGATAAAGAAGATGTGTATGTGTATATACACACATACATACACACAATCACATACATACAACGGAGTATCACTCAGTGATCGAAAAGAATGAAATCTTACCATTTGCAACAACCTGCATGGAACTAGAATGTATTACGCTAAGCAAAAAAGATGAGTATCATACGATTTCACTCATATGCGGAATTTAAGAAAAAAACAGATGAACACAGGGGGACGGAAGGAAAAATAAGATCAAAACAAAGAGGGAGACAAACCATAAGAGACTCTTAAAGGCAGAGAACAAACTGAGAGTTGCTGGAGGAGAGGTAGGCGATGGAATGGGCTAAATGGGTAATAGGTATTAAGGAGGCCACTTGTTGGGATGAGCATTGGGTATTATAGGCAAGTGATGAATCACTGGGTTCTATTCCTGAAACCATTACTACACTATACATTAAATAACTTGGACTTAAATTAAATAAATAAATACTCCTGGAGAAGAGAATAATGATAAGAAAAACAGTTCTTAATTTAACTGCCTTTGTAAAGTCCTTTTGGCCACATAAGGTAAGATGTTACCAGGTTATAGGCACTAGGACTTGGACCTCTTTGGGGGGCAATTATTCTGTCTATACAGTCCACCTTTTGACAAAGATACATGCCCATCCCACACAAAATACATTCACCCTAGCCCAAGGTCCCCAAAAGTATCAACCCATTACAGCATCAACTTAACTCCAAACTGTCCTCTAAGTCTTGCCAGCTTAAAGGTCCAAATTCTCAACATCTAAATCATCGAAATTAGTTATGGGTGAGACTGTGATTATAATTCACCCTGTGATATTTTTTATCTGCACCCATTAGCGTTTCCAGGTTACCACCTTTTCAGCTTCAACTGTGGGATGTATAAGGCAAAAAGAGAACCCGAAGTACCCACCACCCTGCCTTTCATCAGGTCCTGAGGTCCCTAGCAGATCTGCCTTCTTACTTCATTCTTCTAGAGTCTTCCTATGTTTATTTATACATAGAAGCTGGAGTTTTTTAGTTGAATTTAGTAGGAATAATAGGACAAGTAGATCTACTCCATATACTTGGAATTTTAAGTCCAGAAAGCATATTCATAAAAGTTACCCAAGATACTTTACATAGAACTATCTATTCTCGTGATTTTCCTGTCAAAGTCTATATAGCTATTTTTCTTCCCAACAAGGAGTTCTGGTTTGTTCCATTAGTCATCAGTATCTAAGTATATATTAAATTTTTGATCGATAGGATAAAAAACACTTTATCTCATCATAAGTACACTTCAGAGCATTTTGAAAAGGTAGATGGCAGGGAAATCATATTTAATTCATCCAGGTCTTTAATTTAAAGCATCTTGGTTAAGGGAGATCAAATTAATTTTTGAGAAATTTCTGTTATCTTTTGAATTTATCTAGAATTTATTCTGCAGATTAAGTTTTTAAAAATTATGGCCAATGCCAACTTACAGCTCCTCTAATCATTCATCATTAAATGAAAAAATGTAATAAAAATAGAATTACTGATAAAAGTAAGTGTCCCAATTTAGAGAGAAATGCCTTTTTTTCTTTTTTTTTAAGGGTTGGCACAAGTTAGGCACATAGGCTAGAGGAATAACCCTTATTTGGGCTCACATTCTAAGAACGGATGCGTGAGTCACAAAATTTAGCCAATTAGAGTATACTGGGCACAAATTATTCTTCTAGTTCTTTAGATACCGAGCATGTGCCAATTATTACAGAATATATTAAGGCTCAGGCATAGTGTCCTGTTGTGTGTCAAAAAGCAGAAGCAGTGAGAGAATTTATGAAAAACACATTTTAAATGTTAAAATTACAGATAAATATATTACCTAAAGCATTTTCCTTTAATTGTTTCGTTTTATTTTGAACAAGTCTTTAAACCTGCATAAATGTTGCATGAGTAATAAAATGAATTCCCAGATACTCTTCACCTAGACTCAGTGTTAACACTTTGCCACATCTGCTCTCCTCATATATGATAACAAATATTATATCTCATATTCAAAAGAATATGTTTATAGATTGTGCTATTATGGTACAATAAATTTGATTATTGTTATTTAGTAGTTGTGCCGAGTTATAGAATTCAGTCATTTGTCAGCACCATGATGCTTTACCCGTTAATACTTTCCCACACATAGCCTTAAGAAACAGCAGTACTAGCATCAAATTCAGGACTTTAATACTAATGCAATATTGTCATCTAATATATTGTGCATATGTACAGAGTCAAACTTTGCCATTTGTACTAATGACGTTCTTTTTTTTCCAACGTTTATTTATTTTTGGGACAGAGAGAGACAGAGCATGAACGGGGGAGGGGCAGAGAGAGAGGGAGACACAGAATCGGAAACAGGCTCCAGGCTCTGAGCCATCAGCCCAGAGCCTGACGCGGGACTCGAACTCACGGACCGCGAGATCGTGACCTGGCTGAAGTCGGACGCTTAACCGACTGCGCCACCCAGGCGCCCCTAATGACGTTCTTTATATCATTATTCCCTCATGGTACTGGACATTGTCCTAGATCACCACCGCATTTAGGTGTCATGTCTCTGCAGTCTCTTTTTATATAAAAAAGTTCCCCAGTACTACAGAATAGAACATAGACCAATTATTTTGTTGAACGACCCTCAATTTATGTTTACCTAATGCCGTGTCATGTGGAGATCCAGGTTATGCATTTATGTCAGGGACATTACACATATTTTGTCTTGTTTCCAGTGCTTCATATCAGGAGCTGCTTGAGGTCTGTTTTTCTCATTATTAGTGATGCTAACTTTGATTACTTGGAATGCATGTACCCCTCCAGTCTTTTCACTGTAAATTTCCTTTGTAATTAATGAGAAATTGGGGGGAAGATATTATTAGCCCAGGCAAATATGCCGTTACCCAAACTTTTAGCTAACAGCATTAACATCCATTGATGATCTTATCTGAAATGACCATCGTCTGTGTCAATTCCTCTATATTTATTAAGTTGGCATTTGTGTGTGTGTGTCTTAGTACGGACTAATGAACTCTCATTTTAAACAACAGGTTATATTTAATTTCTGTCATTCATTTTATGACTCATTTTTCCTAAATTTGGCTTAGCCTCAGCTCCTTCAGGCTGGCTTGTACATTTTGTTGAAATGTCATTATGTTTTTTTAAGTGCTTCCTTAATTTATGGCACAAGAAGATGGCCCAGATGCATCTTGTATTTTCCTTCCTCCAGCCCTGGAACCAGCCATTTCCCTTTTTAACATGGAATGGTACTTAGAAATGAGTATCTCAATACTAATTACCACATTGGAATTTCTCACTCAATTCAGTGCCATGTATTTTTTTGCCTTGCCTTCTCCCAATTCATGTTATATTTCTTTCATTCTAAAAATGAGAGATATTGGCTTCCTGAAACATCAATATTTTATTTTTTCATTACTGAAATACATATAAAATTGTTTCAGAATTGCTATACCCCTGTCACTATGGAAAACAAATTTACATCAAAGAGTTCAAGATTTCTTTCCAGTTCTTTTTTGTATTTAGATTGAAGGCATATCATCAAAGTACTGTGTTCCAAATTATTTTGGTTAGTTTTATTTTCCTTCACTGTAACTTATGTTATTCACATTAAAAACAGTTATATTTATTTGTTTCAATTTACTTTTAGTGTTTAATCTATCCTTGTTGATTCAATTTTATTTTCCAATATGTAATACATTAACAAACTCCCAAAAGTAAAAGCTGTACAAAAATATACTCAGAAAGCTGTCACTCCCTCTTGTATCCATTCCACCCTGATATTACCCACCCTCATAAATAACTAATCTCATGAGGTTTTGTTCCACATTCCTGTGATTCTTCTTGCAAAAATAAGCAGATACATTCTTACCCTCACCTCTATCTTACACGAAGGTATCATGTACTAAATGCTTTTTTGAACGTCAGGTTTTTTTCATGTAACAACATATCCTGAAAACCACACCATATCAATTCCTGGAGATATTCCTCATTCTTTTCTACAACCCCGTAATATTCCATTGTGTAGATGTACTATAAATAGTTTATTCAGTCATCTCCTGTGGATGGGAATTTAGTTGTTTCCAATATTTTACAATGGCAAATAATGCTGGGATCAATAACTTAATATATATTTATTTTTGTAGCGTTAGAGGTGTAAAATACTTTAAAATTTGGTTTACTTACAAGGTCTATAAGAGAAATATATCTTGGGTTGCTACTATTACAATTTTAAGAATTCCAAACCAGGGGCGCCTGGGTGGCGCAGTCGGTTAAGCGTCCGACTTCAGCCAGGTCACGATCTCGCGGTCCGTGAGTTCGAGCCCCGCGTCGGGCTCTGGGCTGATGGCTCAGAGCCTGGAGCCTGTTTCCGATTCTGTGTCTCCCTCTCTCTCTGCCCCTCCCCCGTTCATGCTCTCTCTCTGTCCCAAAAATAAATAAACGTTGAAAAAAAAATTAAAAAAAAAAAAAGAATTCCAAACCAAATAACCACGACAGTAACACTGCTCACGCATCTGCAATCCTAAATCTATCCAAAAATAGACAAGGAGGGGGCACCTGGGTGGTTCAGTCAGTTAAGCGTCCAACTCTTGGTTTCCGCTCAGGTCAGGCTCTCTGCTGTCAGCGTGAAGCCTGTTTCGGATCCTCTGTGTCCCTCTATGTCCCTTCCCCACTCATGTGCATGCTTGCATGCTCTCTCAGAAAAGAAATAAACATTAAAAAAAAAAACACAGACAAGGAGGAGTGAGGTATACGGAGACCAAAATATCAGCTTTATCACTAATGAGTCTGAAGTGAAGAAGCTGCTTGTGACAGAGGGTTTTGGTGCCTCAGGCCAAACCTCTTTGCCTCTAACTTCAGCTGCATCTCTTTTAAGTACCCTTTGTATCTTAACATCCCACCTCAATTACCCACGGTGTCTGCAAAGCCATTACTTACTTACTCAGCAATCCAGTACAGCAGCCAGGAGGTGTGAAAGTCCCTAGGGGTAAACCCTCAATGAACTAAGACAGGAATTGGTGGATAAAGGCTGCATGCTAGAGGGACAATTCTAAGTATACTCTACACAGTTTCTCAGAGGGCCACCGAAGAGATTGAACACATCATTTAACCAGTTCAATAACACGTTTCTTATTGATTTTTCTTCCTCCACTGTCCCATTATACTCATTCCTTCACTCCTGTTCCTGGAGTCCACTCCCAAATACGTTACCTGCACCCGAGTCCTTGTCTGAGACTCTGCTTTGGAAGAGAAACTGAAATAAGACACTTACTTGGACACACAGTAATTAAATGCAATACCAATGTTAGACTGATTTACGGGCCCAAGCAGGCCGTGCAGACCACTGTGATACCTATGATGCGGATTCCTATCCCAGTAAAATGTTTGGCATGGATGAGAACACAATGAGCGAAGCGCCTCACTTAGCCTAAAAGACACAAGACTGCTTTGCTCACGCACTGTTGTTTTCCCCCAATTCTGCCATCACAGAGTTTTTATCATAATGGATATTGTACTTTGTCAAATGATTTTTCTGCATCTATTGAAATGATCATATGGTTCTTATCCTTTCTCTTACTGATGTGATATATCACACTGATTGATTTGTAAATACTGAACCACGCTTGCAACCCAGGAATAAATCCCAGTTGATCACAGTGAACGATGTCCAACAGACACATGGAAAGATGCTCATCATCACTCATCATCAGGAAAATGCAAATCAAAACTACAATGAGATATCGCCTGGCAGCAGAGTGGCTAAAATCAACAACACAAGAAACAACAGGCGTTGGTGAGGATATAGATTAAAAACAACACTCATGCACTGCTGGTGGGAATACAAACTGGTACAGCCACTGTGGAAGATAGTATGGAGGTTCTTCAAAAAGGTAAAAATAAAACTACTTTGTGGTCCATCAATCACGCTACAGGGTATTTACCAAAGAATACAAGAACACTAATTCAAAGGGATACATGCACCCCTATGTTTATAGCAGCATTATTTATAATAGCCAAGATATGGAAGCAGCCTGAGTGACCATCAGTTAATGAATGGATAAAGAAGAAATGTAATATACATACAATGGAATATTATTCAGTCATAAGAACGAAAAAAAAGAAAGTTTGCCATTTGCAATGACATGGGTGGAGCTAGAGAGTATAATCCTAAATGAAGTCAATCAGAGAAAGACAAATACCATATGATTTCACTCACTCATATGTGGAACTTAAGAAACAAAACAAAGGAACAAAGGGGAAAAATAGAGACAGATCAAGAAACAAACTTTTTTTTAATGTTTACCTATTTTTGAGACACAGAGAGAGACAGAGCATGAGCAGGGGAAGGGCAGAGGGAGATACACACACAGAATGTGAAGCAGGCTCCAGGCTTTGAGCTGTCAGCACAGAGCCTGACGCGGGGCTTGAACTCACAAGCTGTGAGATCATGACCCGAGCTGAAGTTGGACACTTAACCAAATGAGCCACCCAGGAGCCCCGACAAACTGTGAATTATAGAGAACAAATTGATGGTTACCATAGGGGTGGGAGGGGCAGGATGGGTTAAATAGGTGATGGGGATTAAGGAGGGCACTTGTAATGAGCACCGGGTGATACATGGAATTGCTGAATCACTATATCATACACCTGAAACAAATATAATGCTGTGTGCTAACTGTACTGGAATTGAAATAAAAACTTAAAAAAGACCTGACAAACATGAACAAAATACTTAATGGTCTTAATTAATATAACTGAAGAAATCCTAAAAGGGTACTTGCAAATTGAATCCAGCAACACGTTAACAAACACAATCACATGTGATATGCTTTCTTAAAATAATGTAATGCGGTTCAGTATTAGAAAGGCTATGGATTATATCATTATGCCATAGAAAAATTATGGTTATTCAGTCGGAGGTTGAAGGGGCAATTGATGAAATTCCCATTCATGTTTTGAAAATTCAGAAAGCCGGAAGGTTATAAACATGATGGCACACAGATTTCTCATTTATACAGATTTATGTATTTATGTTTATCTATACATATTTTAATATATATTTTATGTCATGTATCTTTCATATATATTTCTTATGCTAAGTGGTAAAGCAATAAATGCCTTCCCTCTAGAGTCAAGAATATGAGAAATATGATCATTTTTATTACCTTTATTTAACACTACTTAAGTTTTAAGACCAGATATGGGTTATAAATCCAGAAAAAGAACAGACAACATCATCATTTTTTGAAAAATAGAACACTACCAGTCTTAGAAGTACAACAAAAAGTGAATGAAACATATTTAAATTATGAAAATAGCGATAAGAGACTGAGTTACATAATAAGTATACAAACTGCAAGCATGGCAGAAAAAAAACTAGTTAGAAGGTATAATGGAAAATCTATTGTCTTCAGATTTAAACAATAAAATATAAAGTGTCTAAGAGTAAACTAGATAAAATGAGCAGGACCTATGAGCAGAAAACTATAAAACTTGACTAAATACCATAACGAACACTTACATACATTGAAGAGAGACACCATGTTGTCGGTTACGAAGACTAAATATTTTAAAATTGCCAACTCTCTCCGAAGTATTTTCTAAATCAAATCTAACAGCAAGAAGCTAGGAATTTTTAGTTCAAATTTTGCAGAATGTTCGCTTAGATCAATCAGGAAGCAAGAATAAATAAGAAATATTTTTAAAGCAAGACTTGTGTAATCAGATACCACAGTGTGTTAAGTAGAGTAGTTAAACTCAGTGGTACTATTTTGGGAAAAGACAAATGAAACAACAAGGTAAAAATTCTAAGGGAAATGTGTATTTAATAACTCATGACGTTAATGTAAACCGAACCAATAAAGAAACAAAAGGCACTCTAATAAATAACGCTGAGGAAGCACTAATGCGGCAAAGTAGGTTGATCTCTACTTAACTGCAAGATAAATTACAAGCAAATGAATGATCTGCGATTTTGAATACAACCTTATAATTTCTAGAAAACTAGCATATTTCTCAGATCCAGTGGATCTTTTGCAGCTAAAGACAAAGAGAGAAACCAGTTTTTCTTTAAACATAAATACTTTTTTTTAGCTCCAGGACATTTTATTGTATTTTTATTTTAAAAGGACAGAGAACTAGAGATCAGCAGAAATGCTGTTAAAACTGCTGTTTGCTTAAAGTCGTTCATATTAATAAACAAGAGATTAAGTCTCTGAGTTGAATTTGACAAAATGAAATCACTGCCTTCTGATTTAACTTTCAGGGGTAAGACAGCAAAACCCAAGCATCAGACTTTCTTTTTCTGTCCATCAACACAAATAACAGTATCAATACAAATGATAGTATAAAGAAATAGACACATAGTTATGTCTCAGGTCTCACAACATGAGATACTATATTTAACTCCTAAAATAAATTCCCATTTTTTTCCTGGGATAGCAGATTAAGAGAAATGTTAACTCCCCCAACTTCAGGTAATTTAGTAACTGATTTTGATTTGCCACCAGATCCAGATACTATGGTGTGAAAAACTAAAACACCCAAATGTTTTCCATGTCATTTAGCAAAGATAGGAGGAAGGAGAATCCTCTGCCAAAACTCACCTGCTACTCCACCTTGACCCCTTTTCTGATTATTCCCTCAGTTCCAGTGTTTCTAAATTGTCAATCCACCCCACTGAGCCTCACCCCAACTTTTAACTCCTTTGGCAACAAGAGACTAGTTTCCTTTGTCAACTAATTCCTAATTTTCCAGGAAACTCTTATTTTTCTGATCTCACATTAATCATAAACCATTTTAAATGGAAGAAATTGCTATAATGCTTAAAATAATTCAAGTCAAACTGAAAACTAGATTCCTTTGGTGTTATGGAAGATACGTTTCAAGCGTTCTGCAAATATATGGGAAAGTAGCAGGAGAACTTACCCTGCCTGGATTCCTAACTACTTGGTATAGTATTATAATCTTGCTTTGATTACTAGCTAGGATAAAAAGGGAAAGAAGCAAAGGCCAAAAAGCATGCATTTTTTGGAAAGAAAATGGCACTTGAAGATTTCTCGGGAGTTCGCCAAGGCATTTTTATATTCATAAGGATTGTCAAACTTAGTACATCACAGTTATTTAAAAGGAAAAGATTGGGACTCCTGATTACCACTGAGTTTGGCAGAAACGCATGTGTATATTCCTCCCTCGTGACCACACAGTCCTTTTTTTTAAAATTTTTTTAACGTTATTTATTTTTGAGACAGAGAGAGACAGAGCATGAACGGGGGAGGGTCAGAGAGAGGGAGACACAGAATCTGAAACAGGCTCCAGGCTCTGGGCTGTCAGCACAGAGCCCGACGCGGGGCTCGAACTCACGGACCGCGAGATCATGACCTGAGCCGAAGTCGGCCGCTTAACCGACTGAGCCACCCAGGCGCCCCAACACAGTCCTTTTATTAAGGACAGGGAATGTGACCACAGAGCAGAATTAATGAAACAATTTATAAAGACTCTCCGACCAAAAAGAGATGATCACAATCCAGCTTTACTAGATTACAAAAGACTCCCTTTACTCACACATTACTTTCCATACCTCTGACACATCTGAAAAATACTTGTCTGTGACTTACTAGATGGTAGGGAATGAGCCCTTTTAGATACATTACAATTATCTGTAGAAGGATTTGGTATCTTTCTCCTGTTAACATTAACTGAATGTTTCAACTGGATCTTAAGAGATGGCTGTCAGTTTTCATTTTCTGAGCCTCTCCGAGATTTTAAATGCTCTCTATCAGTCTGTTTTTTGAACTTCTGGTCTTTGGAATACTTCCTCTGCCCACTTCGCAATTTGTCTGGAAGTGAAGATACAGGACGTAGCTGATATTCATCTGGGGACCCTTTTTGCCGGTTGGGTTTCATTTGTTCTTTGTCTATTTTTTGCTGAAGCTGATATGCAAAAAACCAGTCCTGCTCTTCCTGTTTATTTCTCTCAGAAGGCAAGCATTCCAAATCTATGACATTCTCGGTAACGTTGATTTCTGTTTCCTCTGGAGCTGAGGAAGCTTTGGGGAACATTTTCTTTCTTTTTGCAGAAATGCATGGATCCGTGACTGCTTCAAACAAAGATTCCTGGTTTTTTCCTTTGGAAATATCTTCACTGATCAGTAGGCAATCGTCTTCATTTTCTGTGTCAACTTTGTTACTTTCAATTATCTGTGTCATACCTGATACAGTGCATGCACTCTCTGTTTCTCCAAAGCAGGGAACTCTGGCTTCAGGTCCCTTGTTATTTAGGACACGTAATTCTTTATCACGATTGCTTCGTGTCATTTTAATTTTTTGTTGAAGGCACCGTTCTCTACCGTTGTCATGCAACTGAGGTACAGGTGACTCTACTGAAGACTGTGCAGCCTGTTCTTGAATGTCCATGGATAGTTGTGGAAAAACTGTTGGCATATCTTCTTCACTTACTGTATCTTGCCACACAGGGCTTTTTACGACAGTATTGTCAGTTTCCTTGGACGTGGAGATATTCCTGCTTTCTTGGGCAACTTCAGACCGTGATGTTGACCCAAACTGAAATTTAGCTGAGAAGTATGTCTGAATATTTCCAGCGATGGTGTTTCTCTTCTTACTTTTCTTTGGAGACTTGGCTGTGACCGTACCAGGTTTTGTGGAATTCAAAGGAGAAGCCAAGTCCTTTCCGTCACAGTAATTAAGATTAAAGCTTAGCTTTCTTGCTAGCTCTTCATCACTTTTCAGTTGTTCTTCCAGCTCTCTTTGCCTTTTTCGTGACTGCCGTCTTTCCTCCTCTTCTTCTTCTGCCAATAATCTCTGTATGTATTCTTTACTCAATTTTTCTTCATTTTCTTCAATGGCTCGTCGCTCTGCCTCCATCTTGCGTACCTCCTCTTCATATTCTTTTCTCAATTCCCCGGGCTTACTTAATAAGCGAACTGGCTTAAAGTCATCAACCATCTCCTCTGATTTCTGCCCAGACATTCTAAGCCTGCATTCTTCTGGATAGTGTTTTTGAATTATCTGCCACAGTTCCAGGTTGACAAGAGAATTTCTTCGGGCATGGTACCGGGTCCACGAAGAGATCCGGCGGCGACAGAAAGGACAGCATAAATTTGCCTTTTCGATAGTTGACTGGAAACATTGATTACAGATTGTGTGGTTACAAGGCAGAGTTACGGGCTCGATTAAGATTTCCACACAGATGAGGCACTGGCATTCCGACAAGGAAGGGATGGCGTTTTGGGGCGCGGCCATTTTAATACGCTAAAAAGTCACATTCGGCATCAATACCAGCTGAGGAGGCTTCCTTATCTCAGCGTGGCCAGGTCCAAGACTGCCCACGCACAAAGCTTCGGGACCCCAACTCCATGAAAAACACTGTTTTCCCCCCGGGGGGCCAGAGCACGGCTCCCGTTTGACCGTTAGCGTGCGGCCAACACGCAGAGGAGCATGGGATGACGCAAGCGTCAGGCCTCTGTGCGCCTGAGCCCACGCCCCCCTTTCTTGCGTCAGCCGTGAAGCCTAATGTTTGCGTCAGTGCCATAGCAACCCAACGAGGGCTAGTGACCAAAAAACATTTAGCTTCATAATATTAGTTTTTTAAATTTAGAAGAAAAAATGAACAAAAATAACAAAATGGATGCCAGGGAAATCTTTGAAAAATGACAAGGGATAAATATTTTCACATATAAATAATTCTTAAAATGATAAATATCCCCCAATTGAAAAAAAAAGGGCACATAACATTAATGGTCAATCAACAAAGGAAAAACTATAATGGCCAATTAAAAAAAATGTTTTTCCATCTCACTAATACTTGAGCCAATTAAGCTATTTTATCTCCATTCATTCATTCATTCATTCATTCAAAATACATTCATCTGGGGGGCCTGGGGGGCTCAGTCGGTTAAACATTCGACTGGTATTTTCAGCTCAGGTCATGATCTCACAGCTCGTGGGTTCAAGCCCTGCCTCAGGCTCTGTGCTGACAGCACCGACCCTGCTTGGGGTTCATTCTCTCTTTCTTTCTCTCTCTCTCTCTCTCACTCTCTCTGACCCTCTCCAATTTACATGCTCTCTGTCTCTCTCAAAATAAGTAAAAAAACTAAAAAAAACCCACAAAATACATTAATCTAGGACCCATTTTATGCCAAGTACTTTTGTGGGTCACTAAGAACAGAGAACTGTATGAGACATTACCCCTGACTTTATGAAAAAGAGACAGGGGTGCCTGGGTGGCTGAGCCAGTCAGGCATCTGACTCTTGGTTTTGGCTCAGGTCATAATTTCATGGTTTGTGGCATCGAGCCTCACGTTGGGCTCTGTGATGATAGCATGAAGCCTACTTGGGATTCTCTCTCTCCTTCTCTCTCTGCACCTCCTCATGCTCTCTCTCTCTCTCAAAACAAGGAAACTTTGAAAAAAACAGAAAAACAGAAACTAATCAAATAAGAAAACAACAGCATGACTTCAGATATTGATAAATACATAACAAATACCAAGTATGCTAAATTTATAGAGAGCCGCTGGGAATACTATTAGCATGCAAGAAAAATAGATATGATCTTTTCAAAGACTAATTTGGCAATCTGTATTAATAGTTTTGAAATTTTTATACCTTTTTAAAACCTTTTACCTGGAAATAATTTAAGAACCCCAAGAACTGAAAAACATAGTAAAGTATTCCTATGATAGTTTCTCCTACCTTTCCCCAATGATAACATCTTACATAGTCATACTAAAATATCAAAACCAGGAAATTGACATTGGTATAATACTATTAACTCAATTATAGGCCTTATTTAAATATCTTTAGTTTTTACATGTATTCATCTGTGTTTTTGGTGCGTAGTACTATGAAAGTTTTTCACCTGTATAGATTCACGTAACCACTACCACAATCAGGATACAGAAATGTTCCATCACCACAAAAACTCCCCAATCATATCCCTCTTATAGTTTCATGTCTTCCCATTCTAACCCGGACCACCAATGATCAATTCTCCATCACTATCATTTTGTTATTCTGAGAGTATTATATAAATGGAATCATACACTATATAATCTCGTGAGATTGGCTTTTTTCTTGACTCAGCATAATGCCCTAAAGATCCATCCAAGTTTTTGTGGGTATCAAAAATTGGTCTCTCTTCATGGCTGAGTTAAATCCTCGTTATATGGGTGAACAAGTTTCTTCACCCATTCACCCATCAAAGGGCATCTGGGTTATTTCCAGTATGGGGCTATTACAAATAAAGCTGCCATGAATATTCGTGTGCACAATTTCACAATTGTGATTACTGGGTCCTATGACATGTAAATAGCATAACTTTATAAGAAACTGCTGCACTGTTTTCAGAGGGTTGTGGCATTCTACATTTCCATCAACAATCTATGTCAGATCCAGTTTTTTCACATCCTGCCAGCATTTGGTGTTGTCACTACCTTCTGTTTTAGTCTTTCTGATTAATGTGCACTGATATCATGCCTTTTATTTGCATTTACCTAATGCCTAATGTCCCTGAACATATTTTTATGTGCTCATTTACCCTCTGTATATCCTCTCTGGTTAAATGTCTGGTCACCTTTTTTGCATATTTTCCAATGGGAATATGATCTCATTATTGAGTTTAAAGCGATTCATATATATGGTGAATATAAGTCCTATGTCAAATATGTTACTTGTGCAATTTCTTAGTCAGTAGCTTGTCTTTTCATCCTCTTAATACATTCCCTTACAGAGTAAAAGTTTAAAACTTTTGATAAAGACCAATTTGTCTTTTTTATTTTCTCTTATGGATTGCACTTTTGGTGTCATGCCTAAAAATTCTGCTAAACCAAAATTATAAATATTTCCTCCTGCATTTTCCTATGAAAATTTAAAAGTTTTATACTTTACATTTATTTTTTTAAGTTTTATAGTTAACATTTAGATCTATGATCCATTCTGAGTTAATTCTGGTGCAAGGTGTGAGGCTTAGGTTGAGGTTTATTTTCTGATCTATGGATAGATCCAAATGTACAACATGATTTACTAAAAAGATCATCATTCCTCCAGTGAATTGCTTTTTTCATTAACAAAAATCAGTTGGATATACTTGTATGAGTCACTTTCTGGACTCTCTACTCTGTTCCCCTAATCTATGTGTCTGTTCATTTCTCTATAAGACATTGCCTTGTGTTTATTTCTTTTGATTCAACAATTTTATTTCTATGAATTTATCTCTAAGACAAAAATATAAGAATTCTCCATAAGACACAGACATACATTGAAAAATGTGCATGTAAGAATGCCCATAGCAGCATTTTTTACATATTGAATAACTGAACAATCTAAAGTCTATCAAAGAACAAAGGTTAAAGAAATTATGATTTCAGATTCCAGCAAAATGACTTTACTTGGCTAATACAGGAACTCTTCCTATAAAACCCAATGATGTTGGATAAACCTAATACATTTTAATATAGAGTTGACTTCAAAAAATGTGAACTCTTCAGGAGCCAGAATTGAAGAGCTTCCTGAAAGCCAGAATTCTAGAAGTACATGCTGATTTTTGTAGAGCCCTGGACACAGTACTAGCCCAATGATAGGAGGATCTTGATTTTAATGCACACATATGTAAGGCTGATAACAGATTTGTTCACTCAAGGTGGAACACTAGAACTGAGAACTGGGATTATGATTGAGACACTAGAAAGACTAATCCTAGTGAATGAGAAATAAAAATTCTCCACCTATCTACCCAGTGAAATGACAATAAATCTTTAGAGTGAAATTAAATTCCTATGATGGAGCCCCACATAGGTAGAATCTACTAACCCCAAACTTAGCCTAGGAACCTCCAAGACAGTAAATTAACATAAACAATTGTACCTGGCTATCGACACCCTACACAGCCTAGAAAGCCTAGCAGGAAAAAAATACAAACCATCTGCAGAAATAACCCAGGCCACAAGATTCCTCCTAAACAACAACAACAACAACAACAACAACAACCTCCGCTTAAAATGAACTAACAAGTTTAAAAATATAGGTGTGGGGTGCCTGGGTGGCTCAGTCAGTTAAGCCTCCAACTCTTGATTTCAGTTTGGGTCATGATCTCATGGTTCGGGCTGACAGTGCAGGGCCTGCTTGAGATTCATTCTCTCTCTCTCTCTCTCTCTCTCTCTCCCTCTAGCTCTCTCTCTCTGCCCCTCCCCCAATCATGCACACTCTCTCTTTCCCCCCTCAAAATAAATAGACTTAAAAAATAAAAAGAAACTAAAAATAGAGATGAAATCTGCAACTATATCAAGACCAGCAGATACTATAAACAAGAGGATTAACACACAAAGAACTTAGAGAAAAACCTATAGATGGCCTGTTATGAGTTTACAACCACACTGTCCAATATAAACATGATGTAAACCATGAGTATGAGTCACCTATATAATTTTAAAGGTAATTAAATGTTCACATCAAAAAGGAAAAGAAATAGGTGAAATTAATTTCAGTAGTTTAATATTTTACTTTAATTTTTAAAAATCCTTTTTTTCTATAAATTGTTTGAAATCCCGTGTATATTTCATATTTAAAGCACATCTTAATTCGGACTAACCACATTTGAAGTGTTCAAGAGTCATATGGAAGCTGGTAGCTATCATATTGGACATTGCCTGTAGGTTATAAAGTAAGTAGATATAAAATGAGTTATAGGACTCATTCATTCAATGATGATTCACTGAGTTCCTACTATGTACCAAACACTAAGAAAGCCACAGTGCACTCAAATAGATAAAGTTCCTATATTCATGTGGCTTAAGTTACCAATGTGTGTGGAGGAGGGGGCATAGAGAAATACAATTAACAAGAAAATATATATTATGCTAGATGGTGATATGTGTTGCAGGAGAAAAAATTAATCAGGGCAGCACAGATAAGGAGGACCCTTGTGTGTGCACATGTGAAGTGTAGGGGTTATAGGGGTATTACCTTATGCCACTTATTAATGAACATCTCATAAATAAGGTGATATTTGAGCAGGGACTTATAAACAAAGAAGCAAATACTGTAGATTATCAACAAAAAATACATAGTCACTGATTTTTTTTTAAAAAGCTCTGCATAAATTAAACAGAAGATTAGACATAGCTGAAGAAAGGATTAGGACTCAATTCAGAAAATGTAGTGTAGTAAATATTTTCAAAGGTTTTCCAGCTGAATACATGAATTCAGCAAAGTCGCAGGGTACAAAATCAATGTACAGAAACTGGTTGCATTTCTGTACACCAATAATGAAGCAATAGAAAGAGAAATCAAGAAATCAATCCCACTTACAATTGCTCCAAGAACCATAAAAATATCTAGGAATAAACCTAACCAAAGATATAAAAGATCTGTATGCTGCAAACTATAGAAAACTTACAAAGGAAATTGAAGAAGACACAAAGAAATGGAAAAACATTCCATGCTCATGGAATGGAAGAATAAATATGGTTAAAATGTCAATACTGGGGCGCCTGAATGGCTCAGTCGGTTGAGCGTCCGACTTTGGCTCAGGTCATGATCTCATGGCTCGTGAGTTTGAGCCCTGCGTCGGGCTCTGGGCTGACAGCTCAGAGCCTGGATCCCGCTTCAGATTCTGTGTCTCCCTCTGTCTGCCCCTCCACTGCTTGCACTCTGTCTCTCGCATTGTCTCAGGGATGGATAAACATTAAAAAAAAATTTTAAATGTCAATACTACCCAAAGCAATCTACACATTCAATGCAATCCCAATCAAAACTACACCAGCATTCTTCTCGAAGCTAGAACAAGCAATCCTAAAATTTGTATGAAACCACAAAAGACCCCGAAGACCCAAAGTAATATTGAAGAAGACCAAAGTGGGAGGCATCACAATCCCAGACTTCAGCCTCTACTACAAAGCTGTAATCATCAAGCGGCATGGTAATAGCACAAAAACAGACACATAGACCAATGGAAGAGAAAAAAGTCTCCAGAATTGGACCCACAAAAGTGTGGCCAGCTAATCTTTGACAAAGCAGCAAAGAGTATCCAGTGGAAAAAAGACAGTCTCTTTAGCAAATGGTGCTGGGAGAACAGGACAGCAACATGCAGAAGGATGAAACTAGACCACTTTCTTACACCATTCACAAAAACAAACTCAAAATGGATAAAGGACCTGAACGTGAGACAGGAAACCATCAAAACCCTAGAGGAGAAAGCAGGCAACAACCTCTTTGACCTCAGCCATAGCAATTTCTTGCTCGATGCATCTCCAAAGGCAAGGGAATTAAAAGCAAAAATGAACTAATGGGACCCCAATATCAAGATAAAAAGCTTCTACACTGCAAAGGAAACAATCAACACAACTAAAAGGCAACCGAGGGAATGGGAAAAGATATTTGCAAATGACATATCTGATAAAGGGTTAGTATCCAAAATCCATCAAGAACTTACCAAACTCAACACCCGAAAAACAAATAATCCAGTGAAGAAATGGGCAGAAGACATGAATAGACACTTTTCCAAAGAAGACAACCAGATGGGCAACAGACACATAAAAGATGATCAACGTCACTCATCATCAGGGAAATACAAATCAAAACCATACTGAGATACCACCTCACACCAGTCAGAGTGGTTAAAATCAACAAATCAGGAAACTACAGATGCTGGCACAGATATGGAGAAATGGGAACCCTCTTACACTGTTGGTGGGAATGCAAGCTGGTACAGCTGCTCTGGAAAACAGTATGGAGGTTCCTCAAAAAATTAAAAACAGAACTACCCTACAATCCAGCACTTGTACTACTACTTATCCAACAGATACAGGTGTGCTGTTTTGAAGGGGCCCATTCACCCCAATGTCTATAGCAGCACTACCAACAATAGCCAACATATGGAAAGAGCCCAAATGTCCATTCATGGATGAACGGACAAAGAAGATATGGTATATATGCATAAAATGGAGTGTTACTCGGCAATCAAAAAGAATGAAATCTTGCCATTTGCAACTACGTGGATGGAACTAGCCAGCATTATGCTAAGCGAAATTAGTCAGAGAAAGACAAATATCATAGGACTTCACTCATATGAGGACTTTAAGAGATAAAACAGATGAACATAAGGGAAGGGAAGCAAAAAGAATATAAAGACAGGGAGGGGGACAAAACATAAGAGACTCTTAAATACAGAGAACAGAGGGTTGCTGGAGGGGTTGTGGGAGGGGGGATGGGCTCAATGGGTAAGGGGCATTAAGAAATCTACTCCTGAAATTATTGTTGCACTATATGCTAACTAACCTGGATGTAAATTAAAAAACAACAACCTTAAATCAGCACTGTCCAATCTAAATAAAATAGGAAAAAGACAAATATTACATGGTATCACTTATATCTGGAATCTAAAACCAAAAAAAAAAAACCCAAAACAAAACAAAACAAAAAACCCCCAAAAAACAAACAAACCAGCTCATAAAAACAGAGTAGAAAAGTGGCTGCCAAGGACAAGAGAAAATAGGGAGAGGTTGGTAAAAGGGTACAAATTTTCAGCTATAAGAGGACTAAGGTCTGAGAATCAAATGTATGACAGGGTAGCTACAGTTGATAACACTGTAATTTTAAAAATAATAAAAACTGAAGTACCTGGGTAGCTAGGTTCGTTAATCAACCTCTTGATTTTGGCTCAGGTCATAATCTCACATTTCATGAAACTGAACCTGGCGTCGGGCTCTCTGCTGACAGCACAGAGCCTGCTTGGGATTCTTTCTCTTCTCCCTCTCTCTCTCTGCCCCTCCCCTGCTTGAGCATGCACGCTCGCACTCTCTCACTCTCCCTCTCTCAGAATAAATAAACATTTAAAAGAGTAATAAAAATAAATATTAGCCACATATACAATTTTATCTTTTGTAGCAGCCACTTTACAAAAGTAAAAATAAATAGGTGAAATTACTTTTAATACTATACTTTATTAGTGATTGAATATTTTTAATACAATATAGCCAAAATATTATTTCGATATGCAGCACTGGCCACATTTCACATGCTAAATAGCCACAATTACTTAGGAGCTATCATATCAAACAGCACAGCCTGGATTCCTACATACATTACTACAGACAGCCTTTTACATGCTGTGCTGTTTGACCCTGAGACAACCCAAAAAATGAGTGAATTACCATGTCTATCCTGAAGAGAGACATCCAGGGAGAGATCCCAAGGGAGACGGAGACGGACACACACACACATACACACATACACACACACACACACACACACAGGACAAAAGAGAAAGAGTATGCATACGTGTGTGCATGCACACGCACGAGGAAAAACAAGGGAGTTGGGAGACAGACAGCAGAGGCTTTTTCATTGAGTACAGATTAGAAACTGAAACTCCCTTGCAGCAGTAGCGTCCTCCAAATCAAGTTGTGCCTCCCTGAGCACCACTCCATGGTAAAGGACACCAGTGGCTGCAGTGACCAGGGCATAATACTCATGAACCTGAACTCATCCATTTAAGCCTTCAGTCAAAGGTTCTACATCTCCAGAGACAGCAGGCTTAAAATCAGTGACTTCAGAGAATAAATGGAGGAGTTGAATTCCACAGAGGCATGAAGGTGGTAGCAAAGGTATTCCCTATCAGGCCTTAAAGATGGAGTATGATTAACTGTTTTTGCCTGAGCCCTCTCTAAAAAGACAAGACAGATCTTATATCCTGGGTTTCTCAGCTAGGAAATGCATACTATATATACACTAATATATTTGCCAACATTTACCTCTTTGACAGAATTCAAAAGTGTAATATAGGTCCTTTTGGTAATCCTAAGAAGCTGCGACTCAAAGCAAGGACCTCATCTGAAGAGGCCAAGTATCACTGTAATAAGAGCCCCATGGACTGAGAACCTCAAGTTTGTATCCTGGGTTTGGTTCTATTGTTAGATAGTGACAGGACCCTATCAACCAATTATCCTTACATACAAAACCCTCCTTGGTTTCCTTATATGTAAAATTATCACCTTGGATTGTAGACTTACTCTCATCACACAACCTATGATTTTACACTGATAGAGAAAAAATGATGAAACAAAATGCTGTAGTTTTATTTTACAAGAATGGAATGGAATGAGAATGTTTTGACTCATAGGACTTTCTACATCCATCCAGGCCTGTCTTCTGCAAGGCAACAAAAATTTCACAAGAACCGAACTCTCGAGAAATTAAATGCACTCCAACTCCCCTACTTTAATCTATCAGTATCCCTTATGAGTGTGAGAGTTTATGTAAGTCTTTGTATGTCGGCATTTGAGAGAAGGGAAGTTCTTAAATCATGTATACAGCTTTATAATAATTTAGTTTGAAACATCAGTGATCAAGTCACTCCATAATGAATCTTGAAAAAATAAAAATATCTGTAGGTACAGCATTAGGTTTCCCTCTCAGTTTCCCAACATCATCCATAGTAGCCATGTTCCTTCATTTCAAGTGACACCTGTTCTGAAACCATTTGCCACCAGGTCATGTCTTGCAGCTAAGTTATCCTCAGCTTCTTCCTTACATCTGACAAAGTTTGCCCCCCAAAAGTCACTAACACATAGTGATGGATACCTGATCATAGAGTGGCTTTGTTTGCCTCCTTCCTATGGGACAAAGGCTGGGATACACATTTCACTTACATTATTTTGTTCTTGCAGCTGCTCAGTAGCAAATACAAGGACATACAGAATTTGGTGACTTGTTTCAATTCACAGACTTCACAGAAACCTCTGCCCAGAACCAGCCATCCGTAGGACCAGGCACACCACTGCCAAAGATTTTACAAAGGAAATTCAAACAACCCTATAATTTAACTTTTTTTTAATTTAATAATGTTTGTGTACTGTTTCACAACGTAATTAGTTTAGAGACTTATTACACAGTTTTTTGGGTAAGCATCACTGATTTTACAAAGACAGGCAAAGGCCACCTAATATTGTCCACTACAATTAGTGTCCCGATTGACAGTTAAATCCTCCCATTTGCTCAGGTTGACACTTTCATATGTCAAGCTAAAATCCTGTTATTGTCTGGAACGTTGAAATTAGAAAGAATACTTGAAGATTACCTACTTTATTCCCAATAGTCACAAACTCATTAAGTTTGGTTCAAATGAAGCTCCTGGTAATGGGTAATAATATATGGGTAATAATACCATATAATTCTACACTGTCGTAAAGCAGTGAGATATCTATGGATTTTGGAGTTAAGCAAGATAGTTTGAATCCTGGATTCAACCCTACTCTGCATGATGCCTCATATAGAGTAAATGCTCAATAAATATTACTTTTCTTCCCTCAATGCTTTTCCCTAAAGTCCATGGGAGAATGAGTTTGGACTTGATTTCATGGGCAATGAGGAGCTACTGAAATGCTGTTTTAAATTGAGGAAATTAATATGATGTTTTAGATAGGTGATAGAGTAGAGGTAAGGACATTGGATATGAGGCTGTTTCACCAGGCTAGACAGATACATCCTAACTGACTGATTGAAAGAAGCAGTACCATGGGAGGGACAGGAAGAAGTACTGCAAATTCTCTCCCTCTCTACCTATCTGTTCATTTATATATCATCATTTCCTAGTTCAAAGAGAACATTCACATCACCAACAAGAAGTCCATGAAATAGGTATTAGTATTCAATTTTCACAGATTAAAAATAAAAAGTATGCTCAAAGAGGTCATGCATTTTCCCAAGGACCGTATAACTTCTAAGTGTTGGACTCAGAGCTTGCAGATAAAGGAATCATCTGTGCTCATTCCTATAACACATACCATCTCATGAAAACATCAAAAAGTATAATTGCTTACTGGATATGGATTGGGGGCCGATGGAGGGATCAAATAATATTGAAAGTTCAGCAGTGATAACATGAAGAGCAACAGTAAAGACAGAGAAGGAATTTATATAGTGTGAGGAATGTGACAAGGAGACTTACGGCATTTAGCTTGGGATATACTGATTTTAGAATGGGAATGAACATCTAAATCGAGCTCCCACTAAGTATGTGGGAATATGGGGTCAGTAGAATATCTGGCGTGGCTTTGTAGAGATGTAGAGTGAGACAGGAATGAATACAAACTCTGATAGAGACATTTTCAACTAGAAGGCCACCAAAAGTACCCATGGACACCTTGCCATTCTTAGGCTAAGAGAGGATGTAAACTAGTCAACCAGAAGAATAGAGATGAAGGAGAGGTGTAAGAAAAAAATGTGCAGCTCAGACAATACGAGGAGAAAATTTTCATCTTTTGAGCATCCACCAAGGGCCAGACACTTCACCTATGTGTTAATGCTCAATTCTAATAAAACTCATTTGATTCATGTGGTATGTTATTTCTGTTTTCTTGCATGCAGAAATGAAGGTCAAAGCGGAAATGGAACTTGTTCAAGAACACACAAAAGGAAATGACAAAATTAGGCTTCTAAATTAGTTCTATGAGACTCCAAATCCCTGTTATTTCTGTGTTAAGGAAGAAGGACTAGTCACTAGTAATTAAGCGTTGCTCTATTATCAGAAACAATGTCTATTGTAGATAATGATGCTATAAACATCGGGGTGCACCTGAAATTAATATTATACTGTAGATTAACTGGAATTTAAATAAACACTTAAACAAACAAACAGTGTCAGAATTTGGCAATTAGAAGGTTTTCAGAGAATATTTGGGATAGGGTTAAGATTTCAAGTAGATAGGGTTGAACAAGAGATAAGAAAGTTGAAAATGTGTTGGAGGCTACTTTCTGGAGAAGTTAGGTACTGAATGCAAGGGAAAAGAAGAGATAGTAAATGCATAGGAAAACTGACTTGAAGATTCCACATCTCACTTTTGCTTTCTATGGTGGGTATTCGAGTCCTTTTGTAATTTCATGACAATAAAAGGTTAGAGTTGGAAAGTCCTTGCCGATCATTTGACCCCTGTAAGTGGTAAACAGTTCTAGAGAAGTTAAACGGTAGGCCCAGGCAGCCCACTCTCCTGAAGAACTGAGTCAACAAACTCCAGTCTCTTGACACCTGGTTTAATGCTCTTTTGGAAGGTACTGACTTTAGCATTATACTTTATCCATTCCAACTCACACTTGGTTAACAGGCACTTTGCATGAAAGTCCTCTAACCTGTATCTACATCTATCTGTAGTCCACCTAGAAACTGGAAGAGCTCCTAAAAGTAGTAGCAGGGAAAAGTGATTTAAACTACATACCTTTGGGAATGCATAAAATATCCTTCATCCTTCAGTTAACTTGCAGAATTACCCAACTCTTGCCTGAACCTCAATATTAATAGAATCCACTGTTTTTAGCACAGAGCTAAATAATTTTTGTATTATGTGCCAATTGTTTTACTCATGTTCTTTTTTCTTCTCCTTTAGAATCTGAACTTCTTTCCAAGTAGAGACCATTTCATAGGGGTGTGTGTGTGTGTGTGTGTGTGTGTGTGTGTGTGTGTGTTTACAGGAGACAGCACAATGTAGAGTACATGGTGGACAAAGAATACATAGTTTTTGAAAGACTACTCTGTACTAATACACAGATTTAAGAACTCTTTGGAACAAATTTTCTAAAGGCATGTTTTTAAGCAGTCATGATTCAATTGCCCCATGGAAAATGCTGTGTGAAATCCAATTACTTTCACATTTGGGCACCTGCTACTTATTTGATGAGTCAAATGGCCAATTGTGGACGCATTGAGACAAGGTTAAAGAGGAATTCAGGTAGAATTTTTTGTATATTATCTATTTCTTTAGTTTATCATTTTCTACTACTAAAAATAAAACATATACAGTACAGATAATATGAGCAATGCAAGATTAAAACAAAGAAGAAAATAAAAATCACTACAAACCCACTATTCATTGATAACTGTAGCTGGTATTTTATTTCCTTTTATTTTTCTTTACAGCCATAAGCATGTATGTATGTATATATATATATATATATATATATATATATATATATAGTTAAATAACAAGGGTGAAATGGATGTGAATCTTGCTTATATTTTAATATTACATAGTATTTTTCCATGTCATTAAATATCCTTCACTAGCATCATTTTAAAACATGAATAATCTCTTATAGTATAAATGATGTCATTTAAACCATTCTGCTATTGTTGGTTATTTAGATCGCTAAAATTTTCACTGTTCCAAATACTTTTGTGAATAAAATCTTTGTGAAGAATTCTCTTGCTGAAATTTCTGGCCATTTCCTTAAACCCAATTCTGCGAAGTTGAATTACTAGGTCACTGAAGCTTAATTCTATTTGCTATTTGTAGAACTATAAAAAAATGGATTTTCCTTTCCAAACACTTTATACACAGATAAGAAGTCAAACACAATTATATGAATGGTTTCTCCAACTGATGTAGCAAACCTGATCAATTTTTGGCACCTAAAACATAGGATAGTATTTTTAAATTCATTTTTGTTTTAATTATCATGTAGTTATGATAATAATGAATGAGTAATCAATCCTTTTTTGAGTTATTTTGCTATTAGCAGTGGGAAGAGTATGTGTAGGTACTGGATTTGGATTCATTCACTCTCCTCATATGTGTATTATACAACTATGATGTGAGAGAGGTAGACTGTGGCTATGAAACTGTCTTCCATATGCTCTGTGCCAGATTCCACAAACATCACTGCTCTAGCCTTTTCCAGGCATTCTTAATAATTTATCACTGTCTTCAGTGCTCACAGTACTGAGAAGATGATGTTACCATAAGAAATAGCATATGCTGCATACAAACAGGTCAATAACCAGCTCATTTCGATATATGTCAGAAGCCTATTTTATCCAGGGACACAGTTTATCTGCCTTCAGAAATCCATTTTCAGGGGAATCCTACAGGCTAAATCACAACATCATTCCAGTTAGGCAGAGAAAATAACTTTAGCTACAATCTGCCTTATTGCATTCAAGGCACATATGTGTTTGCAATCAAGTTCTCCCAAAGATTATACATATTTCTACCCTAAGAAACAGAATGTAAGATGCTTTTGTGTATAACTGCTAGAGTTGGAATCTAACTTGCAATTATACGTAAAGAAGCAATAGAATTTTAGGTTTGAAAGCATCAATATTTAAAAAAAATAATTTTTCTTTAAAATTACACTTAATGATCTTTCTGATTATAAAAATAAGGTCTATTGCAAAAAAATTAGAAAAGCATTAATAAGGAAATTTAAATTACCTCTAACCCTACAATCAAGTGATAACCACTGTTAATTATTTTGTGTAATATATCAGCCATTTTTTCCTGCCTATGCATGTGTATATGTGTGTGTGTGTGTGTGTGTGTGTGTGTGTGTATGTAATTGGGTTTTTGCTATATATAATCTTCTACAACATGTTTTATGCTTAATACTTATGAATATTCTACACACATTATATATATATTATACACAGATTTAATTATTCATAATCATGTTTTCTATTAATGGCATATTATATAATGAGAAGATCTGGAATTTAACCAATTCTCTATTTTTGGAATTCAGTTGTTCTTTATTGTCTACCATTACAAATAATATTACATTTAGCATTTTGCCTATCTCTATTTCCTTAAATTTCCAAAAACACAGTAGTAAGGTTAAAATTACATAATTTGCTTAAAGGATTTTGATACATATTCCTATATTGCTATTTAACTATATATTTAGGCTGACACTCAAACTATGTGTAGATCAGCTCTGGCAAATGGTGTCAGTACCCTACTCATAACCTCTAGCCTATACCAGAGACAGCTTTCATTTCCAGGTTTCCACATCTCTCTTCCCAAGGCTTTTTCCTGCCTCGGAATCCTTCTCAGTCCACTGGTAGGGTAGGCCCAAGTGTATAGAGCATACCATCTCAAGAAGTACTCTCAACCACTGAAGGGCAGAAGTTTGTACAAAACTACCCTAGATTTCTTACCTCTGTGTGGGACAACTCTTGAGTTATGTTCCACGCATTCTATTGAAGGTCCAAAGCAGGACTGAGCCCCAGGTGCCCACAAAAAACTACTCACTGGCATTCCCTATATGGGCTTTATTCCCTTCCCTGTCTCACTTTCTCATTCCCTCGTAGTCCTTCCCAAGACCACCTCCCAAATACACTACTTGTATCTAAATCCCTAACTCAGAGACTGCTTTTAAGGAAATCCAAACTACACTAACCTATTTTCTCTTACTTGTAGTTTCAGGATAATTTTGAGACTGGACAAAGATTAAGGTAAGATTGGAAACACCTTTAAAATAAATGGAGACTTAACAGTAACACTTGAGAGACCTATGTGGTGGTAGGTAGGGAAAGGAGAGGGACTTAGGACAATAAACAGGATAATTACAAAATAATGTTAATCAACCTGAACTAGAACAAAAATTAGCAATTGCTTTCATTGCAAAAATTAAAGTCAGATGTTTATATCATAATTTCTATTGAGTAGAAAATGCAACATCTAACAACTTGACAATATAATGAAAAGTCTCAACACTCTTTCCTTGCTTGGGGGAGGGGTTGGGCATCCAATTCAAAAGGGAGGCATTTCAGGTATGTGCAACAAACCTACTTCTTTATAATGTGAGTAATTCCTAGCTGAGTAACACACCATGTAAGGAAGAAGAGTTGCAGGGGAGGAAAGTGGGAAGGACCAAAAATTCACTTTGACCCAAGCAGATTCATATGACAACCTGGATAGAAATGAGTGGCACTGCTGGCTGTTTAGGAGGCATCAGAATCTGACCATGAGCTATGTCTGAAGAGCCTTCTGCAATGACAGAAATATTATATGCATGTGCAGCCCAATGCAGTAGTCGCGTACTACGTGTGGCTACCAAGCACATAAAACATTGCTAGTGTTACTACTGCAACTAAGGAACCAGAAGTTTAATTTTAGTTAATTTAAATGAAAATAACCATGTTTGGCTGGCAGTTACTCTACTGGACAGTGCAAAAAGAGGCTGTATGCTGACTGTATTACACTATAGATATTTTCCCAAGGTTAAAGTTCAGTTGTGAACTTAATTACAATAGACTACTAGAAAGGAAAAAAAATAGTCTTGTTTTGTAAGTCTTAACCTACAAAGCGTTAAATTATTATACTGTTTAGGAAGGGGGGGGCTAATATGTGGAGTCCACCAAAGAAAGACATTAAGAATATGAACTATTCACATGGTGATAACTATAAGCAAGTTTTCTAAGCACCTGATATATTTTAACTAGTTTAAAATTCATCAAAACATCATCAAGAAAAGACACGAATAAACTTAACCCAAGAGGTGAAAGATCTGTACATTGAAAATTGCAAGACATTGATGAAAGAAACGGAAGACAAAAATAAACAGAAAGATATCTGTATTCATGAATCTGAAGAATACTGCTAAAGTGTCCATACTACTCAAAGCCATCTAGAAATTTAAGGTAATCACTATCAAAATTCCACTGACATTTTTCACAGAAATTGAAACAACAATCTTAAAATCTGTAGGAAACTACAAAAGAGCCCAAAGAGCCAAAGCAATCCTGAGAAAGAAAAACAAGGCTGGAGGCATCAAAATTCACGATTTCAAACTCTATTACAAAGCTACAGTAATCAGGAGCACCTGGGTGGATCAGTTGGCTAAGTGTCCAGCTTGTGATCTCAGCTCAGGTTATGATCTCACGGAGCTGGGATTGAGCCCCACATGGGGCTCTGCGCTGACATCATGGAGCTTGCTTAGGATTCTCTCTCTTCCTCTCTTTCTGACCCTCCCCTGCTCGCTCGCTCTCTCTCTCTCTCAAAATAAACATTAAAAAAATCCAATGCTACAGTAATCAAAACAGTATGATACTGGCATAAAAATGGACACACGAACCAAGGAAACAGAATCGAGAACAGAATCGAGAGTCCAGAAATAAACCCACACATAATACGGTCAACTAATATTTGACAAGGCAGCCAAGGAGACTCAATGGGGAAAAGAAAGTTTATTTAATAAATGATGCCTCCAAAACTTGATAACTACATGCAAAAGAAGGAAACTGGATCCCTATCTTAACTCACAAAAATTAACTTGAAATGGATTTAAGACTTAAATTTAAGACCTGAAACTGTAAAATACTAGAAGAAAATATAGGGGGAAAAGCTTCTTGACACTGGTCTTGGCAACAACTTTTTGGACACTCAACGTTCAAGCTACAAAAGCAAAAATAAAATGGGATTACATAAAACTAAAAGCTTCTGCACAGCAAAAGAAACAATCAGCAAAATAAAAGGCAAACTACCGAATGGGAGAAAATATTTCCAATGTCTCTGATGAGGAGTTAATATCTAAAATATATAAAGAACTTGGAGCACCTGGATGGCTCAGTTGGTTGAGCAGCTAACTCTTGATTTGGGCTCAGGTCATGATCCCAGAGTTGTGGGATTGAGCCCTGCATCAGGCTCCACCCTGAGTGTGGAATCTGCTTAAAATTCTCTCTTTCTCTCTATCCTTCTGCCCTTCTCCCTTGCTTGTGCTCTGTCTAAAAAAAAAAAAAAAGGAAAATATATGAGGAACTCATACAATTTTTAGCAAAAAAAAATTTTGATCATTTTTCCACATGCAAATGGCCAAGAGGTATGTGAAAATCTGCATCACATCACTAATCATCAGAAAAATGTAAATCAAAACCACAATGAGATATCACCCCATACCTGTCAAAAAAGACAAGGGATTACAAGCATTTGTAAGATTGTAGAGTAAAGGGAACCATGGTGCACTGTTGGTGGGAATATAAATTGGTACATCAACTATGGAAAACAGTATGGACATTTCTCAAAATATTAAAAGTAGTACTATGTAATTCAGTAGTTCCACTTCTAGATATATAATTGAAGGTAATGAAAACAAGATCTCAAAGAGATAACTGCACTCCCATGTTTACAGCAGCATTATTCATGATAGGCAAGATGTAAAAACAACCTAAGTGTTTCTCAACAGAAAAATGGAAAAAGAATATGTGAAATACACACACACACACACACACACACACACACACACACACACACACAGAGTTGAATATTACTAAGCCATAAAAAAGAAGGAAATCCTGCCTTTTGTTACAACATGGATGGACTTCGAGAATATCATGCTAAATGAACTAAGACAGAGAAAGACACATGGTGTATGTTCTCACTTATATGCAGAATTCATAGAAAAGAGCCAAACTCATAGAAATAGAGAGTAGAATGGTGGTTGCCAGGGGCTGTGGGTTGGGTGAAATGGGGAGATGTTGGTCAAAAGATATAAACTCCTAACCATAAGACAAATAAGTTCTGGGGATCTAATGGGCAGCATGGTATATAAGTAACAATAATGTATTATATACTTTCAAGTTATTAGGCAAGTGGATCTTAATATTATTCTCCCACCAAAAAAATGTTAATTATGTAAGGGGATGGAGGTATTAACCAACCTATTTGTGGTAATAATTTTATAATATATAAGTGTATCAAATAAAGTGCACATTTTGTTTTTTCATTTAAAAAATCTTAATGTTTATTTTTCAAAGAGAGAGAGAGAGAGAACAGGGCAGGGACAGAGAGAGAGGGAGACACAGATCCAAAAGCAGCTCCAGGCTCCAAGCTGTCAGCACAGAGCCCAACTCGGGGCTCGAACCCACCAGCCATGAGATCATGACCTGAGCCAAAGTCAGATGCTAATGAGCCACCCAGGTGCCCCCCAAATAAAGTGTACACATGAAATTTATATGTTATATATCAATAATAGCTCAATAAAGCTAGAAAAAAACAAAAGCTTACCACAACCTTGCAAAATTTATACCATTATCTCCATCTCATAAAGAAACTGAGGCATAGAGAAGTTAAGTGATTTGCCCAGGAAATTGTAGAGCTGGGAATTAAAGCAGAATCTGTACTTTCAAAAATAATACTACACTGGCTCTTAAGATTTCAGTTATTAGAGAGAACTTAGTTCCACTCATCCAACATTTACTAAAAAAGCAATGCAAAGTCATATGTCTTGTGACAAGAAAATGAAGTCTTTATGAGTCTTTTCCAGCAAAAAAAAAATCTGGGGAATACTGGGTACTCTGCTAAATAGACCAGTTCTGCTTAAAATTATTCTCTAGCATCCTAAGTGATGTGTTCCTGGATGAATGCTATCTATTTTTAGTACTATAGCTAGAAAAAGACAACTGAAACACGAAGTTCTCTCTCTCTCTGATCTCTGTTCTGTTCCTGTATCACACACTTTTTTGCTTGAATTTCATTGAACAAGTGCAGAATTAGCAATGGAAATCCACAGAGATTCACAAAAAAGAAAACATTACATTTCTTGTGAGGAGACAGGGTGAGTGGATGGTGAGAAAAGGATATTCCAATTTACAAGACAATATAGTGAAAGATGAAATACTATGTGAGCAAAATTGAGATATATTAGTAAAATATGGATGTCTCACTGGTGAGGAAATTATGAATTTTAATGTTTGGACTCTGGCTATATTTGGCAAAACTAAGAGGGAGGAAAGTCCTTTCACTAAGTGTAATGGACTAGTTAGAGATAGTCAAGGAATTCTATTGACTAGTTGTATTTTCTTTCTTTCTTTCTTTTTAATTTATGTCCAAGTTAGTTAGCATATAGGGCAATAATGATTTCAAGAGTAGATTCCAGCGATTCATCCCCCTATGTATAACACCCAGTGCTCATCCCAACAAGTGTCTTCCTTAATGCCCCTTATCCATTTAGCTCATCCCCCACCTCCAGCAACCCTCAGTTTGTTCTTTGTATTTAAGCATCTCTTCTGTGTTGTCCCCCTCCCTGTTTTTATATTATTTTTGTTTCCCTTCCCTATGTTCATATGTTTTGCATCTTAAATTCCACCTATGAGTGAAGTCATATATTTGTCTTTCTCTAATTTCACTTACCATAATACCCTCTAGTTCCATCCACCTTGTTGCAAACGGCAAAATTTCATTCTTTTTGACTGCTGAGCAATACTCCATTGTATATATATACCACATCTTTATCCATTCATCCATCGATGGACATTTGGGCTCTTAACATACTTTGGCTATTGTCAAAATGACTTGCTGTATTTTCAAGCTGTAGGTAGGGTTATACAGTAATTATGCACATAATGGTTCTACTTCAAAATATTAATTTTTTTAGAATTCACATTTATAAAACATTGAAAATAAGCATAGCATGACATGATAGATTTTCAAGTAGTCACTGGGCTTAACACTAGCAGAAGAAGATGGACTTGAACCTAGACTTTAATCTGTAGACCAGGCTTTCCAAAAATAATGAGAGTACCTACTCTTTGGAATATAACATTAGACTTGTTTTCAAGGTTGAGCATGTGTTGGTCATGGGGAGACAAATCATAGGACTACTGAGACCAGAGATTTTCTCCAGGGTCTCAGTGTTTGAAATTATGTACCAATACATACCAATGTCATGACTGAAAAAAATATATATGGCAAGCCAATTTCCAGATTTTTTTTTTAATCAAGAAAGATGTTTGACCGGAGGAAAGAGTAAGCAGAGGAAAGGATATAAAATATTATGTCTGGAGTTTAGAGTTTGAGTGGAGAGGCGTGCCTACAGTTGATATTGGAGAAATAGGCAGAGGCCGTATCATGAAAGTCTTTGTGGTCCATATTAGAAAGTCTTATCTGGGAAATCAAGCTGGTGCAGCCACTCTGGAAAACAGTATGGAGGTTCCTCAAATAATTAAAAATAGAACTACCCTACAACCCAGAAATTGAACTACTAGGTATTTATCCAAGGGATACAGGTGTGTTATTTCGAAGGGACACATGCACCCCAATGTTTATAGCAGGACTATCCACAATAGCCAAAGTATGGAAAGAGCCCAAATGTCCATTGATGGATGAATGGATAAAGAAGATGTGGTATATATACATACAATGGAGTATTGCTCAGCAGTCAAAAAGAATGAAATCTTGCCATTTGCAACTACGCGGATGGAAGTGGAGGGTATTATTCTATGTGAAATTAGTCAGTCAGAGAAAGACAAATATCATACGACTTCACTCACATGAGGACTTTAAGAGACAAAACAGATGAACATAAGGGAAGGGAAACAAAAATAATATAAAAACAGGGAGGGGGACAAAACAGACGAGACTCATAAATATGGAGAACAAACAGAGGATTACTGGAGAGAGTGTGGGAGGGGGGATGGGCTAAATGGGTAAGGGGCACCAAGGAATTTACTCCTGAAATCACTGTTGCACTATATGCTAACTAATTTGGATGTAAATTAAAAAAAAAAAAAGCCTTATCACTTGTTCAGAACCTGGAGCAAACTCATCAAAGAATTTAAACAGGATTCAACTTATTTAGACTAGCAGTTTAAAAAATAATTCTAGTAGAATTGTGGAGAGAAAGATTTGAGAGGTTAAAGATCTGATTCACGGAAATGGATTAAGAAAGGTTTGCAAATGAGATTTGTTTAAATACCATTATGCTACTAAACTACTAAAATTGAAAATTACTTTCTTAAACAAATGTGTTTGGGTCCAGATGATATACTTGAGCAATACTTCTAAACAGTCTTTACTATCAAACTTGGTTTTGACGTGCAAAAATCACTTTTTGTAAGTTAATGCAATACACAGAATTTTGATCTAATATAATTTATACATTAAGGGATTCCTTTTGAAAAAGCTAAAAACTGTCAAACATAATAAATATTTAAATCTGGATGACCGGTGTTTGATGCATCAACCATGAAAGCAGCAATGTCTTCCAAGTCTATAAGACAGTGACAAATGTGCAGTGTTGAAAGGCCCTGCCATTTTCCCTCAGCCTTTTCATTTATGGTTACATGAGGAGTATGCGTGCGTACAAAGCTGCCTGCCACCATAAATAGGGATTAAGAAAGTGATTTACGGGGGTGAAAAGAAAATAAACTCTGCATGAGATGAAGAGAATAGTAAAAAGGTTCCAAGAACAGTGTGTGGCTGATGAAAATGGAATGTGAAAAAAACTTTACAAAAATATTACAATATTCAGAGACAAGTTAATACAGCTCAATATATGGCAGTGAAAAAGTAGGACAAGAGAAAAAGGACTTTGGCTAGTCTCAGGAGGTGGTTCAGGATGGGGAGATTTGGTACAAAGAGTGAGCAATAAAAAGGAGGGGGAACTTTAAAAAAATATATTATTCAAGTTGCAAACCGTTTTTTTTTTTTTTTTTTTTTTTGTCAAATTGAGGGCAGGCCATAACCCTTCCCACCTACTACAGTCCAGATAAGAACATGTAAAGCATTCAAACACAGAGAAAATGCATCAGACAGGAATATAGAGAGGTAAGAGCCCTTCCTGTGGTAACAAACAATACATGTTCTGTCTAGAACATAATAGAAGATGCAGCACTGTATGGAGGATCTGTGGATTAGGAAATTCGGAGCAGCAGCTGGAGCTACGGAACATCAGTTGAAGATTCTGTATTAAAGAGAAGCTTGGACAAAAATTGGATTTGGATATTGAGAACCTTTGCAGGTAGTACAAAAAGCTGATAAAAGGAAGTGGCAATCTGGTACAGATAGGGGGTGGGGACACTGGAATGGAAAAGAGAATTGGTATTAGCATAAGATCAGAGACATTTCACCTTTAACTACTTCTGTAAGGGATTCATCAAGAGATAACTGGGAATGATTTAAAGGGAATATCAGAAACAAAAGATGGGGTATCTATGGTTTGTAATATATTTTAATATAATCCTGATATAGTCATCATACACAAATGCACACATCCCCAGCCCCCACATACACTACTGTGGGTCAAGGGTTTCATGGACTGTCTCATTTAAATTCCCTACTGTGGACAATGTCATTTTTGACTGATCTTCTCTGATCCTACATTAAAAGAATAGGACTAGGGACGGTCAAAAGTAAATATTCAAATGAAATGACTTCATTGATCATTGCCTTCAAGATTCTGTTGTCCAGAAAGGACACTGAAGTTGAGCAGCAAATCTTCAGTTCACTGATAATTCCCCAGTGCCACCACAGGATAAGTTCTCAAGATAACTTGTGAATGAGTAAACAAATCTGTTAATAAATGGTGTAACAAAGCTTATTCTTGGCCAACTGGGCCATATATGTTATTTATGCATGGCATATTACAACCAGTCCATGGAGAGAGTCGCCAAGAATATTTTACTCTTTGTTTAAACAAAAATTCATTATTTTGATCTAATTGGCATAAGGGACATGCCAGCATTCAATTCCTAGAAGACATCTAAACCTGATTGAATGTTTGATCTGAATTTGTGCCATAATGCTATTTGATCTGAAAAGTGGATTTTCTTCTGCTTATCATGAGACCTCACAAGAGTCAGGACCCTTGAAAACTCCTCCAGCCTTAATTCCTCATCAGGGCTGCGGGATCTTCTAGGGACAACAGAATGTCAGAGTGAGAAATAGCTTCCACAAAGAATAATGATGCTTCAAACTCTATCGATAAACATAGTGTGTTAAAATTAAAGGGGGTGTAGTCCTACTCTGCATTAATACTGTGTTGCTTTCTGGACAACAAACTTTTTTTAAAAAGCTTATTTTGAGAGAGAGAGAGAGAGAGAGAGAGAGAGAGTCACATGCACAAGCAGGAGAGGGTCACAGAGAGAGAGGCAGAGAGTATCTCAAGCAGGCTCTGCGCTGTCAGCACAGAGCCGGATGCGGGGCTCGATCCCACGGAGTGTGAGATCATGACCTGAGCCAAAATCAAGAGTCAGATGCTTAATTGACTGAACCAGCCAGGAGCCCCTGGACAACAAACTTTAGATGGGAAAATGACAAATGAGTTTGTGGTAAAAATGTGACCAAGATATCAATGAGATTTTATATAGCCATATATGGAAAACTTAAAAGGAACTTATGATATGCTCTCCCCTCCCCTTCCATCAAAATGTTTTCCTATCAGTATTCCAAATATCTGTAAATGATGCCCCTGTTCACTCAAATGCTAAAAGGATGAGTCAATTAGGGTCTTCCTCCTTCTTTCAACTCTGAATTAAAAATCCATACTAATACCAAGTACAGTATTAACGCATATACAATTACTGCTAATAGTAGCTAACATTTACTGAGTATTTATGCTCCATCAGGCACTGTGCTCAAAGCTTTACATGTGTTCTTTTGTTTAATTTTTGTGACAATTGTATCTCCCATCTTTTAGATGATGAATTTGAGTCTTAGAGCTTTGAATACAGTTGCAACTAGTCATACATAGTAGAGTAGTAGTTTGTCACATTTCACAACCTGAACCAAGTCCACATCAGTCTCCAAAAGTAATTCAGCTTTGCCCATCTCTGTCTGTCTCCACTACTACTAATCTAGTCAAAACCAGCATCATCTCTTACCTATACCACTTCGGTAGTATCCTAATTGACGTTGCGTTAAGTGTTTATATGTTATATCAATGAATCCTGCCTACAGGACTATGAGATAAGTGTTATGTCATCCAAAGGTAAATAAACTGGAACCAGAGAATTTAAGATGGCCAAAGTAACACAACTAGTAAACAGAAGACCGAATCTGTCATATATAACAGTCAATGATGTAAATTTACTTTGGAGAGAGTCACCTGGATTAGCAGAGTGGAGTAAAAAATCACAGACTCTTTCTCCCTCAAATATTAATTAAAATAGTAAAATAATTGATTAAAATATTAATAGTTATTAAGTAAAATAATAGTAATAGTAACCAGACCAAAAAATAGTTATTATCTCCAGTCAAAAAAAGAAAGGAATAGGACTTAAAGCAATGAGCTTTAAAAACTGATAGCCAAGGGGAAAAAGCAGAATCTTTCAGATTCTGAAGTTTCGTGACCAGAAGTCTGCTCCTGAGCTAGACGAATGAAATGGCAAAGTCACAGAAACTCACAACCACCCCTGATCTGGGAGAGAAGTGAACTCAGTAGAGATTATCTTCTTCCTCTTCTGAGGATGAGCGATAAAATGAAGGAAGTGTAAAATAGAATTTATAACTCTTTCTAAAAGAAGTGAAGCTTCTAGGATTTACACAATTGGGGAATTGAATTGAAGCCTAACTATATATCTCCATGGCAACATGACATAACCCCAAATGGAGAATACTAACCCTGACTTAGGAAGAAGGAATTCTCAAGAGAGAGAGTCAAAACCGTATTTTCTAACTAAGACTGCACAGAGCCTCATCTGAATTTTTCTGTCTTCCAAAACACCATACACACGCAATATCTCATCCTCAAACCAATGATCAGATATTATGAAAAGACCCAGGAAGAGAAAAAAATATCAGTCTGCGCTGAATGCCTAAACATGGTCAAGATGAATAAAAAGACAAAAGAAAAATTTCTTTTATAATATGTAAACATATAGCAATGTGTAAACATGCAGCAATAAACTTACTACTAAGTGAATGAAGCCAATGTGAAAAGGCGGCATACTGAATAATTCCATATATATGACATTCTGGAAAAGGCGAAACTATGAAAACAGTGAAAAGATCAGTGGGTGCCAAAGGTTAGAAGAGAAGGAAGGAGGAACAGGCAGAGTATAGAGAATTTTTAGGGCAGTAAAACTACACTGCATATAAAACTACCATAATGGCAGACGCATGTCACTATACGTTTATCAAAACCCGTAAAATATACCACTCCAAGAGTGAACTCTAATGTAAATTGGATTTGGCGTGATAATGGTATATCAATGTATGATCATGGATTGTAACGTGTGTGTGTGTGTGTGTGTGTGCGCACACGCATAGGGTATATGGGAAATCTTTCTGCTTTCTGCTCAGTTTTGTTGTGAACCTCAAACTTCTCCAAAAAATAAAGTCCACTTAAAAATGAGATAAAGCTTGACAAATGCAGTAAGTATGACTATTAATAAAAGAATATTTCAATGAATTATAGAAACAATTGACTCTAGATTAAAGGTGCAAGAAATATTTTAGGCACAGAGTGTGATGCGAGGCTCGATCCCATGAACCCTGGGATCATGACCTGAGCCAAAATCAAGAGTCAGACACTCACCTGACTGAGCCTCCCCAGCACCCCTCAGAGCCACAATAATTTTTAATGCCAAAAGACAATGGAGTGAGGTCATGGACACACACATTTTTAGAGAAAGAAATTATGTCCCAAGAACATTGTAAGTCAAGAAGTTTTACAAATATAAAGGCAACAAGCATTAATTCTCAAATAGTAAAAATCTAGGGAAGACAGTACTCCAAGACCTTGTTGAAAGAACCAGCTGACAACAAAATAAAGACAATTAAGAGATTACTCAGAAAAAAGATTCAGTAATGGTCACGGCAAAAGTCCAAGTGATGAGCACTGAGCTCATTTAAGTATCAAGTAAGTAGGTGCCAAAATTAATGGTACTGAACAGAATAAGATTGGTATAAAATGGAACAAAATAAAAAATTAAAATTTCACTAAAAACAAATCAGAACATGGGAGAGGGGTAGGAGGAAATGTGAGAAAGCATATTATCTTTTTTTCGTGCTATAAATTCAATCACTCTAAAGTTTAACATATGTGTGTGTATAATATGTGCGTGTTTACAACACATACTTAAACGAAGAATCATAGCTCCAATCCCTTAGTAGTATTCAAAACTTATTTAACTTCTAAAGAGATCATTTAGAAAATGAGTAATATTGTACTGAAAACACATTCATCTGAATTCCTTCAGTTCCTTTTTCTTCTGAGCAAGAAGAAAATCTTTATTTTAAAATCACATTTGTAGTTTAATTCTGTCTTATAAAATACTTTTTGGTCATTTGGTGTCAAGTTGACTAAACTGGACATGCATCTCCCAGAATTCCCTTCTACAGACAGTCTGAACTCTAGCTGTCCAAACAATCAATTTGCACAAGATTTAGAAAACAGAAGTGATACAGAATCCATTCTTCTCTGAAGGCCACTGTGATTAGATGTAGTGATGGAGACAAGGGTGCTGGCTGGTTCTCCGTTTGTCCTTGACATCCTCTGTTCTGCCTCCATGGTGATCAACAGCGACTCTGAACTCACAACCGGGTACTTGGGGGTGGACCACTGACGCAGAAGCTACACTGAGACACAGTTTCTCAGTTAGCTGGACCTGTTTGGCTTTTCAGATTGAGTCATGATTGATTTATTTCCTACTCTTCTCCTGTACCCTCACATCCACAGCTGCTCCCACAACAACGTAAGGTCTAATTCCTATAATAAAACCTTTATTCCATAACTCAGAGAACCTGACTCTTTGACTGAACCCTGCCTGATACAAATACTTTGTTCCTGCTGTGTTTGTACCAAGATACCTAGAATGATATTCTCCTAATACTAATGACAGTTATTTCTAAATAACTTAATTTTTGTGATTTTCAACTATTTTTGTTATTTTATGTGGTTTTGGGTTTTTTTGTTTTTGGTTTTTTTGTTTTTTTTTTTTTTGTTTTGTTTTGTTTTTTTGGCTTTGCTCTCAGTTAGAGAACGCCACCTAGCCTGGCTCTTTCTGGGAAGAGCACTGCTCAACAGAAAATGTGTGGAATCTCTTCTTCTCATCAAATAATAATTGTCTCCCTTATATTTTCTCAGGATTTTTTTTTCAGGGATCAGGTAGCTAATTCCCACACTAAGATGTAATCATTACAGGGCCCAACATGTTATTCCTCCCGGATAACACCGTTGCAATGAGCATAAACTAACTTGCAGCAGGTTAACCCCAAGAAAAACTGCATAGGATTCCAGATAAGCTAGTCGGCAAGCCTTTCACTTATGAAAGTCCTTGCTTATAAATTAAAAACAAGTCAGGTCCTCCCTAAATTGTGAGGAGGATACATGGTCGTTAACAACCTACTGTCATAAATTTTTAGTTGAGAATTGAACTAAGTCTAACAAGGTAATGGGTTTTCAGGATGTAAAGACTTTAGCATTTTGCTTTGATGATTTTGAAAGGCAGAGGAAAGAATATGAACAATGACCACTTTCTAGAAAAGTGTTTGTCACAGTAGGCATTCGACAAGTACTTATGGATGTCATACACGAAATGAGTTAGAAGTCAAGCATTCGAAATGCATTAATGCTGCTCACCTCAGAGTTAGCATTTCCTAAACCATAAGCATAAAAGCGGAGCTTTAAGCCAAACAAGAAAAAGCATTAAGTTAAAAAATATTTATGAAACACCCAATTAAATACGATTTAACAGATAGTTTTAGTTGCAGGGATGCTCAGTATTTCCACGGTAGAGCTCTCCGCATCTGGCGACAAAAATAGAGAGGGCCTGTTTCTGCATTTGTTCATGTTATTTTCCTAAGAACTTATAAAATCTGAAAGTAGCAGTACTTCACAGGGCAAAATTTGGCAAAGGAGTACTATGCTCCTCTGTTTTTCTTTGTAGGTGGCTATGTGTGTGGGTATTTTAGTTATGGGGTAGACGCTGCAAGCTGGAGTGGCTTTGTTTCAAATATTACAGAGTACACTTACGTCCACGGGGATAAAATCAATTAACATTCAATTATTTATTGCTTTCCTTTTTTTTCTATTCGCATTACAGTTTCTTCATCTAAGTTTTAGACGTTAAAGGATATTTCGCAAACATAACACTGGAAGAAACCAAAGAACCCGCAGAGCACCTGTTTTATCTCTAGGGGAAACTGTGTTGCACATTTTGTCTGCAAACTAACACTAATCATAGATACCATTTTAAATAGAAGCTAGAAGTATTTTCTACCTGCTCAGGAGGTATGAAAGCAAGAAAGTTATACACTAGTCTTAGAATAAACTTGATATTTTAATAAAAGCCTCTTGATTCTTAGTTTTCAATAAAGGTATTTGCTGTGAGAGCAAAGATCATTTCACTAGAATACAAGCACATATCGGCTGCATTCCTATTTGCTCAACACAAACATATTTATACTCTCAATATACGAATAGCTAGGTTCGTTCCTTTTCCTGTGCAAAATGTATCATGGAAATAGTAACATCATGATATTTAGCAATAAATGGCAAATGAAAGGATTTATCTTACAACCCATTTTATAAAATTATATGACAGCACTTGACCACATCACACCATTGAACCATTTGCTTTGGAAACTAGCTGTGAAGTTGACATTCTTTGTGTCTTAAAATAAATTCAGTTTTTCTCTCTTTGCATATAATCATTAATATTAGTTATATCGCAAAGATATGTTACTCCTTAGGGAAAAATAAAATGGCATTAATGATTAACTTGCGTATGAATTCTTTTCCATTTTTTATATTTTTAGAGTAAAGCCAAAGTTGAAATATTATAAGAGATTTTATTCTGTAATCATTTCAAATGTCTAATTTTTACAACTTTGTCACAGAGATTATCTCTAATATTCCATTCAATTGTAATATGATGGGTTCTCTTAATGTATGCTTTTTAAAACAGCAAAATGATGTTGTACATTCTATAGGTTTGGTCAAATGTATAATGACCAAAATGTATATGACCAATAATATATAATCCATCATCATAATATCATATAGAGTCTTTTTTCTGCCCTAAAAAAAGGCTTCTATGCTTTGCCTATTCATCTCTCTCGCTAAGCTTAAATCTCTGGCAGCCAATGATCTTTTAATTTTTTCCAAAGTTTTGTCTTTTCCAGAATGTCATAGTGAAGGACATTTTGATTCCTTCCAAGTTTTGGCAACTATGAATAAAGTGGCCATAAACATCCATTTACAAGTTTTTGTATAGACATAAGTTTTCAACTTAAATATCAAGAACAATTGCTGGACCATGGTAAGAGCACGTATAGTTTCATAAATTGTACAGCTATAAGAAACCATACAACTATCTTCCAGAGAGACTACACCTTTTGGCATTCCCACCAGGAATGAGTGAGAATTCCTCTTGCTACACATCCTCCCAGCATCTGGTGTTGTCAGTGTTTTGGACTTTGACTATCTAATAGTTTGTAGTGAGATCTCACCTTTGTCTTAATTGGCAATTCCTTAATGACATATGATTTGAATATTTTTTCATATGCTTATTTGCCATCTGTATGTCTTCTTTGTTGAGATGTCTGTTCAGGTTTTTGGCCCATTTTTTAACTGAGTTGTGTATTTTCTTATCGTTGAGCTTTACGAATTCTCTGTATATTTCAGTCAGCAGTCATTTATTGGGTCTGTCGTTTGGAAGTATTTTCTCCCAGTCTATGGCTTTTCTTCTCATTCTCTTGATATTGTCTTTTGCAGAGCAGAAGTTTGTAATTTTAATGGAGTCTGGCTTATCAATTCCTTCTTTCATGGATCATGCCTTTGATATTGCATATAAAAAGTCATTATAATATCCAAGATCATCTAAGCTTTCTCCTATACTATCTTCGAGGAGTTTTATAGTTTTACATTTCACTTGTAGGCCTGTGATAAGTTTTTTTTTTTATTTTCAAGAGAAAGAGAGAGAAATGGGGTGGGGGGGGAGGGAAGAGAATCTTAAGCAGGCTCCACACTCAGCATAGAGCCCCATGCAGGGCTCGATCCCACGACCCTGGAATCATGACCTAAGGCAAAATCAAGAGTCATAGGCTCAAACAACTAAGCCACCCAGGCACCCCTGCCTGTGATACATTTTGAATTAACTTTTGTGAAGGATGTAATGTGTATGTCTAGACTTTTTTTTATTTTTGCATGTGGATATCCAGTTGTCCCATCACCATTTGTTGAAAAGACTATATTTTCTCCATTGTACTGCTCCTGTGTCTTTGTCAAAGATTAGTTGACTATATTAGTGTGGATCTATTTCTAGGCTCTCTATTCTGTTCCACTGATATATTTCTCTATTTTTCCACAAACACAGTGCTGTCTTAATTACCATATCTTTATAATAAGTCTTAAATTGACTAGTGTTAGTCTTACAACTTTGTTCATTTCCTTCAATACTGAGTGGACCATTCTAGGTATTTTTCCTCTCCACATTCACTTTAGAATCAGTTTTCCTATATTCACAAAATAACTTGCTGGGATTTTGATTAGGAATGCATTCACTCTATAGATTTAGGAAAATCTACCATCTAGATAACATTGACTCTTCCTACCATGAACACGAAATATCTATTTATTTAGTTCTTTGCTACGTTTCATCAGAGTTTTGTAGTTTTCCTCATATAGATATTGTACATATTTTGTTAGATTATACTTTTTGTATTTTGAGTACTAATATAAATGGTCATAGGTTCTTAATTTGTAGTTTCACTTGTTCATTACTGGTATACAGATAAGCAATTGACTTTTGTATATTAATGCTGTATCTTATAATCTTGCTATAATTGCTTATTAGTTCCAGAAGCTTTTTTTTCCAATAATTTCAGATTTTCTACATGTTGATCATATCATCTGTGAACATCTTTGCCCATTTTTAAAATGCATTATGTTTTGTCTTTTTATTGATTAGTTCTAAGAGTTACTTACATATTATGATTATTAAACATTTATTAGATATGATTTGCAAATATATTCACCCATTGTGCGGGCTCTTTATACTTTCTTGATAGTGTCTGTTGGAGCACAAAATATTTATTTTTGATTAAGTCCAATTTAGTATTTTTTTCCTCCCTTTTCTTGTTTATGATTTTGCTGTTATAGCTAAGAAATCATTGCCTAATCCAAGGTCACAAGATTTTATAACTATTTTTTTCCAAAAATTCTACAGTTTGAGCCCATATTTTATTTTTTAATGTTTTATTTTTTATTAAGTATAATTTATTGTCAAATTGGTTTCCATACAACACCCAGTGCTCATCCCAATAGGCGCCCTCCTCAATGCCCATCACCCACATTCCTCTCTCCCCCACACCGATCAACCCTCAGTTTGTTCTCAGTATTTAAGAGTCTCTTATGGTTTGCCTCCCTCCCTCTCTGTAACTTTTTTTCCCTCTTTCGCTCCCCCATGGTCTTCTGTTAAGTTTCTCAGGATCGACATATGAGTAAAAACAGATGGTATCTGTCTTCCTCTGCCTGATTTATTTCACTTAGCATAATATCCTCCAGTTCCATCCACATTGCTGCAAATAGCCAGATTTCATTCTTTCTCATTGCCAAGTAGTATTCCATTATATATATAAACCACATCTTCTTTATCCATTCGTCAGTGGATGGACATTTAGGCTCTTTCCCTAATTTGGATGTTGTTGGAAGTGCTCACATCAGTCAGAGTGGCTAAAATGAACAAATCAGGAAACTACAGATTCTGGCACAGATGTGGAGAAACAGGAACCCTCTTGCACTATTGGTGGGAATGCACACTGGTGCAGCCGCTCTGGAAAACAGTGTGGAGTTTCCTCAAAAAATTAAAGATAGAACTACCCTATGACCCAGCAATAGCACTGCTAGGAATTTACCCAAGGGATACAGGAGTGCTCATGCATAGAGGCACATGTACCCCAATGTTTTATTTATTTTTGAGAGACGGAGAGAGATAGAGCATGAGCAAGGGAGTGGAGGAGAGAGAGAGGGAGACATAGAATCCGAAACAGGCTCCAGGCTCCTAACTGTCAGCACAGGGACCAGGGCAGGCCTCGAACCCACGAACCGTGAGATCATGACCTGAGCCGAAGTCAGACACTTAACCAACTGAGCCATCCAGGCACCCTGAACTCATATTTTGTGTATAGTGTAAAACAGGCATGCATTCTTGTGCATGCTACTATTTGGTGTAACGGCACCATTTGTTGAAAAAGACCATTTGTTCCCACATTGAACTGACCTGACCTTCGTTCAAAAATCAATTGACCATAATTATATGGGTTTATTTACTTACTCTCAGTTCTATTCCTTTGATCTGTATGTCTAACCTGATTTCAGTACCACACACTCTTGATTATCATAGATTTGTAGGTTTTAAAATGGAGAAATATGAGTCCTCCAATTGTGTTATTTTATTTTACTTTAATTGATTAATTAATTAATTAATTAAATTCAAGTTAGTTAACATACAGTGTACTCTTGCCTTCAGGAATAGAACCCCATGATTCATCACTTACATATAACACCCAGTGCTCATCCCAACAAGTGCCCTCATTAATGCCTATCACCCATATAGCCCATCCCCCTACCCGCCTCCCCTCCAACAACCCTCAGTTTATTCTATTTAATAGTCTCTTATGGTTTGCCTCCCTCTCTGTTTTTATCTTATTTTCCCTTCCCTTTTTAAAGATTGTTTTGACTATTCTGCATCTCTTGTATGTACCTAAGAATTATAGGATGGGTTTGCCAATTCCTGAAAATGCAGATGGGCTTTTGATCAGGATTGTGTTGAATCCTCAGGTCAATTTTGGGAGTACTGCCAACGAATTTTGTATTTATTTCAGTAAATTTTTCCCCAAGTATTTAAAGTTTATTGATTCATTTTGAGAGAGAGAGAGAGACAGAGCATGTGAGCAGGAGAGGACATAGAAGAGAGAGTCAGAATCTCAGGCAGGCTCTGCACTGTCAGCATGGAGCCTGACATGGGGCTCAAACTCACGAACCATGAGATCATGACCTGAGCCAAAACCAAGACTTGGGCGCTTAACAGGCTGAGCCACCCAGGCACCCCTATGCCCCATTTGACTTTGGATTATTCATTTTAAGTGTATGGAAATACAATAGTTTTTTTGTGTGTGTGTGATTGATCTTATATCCTAAGGCCATGCTAAATTTATTAGCTTTACTAGTTTTTGATTACTTAGAATTTTCTATATATAAGATAATATCTTTGGCAAATAGGGTTAGTTTTACTTCTTTTCTAATTCAATGTCTTTTTTTCCCCCCTAATTGCATTCATGAGAACAGCTTTCAGTATCATGTTGAACAGAAGTGGCAAGAGTGAACATCCTGGTCTTGCTCATGATCTTGGCTACTTTTGCCATTAAAAATGTGAGCTGTGAGGTTTTCATAGATGCCTTTTATCAGATTGAGGGAATTACCTTCTGTTTCTACTTTGTTGAGTACTTATATCAGGAAAGGGTAGTAGATTATGTCAGTGCTCTTTCCGCATCTATTGGGATGGTAATGTGGTTTCTGTCTTTTATTGTATTAGTATATATATCATATTGATTGGTTTTCATATGTTCAAACAAACTTGCATTCCTGGGATAAATCCCACTTGTTTGTGGTGTACAGTTTTGTTTATATATATATATATAGCCGGAATCAGGTTTTTAGTATTTAGTTGCAAATTTTTGAACCTACATTAATGAGGCATATATTTCTATAGTTTTCTTCTCAAATGATTTCATAAAAAGAGTTGGCAAGTGTTCTCCCCTCTTCCATCTTTTTTAAAGTGTGTCAAGGACTGGAACTAACTCTTTAGATATTTGGTACAATTCTAGTCATGGGCATTTCCTTGAGGGAAATTCTTGATTACTAACTCAATTTCTTAGTGATCGTCTATTCAGATTTTCCATTTCTTCTTGAGTCAGATTCAGAAGGTTTTGTCTGTCCAGGAATTCTTCCATCTCCTCTAGGTTACCTAACTTTTTGCAGAAGTGTTCACAGTATTCCCTTATAATACCTTTTATTTCTATAAGGCTGGGAATCACATCTTCCATGTCATTCCTGATTTTAGAATTTAAATTTTCTGTTTTTCTTAGTCCAGCTTAAGGTTTGCCGATTTTGTTGATATCTCAAAGAATCAACTTAGTTTTGTTGATTTTCTCCATTGGTTTTCTATTCTCTATTTGTACTCTCATCTGCTTTGTCCTCACTTTGTCTTTCTTTTTCTACTTTCTTAAGGTGGAAATTTATGTTATTGATTTGAAATCTTTCTTCCTTTTTTACTAGATGCATTTATACCATATATTTTCCTTTAAGTACTACTTGAGCAACAGCCCACATGTTTTGGTATGTTGTGCTTTTATTTCCAATCATCTCAAATCATATCCTAATCTCCCTTGTGAGTTCTTCTTTTTCCTTTTATTTAGGATTGTGTTTAATGTTTACATATTTGTGAATTTCTCCAAAGATTATTCTCGATAACAACAACAACAACAAAACTGGTCTTATTATGATTGGCTGAACTTTCTATGTAGGTGCAACAAGAGTAATAATTAACTGTAAGTTTCCTTAAGCATACAGTATTTAGTGAATTAAGTCCAAAGGACTTGGGTCAAGAAATTTTCCTAAGGAATCTTGGATTGGACTGGTAAACGTATCGATTACTTGCAATTATATCCCAGGGCTAGGAAACTGTCTCTTGTCTGTCAGAAATTGACCTTTTCTAGCCCCTATGAGACTAAGACCCTATTTATTATAAGCAAGTTACCAAACTGCTTTTCTGGAAAGGACTTAGGAAGCATTGATTCTACATATGAAATCAATCCTTGTTACTTAATATGAAATTTTCATACTTGATCAAGTTAGTATCATTTTAAAATGAGACACTCAAGTGCTGAATCAGAAAAATATGCAGCCAAGAATTCTTTATCCAGCAAGGCGGTCATTCAAAATAGAAGGAGAAATTTAAAGTTTCCCAGACAAACAAAAATTAAAGGACTTTGTGACCACTAAACCAGCCCTGAAAGAAATTTTAAGGGAGACTCTCTGAGGGGAGAAAAGATGAAAATATATATCAAAAGCAACAAAAGATTAGAAAGGACCAGGGGACACCACCAGAAACTCCAACTCTACAAGCATCATAATGGCAATAAATTCATATCTTTCAGTATTCACTCTAAACGTCAATGGACTCAATGCTCCAATCAAAAGACATAGGGTAACAGAATGGATAAGATAACAAGATCCATCTATATGCTGTTTACAAGAGACCCACGTTATACCTAAAGACACCTACAGATTGAAAATAAGGGGATGGAGAACCATCTATTATGCTAATGGTCAATAAAAGAAAGCCGAAGTACCCATACTTCTATCAAACAATCTAGACTTTAAAATAAAGACTGTATCAAGAGATGCAGAAGGGCATATATTACAATCAAGGGGTCTATAGACCAAGAAGACCTAACAATTGTAAACATTTATGTGCCAAATGTGAGAGCACCCAAATATATAAGTCAATTAATCACAAACATAAAGAAACTCATCAATAGTAATACCATAATAGTAGGAGATTTCAACACCCCACTCACAGCAATGGACAGATCATCTAATCAAAAAATCAACAAGGAAAGAATGGCTTTGAATGATACATTGGACCAGATAGACTTAACAGATATATTCAGAACATTTCATCCTAAAGCAGCAGAATATAAATTCTTCTCCAATGCACAAGGAACGTTCTCCAGAATAGACCATATACTGGGACACAAATCAGCCCTAAGTAAGTACAAAAAGATCAAGATCACACCGTGCATATTTTCTGACCACAATGCTACAAAACTTGAAATCAACCACAAGAAAAAATTTGGAAAGGTAACAAATACCTGGAGACTGAAGAACATCCTACTAAAGAATGAATGGGCTAGCCAAGCAGTTAAAGAGGAAATTAAAAAGTATATAGAAGTCAATGAACATGATAGCACCACAACCCAAAACCTCTGGGACACAGCAAAGGCAGTCATAAGAGGAAAGTATATAGCAACCCAGGCCTTCCTAAAGAAGGAAGAAAGATCTCAGATACACAACCTAACCTTACGCCTTAAGGAGCTGGAAAAAGAACAGCAAATAAAACCCAAAACCAGCAGAAGACAGGAAATAATAAAGATTAGAGCAGAAATTAATGCTATGGAAACCAAAAAAAAAAAAAAAAACCCAAAAAAACAGTAGAAGAGATCAATGAAACCAGAAGCTGTTTCCTTGAAAGAATTAACAAAATTGATAAACCACTAGCCAGTTTGATCAAGAAGAAAAAGGAAAGGACCCAAATAAATAAAATCAAGAATGAAAGAGGAGAGATCACAACCAACACAACAGAAACAAAAACAATAATAAGAAAATATTATGAGCAATTATATGCCAACAAAATAGGCAATCTGGAAGAAATGGACAAATCCCAGAAACATATACACCACCAAAACTCAACCACGAACAAATATAAAATTTGAACAGATGCATAACCAGTAAGGAAATTGAATTAGTAATCAAAAATCTGCCAAAAAATAAGAGTCCAGGGCCAGATGGCTTTCCAGGGGAATTCTACCAAACATTTAAGGAAGAGTTAACACCTATTCTCTTGAAACTGTTCCAAAAAAAAAAAAAAAAAAAAAAGGAATGGAAGGAAAACTTCCAAACTCTTTCTATGAAGCCAGAATTACCTTGATTCCAAAAGCAGACAGAGACCCCACTAAAAAGGAGAACTATAGGCCAATTTCCCTGATGAACATAGATGCAAAAATCCTCAACAAGATATTAGCCAACCAGATCCAACAATACATTAAAAAAATTATTCACCACAACCAAGTGGGATTTACACCTGGGATGCAGGGCTGGTTCAATATCCGCAAAACAATTAATGTGATTCATCACATCAATAAAGAAAGGACAAGAACTATATGATCCTCTCAATAGATGCAGAGAAAGCATTTGACAAAATACAGCATCCTTTCTTGATAAAAACCCTAAAGAAAGTAGGGATAGAAGGAGCATGCCTCGAGATCATAAAAGCCATATATGAACAACCCAACACTAATATCATGCTGAATGGGGAAAAACTGAGAGCTTTCCCCCTAAGGTCAGGAACAAGACAGGGCTGTCCACTCTTGCCACTGTTATTCAACATAGTATTGGAAGTCTTAGCCTCTGCAATCAGACAACACAAAGAAATAAAAGGCATCCGAATCGGCCAGGAGAAAGTCAAACTTTCACTCTTCACAGATGACATGATACTCTGTATGGAAAACCCAAAAGATTCCACCAAAAAACTGCTAGAACTGATTCATGAATTCAGCAAACTTTCAGGATATAAAATCAATGTACAGAAATCGGTGGCATTCCTATACACCAACAATGAAGCCACAGAAAGAGAAATCAAGGAATCGATCCCATTTACAGTTGCACCAAAAACCGTAAAATACCTAGGAATAAATTTAACCAAAGAGGTGAAAAATCTATACACTGAAAACTACAGAAAGCTGATGAAAGAAATTGAAGAAGACACAAAGAAATGGAAAAGATTCCATGCTCCTGGATAGGAAGAAAAAATTTTGTTAAACTGTCGATACTACCCAAAACAATCTACATATTCAATGCAATCCCTATCAAAGTAACACCAGCATTCTTCACAGACCTGGAACAAATAATCCTAAAATTTGTATGGAACCAGAAAAGACCCCAAATGGCCAAAGCAATCTGGAAAAAGAAAACCAAAGCAGGAGGCATCACAACCCCGGACTTCAAGCTATACTACAAAGCTGTAACCATCAAGACAGAATGGTACTGGAACAAAAACAGACACTCAAATCAATGGAATAGAATAGAGAACCCAGAAATGGACCCACAAATGTATGGCCAACTAATCTTTGACAAAGCAGGAAAGAATAGCCAATGGAATAAAGACAGTCTCTTCAGCAAGTGGTGCTTGGAAAACTGGACAGCGACATGCAGAAAAATGAACCTGGACCACTTTCTTACACCATACGCAAAAATAAACTCAAAATGGATGAAAGACCTCAATGTAAGACAGGAAGCCATCAAAATCCTCAAGGAGAAAGCAGGCAAAAACCTCTTTGATCTTGCCCACAGCAACTTCTTACTCAACATGTCCCCGGAGGCAAGGAAAACAAAAGCAAAAATGAACTACTGGGACCTCATCAAAATAAAAAGCTTCTGCACAGCGAAGGAAACAATCGGCAAAAAAGGCAACCGACAGAATGGAAGACAATATTTGCAAATGACATATCAGATAAAGGGTTAGTATCCAAAATCTATAAAGAACTTATTAAACTCAACACCCAAAAAACAAATAATCCAGTGAAGAAATGGGCAAAAGACATGAATAGACACTTCTCCAAAGAAGACATCCAGATGGCCAACTGATACATGAAAAAATGCTCAACATTACTCATCAGCAGGGAAATACAAATCAAAACCACAATGAGATACCACCTCCCACCTGTCAGAATGGCTAACATGAACAACTCAGGCAATAACAGATGTTAGCAAGGATGCGGAGAAAGAGGATCTCTTTTGCATTGTTGGTGGGAATGCAAGCTGGTGCAGCTTCTCTGGAAAACAGTATGGAGGTTCCTCAAAAAACTAAAAATAGAACTACCCTACCACCAAGCAATGGCACTACTAGGCATTTATCCACAGGATACAGGTGTGCTGTTTCGAAGGGACACATGCACCCCCATGTTTATAGCAGCACTATCCACAATAACCAAAGTATGGAAAGAGCCCAAATGTCCATCGATGGATGAATGGATAAAGAAGATGTGGTATGTATATACAATGGAATATTACTTGGCAATCAAAAAGAATGAAATCTTGCCATTTGTGACTATGTGGTTGGAACTGGAGGGTATTATGCTAAGTGAAATTAGAGAAAGACAAAAATCATATGACTTCACTCATAGGAGGACTCTAAGAGACAAAACAGATGAATATAAGGGAAGGGAAACAAAAATAATATACAAACAGGGAGGGGGACAAAACAGAAGAGACTCATAAATATGGAGAACAAAGTGAGGGTTACTGGAGGAGTTGTGGGAGGGGGGATGGGCTCAATGGGTAAGGGGCATTAAGGAATCTACTCCTGAAATCATTGCTTCACTATATGCTAACTAATTTGGATGTAAATTTTAAAAAATAAAAAAGAAAGAAAGAAAATAATAGTGCATATGGTGTGGGAAGAGAAAGCATATTCTTATTAAAATCTATCAAATACTTTTTATTTACCAAAAGCATACCTTTTTAGTGTTTTCTGTAAAACAATGAGGATGTAACTACATTTTTTCTTTTCTATAAAATTCTTTAGTTTCCTATAACTTAAATAAATTATAGTTAATATTTTTAAACTGCAGCAAAATTCACTAATATAATTTTTAAAATTATTTTAATATTTATTTATTTTTGAGAGAAAGACAAGAGTGCAAGCAAGGATTGGGCAGAGAGAGACACAGAATCTGAAGCAGGCTCCAGGCTCTGAGCTGTCAGCACAGAACCTGACACAGGATTTGAACCCACAAACTAGACATCATGACCTGAGCCGAAGTTGGATGCTTAATTGACTGAGCCACCCAGGCGCCCCAAATATCATAATTTTCTATTAGAGAAAGGTACAAAAATACCCCAAAGATCCTTAAAGAATGATTTTATTTTTTTATTGGTCAAGAGGTATTATAAAATGTATCCATTTTCTTTGTTGTTACCATACTCATCCATAGTCTCATTAAATATTTGAATTGCAAAAAAAAAATGAGACACTCAAGGTATGGTATGACCTTGGTTGGACAATTAATATATTCTATTACATCCTGCTAAAAATGATAACAGATTCTCTTTGAGCCTATGTAAATAATTATATCTCCATGAAAAGTAAGACGTCTCAATAGAAATGTTCTGTGAATTGAGAAGGGGCTTCAATTAAACCCAATTTCCACTAAAAATGTTTGCAGTTTACAAAATCATCATCTACTAAATTTTGAGTTAAGAACAGCTTATTTTACTTTCTTAAAGTTTATTTATTTTTGAGAGAGAGAGAGAGAGAGAGACAGGGCATGAGACTTTTTTCTTAATTTCTTTGTTTTTTCAAATTGTATACTGAAGCTTCTATCAGAGCCTTCTTGAAAACATCATGGGGAAGGATCAAACTATTTGATAATAAGACTGCATGGTTGTGGTTAATTTATCACAGTAATCAATAGTAAAAGTATGTGGAAGAATAAAATTCCCTACTGGAGTGTAGGAAATAACCATTTCATAAAGGTTTGATCAAGGATTCTCCTAAAGGTAATACTGTATTGTTGACTAAGAAGCCACTGACAAATATCCAGAGCCCTGCCGTAAAACTTACAATCTCTGAAATATAAATTTATTTATACAAACTTAACCTTGGGAAGGCTGAGCATCTCTTCTTATTTGGGAATTCTTGCCATGAAACTTATACAATAATGTCAAACTAATTAAAGATATATGGAGCTACAAAAAAAAAAACCCTAATTGTTTCTGGCATCCCTTTTTGATAAAATGAAATAACAAAATTTTGTGCTTTTTCACGGGTCATCTGGGAAATCTCAAAGATAGTTTTAGGTATTAAGGTATCATAAGATATCTGATTTACTTTATAAGATGCGTTTTGGTCCTGGGAAGTCATAACTGAAAGAGTTTTCAGAGGATAACTAATCGTTTTACTAAGATAGAATCATGGGTTTCTGAAAAACAATGCCTATTAATAAAACACACAAAATAATAATTAACTGAATACAGAAAAAGCTAATACAATTGTAAGGAAGCTTAGCTCTTTTATAAGTGAGGAACCTTTGTTTTTTGTTTAAAACATAATAATTGTTCCCAGTGTCACAAACCATACCTCTGAGCCAAGCAATCCACCTTGACTGTTTCTACAGTTAACATAGGGAAGCCGAGTTTCAGTAAGGAGGGAATAGTTACTGTCAGTCTGTCTGTTCCTCCTCCCTCTCTCCCTCTCTTTCTTTCATTAAAAAAATATTGTGCAAATAATGATAAGGAACATAGTCAAGTCAACAATAATTAGAAAGTATAATTCAGGTGCAATTTGGAAACTCTGCTATCTGGGAAGATTATAAAAAGGTAAAGAACAACATCTAATAACATCCTTGTTAAAAGTTCTAAGGCAAAGTCATCATTTTAACAGAGAAAAAGCCAAATTCTAGCCATTCTAGAAAGCTCCATTTCTATTAAGATTTCATTTGACAGTAAAGGTTTCACAAGCTTTTTTCATTATGATTAAACTTACCAAAACTAAGCCAACTTAGTCAAAATTTAAATACATTTTGTTGCTTCCTTTCAGAGTCAGTATTTTGTAGCTATTATAAACAAGGACAAATAAAAATTACCATTTTACAAACTTTTCCAATGTCCTATATACATTTGACATCCATTCAGAATACAATAAAGCTGCTCTTACAGAAAACCTTTTACAGCTGCAAACAAGCACTTGCATTTCTCTGTCACAAATGCTCCTTGTGTACGCTGAACCACACAGAACCAAAGTAACTAACTTGTATTTTTACAGAAGAATAAAAAATGGATAGCCATTGGAAGACTTTGTCATATGTAAGCATTTAGGCAACTATGAAAGCTCATAAATACAAACAACACAACTCCCTACAGCCAACACAGCATTTTTATATCTAGTTAAAATGGCAAAAAGGAATACGTTCTTTTTTTTTTAATGTTTATTTACTTTTGAGAGAAAGGAGAGAGACAGAGTGCCAGCGGGGGAGAGGCAGAGAGAGAGGGAGACACAGAACGTGAAGAAGGCTCCAGGCTCTGAGGTGTCAGCACAGAGCCTGAGGCAGGGTTTGAACTCACAAACCACAAGATCATGACCTGAGCCGAAGCTGGACGCTTAACTGACTGAGCCACCCAGGCGCTCCAGAAACACATTCTTTTTTTATTAAAAAAAATTGTTTTCATGTTTATTTATTTGTGAGAGAGAGAGCACGATCACAAGCAAGCAGGGGGAGGGACAGAGAGAGACAAAGAATCCGAAGCAGGCTCCAAGATCTGAGCTGTCAGCACAGAGCCCAACGTGGGGCTCAAACTCACAAGCTGTGAGATCATAACCTGAGCCAAAGTTGGACCCTCAACCGACTGAGCCACTCAGGTGCCCCTCCAGGAACACATTGTTTAACATAGTTCAAACATCTAGGCACTGCGGAGCATAGTAGAAGGAAACATTTCTAAATAAAAGTATATAATCTTTGTAAATAATTTTTTGGCATTCAATTGCTCTTAAAAACTGTCCTATTATTTATTTAATAATTACCCATAAATTAACTCAATTTAAGATTAGTCCAAATTTTGGGGGCTCCTGGGTGGTTCAGTCAGTTGAGCATCCGACTTCAGCTCAGGTCGTGATCTCATGGTCCATGGGCTCAAGCCCCACTTCAGGCTCTGTGCTGACAGCTCAGAGCCAGGAGCCTGCTTGGGATTCTGTGTCTCCCTCTCTCTCTGCCCCTCCCCCGTTCATGCTCTGTGTCTCTCTGTCTCAAAAATAAATAAACATTAAAAAAAAAGATTAGTCCAAATTTTTAAATTAACTAAGGATGTTTAAAATTATGTTTAAGCTTTAAAACTTCAAAACATAATTACTGTTAATATAAAAAGTTTGTTGGAGTAATGAAACAATTTAGTTGAACACAAATTTATATTTTTCATAATTTTAAATATCGTGCGGGAGTAATATAAGCTTATTTCATTATTTCATTATTAAGCCAATATTAGAAGTTTTTAAAGTTCATAGTGAGTATTCTCTTTATGAGTAAAAACAAATCAAAATCTTATTACAAATATAAAATGTACTTTATACCACATTTTTAAAAACTCAAGGAAAAGATCTATACTACTTATTTTTAAACTAAAATTATTAATTTAGAGTAATACGTCAGAAGATTAATCTTTATTATGTAAACTTGGATTTTAAAAATGTTTCTAAACAGTTATTTCTAAAATGTTATCAGTTCAATTTATTTCCTGTGCATTTCCAAGATTTCTATTTATATAAGTACTTACTTCCAAAAGAAAATAGTTACCTGCTATTCATCACACAAAGATCACCAAATGATGAGATGATAAAACCCCAGTCCCAATTAGTGCTGCCACCAATGAGAATAATTTCCTGGCCATACAATTAATCAGAAACAAAAATTAAAAATCCATAGGGAAAATAAAGAAAGCAAAACCAAAAATAAACAAAATTAGAGAATAAAGAAATTCAAAGCCCTATTGCTGTTTGGGATTTATTTTGAAAGCCAAGAAAAGACCTAACTCATCTGAAAACTATCCATGGATATACATCCCCACGAATGCCATTTCCTTGTCTCCATGGGGTGAGAATATGTGAGTATCTCAGTGGATGACCTACAAAACTGATGAATTATAATTTTCTGGAAGATCAAGTCAGGACTCTTATGCATATATAAAATGGATATATGTCAAGTACTTCCTATCACTCATAAATTAATTAGGGAACCAATAAGATGATAAAACTGGTCCAAAGAACATTTGAGAAACTCTTGTTAGGCAATGTTACAATGAGATTACTTAGATACAAAACTGGCTAATGACCTACATGGCCATAAACTTCCACTTCAGCATCACCAGATAAAATATAGGATGCAAAGTTCAATGGGAATTTTGGATGAATAGTCAATAATTGTTTTAGTATCAGTATGTCCCAAATATTGCATGCATTTTTTTATTTCCTAAGCTGGGAACTGTTGTATTGGACAGAAATTATTTGCATTTCTTCTGGATAAAAATTTATGAAATAACCTCTGCACCTCTAGAGATTTAAGACACCCTGACAATAAAAAGTGAAGCCCAGAACTACAATGAAAGAATACCGAGTAATTTAACAAGATGTGGTAAACTTAAGGTTTCCAAATGTTGGATAACTTTCCCAATGAAGCACAAGCCAAAAATGTAAAGTGAAACATTGTATTTATTGCAAAATAACACTGGGAATTAAGATATAAACAACAAGCACATAGATAATTCCTTAAGTCTCTTTATATTCAATTTCAGGATGATTAGTCACTTTTTTCTAGAGTACTAATTCATGCAGGAGGTATTCTGATATTTAAAATTGCCTATCAGGGGTACCTGGCTGGTTCAGTCAGTAGAGCATGTGACTCCTAACCTCGGGATTGTTAGTTTGAGCCCCACATGGGGCAAAGAGTTTACTTATTCAAGAAAGAAGTAAAGAAATTGATCAAAAACTTGCATATCATCATCACAAATGCAGGTTGGAAAGGTTATTCTAAGCCTTATGGCTTTTTCAGTTGCAGAAAAGAAATCAGAAAATCAAAGAAAATATTTGATTCCAGAAAAGAAAACATAACAAACCTCACAATCAGACAAGACAAAAATTGTTCACAACTTTTACTTGAATAAGATCAGTAGCAGTATTCCCCCGCTGTGTTCACCTCTCTCTACAGCAGACCAAGACATGCCACTCTACATTTCTGAAATGAGTCTATCCTTTAAGGAATCATTCTAGCTACCAGGAAACTATGTAATAACTGTATAAATTTGATTTTGAAAGCAGAGTTAATGAGTAAATGATCTTAGTTACAGAGCTCAGCAAAAAAGAAATCTTCCCAAGAGCGAGACAGATAATATTCATATGATAACTACATATAAGAATCTCTCACCATTAGAATGTAGCTAATGGAGTTCCTGGGTGGCTCAGTCGGTTAAGCATCCAACTTCGGCTCAGGTCATAATCTCACAGTTTGTGGGTTCAAGCCCCACGTCAGGCTCTGTGCTGACAGCTCAGGGCCTGGAGCCTGTTTCAGAGTCTGTGTCTCCCTCTCTCTCTGCCCCTCCCCTGTTCACACTCTGTCTCTGTCTCAAGAATAAATAAACATTAAAAAAAATTTTTTTAATAAAAAAAAAGAATGTAGCTAATGTCATGTACTCATCAAAGATTTACTGAGCTCTACATCTGTACCGGACTCAGGTGATAACAATACAAACACGTTGGATCCCTACTTTGCGAGCTCATGTCTCCTCAGTATTTGTATGAAGGGAGAGAAAAACAAACAATCAAAATGGTAAACTGAAGCTAAGTAACCAAACTTTAATAAATTGTCTCTACATAACTTAAAGGTTAAATTTATCTTCTGAAATACGGGCAGTTTAATGAAAAGCCAATCTTAGCCTGACAAGGAAAGTGTGATTTCTCTTGGTTTAAACTTTTCATTTCAGAAAGCAGTGTCGAAAACAGTAACATCAGACAAAGGGCCGCTTGGGAGAGACAAAGAAGAAAATTCTGAATTTAAAAAGAGGAAAAATTTTAAATGTTAAAAAGGCACCAACATCTGTACTCACAATTAGAAAAGTAAAAGTAATCACTAATACTAAAGGGTCTCACAAAACAGAACCTCAGCAGGTAAGAATGGTCTTTGCTCAGACACCACTATTCAAGCAATGGCCAATTTGCTGAGGTAAAGACATAACAGAATCATTGGGCAAAGTTTTTCAGAACATATAGAAGCACCTCGTCCTCCAGATTCAAACATTCTTTTGGTGGTTGTAACAGCAGCTAGTTGCCTATTCAAAATGGATCCTCCCCTCATGAGAACACAGATTTTATTGAGAAAGTGCTGCATCCATTAACACTCACCTCCCTAGACTTCTGTAGCTAACGGTGACTCTGTAAGTCAATCTAATTTATAGGATAAAAGTGGAAATACACTAGGTGGGGCATCTAGGAAATCCATAGTTTTCCTGAAAAGAGACACAAATGTAGCTAACATGCATTTTGCCCTTTAGAATTTCCCTTTTTCCTACCTGGAATGGGGAATGATAACTTTTAAAGGCAGTGCCAGTGTCTTTTCCACCATGAATGACAAAGCCTCGCTCTAAGATAGGAGGAGCAAGAAGCAAAAAGGAGCCTGATGCACAAGGACTTCTGTAAGCAGCTGCACTTCTCCTAGTGATGAGGGAGCTAAGGCAAACTGAGGGCAAAATACAGGTTAACAGCAGCCCCCCCAAGGCAGGATATGTGCGATATTCCTCAGACACTCCCGCCTGCCCAAGGACAAAGGAAAGGGGTTTAAAGGCTTGCCACGGCAATGTGGAAAACAAAGGCAAATGACAAGTCCTTGAAAGAGGCAGAGTGACCTCCTTCTAGGAGCTCAGCTGCCTCAATGATGACACTTTGCTCAGGGCTAAAGGGAACTTTGGCTTCACATTATCCTGCACACCCCCCCCCCCCAGGATCCTGCCCCCCCCCCACGACGCTGTGAGTCTCCTTTAACATATAAAAATTCCTTTGGAAACTTCCTTTATCTCTACACCCCGCCCCCAGCAATATATACGTTGGCAATTATACTCCAGACTTCTGGCCCCCTGATATATACCTGAAGGGTCTCGTGACAGAGATTTTACCAAAGAATAATAAAGGACATTTTCCTAACAATAGCTAGCCCCTCAAAGTCCTGGAAACCTTGCTTCTAAAATCCCTTAGAGGCTTATGCTGTCCCTAACCCCCTCCCAATCTGAAGGTGTATAATCACTCACTCTTGCAACTGCACTGCAACTCCTTCTGCCCACGGGTCCTGTCCCCGTGCTTTGATAAGATCACTTTTTTGCACCAACGACTCTTCAAGAATTCTTTCTTGACCATCGGCTCCGAACCCCACTAGTATCCCAAGACCCCATCAGAACCTACCACATGGAATTAATGATACACAATGTACTAAATGATATGCATCCCCTCATTCTCTCTCGATCTATACACATACACACTTATTACTCAAGTATGGTTTAAAACATTTTTACGTTCCAGCTCTTGTGTCAAAAATTATATTTAAAAATCTGATGAAAGAACCCATAAAATGTTAAGACTGTTTCAAAGAACATTTGAGGAGCTAAATATTTGTAGGCAAGTCAATGAGGAATGTTAGTGTAAGGGAGCATAATGCAAGCTGAGGGCAAAGTACAAGTTAGCACCTCCCTCAAGTGGAATATGTGTGATAGTCCCCGGACACTCCCAGCTACCCAAGAAAAAGGAAAGGGGTTCAAGTGCTTGCCACGGTAATGTGGGAAATGAAGGCAAATGGAAAATTCAATTCCCCGACTGCCTACAGCCCAGTGATGAGTCCTTCAAACCGGCAGAGAGACCTCCTTCTAGGAGCCCAGCTGCCTCGATGATGACACTTTGCTAGGGGCAAAAGGAAGTCTTGACTTAACATGACCCTGACACCCCAGGATTCCTTTAGAAACTTCCTTTATCTCAACTCTCCCAAGATATATGCTGACAACCATACTCCAAGCTTGTGGCTGCCCTGAAGGGTCTCATGACTGAGGTTTCACTAAATGGTAATATGTGACGTTTTCCTAACAACAGCTCGCCCTTCAAGGTCCTGGAAACCTTGCTTCCCAAATTCCTCAGAGACTTAGCTGTCCCTAACCCCTTCCCAACCTTAGGGTATATAATCATGACCACAGTTCAGCTCTTTCTGCCTAGGAGTCCTGTCCCCATGCTTTAATAAAATCACCCTTTTGCACCAAAGACGTCTTCAAGAATTCTTTCTTGGCCATCAGCTCTGAACCCCACCATCACCTCAAAACTCCATCATTAGGTTAAGATGGCTGGGTTAAACACAAAAATGGTAACTGTCTGCAGAGAAATACACTATAAGCTAACTGCATCCTCTCCACAAGACAGAAATCATTTGCATCACTACTATATAAAAGTTTGCAATTTTACAGTAACCGCACATCTGGGATCTTTAATCAATAGTCTTGATAGTGTATGTATTGATACATAAATTATATCTCATACAAACACAGGATATATCATTATTATCAAGCGTTACTGTGGTACAAATGGTAGTAACTCTGTTACGGAACCAGGCTGGAACGCTGGCGGAAAAACCAAGCGGCACCCAGAGATCTTGGTGGATCGGAGATTGATTTAATGCCGGCAGGCTCAGAGGAGACTGTTTCTCCAAAGGTGTGAGCCCGGAATGCAAGTGGGGAAGGTAATTTATAGCCGACAGCCTCCATATCTGTGGGGGTTTTCGTGCGCACAGCAAACAGAGGAAGAAGAAACGGGAAGAGGGGTCTCTAAGCTAGAGACCAGAGTTTGTTTTAGTCCAATCAGCCATCTTTGGTGTACTTTATCCACTTCTCCAACAACTCCAATCCAGACTTGTTGGGTGCTAGAAAAAGCCTTAGCTATAACTAGCTGAAGGAAATATTATGTCCTGATTGCCTTCTGTCTCTTACAGTTGTTATCCACTGATCCTTATCTGTGTGTATAGCTGCCCAGTTTACCACCCACGCCATTGTAGGCGGAAGAGGCCTCTTTAGTTACCTCAGAAAAAAAATCCAACTGATACCTCACTTGTATAGGTAAGCAACTGCTCAAAGTAGAGACTAAACAACAGAGACTATGCCCATTGTATTTTAAATACTTCTGTAGTCTAACTGCTAATAGTTACTGAGCATAAATGTAAGAACTCTGCTAATTAACAAGGAATACCTTCATTCCAATGAATGATTTACAAAATAGACTGTACTTACATTTTATGAATAGGTAGATGCACGTTTCTCTCAGCTCTTGGTGCAAAACTTGAAGAGACTACCGTGCATTTTGGGGGAAGAAAATGATTTTGTCAAGAAGCAGTGCCTCAAAACTTTCCCACTCATTGCTTAAAACACCATAGCCCAAAACCGACTTCTGGCTCTAGCCAAGTGAGGAGCTTGGCAAATCCTCTCCCCAAAAAGCCACTATAAAGCTGAACAAAATTGACAAAAACAACCATTGCAGCGCAATGGCAGTAGTCCAAAAGCATACAACATTAAGAAGCATTTATGCTTGAAAAACTGAATACTGAGTAGAAAGAATAAGTCAGTGGCACTTTAGCCTGGGATGCTCTTAACACCCCTCCAGCTCCACTGGCACCGCAGGGCAAGCCAGGAGGATGGACAGCTTCACTAATGCGATCAAAATAGAGTGAGCCTCTTCAAATGCACAATAATAGAATACACATTCCTTTCAAGTGCAAGGGAACATTTACCAAGAGAGATCACATTCTGTGCCATCATGATGCGAGAGCAGAAGGCAAGCTGACAGGCCACAAACAGCCCTCCCTCCCCCACCCAGGTGGGATGTGTGTGATATTCCTCGGGCACTTCGGGCTGCCCAAGAACAAACGAAAGGGGAAAACAAATGGGTAACTGATAGAGATCACAGTCCTGCAGGACCTGAGTCTCTATCAGTTTACCAATCTTAGTAAATTACAAGAAAAAGGCAATCTTATCAATAGCCCAATCTCCAGAGAAACCCATAGACTCAGTTTCCTGGAGCCCCAACATCACCCTCCCCTCCATAGTGCTATGGGGAACAAAGGCAAGAAGGAAATGGCAGATAGAATTCAATTTCCTTATAATCTGAAGCCTACTGACAAATACTTGAGGCAGGCAGAGTAAAACATTTCTCCAGGAACTCCTAATGTCTTAACGTTAATGTTTTGCTACAGGGAAAAACAACCCTAGCTTGACAATAGCTAGGCCTCCAGTATCCTGTGAGTCTTCGTTAGCGTATGAAAATCCCTGTGGAAACTTCCCCTTGACTTTACCCGCCCCCCCGCCCCCGCAACTCCACTGTATATAACCAGTCACTCTTCACAACCCCAGGGCAGCTCTTTCTGCCCACGGGTCCTATCCTTGTGCTTTAATAAAACCACCTTTTCACACCAAAGACGTCTTCAAAAATACCTTCTTGGCTGTCAGCTATGAACCCCATCACCACCCCCAAAACCTCATCAATAATGTACACCTCAATAGTATTAAAAGGATTCAAGTCACATGAAGTATATTCTCTGATCACTATGAAATTATATCAGAAATTGTCAAAATGAGTAGTGAATGGGAAACCTCACTAGAATGGAGTTGGGAGGTTTTGGCCAGGGTTGCTCTCATGCTCTACCACTTGTAGTCAATTGCAGACCCAACAGGAAGAGATGTGCTTGAATTTGTTGGAGAAGTGAATAAAGTACGCCAAAAATGGCCAACGGGACGAAAACAAGCTCTGGTCTCTAGCTTAGAGACCCCTCCTCCAGGTTCTTCTTCCTTTGCTTGCTGTGCACACGAAAACCCCCCCAGATATGGAAGCTGACAACTATCAGTTACCCTCCCTATTTGCATTCGGTGCTCAGATCTTTGGAGAAACATCTTCTCTGGGCTCGCCGCTGTTAAATAAATCTCTGATCCACCAAGATCTCCAAGTACCGCTTGGTTTTTCTACCAGCGTTCCAGCCTGGTTACGTTACAAACTTACATGGACTTGACCTTGCATGTGGATACTACTCTACTACTCCAGCTGGAGGCAGAGATGATTTTCCTCATCTCCATTCCAACCCCCAGCCCACAACAGCTCAGCCAATGAAAAGTTACCATATTTCAAACTCCCAGTGTACTCGAATGGACTTTTAGTTCTTAAGAGTCCTTCCCAACGTAGCTCTTTTCTCCTTAAAAAAATATACCTCTTCTTTGTTTTCAAGATTTGCCTGTGGTTTTGTCCCACCTTTTTGTCCCAGATTGCAAGTCTCTTTTAATCCTGAATAAGCCCATCTTTTGCTGGTACAGTAACTGGCAGTCTTTACTTTGAAAGTTAACAAAATCAATAACAAAAAGATTTCCATAAATTAAATATCATGTTTCTAAATAACCCATGGGTCTAAAAAGGAAACCAAAAGTGAAATTAGATGTCTTTTGAACTAGATGAAAATGTAAACACAATGTAGTGAAATGTGCAGGATGCCCCCAGAGTTGTATTAAAGATAAAATGCCTATATTAGAAAAAACTAAAGTTCTCACATCAATTTTCTCAACTTGCACTTTAAGCAACCAAGATGTCCTTCAAAAGGTGAATGGCACATGTATACAATGGAATATTATTTAGCACTAAAAGGAAATGAGCTATCAAGCCACAGAAAGACATGAAGAAAACTTAAATACACATTGTCTAGTGATAGAAGCTGACATGAAAAGGCTATACACTATACTGTTCCAGCTCTATGACATTCTGGAAAAGGCAAAACTATGGAGATAGTAAAAAGATCACTGGCTGCCAGGGGGGCTGGGAACAAAGAGGAAAGGATGAAATGATGGAACATAGGGAATTTTAGATCAGTAAAACTATGTTACTGCAATGGCAAAGAAATGTCATTAAACATTTGTCAAAACCCATAAAATGTACAACACAAAGAATAAACCCTAATGTAAACTATGGACTTTCATTAATAATAATGTATTAATATTTGCTTATCAATTTTAACAAAAATACCACACTAATTCAATATATTAATAAGACAGGAAATTGTGTTGGGCGGAGGTATGTGGGATAGGTGAACTGTGCACTTTGGGCTCAAGTTTTCCGTAAATCTAAAACGGCTATAAAAAGAAAAAAGCACATTTTATACTTATTCCTGCAAACTATTTATGTGACCCTTGCAAAGTTCAACAGATATGATCCCCTACTTATAATTGTGGCCAGGGCTTTAAAAATCAAATTGGAGAGGTTGTCAAAATAATAGAAAAAAATAGAAGTAAAGGTTAAGATTCTCCCCGTTTTCAGGATCATCCTGCAATGCTACTCATTCATCCTGCTTTACTAAAGTACACTGAACTTCTAAGACCTAACTGACCTCTTATTTTGATACCCTAGTAAATCTCATCATTTGGTTCTTATAATACACTCAAGTCTATGCCATACAGTTTAGCTTTAATCATGTTGTCTTGTTGAAGTGTAACATTATCTTCTTGACTAGTATTTCTTATTCTTAAGGGCAGAGAACAGAATCCTTTCCTCAGTGTGCCTGACAAACCTCAGTACCATGTGGAATATAAAGTAGGTTTAAAAATATTGCTTCATTTTCATGCTTAGAACAAATGTATTATAGTTTAAAAATCCTGAATAGCATGAATTTACTACTGATTTAAATCTTAGAGCATTTGAGTTAAAAATGCCTCTTCATAAACATGTCCCTGGAAAACATAGTGAATTAGTGCTTCCTAACTTTCCAAAGTTATATGAACTCCCCAAGAGTATATAATCTCCAGTTGGGACCATGAAACCCATCATATCTCAACTGGTAGCAACAAAACGAAGACAACTTTTCTTCTTTCTCTCAACTGCCCCACCATCTCGCTTAGCTTCCAACCTCACGGAGGTATAGCGAAGAAAAAGATAAGGTGCAGCAGCCCTGGAACAATCAGGTAAGGAGAGAAAGCACATACTAAGTGACAATGGGGTTGGAACTTAGGAGAGATGACCTATGCTATCTTGGACTGAGCACATCATGGGGCACCCGTGTGTGATGGGCACAAGGAAAGGATGTGCAACTGTGGACAAGGAGGAAGGACGATCATGGCAGAAAACAGATTTCTTAAATTTTTGTTTTACTTACATCAAGCATTTATATCATTTCAAAGTCAAATCTATAAACAAGAAATATTCAAAGAACTTTGGCTTCTATCTGTCCCTTTACCTTATTCCCTGCCTCCAACATAGTAGGGCTTCTATTTTAAAACAGAATCTGGTGAGCAGCCTTTGTTGAAATTTCTCTTAACCTGTGATGAACATAACTTCGATAAGATGAAAAAAGAACTCAAAACAATGAAAACCTAGCTTTACTGTCAATCTGCTTTTAAAATGAGAGAAATTTCAGCTAAGATAAGGCTGATGGAAAGGCTAAAAACACTGCTGCTGGTAACCATGCTAAGCTTCACTAAAAGGCAGTTGGAAGACACTCTGTTCCTCTGAATTCTTTATGCAGAAACTTAAAGCCTGTATCCACTAGAGAGCTGGGCATCCATCCTTCTGGATGCATAAGGAGCAAAAGGAGCATAAGGCAAGCTGAAGGCCAAGCACAAGCCAACACCCCCGCCCCCAGGTGGGATATGTGTGATATTCCTTGGGCACTCCTGGCTGCCCAAGGACAATGGAAACAAAGAAAATAAATGGTTAACTGGTAGACATCACAGTCATGCAGGACATGAGTCTCCATCAGTTTACAAATACCTTAGTAAATTACAAGAAAAAGGCAATCTTATCAATAGCGTAATCTCCAGAAAGCCTAATTTCTCAGTTTCCTGGAGCCCCAACTTCACCTTCCCCTCCATTGTGATGCGGGGAACGAAGGCAAGAAGGAAACGGCAGGTAACATTAAATTTCCTTATAACCTGCAGCCCAATGACAAATACTTGAGGCAAAGGCAGAGTAGAACATTTCTCCAGGAACACCCTACTGTCCTAATGTTAATGCCTTATTAGAGGAAAAACAACCTTAGCTTGACAATAGCAAGGCCTCAGGTATCTTAGGAGTTCCATTTAGCATATCAAAGTCCTTCTGGAGGTTTCCCTTTTGCCTTTACCTCCCCCCAACCCCACACTATATAACCAGTCACTCTTCACAATCCCAGGGCAGCTCTTTCTGCCCATGGGTCCCGTCCAGAGCTTTAATAAAATCACCTTTTTGCATCAAAGATGTCTCAAGAATTCTTTCTTGTCTATCAGCTCAGAACCTCCATCACTCCAAAACCTCATCACTTCTACTGATTGGTCAGTCATCTTTCTGACCCCAACACGTCTACTTCTAGTTTGTACCTTGCTACAACCACTTTGAGACTGAAATTCCCAGAAGGCTGCAGAACCAAAAGTGGATAGGAAACCCTCAGGAACATATTAAATTCTAAAGCAGAAGGTACTTACACATGAACACCACAGGCAGAAATAGATAAAATAAGGGTCCAAAGGGAGCACACAAAGGGAATGACAGTATTTTTTAAATTATCTGTTAATCGCTCCAGAGAATAAGGATACAATCAGTCCAATAATCCCATGTTAGAAAATAGTATGGTAATTGTTGCAAATTAGTCTGCAGATATCAACCAGTATTAGCTACTAATATGAAAAGAGGATTCAACAAACTGTGATGCTAGAGGCATTCATATACTTTCTCAAATCACACATGTCACCTCGGGATATGTCCTTAGTTATGAGAAGGTAAGCAAAACAAATACAAAACAATATACTGCCCATGAAACATAAGGGGAAAATATAACATCCGTAAAATTCAGGAAAGGCAAAGCTCAAATTCTTTAAAAAAATCATAAGAAAACACCACATAAATCACATAGGGGTCCAGGCAATGAAGAAAAGATAGAATAATATACAGAATTAAGTCCCACTGGAGGGAGTGAGGAGCACAGTTCATTCTCAAGAACATCAAATTACTGCAGTGGATGCTAATTAAATTAGTGGGCACATTTGGGAACTTCCTGCAAAAGGCAAAAGAAAAAAAAAGTTTAAACTACTTGACAATATATAGAATAAAGAATGAAGAGCCAGTTTAAAAAAAAGCCTTTTTCAGGAAAACAAGGAACTGAAATAGAAGCAACCATAAAAATTCGTGACAAAAAAAAAATGATTAAGAGAAAAAAGATGCAAAAAGCAAATTGGAAAGGCTCACCGTATACCAGGCAAAAGTGATTTCAACAACTCCAATTTTAGACACACACTAACAAAAATATTTAACTTTGACGATATTGGGGGAAAAAAAGCTTGTAAGTATCCATGTTGAAGAGCATACCACAAAAGAGTAACACCTGAGCTCAGGTTTTTTTCTACTGCACCTACAATAATGTCTGGTATTTAGCCAAAAGTCAATAAATGTTTATTCAATCAGAGAATAAAATGATGATTGTACGTGATGGCAACAAAGAAAGGGAATTCAGAAAATAAAACATTAATGTTCTTCATTAAAAAAAGAAAACTAATGACTTCACCATAGCTTGCTAAGGGATTACTCACATAAACTTCTCAGATATAGGGGTATCAAGGAGAAGAACCCTGGTAGACCCCACTGTGGGACTGTGAGATCATAAAAAGCTAATAGCAAGTGTCAAGCACATAGAGAACACCACATGAGAGAAACATATTTACTTTAAATACTGTCATTTTAAATTCATGGCTACTAGGGAAGGAGATTTAGGAAAGATAGGGGGATGTGATTTATTCCCATCTAAAACAGAACTGTAATCAAAGCTAACTATTAATACTTGAAACTTTTAGAAAGAAGGGAACCACTTAAATATCTGTATATAAGCCACATCCCTACTGTCTTAGGCAGCTTTTTTCTTTCTCTTGGAGATATTACTGGATAATGGGCATGCTCTGCCAGTACATTATTGTAGGACAGAGTGGAAGATGATTACAAGAGAGCTTTTAGAAACACTTAAAAATGGACTGAGGGACATGGAAGTCCTTAAACGGTTTGTAAAAACGTGTGCACCCTCTTCACTGACTGCTCACAGTGGAAATAAAGGTAGCAGTGATGAGGGAGCATAAGGCCAGCTGAGGGCCAAGCACGAGCTAACACCCCCCGCCCCCAGGTGGGATATGTGTGACATTCCTTGGGCACTCCTGGCTGCCCAAGGACAATGGAAATGAAAGAAAACAAATGGTTAACTGGTAGACATCACAGTCATGCAGGACATGAGTCTCCATCAGTTTACAAATATCTTAATAAATCACAAGAAAAAGGGAATTTATCAATAGCCTAATCTCCACAGAAACCTGTAAGACTCAGTCCCTAATATCACCTAATATCACCTCTGAAGTCCCTAATATCACCCTCCCCTCCACAGTGATGTGGGGGACAAAGGCCAGAAGGAAATGGCAGGTAACATTAAATTTCCTTATAATCTGCAGCCCATTGACAAATACTTGAGGCAAAGGCAGAGTAGAACATTTCTCCAGGAACTCCCTACCTCCTAATGGTAATGCCTTACCAGGGGGCAAACAACCTTAGCTTGACAACAGAGAGGCCTCAGGTATCTTGAGAGTCCTCTTTAGCATATCAAAGTCTTTCTGGAGGCTTCCCTTTTGCCTTTACCTGTCCCCAACCCCACACTATATAACCAATCACTCTTCAAACCCCAGGGCAGTTCTTTCTGCCCACGGGTCCTGCCCCACTGTGTGTTAATAAAATCACCTTTTTGCACCAAAGATGTCTCAAGAATTCTTTTCTTGGCTGTCAGCTCAGAACCCTCACCCTTCCAAAACCTCATCAGCATCACTTTGCGATACTGGAGGAAGCCTCGAAAGACTTAGTTTGGAAACAAGAAAGAACACCCAGAATGACATCATCATCAAAAGATAAGCTCACAGCAAGAGGCCTGAGGAAAATCTTTCTCTCTGCCATCTAAACCTAAATAAATATGTAGTACATTAAAGACAACGGTCATTCAGTCATGATGGCATCTTATAACTAAACATACTGACTGGAATGGCTATTTGTATCAGTGATGTATTATAACAAATTATCTCAAAATTCTATGGCTCCAAACAAAAACCATTTATTATTTCTCAGTAGTCTTATAGGTGGGGTGGGTGGTTCTGCTGACTCTGGTCAGGTTGGATAAGGTTGGATAAGGTCTAACCGGTCTTAGATGGCCTTGGCTGGGATGACATAGCTTTCATCCATGCATCTCTCCTAATCTTCCAGCAGGCTGGCCTAGGCAGATTCTCATGGAAGAGGGAGGGGAACATGAAAGGAAGCCAAAGTGTACGAGAAATTTCTCAAAACTGCTTGCATCAAATTTGCTACTATCCCATTAAACAAATTAAGTCACATGCCAAGCCCAAGTCATTGTGGGTAGGCACTACCAAAAGCTAAGACTACAGCAAGGTGCAAAATGGGGGCACAAAAATCCCACCACAATATGGAAATGAATAGAAGGCATTACTCTACTAACTTGCCCCTAGACAAAATTCAGCACTAGTAAACTAAAACCAATTAAACCTGATTATAGACATGCTAACAATTATCCAGGAAGTCTATAAAAAAGATTAAAAGAAATTATAACAGTATGTTATTGTGGTTTAGGGGACAAACTTTAATTCTTTCAACATTATTATTTTTCCAATCTTTCTTTCCAAATAAAATATCTACTGCAAATAATATATTCATTCATTTTGGGGGGTTTATCCATCTTGATGTTGAAAGCATCATTACCTCCTTTTACACCATACAGGGTTATTTTTTACAAAAGTCCTAATTTTATTACTGTCAAACACTCCATACACACATACATACAGCACATGTGAGCATACACACACACTTACCTGCACACAGATATACTCTTGCCTTTCACAACTGTGTCGATAAAAGAGCTATACTTTCCTGAGGGTTAGCTCATATCATGGAGTACTTAGGGATGGTGGTACATAATCATGTCTGCTCATTAGAATCACATGGGAGCTCAAAAAGGTACTAATGTCTGGGGTCCCACTCACAGTGATCTGAGATGTGACTGGCATGTAATTATTTTGAAAGTTCCCAAAAAGATTCTAATGTGCAGACAGGGGATAGAACCACTGACTTAGAGTGTTTGCCACTACTGGTTATTCTGTCATTGCTATTATCATCCATTCTTGAGTAGTGATTTGTCCAATTGATATAACTGGAAACAGAGACAGAAACAGAGAGAGACAGAGAAAGCAGATGAACATTGTTTTTTGTTTTTTTTGTTTTTTTGGCAAGAGCAGTAAGTTTTCTTAAGATAGTTTAAAACAAGAGTCTTTCAAACATACTCTATCATAGCAGTGATCCAGACAAGTTGATGACAACGGAATAAACAAAATGAACACAACGTAGAGGCAGCTTTTAGGCAACGGGATTGAGCAATGAAAACTTGAGTAAGGGAAAAGGTACCAAGGTGACCACCAAGCTGAATGCAAACGGGCTCATTAAGTGACCCACCTCAAAATATCCGTTGGTCCTAGCTGACCAACAGGCTACTTACGACTGGGCACAGGTACCAAAAAAGGAAAATTCCGTATGTTCCCATACCTTCTCACTCCCCGCCCCCCGCCTCCCCCTTTTACTATATCCCCCAAACCACCTCCTGGTAGACAGTCTCTCCCTTGTTGTCCTGCCTGCTTCTCCCTTGCAGTGTATTCAATAAACTTCTATCTCCTTTGTTCTGTCTTGGTTGAATTCTTTCAGCACCTGTGCCTGCCTCAACCTTGGTGCCATCTCTCCTTCAACACAAATCCACCCTTGTACTTAGTTTCCTTTCCAATCATAACATAGCATGCAGCAAGACTAAGACTTTCTAATTTTTTTTTAATTTTTTAATGTTTATTTTTGAGAGAGCATGAGTGGGTGAGGGGCAGAGAAAGAGGGAGACACAGAATCCGAAGCAGGCTCCAGGCTTTGAGCTGTCAGCACAGAGCCCGATGTGGGGCTCAAACCCACCAACCATGAGATCATGACGTGAGCCAAAGTCGGACGCTTAACCGACTGAGCCACCCAGGTACCCCGAGATTAAGACTTTCTAGAAGAGAAACATGAAACAGGACCAATTAAATCTGCTATGAATTTACAGGGATCATACTAAGACATGAACAGCTATAATAGAGAATAGAGTATCAATATTTTAAAGACCCACACTGTCTTCAAGATATAATAGGTCAGTGAATTGGTTTTAGCTTAGATCCAGTGGGATAACAATTGGGCATATGGTAAATGCCTCATTGTATTGCTCTTAAATGCTAAGAATTCCTTGAGCATCTGGAAAGATTTTCAAATAAATGAAGGATAACTGTTTTGCCTCAAAGTTGCAAAAAGTACCTACTTTTTATTTATTTATTTTTTTAATTTTTTAACGTTTATTTATTTTTGAGACAGAGAGATAGAGCATGAACAGGGGAGGGTCAGAGAGAGAGGGAGACACACAATCTGAAATGGGCTCCAGGCTCTGAGGTGTCAGCACAGAGCCCGACGCGGGACTCGAACTCACGGACCGCGAGATCATGACCTGAGCTGAAGTCAGAAGCTTAACCAACTAAGCCACCCAGGTACCCCAGTACCTACTTTTTAAAACAGAAGACCAGAGTTAAATATTTAGAAGAAACTAGTTAGGGTAATATGTTAATGTTATAGGATTCGGGCCAGTTGATCTTCCATCATTAAAAGCGCTGTAAATAGGGTAACCATATGTCTGATTTTCCTAAGACTGTCCCTGTTTATACTGTTATAAATCAATCAGTGCTGCTACGTTTATTCAGTTCCTCCTTTCATTCTCGAAAATGTTCCAGCTCAGACAATATGAAGTAGAATCCACATTGAAATAATATGTTAAAATCTCTACAAATGTTATTTAATTTCACACAATTTGCAGCAGGATCTTACATTTAGCGAATACATTCTTACAGTGTGTGCCCGTGAGCTCGACTTGAAATCTTATTTTAAGTCAATATATTAGATTACAGAAACCAGCTTATAGTTGAAATGTCTCTTCAGCTAATTAAAGAGCTCTCCTATTCAGCATTTAATTTTACCTTCCTTAATTTCACAAGAACTGGATCAGATTGTGGAATAGAAATATGTGTAGGTTTTCATTAAGGTCTGTTTTCACATAATAGGCATGGATCTGTAAAGCGAGATCTCTAGAATGGAGGTATTGCCTTCCAGAAACTTACAGGCAGAATTGTCTATGTCAAACATCAGTTCATTCAACCCTGGAGTTGATTACTCTGATCTAGTTGGTGCCTCCTTCCTGAGCTACTTGGAAAGCTGCTACCAGATGGAGAATAGTTCCTCTTAAGAGCAATTAAGACATTTCAAGTGTGACTATTTAAAAGGCAGAAGCTTTAAAACACATATGTCTGTCAATTATTTCCTATAAAATGTCTTAAGGACTATTACAAAGAGAAAAGAAGCCCAGCAGCTATGTTTTCTGAGCTTCCTGCTAAGGCTCCATCCTGAGACTGCAATCTTATCTGTTTACATGTGAAGGGAAAGGAATTTTGCCATCCCAAGATATGCCTTTGGCAGATGGATTATTTTGAGTTGGTTATTTTTAAGAAACTGCAAACAGAGTAGCTGTGAATACCAAACAGAAGTGACCCTTCTTTAAGAGACATTTACATTTATAAGGGAAATCTTCACTTGCAAGGGTGTCTCCCTTGCTCTATCAAGAAGCAAACAACTCTAATTCTCTGGAAAGAGTTATCAATGCAGAAAGCAAGGACTTAAATCTGACTAACAGCAATTCCCTTGTTTACTGTGTTTCCTGGCCACCTCCCATGACTGATGCCCATTATCAACAAGTTCTTTTCTCTTTAGCCTGAGATGGTGTTTAAACTGAAGGTTTGGGCCATTTGGGGGCATTACTAAGTTTTCCTGGGCCTCTCCCAAGCACACAAGAGGCAGGCCTGTTATTAAATTTCTGTTTTTCTACTGTTAATCTGTCTTACATCAATTGTTAGACCAGCCAAAAAACCTAGAAGGGAAGAAAGGAAACCTGTAGGTTTAGTTTTCTTGAGGCTTTTATTGAGAGAAATGCTTGAAAACTAGACGTCTCTCTCAAGGTGCTGATTTCACAGGTAAGAAAACTTAGGTTCAGGAAGCTCAGATGCCTTCTAAAGAGCACTGAAATACTATTTTTCAGTTTTCAGTCCAAACCCAATTCCCAAAGAAAAACACCCCTCCTCACATTAAATGTTAAATGTTGTCACTAACGAACTTAATTTTCATTTTAAACCTCTGTGTTTTTTTTTCTGAGCAGTACTTTCTCAGACTTTGGTTTTAATAGTCATCTACCCACCTGTATTATGTCGATTATATTATAAAAGACAGATCCCATTTTCACCTACCTGAGTCAGCTAATTATGCAAAACAGTATTTCCTTAGAAGTCTATTATCTTTGTGGGCAGAACAGAGTTCAACGGAATGACAGATCTCCCTTTTATTTCTCTTTTTCTTATTTCCTTTACTTAGGAAAAGTCTCTAAGGAAACATGGCCTAGTGTAGCCTCTTTGACTATCTTGACTTCCAGCAGTGAAATAGTGTTATCAGTTACCATGACAACCATATTTTCCCAGAGCTCCCTGCAGCACCTCATTTGCACTAAACAGGAGCGATCATTATTATTCAATGAAGGCTCTGATAAAGCTCTTTTCTTTTTAATAGCTTGCAATACTCCTAGAAGCATTCCTTTCTACAAAGTGAAATCATTCTCTTGGAGAGAATACATTGAGTTTTCCAAAAGAAAGCTACATTTGCCACCTGTCCATCAAACACATGAAGCACAGTATAGCCCATGATATCTTTACCTTGTAGCCATTTTCACAAGTTTCTACTAAGAGTAGACTTTGATTTAGGCAAAAGTTTAGATAAGATTTCTGATATTCATTAACTCACCATTTCTTCAAATTCTCTCACTTCTCTGTATTATGCTGAAAGATAACTAGTTTATGACTAATTTTTCATTCAAAAATAATGTATAATTTTTCAAAGTGGCTTACACAATGACAACTTTTAAACATTATGATATCAATAAGACTTTCAGGTGACACTGGATCTAGCAAACATTCATTAATTTACCACTTTCCTCTTTACCTTCCCCGTGTATATGCTTCCCCCTGTATATGCTTCCCCCTATTTTCCTTAAAGATACACAATGTCGGCCTATGGTGTCTAGGAACTCCATGCTTTCTTGTTTGTGTCTAGCATAAAATGAACACATCTTATATAGCTTCTAGAAAAAAAAAATCTCTACTCATATTTATTGTCATGAACTCATCCTCTGCCCAGAGCCTGAATCAAGCATTGTGGCTAGAGGAATGGAGTATGTTGAATGATACTCCTAGCGGTTCACCCCTAGGAGTATGGGTGGAGGGGAAAGCAGAGGTATGGGGGTTTTATCATAAAGCACTTGGAAGGCATGGGAGAAGCAAAGATGTCTGAGTAAAATTAGGTGACTCTTATCAATATGAGGGTTTGGCACTCAGTATCTCAGAAGAGTATATGAAATAAAAATGTATATTTTACATTTACCCAATGTTATATGTCACATATGGCTCAATAAATCTGGAAATACAAAAGATTTTTCTCAGAACTAAATATGTCTTGCTTTCTCTCCTACCCTCTCTCCCACCCCTGCTGTCCATTTACCTCTGTCTTCTATTACAGAGTTAAAATGTGTTACCTCATACCCTATATCCTTATAGGATCATCTCTAAAGCTGACATTATTCTTATAATATTTGTATTATTTTTATTTGTCACTAGTATTGGTATGATTATTATTCTTAAAGGCTCATCTCTAATAGTGGTATTCACCCATACTCTTAAAAAGAGTCCCTCTGTCTTCCTCCTTCCCCCCAGTTACTTCTACATGCACTCTGGGGCTTTCCCTACTGTGTTTGCGCCCTTATAAAATGCTGGCATCTATGTTGTGTTCCAAGAGACCTCCCTAGCCTATGCTGCCACTTTCAGGACTGATTTGCGGTGATCCCTCGAATGTTCTGGATTATAGTTTCTTTTCTGGACTTTGGCTTTAATCTATAGCTATCAATTCCATTGGTCTCTCCTGTTCTTGGCTTCAGTAGCTACAGTATGTGGCCATATTTTCTGATAACCTTAGGCTAAAGAACTACCAAAGGGGGTCCTCAAAATTAGCCCCTAGGTGCTTTGGAAGCCAAAATGCAAGGCAGAAAGAAAACGACTGCACAGAAGAATAAATCAAGCAAATGCAGTCATGTTGGTGTACAGTGAGTTTAGTTCATTAGCTTCTGCTCACTACTACGTCAGCTGGAAACTATGCATATGCCTCCCAAAGAAAGACAACTGCAAGCCTATAAAACACTAGGCATTCATGTGCAGCAGGAATGAATTTAATGGAGAAACTCATAATATTCTCTCCATACTAGGTTCTATGAGATTATCCAAAAAAATAATTACAGAGAAAACAAAGCGCTTGAATTTATCTTCAGGGATTATTATGGAAAATTTCTTCAACTCTATGATTTGGACTTTTTCACTAGAGGTATTTTATTTTGGTTTAAAAAAGAAACTGGAGTCAAATATTTCTTTTTAATGCTAAAATTTTCCAAAACACTAAGCCATTTCAAGTACAAATTTCATTAGGGACCAAACAAGAAACTGAGCACATATTTCACTGAAATTTTCTCCTTCCCACTGAGACTGAGAGGATGAATTAGGTTAAAAACAAACACTTAGAAAACTGAAGTAGCTTGGAAGGTGCACTTTGAAGCTTTGCTCACAGAGTTGAGGCAGAGATCTGTCAATATCTGGTTAATTTTATTAAAACTGAACAATCCTGAAGTGGGAACCCACATTCACACAATGCCCTGTGCTTAGGACAAGAGTAAAGAAAGGCCCTGTGAAGAAATTTATGGGGAAACAATACAAATTGTATTTTAGAGAAAACTTTAATTATCAAAAATCAGAATTTTCTATCATTTAATATCACTTTTATTTTGAATTCTACACAGGGGCAGCAGTCAGAAAGCTTTTCAGGGACAGGGTTCCTAACAGTTTTATCTCAGCTCACATGCATACACATATATATATGCACACAAGCTAAGTAAAACTTCAACTTTCAATGTTTGATTCCTAAGAATTCAAATTAAAAATCATCCAATCAAAAGCATCACATTTCAAATTTTTCTAGTCCAATTACAATATAACTCAAGTAACCACAGCTCTCTGGGAACAATACTTCTGTTACACGGAGAAACAAATATTGATACTATAGTTTGCTTTATTAATAACTTTAATTCTACTGAGTATCTGAGATCACATTTTCAAACTGCCATATGGTTTTTTCTTCAAAAAGTAAAGCCATGATATGAGCCAAGTTTATTACTAGCTGGTTTAAGAAAAAAGATGGGAATTTCAAAGCTGAATTGACTAAAATCCACACCATGTAGGCCCATGACCAAACCAGGAATTCAAAGCACCTTCTCAAAACCTGAAGCATTTAAAAACACTATCAGTGTGGGGCACCTGGGTGACACAGTCAGTTAAGCATCCAACTTCAGCTCAGGTCATGATCTCATGGTTCGTGAGTTCAAGTCCCACATTGGGCTCTGCACTGACAGTGAGGAGACTGCTTGGGATTCTCTCTCTCTCCCTCTCTCTGTCCTTGCCCAACTTGTGCTTTCTCCCTCCCTCCCTCTCTCTCTCTCTCTCTCTCTCAGAAAAAATAAACTTAAAACAATAAAAATATTATCAGTGCATAAAAAAAAATCAGTGCATAAAGTGTTCAGTTCTCAAAGTTTTCTCACAAAAGAATATAGAATCCAGAGGAGACAGGAAGATGGCAGCAGAGTAACAGGACCCTAGGGTAGCCTCATCCCACCAATACAACTAGATAACTCTCCAATCATCCTAAATACCACAGAAATCAACCTGAAGACTGACAGAACAAACCCCACAAGTAAAAGGAGAGAAGAGGTCATATCAAACAAGGTACAAAGTGCAGAGACATGGTTTAGGGGAAAAACAGATCATGATGCTGGGGAGGGGAGGAAGCCATGGCCACAGACAAGGGTGGGAGAGGGAGGAGCACACAGGGAAATGCAAAGGAGATTATTTCCCCAGTGCCATTGGCTTGAAAAAGGAAAGGGGATGAATTTGAAGAGTTCTTGGAAACAGTGGGGCTTAAAGCCTGGAGTTTTGAAGGTCAGCGGGCTTGGCCGGGATAAAGCCTGGAGGGCCCGGCACTGCTCTGCTCCTGGAGGGAAGGCAGACAAACAACCCATAGCCATAGCGATTTGAAGAGCAGCTGGAGGTACACAGTGGGGAGATTATTTGCTCTTCTGGGAGTTTGCCTTGGAGAGGCAGCTTTCACTGAGAGACATCTCTGAAATAAAAGGAGCTGTCTGGTGTCATTCATGACCCCACTCACCACTACCCCCAAAACCAAGAGTACACTGTATACACTGTATGTTAGCCAACTTAACAACAAATTATATTTTTAAAAAAGAATAAACTTTAAAAATAAAAAATAAAATATTTATGCACCCAACATGGAGGAACCAAAATATATAAAACAATTAATAATAAACATAAAGGAACTAATCAATAATAATGAAATAATAATAGGGGACTTTAACACCCCACTTACATCAATGGACAGACCATCTAAACAGAAAATAAACAAGGAAACAATGGCTTGGAATGACACATTGGACCAGACAGATTCAACATATGTATCCAGAACATTCCATCCTAAAACAGTACAATACACATTATTTTCAATTGCACATGGGATAGTCTCCAGAACAGATCACGTAGTAGACCACAAAACAGGCTGCAACAAATACAAGAAGATGGAACTCATGCCACGCACCTTTTCAGACCACAATGGTATGAAACTTTAAGTCAACCGCAAGAAAAAATCTGGAAAGACCACAAATGCATGGAGGTTAAAAAACATGCTACTGAGCAATGAATGGCTCAACCAGAAAATCAAACAAACAAACAAAAAATACATGGAAACAAATGAACATGAAAACACAATGGTCCCAAATCTCTGGGATGCAGCAAAAACTGTCTTAAGAGGGAAGTATGTAGCAACACAGGTCTACCTCAAGAAGAAAAATCTCAAATAAACAACCTAACCTGAAACCTAAAAGAGCTAGAAAAAGAACAACAAATGAAGCCTAAAGCCAGCAGAAGGGAAATAATAACAATTAGAACAGAAGTAAATGACATAGAAACTAAAGAAAAACAAAACCAAAAACAAACAAAAAAACCATATCAATGAAACAAGGAGCTAGTTCTTTGAAAAAATAATAAAATTGACAAACCTCTAGCCAGACTTCTCAAAAAGAAAAGAGAAAGGGCCCAAATAAATAAAATCACAAATGAGAGAGGAGAAACAGTAACTGGCACCAAAGAAATACAGTTATAAGAGAATATTATTAAAAACTATATGCCAACAAATTGCACAACCTAGAAGAAACAGATAGATTCCTAGAAACATATAAACTATCAAAAATCAAACAGGAAGAAATAGAAAATGTGAACAGACTGATTTTCAGCCATGAAACTGAATCAGTAATCAAAATACTTCCAACAAACAAAAGTCCAGGGTGAGATGGTTTCACAGGTGAATTCTACCAACCATTTAAAGAGGAGTTGATATCTATTCTTCTCAAACTATTCCAAAAAAAAATAGAAAAGGAAGGAAAACTTCCAAATTCATTCTATGAGGCCAGTATTACCCTGATACCAAAACCAGATAAAGATACCACAAATAAAGAGAACTACAGGCCACTATCTTTGATGAACACAGACGGAAAAATCCTCAACACAATACTAGCACACCAAATCCAACAATACATTAAAAAAATCATTCACAGAGATAAGGGGGATTTATTCCTGGGTTGCAAGGGTGGTTCAATACTGACAAATCAAAAAACGTGATACATCACATTTTAATAAATAAAAGGATAAAAGAAAGGGTAAGAACTACATGATCATTTCAATAGATGCAGAAAAAGCATTTGACAAAATACAACATCCATTCATGATAGAAACTCTCAACAAAGTAGGTTTAGGGGTTATATACCTCAACATAATAAAGGCCATATATGAAAAACCCACAGATAACATCATCCTCCATGGGGAACAACTGAGACCTTTTCCTCTATGGTCAGGAATAAGATGGGAGATCCACTCTCACCACTATTATTCAGGCATTCAAAGTCCTAGTCACAGCAATCAGACAATAAAAAGAAACAAAAGGCATCCAAATCAGCAAGGAAGAAGTCAAATTTTCACTATTCTCATATGACCAGTACTCTGTAGAAAATGCTCAGGGCACCTGGGTGGCTCAGTCGGTTAAATGTCTGACTCCTGATTTTGGCTCATGTCATGATCTCACAGTTCATGAGTTTGAGCCCCATGTTGGGTTCTGAGCTGGCAGTGCACAGCCTGCTTGACTCTCTCTCCCTCTCTGCTTCTCTCTCTCTCTCAAAAATAAATACATAAGCATTAAAAAAAGAAAAAAGAGGGGCGCCTGGGTGGCGCAGTCGGTTAAGCGTCTGACTTCAGCCAGGTCACGATCTCGCGGTCTGTGAGTTCGAGCCCCGCGTCAGGCTCTGGGCTGATGGCTCGGAGCCTGGAGCCTGTTTCCGATTCTGTGTCTCCCTCTCTCTCTGCCCCTCCCCCGTTCATGCTCTGTCTCTCTCTGTCCCAAAAATAAATTAAAAAACGTTGAAAAAAATTAAAAAAAAAAAAAGAAAAAAGAAATCCATAAAGACTCCACCAAAAAAACTGCTAGAACTGACTAACCAATTCAGTAAAGTCACGGGATACAAAATCATTGTGTAAAAATCTGTTATATTTCTATACACCAATAATGAAGCAGCAAAAAGAGAAGCTAAGGAATCAATCCCATTTATAACTACAACAAAACCAGTAAGGTACCCAGTGATAAATCTAACGAAAGAGGTGAAAGACCTATACTCTGAAAACTATAAAGCACTGATGAAAGAAATTGAAAATGACACAAAGAAATGGAAAGACATTCCATGATCATGGATTTGAAGAACATTGTTAAAATGCTTATACTGCCCAAAGCAATCTACACATTTAATGTAATACCTATGAAAATACCAACAGCATTTTTCACAGAGCTAGAAGAATCAATCCTAAAATTTGCATGGAACCACAAAAGACCCCAAAGACCCAAAGCAAGTTTAAAAAAGAAAAGCAAAGCTGCAGGCATCACAATTCTGGACTTCAAGTTATATTACAAAACTGTAGTAATCAAAATAGTATGGTACTGGTGCAAAAACAGACATATAGATCAACAGAACAGAAAACCCAGAAAGGAACCCACAGTTATATGGTCAATTAATCTTCAACAAAACAGAAAAGAATATCCAATAGGAAAAAGACAATCTCTTCAACAAATGGTTTTGAGCAAACTGGAAAACAACATGAAAAGAATGAAACTGGATCACTTTCTTTTTTTTTTTTTTTTATATATGAAATTTATTGACAAATTGGTTTCCATACAACACCCAGTGCTCATCCCAAAAGGTGCCCTCCTCAATACCCATCACCCACCCTCCCCTCCCTCCCACCCCCCATCAACCCTCCGTTTGTTCTCAGTTTTTTAACAGTCTCTTATGCTTTGGCTCTCTCCCACTCTAACCTCTTTTTTTTTTTTTTCCTTCCCCTCCCCCATGGGTTCCTGTTAAGTTTCTCAGGATCCACATAAGAGTGAAACCATATGGTATCTGTCTTTCTCTGTATGGCTTATTTCACTTAGCATCACACTCTCCAGTTCCATCCACGTTGCTACAAAAGGCCATATTTCATTTTTTCTCATTGCCACATAGTATTCCATTGTGTATATATACCACAATTTCTTTATCCATTCATCAGTTGATGGACATTTAGGCTCTTTCCATAATTTGGCTATTGTTGAGAGTGCTGCTATGAACATTGGGGTACAAGTGCTCCTATGCATCAGTACTCCTGTATCCCTTGGATAAATTCCTAGCAGTGCTATTGCTGGGTCATAGGGTAGGTCTATTTTTAATTTTCTGAGGAACCTCCACACTGCTTTCCAGAGCGGCTGCACCAATTTGCATTCCCACCAACAGGATCACTTTCTGACACCATACACAAAAGTAAATTTAAAAGGAATGAAAGACCTAAGGGTGAGCCCTGAAACCATAAAAATCCTAGAAGAAAACACAGGCAGTAACTTCTTAGATATTGGCCATAGCAACTTCTTTCTAGACATGTCCCCTGAGGCAAGGGAAACAAAAATAAAAATAAACTATTGGGACTACAGCGAAATAAAAACCTTGTGCACAGTGAAGGAAACAATCAACAAAACTAAAAGGCAACCTACGGAATGGGAGAAGATATTTGCAAATGACACATCGGATAAAGGGTTACTATTCAAAATACGTAAAGAACTTATAAAACTCAACACCTCAACACCCAAAAAATGAACAATCCAATTAAAAATGGGCAGAAGACAGGAAGAGACATTTTTTCCAAAGAGGACATATAGATGTCTAACAGGCATATGAAAAGATGCCCAATGTCACTTACCATCAGGAAAATGCCAACCAAAACTACAACAATCTGTCACCTCACACCTATCAGAATGACTAAATCAATAACACAAGAAACAACAGGTGTTGGTGAGGATGTGGAGAAAAACACTTGGGCACTGTTGGTGGGAATGCAAACTGGTGCACCCACTGTGGAAAACAGTATGGCGGTTCCTCCAAAAGTTAAAAACAGAACTACCCTACAAGTCAGCACTTGCACTATTAGGCAGTTACACAAAGAATACAAAAATACTAACTGAAAGGGATACATGCACCCCAATGTTTACAGCAGCATTATGTACAATAGCCAAATTATGGAAATAAGCCAGTGTCCATCGATTGATGAATGGATAAAGAAGAGCTGGTGTGTGTGTGTGTGTGTGTGTGTGTGTGTGTGTGTGTGTTTAGATACACATTTATATACATATACATATATATATATAATGAAATATTATTAAGTCATAAAAAAGAATGAAATCTTGCCATTTGCAACAACATAGATGGACCTAGAGAGTATAATGCTGGGCAAAGTAAGTCAGGCAGAGAAAGAAAGATACCATATGATTTCACTCCTATGTGGAATTTAAGAAACAAAACAAACGGGAAAAAAGGAGAGACAGACTTAGAGGCAAACCAAGAAACAGACTCTGAACTATGGAGAACGAACTGATGGTTACCAGAAGGGAGGTGGGTGGGGGATGGGCAAAATAGGTGATGGGCATTAAGGAGGGCACTTGTGATGGGCACCAGGTGATGTATGGAAGTGTTGAATCACCATATTGTACACTGGAAACTAATATTCACTACATGTTAACCAGAATATATATAAAAGCATTAAAAAAAACTTAAAAAAAAAGAATAGCCAATCAAGTATTCCAGGAAAAGCTAACTTAAATTTTACTCTTGCATTACCCAAATTTAAAACTCTGGCAAATTACTAAAAATGAAACAATTCTCCTTACACCTTAAGATCATAGCTGCATCAGACAGTAATGTGTTTCATTCCAAAATAGCCATCTGATTAAGTATGAGAACATAATTAAGAGTTTTATATCCTTTCTTAGTTTGATACATGACAACAATAGAGTCAGAAGCAACATTCACTTTCGGTAAATATTTTAATAACATAATGGATACACACCTGGAAGGGTCTTCTGAAAAATTCCCACATCATAGTGTTCAGAACCTCATGGCTATATCAGAGTTATAATGATTTGAGATGCACTTTCATTTTTATACACATGCTAAAGCCATAAATAGTAGGTAAGATTCTGTGAGAATATAGCACCTTCAACCCGATGTTTTTCTGACAGCAGCACTAAGCATGTTTATTATTTTAAAGGAAAAGCTCAGATATTTACTCATAGACAGTCAAACATCCCCATTTATTTATACGCCCTGCAGTAGAATACAAAATCTTCAGAAAACAGTTATACATTGCTAGGCCTCTCTTCCATCATTTCTTTAGACCTCTTGGCACACTGGCTCCTCTCACAATGTTTAAAATAAAAATAATAGGGGCAGGCAAAAACTTTACTTGCACATCAATCCCTATTTCCCAATAGATGCCGTTTTCTCCATGTGAAAAATATTCCCCTTCTGTTTTTCTTCTATCTCCTAAAAATTGCTCTCCTCACTCCATCTCCTTGTTAATAGGATACTCCTGTGATTGAAAAGAGGAATGACTAAGCCTAGTGACCCAGGGGCTGGTACTCAAAGGAAAGAAAAGAGCACCAATCCTTTCCTTTCACATTCCCCTCTACAGTTTGAGGACTTCCTCTTTTTAATTTCCCTGCCCAGATGAAATACTAGATAGTATTTCTTTTTCCTCCATTGTCGGCTTCTGTTGCCTGGTGCTTCTACTTTAGCAGAGGTCAAAGAGACGAATGCCCAGGCTATTACTCTAGCACAGGGAGCACCAAGTCCCCTCTCTAATGATGGCGTATAATAACTATCAGTTAAGAGGAAACCTTCTGTTTTGTAATTTATTAACTATACTTCATTTTTTATAGTTACCAAACTTAGTCCTACTTAGAAATTTATCAGTATTTCTATCCTTCCTGTTATCTCCTCTTCCTTTTAACTAATGCAGAAAGCACTCAAAATAATTAACTGTTGGAAACTGGCTTTGAGTATGTCTACTTGCTCTAAGCCTAGTTTCAGCTCAATTCTATCTTCAAATGCTTGATTGTTCTTAAGGCACAGGTGTGTGAACCTGACTGAGATTAACAGCATGGAGCATTATTCTAGAAGTCCATTGGTTTATAAACTCTATCCGTATCTCATTCACTTATATTCCCAGGGCCTGGTACTGTTCAGGCCTTTGATGTATATGGTTTGAGGAAATAAATAGGTCTTTCTCCAGCAAGGCATCAAAAAATTATTGCAAACAGTGTTTGTCTTCATAATCTCACTACACAGAACTAAATAAAGAACTCAATTAAATTCAAGCGATGTTCTATAGTAAACTGTGAGGAGCAGAACATTCACAGGGCATTCCATGTGGTTAAGCTATTATTATTAATGTTGTTGTTGTTATTATTATTATAAATGAGTGTACTTTGACGAGAAGATATTACTCCCCCACCTAAATCATAATCTACACCAGGAAATTAGAGCAGTCTCTCAAGTGAGCTCTTGTTTGCTTATCGTTACTGGTGTTCCACACTGGAATAACACCCAAAGTCCACTTGATTGTGGAGGTAGAGTACTATTAGTACTCTGATTTAAATGAATGTTCTGTTCCCGGGAACATGTTCCTAAGAGGCTTACCACTGAGTTGCTGTGGAGAGTAAATTATATAGAATTATATCCATAAGCATTTATTGACCATCATTTATGTGTAAGATAATGTACCATGTCCTACTGAATTCACCAATAATTAGGAAAGAAACAGAATAGTCATTAAAGAGAAAATCAATCTAAACAAAAATCATTCCACCATCTTCAATGCATTTTAGAATAGTTTTAGTCACATTAATCTTTCCAATAGTTCAAAACCTTGTATGAAGGAAAAAAGATGTCAATTTTCAAAAAGTTTACTATTATTTAGATGGAGTATGCCAGCATGTTTGTCTTAATGCAGTAGCTACCTGTAGTTACAGCTGCTGGAAGCCGAGCTGTCCCAGCCTGAGTGGCAGGGCCCAGGCTGTGGATGGATTGGTGACTGCAGGGCGGCCCGCCCACAGTGAAGCTTCTTGTCCTCCCGCTTTTAGGTAATTCGGCCTTAAAACTACCTGGGGTATTGTCTGTCTGGAATGGCCCTCGGCAGGCCCCCTGGGAAAAGAAGCATTAGGAAAGGAAATAAGGTTCCGCCAGAAATTGTGCGGCCTTTACGTTTAGCCTTTGCCATCCCCCATGGAGACTCCTCTACTTACAGGAAGGATAGCCTCATGCCTTTGCCAGCAAAGGCGGCCAGCAAAGGAGAGACATATGGATTTGAAAGCCCCACTCCGGCAACTAAGGAGTGTATCTCTGGGCACGGGTGACTTCAACCCCTAGGCCCACCTGGCCCCCCGGAGGCATTCCAGATGATGACTAAACCTAGTCGGTTAAGCTACAGAATGGTCCATTGGTTCCTAGGTGCATGGTCTCTCTGAGAATGTGTGAGGCATGGGTTTCTAACGCCTTGCCAGGAAGGGGTTTCGGCCCCTTCCTGGCACCTCGGACCGAGGCGAACACATTGTTCTTCTGGCCCCATGTGGTCAGGAGGTCATGTCCCTGTAACTGTTCCACTTGAGGTGTTGAGAAATGGAGGGCCTTTCACGAGAACGGCAAAGCAAACGCTTTGTAGATTATAGATAAACGCAGGTGCATAATGGAATAATGTCAGAAATTAATCTATAATCAAAGGGTATGCGGGAAAGTTAGGGGAAAATCACCATGTTATTTTCTTAAAGGTTGTTTATACATAGGAACATTTTAAAAAATTATGTTAGAAAAACATAGATGACGTTTGTTACAAGGAAATCACTAGCAAATACAATGCCACGTTTACTGCAATAAATCGGCCAGTTCAAAACACTGCTGTTGTCTGTGTCCATTTTTATTTTTTGTTTTTTAGTTTTTTGTTTTAGTTTTTTATTTTAGTTTTTTGTTTTCTAGTTTTTTATTTTAGTTTTGTTTTATTTTCACCGACGCCATTCTTCCTTCAGGAACCCCTGGTTGCTGGAGCTGGTCTCCGGCATACAGGTAAGTTTAAACTACTCATCACACTCTTATTTTAGCTCTTTCACTGCCTCCTAGGGGCTTGGGTGTAACCATGTCCTGGAAAGACTTCATATCCTAGCAGGAAACAGGGGCACCTTCCTGACTGACACGAGTCCCTACTGCTCCTTCATTTTCATTGTCCCGCTTACCCTTACAGAGGTTTTTCGTAGCCTGAGGTCCAGTTGTCTGTTGGCTCAAATTTGACTGGACTGCCTTCACACTTCATGGCATTACAGCCTACCATGAGATTAGTTCAGTTCCCAGTATGTAAAAATGGTTTGCTTTCAACACTTCTGCTCTCTGAGGCAGGGCCAGCTTCGGGGGAGTGCAATCAATCTGAGCAGTCACACAGGACACCACACTCAGGCTTCATGCTGTCACCATCTTGAGATCCTCATTTATCGCTGACCTTTCATTTTGTAAGTAAAATTCAATGAGACAATGGAGCGCGCATACAAGCAAGAAAGATACGGGGAAGAAAGAAAAAAGCTTAACATTTTGGTACCTTTATGGCACTTTCTTGGTGCGTTGTGAAAAGGGGTCCTGCATTTTCATCTTGAAACAGGCTTTCCAAGTTTTGTAGTCAAGTCTGGCTCTGAGGAGAAATCGATGAAAATGGGATCCATACTACAATTTCTTTTTAAAAGAAAAAAGACAAAACTCCAGAGAACTCAATTTTCAAAATGGATCTTGGAATAGCCTTAAAAAAGTTTTGTTATGGTGAATCTTTATGATAAATACAGTACCTATCTAGTAGAGCAATTTAATTATCACAGGCTGTATTAATTACCATAATAAACTCCACTCCAATAGGACTCTAGGTAGACAAGTCTTCCAGCCTAAGGCCTCTGCTCATTAAACTGCAATTAGCATGATAAATGGGGAGTGTGATTTTGCTGCAGCCAGTATTAGCCCTACTTACTCATGAAGTGACAGGGGAAGCCATCAGAGACAAGAATTAAAGATATCTGAATAAAAGAGAAAATGGTAGGGTTTCCTGTTATCCGCCATTAGGCCAACATCTGTGTGCCAGTATACCTTCCACATTTCAGCTGTCAGTTATGAAGACCCCGAATAAACACCAATATTAATATTGGTTAGTGCAACGTGGTGACTAAATGCAATCTGTCCTTGGAAGGTCATAAATTCTGTAAGAAAACAAGATGACTGTAATCTCAAAGCATTAACTGAAGGTCTTACTAAATAAGATGGCTGCTATGGATGGTTTCGGAAGCATTCACTGTGCACTCTTAATCGAGTGATGATGTATTTCACACTAGCCACTGCTGCAGCTTCAAAAGCGTTGCAGTACTGCACATATTGACATGTATTTCGTTTGAAATTCATCCCTTAAGAAGGCTTTCATGTATATGGCTTTACTTAAACCTAAGGCAAAAAGACATTACAGGATTTAATTTTAATCTGTGACGATATGCTGTAACTACAGCAATCAGATTCCAGAAGAATCCCTATACCCTTGGAACATACTCACTTTTAATGTTTCTTTCAATGGGTTTCTATTCCCTAATACAAAATATTCCCCAAGACAATATGTTTTGAAAATTGCTATTTTAATAAATGAATTCTCAGAGGAAGGCTACCGCCCACAAAATGCCCTATCAGGTTCTGCTAGCATTTTAATTATTGGAAAAGAAGTACCATCTACTATATTTGATTATACCTGGACAGCTCTAGAGAGGATGGTTATTTTCCTTTTCTGTTGTCATCCAAATGCTCCAGCACCTTTAACCAAAGAAGTGAAATATCTATTCACTGAAAACCAGAAGATATCAAGGAAAGAAACCAAAGAAAACACAAATAAACGGAAAATATCCTGTGTTAATGGATCAGAAGAGTTAATATCATTAAAGTATCCCTACTACCCATCCCCATCTACAGATTCAATGCATTCCCTATCAAAATTCCAAAGGCATTTTTAACACAACTAGAAAAAATAATCCTACAAGTCATATGGAACCATACTCAGAATGGCCAAAACAATCCTGACAAAGAAGAAAGCTGGTGGCATTACAAGTCCTGATTTTGAACTGTATTACCAATCTATAATGATCAAAACAGTATAGTACTGGCATAAAAGTAGGCAAATAGACCAATGGAAAGGAAGTGAGCATCCAGAAATAAAACTATGCCTATATGGTCAACGAATATTTGACAAGGTACCCATGAATACTCAATGGAAAAAGGATGGTCTCGTCAATAAATGGTGTTGGGAAAACTGGATATCCACATGCAGAAGAATGAAATTGATGAGGGAGCGTGGGGCAAGCTGAGGGCAAAGGGCAGGCTAAGAGCACTCCCCGTCCCCTGGAATGGGACATGTATGATATTCCTTGGGCATTCCCGGCTACCCCAAAACAAGAAAGGACAAAAAAAAAATGGTTAAACTGATCAGAGTCTCCACCAGTTTACCAGAAAAAGGCAATTCCATAAATGGCCTGAAGTCCAGGAGCTCCCTACTATCTTAAGGTTAATGCTTTGCTAGAGGGAAAAACAACCTTAGCTTGACAATAGGTAGGCCACCAGTAAGTCTTTAGCATGTAAAAGACTGTTTTGAAACTTCCTCTTGACTTCATCTCCCCTGACTCCATAAAACAGTCACCCCCGCAGTTTGCTTGCAGTGCAGCTCTTCCTCCCCACAGGTCCTGTCCCTGTGCTTTAGTAAAATCACCTATTTTGCACCAAAGACGTCTTCAAGAATTCTTTCTTGGTCGTCACCTCTGAACCCCACAAACTCCCATCACCCAAAAACTTCATCAAAATTAGACCCCTATCTTACACCATTCATAAAAATTAACTGAAGATAGGTTAAGGTCTTAAATGTAAGACCTGAAAACCTAAAGCTCCTAGAAAAAAGACTTAGGGTAAAAGTTCCTTAACATTGGTCTTGGCAATGACTTTTTTCTGGGGGGTGGAGTAGGACACCAAAAGCAGAAGCAGCAAAAGCAAAAATCAACAACTGGGCCTACACCACACCAAAATGCTTCCGTACAGCAAAAACAAAAACAAAAACAAAAACAAAAAAAGCCCACAATCAACAAAATGAAAAGGCAACCTATAGAATAGGAAAAAATATTTGTAAACCGTCTATCTGATAAGGGGTTCATATCTTAAAGATATAAGGAGCTCATTCAATTCAATACCAGACAAACAAACAATATGATTTAAAAATAGTCAGAAGACTTGAATAAACATGTTTCCAATGAAGACATACCAATGGCCAGTAAGTACTTAATAAGGTGCTTTAAATCACTAAACTTTGGGGAAATATAAATCAAACCACAATGTATTATCATCCCATACTTGTTAGGATGTCTATTATCAAAAAGACAAGAGATTATAAATGCTGGTAAGGATGTGTAGAAAACAGAATCCTGATATACTGTGGGTGGGAATGTAAACTGGCGCAGGAGACAGAGAAAGACAAATAATGCACAATCTTACTTATATGAAGAATCTAAACACATTGAACTCACAGAAACAGAGAGCTGAATTGTGGTTACCAGGCGCTGAAGAGTGGGGAAATGAGGAGAGGTTTGTCAAAAGGCACCAACTTTCAATTATAAGATGAGAAAGTTCCCAGCATCTAAAGTACAGTATGGTGACTATGGTTGGCAATACTGTACGGCATATCTGAAAGTTGCTATCAGAGGAGAGCTTGAATGATCTTACCATAACAACAAAAACAAAGTGGTAATGATGTGAGGTGACAGAGGTGTTAACTAACCTTATTGTGCTAAACATTTCACCATATATACATGTATCAAACCAACACACTGTACATCTTAAACTTACACAATGTTATATGTCAGTTATATCTAAATAAAGCTGGAAAAAATAATAAAAAACATGCCAGCACTAAATGGAGAGGGCTGTCTGAATTTGGTTGTATTAATTAACCATGAAAGTTTATTCTACATGTGATAGTATAAATAAGTCATTCAGATTTTTATGATTTTTTTTTATGTTTTTGGAATGTTTATGCTCTTGAAATAAAGCATGAAAACATTAAGTGTCAGGGACCGTCCTGTCTTGCAATAACCCCAAGTCTGCATGTCCAGGCCTGACATTTGTTTCTGACATTCTCACCCAGTTCCAAACCCTCTACCAGGGATGCCAGGTGCATATGCTTAGAAGCACCACCCAAGCAAGATTTTGCCCTCTCAGTTCATTAAAGAGTGCATCTTGAAAGCCTCCTTTCTCAAAACTTATCCTCATTTTGTCATTAAATCCTGTCAATTCTGCCTGTGTGAAATCTATCAAATTCTCATCCTTTCCACTCTCACAGCCATAGTGTGCACTTACCTCTACAGGTCTTGTTTTAGTTTACTGATATTTGCACCCCTCATAGAACTGTCATCCCTAGTATTGTTACTAATCTTGATATTATCCCCTGCCACTAGATCATTATTTTGTCCTTAGGAGATGTTCAAATAATTTAATTAAATACAACTTCAAGATTAATGCATAGTTTAACTGCACGTCTACTTAGATTTTATTAATCACCATTAGAACATAAAAAATATTTATCAAATTTCAAAGACCTCTGTACACAGTGCTACTATTTCTTGAATCTCAACTCTTGAAACAAAACAGCAAAAAATAATAGTGGGATGAAGAATAACATGATATTTACTATCCATAAGGAGCACTTGTTTTGTGCTAGGCATTGTGTTGACTTTAACTATATTATCTCATAGGGGTGCCTTGAGGAACTCTCACACCATAAAATATGTCCTGGGGTGCCTGGGTGGCTCGGTCGGTTAAGCGGCCGACTTCGGCTCAGGTCATGATCTCACGGTTTGTGGGTTTGAGCTCCGCATCGGGCTCTGTGCTGACAGCTCAAAGCCTGGAGCCTGCTTCGGATTCTGTGTGTCTCTCTCTCTCTCTGACCCTCCCCTGCTTGCACTGTCTGTCTCTCTCTCTCTCTCTTTCTCTGTCTCAAAAATAAATAAACATTAAAAAATAAATATATCATTTCATACAACCCTTATAAAAACTCAGTGAAGTGGCTTATCAATCAATCAAATGCACATTTTAACCAAACTTATTCTTCTATACATGAAGAGGCATACTGGTGCTTCTAGCTGATCTGAAACATCAGATTTTGTCTTGGAAGTTTGCCACTTCCAGGGCCAAATGTCTCTAATCACATGCATCCTAGGATTCATCCAGCCAGGGCCTTATATCTTTATATCTTGTTGGACATACTTGGTAAAGCTCCTGCCACAGACAAACTGGCTCTCTTCGTGTCTCCGTTCCATGAGCTCTCACATCCTGCCCTACCTGGTAGCAGGGTTAAAAGAAGAAGAAAGAAGAAAGAAGAAAGAAGAAAGAAAAAAGAAGAAGAAAGAAGAAAGAAGAAAGAAGAAGGAAGAAGGAAGAAGAAGAAAAAGGGGGTCATGGTGCCAGGCACACAACGTAACTCATCCTCTGTGAGTTCTGTTTTGCCAAGTGGAACACTTGGCACCATGGGAAATTGGCTATTATCACACGCTCCTCCCCTTCTACCTCCATAAAGGTGACAAATCTGCAGAGATGGGGTCTCTTGCCCTAGCAGACCCAGAGAAGATTCCTTCTTTTTTCCAATTTGCTTCTTAAATAAGTTTTTCTTTTTTCTTTTGGAATATGTTAGGAAGCAATTTGAACGGAATAGGTTCAAATATGCCTTACTGAGGTTTCCTTATGGTCTCAAATGCATCGCGCCCATCCATATTCTTTGAACATCTTCAAACTGTCACTACATCATCAGGGGACAACAGTTTGCACTGACTCAGCAACACAACTGCACTAGAAAAGTCAATTGGGTGAAAAGGGAAGAAAATGCAGACTCTGGTTGGCTGCTAGTCTACCTTCTTAATTTTCTTCAAGCAAACCTTGAGTAGATTTTTTGAGCCCCTAGCACAAGGCTACACAATGTATTTAATTTTCCATTTGTTGCCCTTCACAGTTTACCCACCAAGAACACTGAAATACTTGTGGTTTTTGCAACATGCCAAGCTACTTCACTTTTTGATGCTTCTGCACATGCAGCTTCGTCTTTCTAGAATTTTTGTATCCCCTTCTCCCACCTGACAAAGTTAAAGGTACTTCAAAACCTGGCACCAGGTAAAGTCCCTACTGATCTACTCCAACCTGTAAAGTTAATTGCTTTTTCGGTGGTTAACTTGTACATTTAGTACTAACGTCTACATTTACCACACTGGTTACAACTGTCATTTTGTGTATTTACATTTCTAACCCACGCCTAGCATAATTTCCTAGTACTGAGTACCTTCAAAATTTATGAAAACATAGTCGTTAAATATTAACTAAAAAAGTGTCAGCTTGCATTACTTTTAAGTTGTAGGCTTTTGTTTTTCTGCGTTGGATAATATAGAAGGTTTGTCAAAGGAGATGAGAGAGGGAAACTAAAAGACTCCATAGGGGCATCTGGGTGGCTCTGTCAGGCAAGCGTCTGACTCTTGGTTTGAGCTCGGGTCATGATCTCACAGTTCTTGGGTTCAAGCCCTGCATCAGGCTCTGTAGTGCAGCACCTGCTTGGGATTCTCTTTCTCCTTCTCTCTCTCTGCCCCTCACCTGCTCACGCTCTCTCACTCTCTCTCAAAATAGATAAATAAAAAACATTTGTAAAAAAAATTAATAAAGGAATCCATAAAAATATGCTTTTTGTTCCTTTTCCTGCTTCTATTCTGGATAAGAGCTGCACCTCCACCCTACTTTATACATGTCTTGTAACTCAAGTATCATATGTCCCCTTTATAAGGGACAAGGATTTAATAATTTCTCTAAAACAGAGCACATCTAAGGAAGGACCAGGTGAGAATGACCAGATGAAGCCATCATATGCATATTCCAGATCACAGGAGCTAGACATCTAGATGCCAAGAAGCCATGGCTCCAAGGAATAACACCTGAGCCTTTATCTTCATTCTGACCAGTTCCTGGAGGCCCAAGAGGACATGTACACCAGAGCTGGATCCCTGGTAAAAACCCCGAGACCTGGAACAAAGACCAGACTCATGTTCCTTTCCTTTCTGAGTCTCCCAGATACTCCATCTTTATCTGCTCTCTCTGTAATGTCAGTAAACTCTGCTCTCACTTTCCGCTGGATCCCATTTGATTTTTATTCTGTATGAAGTCAAGGATCCTCCTTGGCTCATCCTGTAGGACCTCCTCCAGGTCCTTGGACCAGGCCTGCTGGCATCACAGAGACGCTGTTTCCCCTCCACCAGCTACATTCACCAGCACTCAAGTATGTGCACTGTCCAAGAAGACCGGTGATGCGTAATTACTCTTGTCAGGTGCTTTCGACTAGCATCAAAACCAGGCCCTTTAGAGCACATATTCACATAAACGACAGCTCAAATCAAACCTGTCTATCTCCCTAAATAGATGGGAGCATTTCCCACCCTTCAAACATTCTTTTCTCTTCTCTAAGGTTATGTCAAAAATTATCATGATTAATAGTCAACATGTCCACTCTACTCAGTGAAACTTCTGAGGAATTCGTCAGATTTCTTCAAGAATTCTGCAGGAAAGAAAATCCTTCCACAGTTAATTGCATAGCTCCAAAGAAATCTTGGAGGAAGATGTATCTGTCTTTAGCAGGTATCTACTAAAATTATCATTATTATCATCACATATTAAGTCCTTTGTGCTCAATGTACTTTGTTTGAATATGAAATCACTCACTCCATTTTAAAATCTGTCCTACAAAATCTTTCTGTGTGAGCAAAGAGACTTAACTATGCCTTATTCAGAAGGATGTATGTGTATATACTGATATATTTCATGGTATTTTTTCCTTATTTTTCATTGTTAATAAAACAAAAGATAATTTACACCATTTATATATATATGTACGTCATATACATTACATGTATTGTATAAACATATATCATACATATCACAATGCAACTGTTACCTGCACAGAGAAAATAAAAATATGAAGTCACCTCGGCTCCTCTGGCAAACCCAGTAGTCTTGAAACTTTAGCAAATTGCCCTTAGCTCACATGATTAATTAACCCTTATTTGTATATCTATATATCGTGCATTCTTTCCTAGAAAAAAGAGAACACTCCTGCACTCATGAAACAGAAACCACACCCCCTTGAACAATCCCCGAGCATTGAGACGATGTCTGTAGCTGGCACTATCAAGTCTGCACGTAATCAAGAAATGTTATGGACCATGGAGCTCCCTTTACTGATTAACTACCATAAACCTACTTCAAACTCCCTGGGCCAGGGGCGTCCGGGTGGTTCAGTCAGTTAAGAGTCCAATGCTTGATTGTGGCTCAGTTCATGATCACATGGCTGGTAAGTCTGAGCCTCGTGTCTGGCTCTGTGCTGACAGCGCAGAGCCTGCTTGGGATTCTCTCTCTCTCCCTGTCTCTCTGCCCTACCTCAACTCGCACACATGTGTGCACTTGCTCGTGTGCTCTCTCAAAAATAAGTAAACGTTAAAAAAATAAAATAAAAATACCTGGGCCAGGCAGAAACCTCAGAGTTGCCTTATGGACAAGAGTATATGTTCTCCCCAGATGGCTGGGCTCCTGAATAAAGCACTTATTCCGTTCCAATCAAAACTTGTCTCTTGAGTATTGACTTTTGGAGCGATGAGCAGTCAAACCTGGGGTTTGGTAACACATCTGCTTTTTTATTGACTGAGAGAGAGAACGTGCACATACACAAGGGGGGGGGTGGTGCAGAGAGAGAGGGAGAAAGAGAGATCCCAAGCAGGCTCTAAGTCTAAAAAAATTGTTAAATTCCTGAAAGGACGGAAAGAAAATTCTAAGACCTCACAGCCACAGAAGCTTCCAGAAACTGTTAGCAGCTGTAGAACTGGAGGAACAAAGAGGTTAGACGGGCACCTGGGTGGCCCAGTCAATTAAGCATACAACTTCGGCTCCGGTCAGGATCTTGTGATTCACGAGTCAAGCTCTGTGGTGACAGCTCAGAGCCTGGAGACTGCTTCGGATGCTGTGTCTCCCTCTCTCTCTGCCCCTCCCCCACTCACACTCTGTCTGTCTCAGAAATAAACTTTTTTTTAAAACAAAAGAGAAGAGGTTAGAACTGTGAAAACAAGGTGCTTAGTTGAGGGGCCTCATGGAGGGCAGAGGACTGGTATGGCTCAGTTGGTGTTGGTGTCTCCAACGGTTGTACGATGAGGCTGGCTGTACACAAATGGTGGAAAAACTGCAAAGTGCTTTGGGCTGTTCCCATAGGAAGGAAGTGCTTGCTGTCGCTTGGGTCCTTGTGCTGATGCTAACACTTCCCTCTCTCCTTTTCTCCCTCTTGCTCCCTCACTCCTCATTCTCCTGTCCCCTCCTCTCTGTTCTCTCATAGTAGAGAGACCAACAAGGAGCAACTGCGTTTTGCAGATGCCCAGCCCTGGATAAGAGAGCAGAGCATGGAAGGCGCAGATATGGGACTGATGGTAACTCGATTACGGGTGTGCTTCCTCTTCTCAGGCAGACAGGGACATTCTGCAGACTACTTTGGTAAAGCAGCTTTGTACGCCAAAGACTTCTGATAGATTCAACATTAATACAAGATCTCCTTTTCCATATTTAACCTCCTTCTCTCTGATTGATTCCACGAAGGGAGGCTGCTTGCTATATGTCCCAGGTATAAACGTCATCCACATCTCAGGTGAGAATAAGCAGGAGAACTTTGCAAAAAGAAAGGAGTGAATAGAAAGTTGGGAAAGAGGTGAGAGTTGGTAACCAGGTTAAATTTCAATTGTGGTGAAAAGCAAATCTTCGGCCTATGAAATGCTTTCTGGCGTTCTGTGAAGTCTCTGTAAGATGTGGCACAGAAGCACCTGGGTGGCTCTGTCCGTTAAGCGTCCAACTTCAACTCAGGTCTTGATCTCACGGGACCATGAGTTTGAGTCCTACATGGCATTCTGTGCTGACAGGTCAGAGCCTGGAGCCTGCTTCAGATTCTGTGTCTCTCTCTCCCTCTGTCCCTCCCCTGCTCATGCTCTGTCTCTTGCTCTTTGTCAAAAATAAACAAAAATATTAAAATAAAATGATACAGCATAATCAAGCAAGTTTTCAAGGATCAGGTAGGACAGTTGAGGGAAAAGGAAAGATTTATCTTTATAAAATGGGAAGACTGATATTATGTCTATTAATTAAAGAGTACTTCCTGCTATAAGAGCAGATGTTATTGTAAGAGAAATAAACGAAAATTAACCTTCACCTTCATAATGCCAACAAACTAATATTTATATGGAGGGAGAAAATGTTTCCTTACATTCTCCTAATCAATTTCACGCAGGAATGTTTCAACTCTACAGAAGAACTGTACTTTATTTTATTTATTTATTTATTTATTTATTTATTTATTTATTTATTTTTAACGTTTATCTTTGTTTTTCAGAGAGAGAGAGAGAGAGAGACAGAGCATGAGTGGGGGAGAGGCAGAGAGAGAGGGAGACACAGAATCTGAAGCAGGCTCCAGGCTCTGAGCTGTCAACACAGAGCCCGACACGGGGCTCGAACTCACCAACTGCGAGGTCATGACCTGAGCCGAAGTCGGACGCTCAACCGACTGGGCCACCCAGGCGCCCCAGAAGAAGAACTGTACTTTAAAAGGCAAATTGGATAAGGGCTGAAAATCGGCATGTTGTGGTTACTGTGATTTCTCAAATCTGCAATCGTGTGCAGAAGAGACTGCTAAACGTGAACCCTTCTCTCCTCCCCATCCTCACCATTCCCCTACTATTTAGAAGCTGACAGAAAATATCTACTCAACAGAGCAACAGCAAATGACAGATTGACTAGAATTGAGTTTCTCTCATTTGCCAAAGAAGATTTAGAAAATGTACCATAATTTCATGTAATGTCAGAGCAGTGGGTGAGTCTAGAAAATAATTGTGTATTCTGATTCTAGACATAATTCCATTTTATACTAGCAGATTACCACCCTTCCAAAGATGACCCCCCAAAAGTCCTTAAGTAATCATTTTTCTTCTTCCCCTCTCTTTTCCTGTCTTGCTAAATTTTATGATTGCTCCTCAACATTCTACTACAAATATTGCCAATTTTATAGGTCTATAAATCAACAAGAAAAAGACACACCATCCAATAGCAACATGGGTAAATATTTAAACAGGCACAAAAAGGGATATCTAAAGAACCAATAAATACATGGAAAGGTGTTTCACCTCATTAGTCATCAGAGAAATGCAAATTAAAACCATACTAAAATATCATTATATAAGCAACAGAATGACAAATTTAAAAATGAATTATAAAATATTATGAGGATATAGAGCAGGTAAGATTTCCATTAACTCTTGGTAAGAGCATGTGTAAATGCACTCAACTACTCTGTGAAACCGATTGTCATTGTCTACACAAGACACAGGCATATATAACTATACTTGCAAGTGAAATATATGCCAAAAAAACCAGGTACAAGAGTGTTAACAGCAGCTTCACTTTTAACAATAAAAACTGGCAACTTAAACGTCCTGCCACAGCAGGATGCATAAATAATTGTGCCAGGATCAAACAATGGAGTAGAAAACTGAAGTGCAAATTAATGGTATATTGCCATACGTAGCAAAATACATGAATCTCAGAACATAATGTGGGGAAAAGCCAGACCCAAAGAATATATGTTCTATTACTCTGTTTATATAAAACCCAAAAAGGCAAAACTAAACCTTGATATTACAAGTCAGGATAGTCGTTACCTTTGGTCAGGAAGAGGCAGTGATCAAAAGGGGCAATCAATGTGGGGCACCTGGGTGGCTCAGTCCGTTGAGTGTCAGACTCCTGATTTCAGCTCAGGTCATGATTCCAGGTTGTGGGATTGAGCATGACATCAGGCTCCAGGCTGAGTGTGGAACCTGCTTAAAGATTCCCTCTCTCTCTCCTTCTGCCCCTCCTTCTCTCCCTCTGCCCCTCTGCTGCTTGCACTCGTTCTCTCTTTCTCACTCACTCACTCACTCCAAAAAAGGTGGGGAGCAAGAAAGGAGACATCTAGAGACATCTATTCACGGTCTGTCTCTTATTCTGAGTGATCTGGTTACACAGGTTTGTTCGCTTTGTAACACTTATTGAGTTGAACACTTAGGTTTCACTCTACATGTATGTTATACATCAATTTACAAGTTTGTTATCTATAGCCTTGTTATTTAAGAAAATCAGATGAACTCGTGATACTGGGCTCTAATGTAGAAAAAACAGCAGATGGCCACCGCTTGTTACATGTAATATTACGATCACTTTGTGCAGATGTGGAAATTGTGTTATTAAGGCCACATAGCTAATAACTGGAAAAACTGAACGCAGATCTGTCTGCCTCCTAATGATTATGCAATCCTACCACCTTCTGGGCCAATCTTCAGGAACATTCTCTGGAAATCAAGACTAGATCTTTTCTAGCCAATGCATGTTCCTGGTACCAGATAAGATAACAGCATTTCAGGAAAAGGCTCCAACTTTTTCTGGAGTTATCATGACTTCAATCCTCTCTTCCTCTACAAAGATCAGAGCAGAAATAAATGAAACAGAGAGCAGACACATAACAAAAAAGATTAACAAAACTAAGAGCTATTCTTTTTCAAAAAGATAAACAAAATCGGCAAACCTTTCACTGGACTAAGAAAAACAGAGAGAGGACTCAAATATATAAAATCATAAACGGAAGAGGAAACGTTATAGCTGGAATAAATGTATGTATCTATAATTTACCAAGAACAAAAGGATATGGATATTACATTTTCAAGACAGGCAGTACCAGGGAACTGTAACTAACGCTATACATCTTATTTACATAAGTTGTACATCTGTGTGTCTGTCTGTTGAGGATATTTCTCTAAACATATTGAAAATGTTTACTCAATAAAGTTTATTGACACTACAAAACATTTATTAAATTCCCACCAACAGTGTACAAGGTTCTAATTTCTCTATATCCTCACAAATACTCATTCCCCCCCTCCCTTTTTTTTTCATAACAGCCCTCCTAACCGGCATGAAGTGAGATCTAACTGTGACTTCAACTTGCATTTCCCAGATAGGTAGTGATACCGAGCACCTTTTCATAAACTTGTTGGCCATTTGTAGATTTCTTTGGAGGAATATCTAATCAAGTCTTTTCCTCTTTTTGTAATCAGATAATGATGATTTGCTACTGAGTTGCAGGAGTCCCTTACAAACGTTGGCTATTAATCCTTTATTGTTGTTTTTCAAATATTTTCTCCCATTCCATAGGCTGTTTTTTCATTCTGTTGATGATATCCTCTGCTGTGCAGAAGTTTTTTAGTTTGGTATAGATGGTATGGTCATTATCGAAAATAGTATGAAAGTTCACCCAAAGCTTAAAAAAAGAAATACCATATGATCCAGCAATTCTAGTTTCTGGGTATCTATCCAAAAGAATTAAAAGCAGGATCCAGAATAGCTACCTACACTCCTATGTTCAATGTCAAGTTATTTGCAATAGCCAAGCTATGGAAACAACCTATATGTCTACCGGTAGGTGAATGGATAAAGAAAACGTAGTACATACATACAATAAAATATTATTCAAACTTAGAGAAGAAGGAAATCTTGCCATATTCACTAGCATGAACTAATCTGGAGGACACCATGCTAAGTGTCACACATAAGCCAGTCACAGAAGGGCAAACACCGCATGATTCCACTTACACGAGGTACCTAAAGTAGTCAAATTCATAGAAATATAAAGTAGAATGGTAGTTTCCAGGGGATGGGGGAGGGGAAAATGGGGAGCTGTTTGGTGAATATAAGTTGTGTTTATCAATTACACCTCAATATAGTTATTCTTAAAAACATTTAAAAATGAGAGATGAGAGACCATGGTAAGTACATTTTACATTTTCTTTGAAAGATTTTTTTTTTTTTACTATAAATTTCAAAGCAATTCCTTGAGATCCTTTTTCCTCCCGGCATGGCCTTCTCAGTTCCCCATTAAGTGACACAGTCAGTCATCACTTCTCCCTCACAGATGCCTGTAGTCCAACCAGTGTTCCTACATCCAGACTCATCTCACTTCCACTCCTTCTCACACTACTTTTTTCATAGCATATTTGAAATAGATCATGCACCCAAAATAGTATGATAATAAATGTATAGTTTAGAGGGTAAGAAGAAACACAAGAAATCAACAAAATGAGTGCCCATATACTTGCACCACCCTGATTAATTAAGGGGCATTACTTGGAATTCTTTCATAGTTTCTAATCAATCCCAACCCCATCTCCATCAGAGACATTCAATATCCTGAATTTTATATTAAACATGTCCTTGCTTGTATTTATAATTTTACAACATAATGTAGTTATACCCTAAACATCAACACTAAACTAAAACTAATTTAAGAAATATTTTGTTTCCTGTTTTAAGATGTAAATTAAAGTAATCATACTAATTTATTCTGCTGCAAACTTTTTCATTCTGCTATGTTACTAAGATTCATCTACATGGGGCGCCTGGGTATGGCTCAGTCTGTTGAGTGTCCGACTTTGGCCCAGGTCATCATCTCACAGTACATGAGTTCGAGCCCTGCCTTGGACTCTGTGCTGCCAGCTCAGAGCCTGGAGCCTGCTTCCGATTCTGTGTCTCCCTCTCTCTCTCCGCCCTTCCCCACTTGCACTCTGTCTCTCTCTCAAAAATAAATAAACATTAAAAAAGATAAAAATAAAAGATTCATCTACACAGATGCCTGTACCTTTACTCCATTTTCTTTTTCACTGTTGATCAATACCCACTGTGTAAATATATCACAAATTATTCTATTTTTGATAGATATTTGTATTGTTTACAGTCTTTTTGTCATTACAAAGAGCAATCCTAAGATCACTTTTTAAGGGATGCCTGGGTGGCTCAGTCAGTTAAGTGTCCAACTTTAGCTCAGGTCATGGTATCGAGGTTTGTGAGTTCGAGTGCCGCAGCCAGCTCTGTTGTCAGCACAGAGCCGGCTTCGGATCCTCTGTCTCCTTCTCTCTCCGCCCCTCCCCTGCTCTCTGTCTCAAAAATAAACATTTGAAAAAATTACTTTTTGCACATCTCTTGAATACATAAAATATTTTATATGCTACATATTTAGGAGTGGAGCCACGGAGTCATCAGATATACTTGTTTTCAAATTTACTAGTTGATACCAAAATATTTTCCAAAGTAATCAAACCGAAACAATTTCCTTTTGTCCCCCATCTTTGTTTAGTATTGTCATTATTTTAATTTTAGTCGTTCAAGTTAGTGTGTAGTTTTATCTTAACATTTTCATATGCTGACTGGACACATGTATTACCTCTTTCATGAAAATATAGATCATGTCATTTGCACATCTTTCTTTTGGGGGGGAGGTCCTTTCCTTAATGATTTCTAATGGTGTTTGTATACTCTGAATCCTACCAGGTTGTTTTTGTTTGTTTTGATTTTTTATTTTTTTAAAGTAATCAGTGTCAGAAATATCATTTCCCACTAGAGCTTGACTTTTCATTCTATCTTTTGATAAAGAGTAGTTCTCAAAATTTATGTAGATTTTATCAATATTTTCCTTTGTGGTTTCTGCTTTTTAAATCTTAAGACTTCCTTACCCGAAGGTCATAAAGATTTCTATTTCTTAAAAAAATTTTCTTTCACATTTAAGATCTTCATCAATCTGGAATAGATTTTTGTATGTGGATGAAGTAGGTATCTAGTTTTTCATGTTTCACTCATAGAGATAATAGAGTCCCCTCACCATTTAATCAATAGGCCATCCTTGTCCCACTGACTTACAACGCCTCTCTGTCATATATCACATTACCGATCACGTGTATAATTATTTTTGGCTCATTTATCACTGAACCAATGTCACAGTAACGTTTTAAGATACTACTTTTTTATTTAAAAATTTTTTTAAATTTATTCATTTTTGAGAAAGACAGAGACAGCACAAGTGGGAGAGGGGCAGAGAGGAAGAGAGAGAATCCCAAGCAGGCTCCACACTGTCAGTACAGAGCCTGATGTGGGGCCTGAACCCCCAAAAACACGAAATCACAACCTGAGCCGAAGTCAGACGCTTAGCCCAGGCACCCCCATCAAATTAACTTAGTAAACTGCTTCTCCTTTTGGCTGTGACTCCACAATTAAATATTGCAAATATTAATCATTATTTTAATTAATAAATTATATTTCTCTTCCTTGAAATACACTCAAAAGTCTCCTAGTCCTATTTCCTAAATCCTGAGACATTTCAGGCTTATGATTTGCTGTGTCATACTGGGAGCTGATAAGTGGTTCTCAACCTTGGTTGCACCTTAAAATTGCCCTATACTTTTCAAATCAGAATCTTCAAGGGTGGGATCCAGATAGCAATAGTTATTAAAGTTCTCCAGGTGATTCTAATGTACAAGCAGGGCTGAGAATCACTGGCCTACAGTAATATAATCATTAGCCAAGCCTCACTGAAAATGTTGGGTGAAAAAATAAGTTTCTTCTCACTTAAAATTTCACTCATTAATATCCTCCTATGTACCAGGCACTGTGTAAAGTGTTAAGTGTTAATGAACACAATCCCTACTTTCAAGAAGTTTACAGTCTAACATAGGAAGTTGACATTAATCGAGTAATTACTGATTAATGTGCAATGGCAAACAGATTAGTGTGCTAAAGGAGAGGCAGGATTCTTCCAAAGGCTACAACAAAGGAACGTCAACTGACTAGGGTATCAACGAGGCTTCCCTGAAGACGTGATCCTAGAGCTAGGAGCTGATAGATGGACAGGAGTTAATGAGCAAAATGGGCAGAAATGGGAAGAGCACCACAGGCTGAAGAGGCTGCAGGCACAAAGGCCCTCCTGCAAGAGAAATGAAGATCTTCTTAAGGGATGAAACAAGTCTAGAGGCTGGAGGGCAGAAAGCTAGGGGTGAGCAGTATGAGAAGAGACCAAAGATGTAGTAGTGCCAGACCATGTCAGATGTTACAGGAGTAAGATTGATTTTTCGTACTTAAGTACTTTATTTTTTTTCGAGTATTTTAGGTCACAGCAGAATTGAAAGGTAAGAGAGTTCCTATATACCCCTTGCCTTACACACGCATAGCCTCCCACGTGATCAACACCCCCCAGCACAGTGGCACATTTGTCACCATCAATGAGCCTACATTGACACATGATAATCAACCCAAGTACATAGTTTACATTAAGGTTCATACTTGGTGGTGTAAATTCTAAGGGTTTAGACACATGTATAATATATGTACGTGTATAACATGCAGTTATCATTATAGTATCATACAGGATAGTCTCACAACCCTAAAAGTCCTCTGCACTTTGCCTATTCATCCTCCTACCCCAAACTCTTAACAGGAGTTCTTTCTCTTTACTGTCTCGATAGTTTGGTTTTTTCCAGAATATCATATAGTTGGAATTATACCGTATGCAGCCTTTTTAGAGTGGCTTTTTTCACTTAGTAATATGCACTTAAGCTTCCTCCATGTCTTTTCATGGCTTGATAGCTCATGTCATTTAGTGCTGAATGATATTCCATTGTCTGGATGGACCACAATTTAATTTATCCATTTACCTACTGAAGAAAATCTTGGCTGCTTCCAACTTTTGACAATTATGAATAAAGGTGCTATAAATATCTGCATGTAACGTTTTATTTTTTGCGAACCTAAGTTTTCAACTTTTTGGGATAAATACCAAGAAGTGTAATTGCTAGTACAGATGATATGATCTTAAAGATCATATCAATTCCTTTCACTACATATTCTCATGGCTTTGTAATATCAATAGTTGCCTCAAATATTTTATTTTGCAGTGGACAATGAATACGAGAAGTGCCCAATCAAAGGATCTTAAAGAGTATGAAATCAGTAAACCCTACATACTCACCAGTATAACTACTCATACTCTACTGTCTTTTCTAGTAAACAGTAAAGTTCTGAGTAGGGACAACATCTAGTTCAACTTTGTATCTCCCAGGTCTAGTATGGTCACTTGAATATAGCTGACATCTAAAAAAGATGTGTGAATTATTAAGTTATTCAACATTTATTTCCAGTAATGGGAGGACAGGTTATTCAGACCACCCTTCTACTTAAAACAAATACAAATATGGGATAAAGTATTTAAAGAAAATTATTCAGGGGCACCGGGGTGGCTCAGTCAGTTAAGCATCCGACTTGATCTCACAGTTCGTGGGTCTGAGCCCCGCATCGGGCTCTGAGCTGACAGCTCAGAGCCTGGATGGAGCCTGCTTCGGATTCTGTGTCTCCCTCTCTTTCTCTGCCCTTCCCCTGCTCACTCTCTCGCTCTCTCACAAAATGAATAAACAGAAAGGAAGGAAGGAAGGAAGGAAGGAAGGAAGGAAGGCAGGAAGAAAGAAGGAAAGAAAGAAAGAAAAAAAGAAAGAAAATCATTCAAAGCATCACAATGCTAGAAAAATACCAATGCCAATAAATTCCAAGGCCAAATTCTAAGGGCAAGGCCAAACCTCCTTCCATATGCTTTTAACGAACATGAAATTTCTGTTCCAATTAATCTTTTCAGTCATTGGCAAAGTGTTTGCACTTTCTCCAATTCTTGACAGCTCCATCTCATTTTCCAACTTTCATTCACTTCCTTTTAGCAATCTTCCTTAATTCCAAGTAGGAGGAAGTTATCTTTCCTTTTTTTTGGAACTGCGTTAGTAATATTCAATTCCATTTAATTGGCAGTTAATCTAAAACGAACAGCTCTATGCCACCTTTACTGTCACTGTAGATTTTTAAAATATCTGTCAATTATGTTTTGTTTCTTAACCAAGTTTTATGACCCTGAAGGGCATGGGTTATGCTGTATGCTTCTTTTATCCCTATAGATTCTTGAAGCTAGACATTTAGCCAACATTTGCTTGTATGAGTAAATTCGTTTCTAAATTGTCTCTAAATCAGTGGCTCTCAAGCTTAAGCATGCACCAGAATTACAAGGAGGGTGATTATCACAGATTAAATATGGATTGCTGGGCCTTACCTCTGGAGTTTCTGATTCACTAGGTCTGGGGAAGAGTATCATAGCTTGCATATCTAATAAATTCCCAGGTGATAGTGATGCTATTGGGTTCAGGACTCTACTCTGAGAAACACTGCTCTAAATACTTGTGTCTTGAGAACAGTTGATATAACATGGTTATTGTATGTTCCTACATTTCTACATGGTATCATAATCGATGGGGAAGTTTATAGAGGATATTACTCATGCAAAACTAATATATACTTGATTGGTCATTCAGTTGTCATCAGTAGTTGTTTCAAACACACTTTGGTTTCTTTCTTTCAACCTTTTGGTTCCCAGAGTACAGTATTATAAATCAGAAACATCCCACAGTCTTAACAACGGGCATATCCCTTTTTATCTTGGGATGCTCTGTTATCTTCTTTTGTGATTAAGATTATAAAACTTAGCCAGAATTCTTTACCTTGACCAAATTTCCTCACAATGTGAAATCTCATCTAATCTATTGATGGTATACTTTTAAAAGGTCGTCTGTACCTCCTCTGTACTATGGAGGAAGGTCATATTGACAGTGTCACTCCTCTTAACCTTGATAGGCAGTGGGAATACAAGCACGACTAAAATATGAATTGCTCGGGGTATGAATTTGGAGGGAGGTGAACTTGGATAGGGTTGGAGAAAATGTTTTAATATAGGGACTTAACCTATATGAGCTTTCATGAGAATTGACTTCTTAGGAAAAAAACCAAACATCTACTCCCATGATGCTGAGGTGGACCATGCATTCAGAAAGCCTTCTAAGAATAGATAAGCCTTGTTGGTCTCTCAACTTACTAGATTTTCAGTTGTTTCATGACTGTTCTGGCTATGTTGTAGTATCTATCAAGTTTTAAATGAAGGTCATATACTTTGAGTATGACCTGTTCTAAACTAATAAAGTTGGCTTTGAGGGGAAAAAGCAAAGTATGAAGTGGTTTTAAACATGCACTGAGCATGAGAGAAAGGAACAAAAGACAAATCCCTTGTTAACATGTCTCAGCAGCAGTGGGTGGGGCTACCAAAAATTAATTTGGTTTATTTGTGGGGTGCCTGGGCGGCTCAGACTGGTCAGCGTCCGACTTCTAATTTTGGCTCAGGTCATGATCTCATGGTTCATGAGATCCAGCCTTGCATTGGGCTCTGTGCTAACAGTGTGGAGCCTGCTTGGGATTCTCTTTACCCCCCTTTCTCTCTGTCCCTCCCTCACTTGTGCTCATGCTTTCTCTCTCTCAAAATAAATAAAATAAACATCTTTTTAAAATTTGGTTTATTTGTATGACACACTTTGGCTCAAGTTACAGAGTTTGCTGTGGGGCAGGTTGATTACCCTACTGGGGTATAGGAATTGAGATGGTAAAAGGCAGATGGTAAAAGGCATTTTGTCTAAAATGTTAATTTCAGGGGCTCCTGGGTAGCTCAGTCAGTTGGGCAGTCAACTTCAGCTCAGGTCATGATCACATGATTGGTGAGTTCGAGACCCACGTGGAGGTTTCTGCTGTCAGCACAGAGCCCACTTTGAATCCTCTGTCCCTCTCTCCCCTCCCCCACTCTCTCTCTCAAAAATGAATATTTACAAAAATGAATAAATCAATTACAATAAATAAAATATTAATTTTCAAGCCAAAGTGCTTACTTAGTGATAGGCCAGCTCTTATGGAAGTGGGATAGGGATGCAGGAAGTGATTTAACTTGTTTTTATGAAGGATTCTGAGTGACAATGATGCCATAAGAAACAGTGCTTTGGTGCCTTGTGACAAAGAAGGTGTAATAATCATTCTCCTCATCTCAGTTTCCACAGGACTCTCAGGAAGATGGAATGTCTCTGGCACCTTGAGGATTCCTCATTGTGAATCCTGGGTGACAACCCTCTTGGTCCTGCTCCAGATATTAGGGTTCTTCTGGAAGGTACTGAAAGCAGTGACAGTGATAAGGTGCTACCTTCGAGTGACTTTACAGGCAACCCCTAAATATAGGAAAGAAAGTAGCTGAGAGAAGATGAGAGAAGCCAAAGACATGCTCCTAAATCCATAGTTGCTGAACTTCCACAGAAGTCTTGGGGAGTTCCAGAAAATTTGTGAATAAGAAAATGAGGCAGTGAGGTAAAGAGCACAGCTTGTGACTACAGGTGCTGCATTGTCACGGACAGGCCACCAGCAATCACTGATGGCCATTCACCAACAGTCACAGACTGGTGAGAGTTAGAGAAGCACACATCTGATTATATAGGGCAATGTCGGAAGAATCTAGAAGCCAGCTGAAGATAGGAAATACGTTTGTTTGCTCACTTTCTTTACTTTGCAATAAAGTCTCATGACCTCAAGTAACAAAAATCAACACCAATTTTCTAAAATGAATTGGATTAGGACAATCAATGAGAAATAATCAAAAGGATTACTAAGTGAGAATAACAGAACATGATATGTTATTTAACATGAGACAAGCTTAAACATATGTATCACATTTTCAAGTTCAAAGGTATCAAATGCTTCTCAGAAAAGGGCTTGAGACAGTAAGAAAAAAATGGGGATGAAGGGCTGATTAAATATCTCCTCATAAATTTGTAATCATCAGATAATGTTTTACTGCTTGAAAATTATATACATTGTTTTAGTAGCAAGAATGATGACATTTAGGCAAAAAAGGTAAAGCAAAACTAGATACCCAATGAACTTAAATTTTGATCAACAAACTTACACTGTCAATAAGTAAATTCAGAATAAATCATCAGGAGACCACATGATCCTAGATTTTCAATTTGGTTATCTGGGCCCATCTCCACCCGTTTTTAATCCCTTAACTCTATTTCTTTTTCTTTTTTTAAGTAATCTCTACCCCTAAAGTGGGGCTAGAACTCACAACCCAGATATCAAGAGTCACATGCTCTACTGACTGAGCCATTCAGGCACCCCTTAACCCTACAACTCTATTTCTGACAAATCTATAATTGTTTTAGATAAATATCCTATGAAGTGGATTTCTTGAGTATCTGGAAAGTCAAAAATAAACATGAAGCCAAGATAAGAGTTCATTATTCAAAAGTAACAACGAACCTTTTAAAAACTAAGTCAATTATTTGGCAAAACTAGTGATTCTTGCCAAATTGCAACCTTTCTGTCAATTAAGGACAAATGATCGAAATAAGCATCTTGTAGCTATAGCAACAAAACTTTCACAGTAATACAGAAATGCTTTTTTAAAAAGAGAAATTTTCTTCTTAGTATCAGATACACACTAAGAGATATGCTACACTATTATTATTAATATACCTCTTTGACATACAAAAAAGGAATAAAGAACATTGAGTTTAACACTAAAGCTTAATCGTGTGGCATTTTTCATTGCAGTTTATTTAAAAAGTATGATTTAAGGTTATAATATCCAAACCTTTTTCAATTCCATTTATGCAAAGAAATCAAGTACTTGGACTCTGGTTTACAGCATCCAGCTTATAATAAAATAATTCCTTGGAGGAAATTTTTAAAAATTTCTTAATGTTTATTTAGTCTTGAGAGAGAGAAAGAGAGAGAGACAGAGTGAGAGCGGGGGAGGGGCAGAGAGAGAGTGCGACACAGAATGGGAAGCAGGCTCCAGGCTCTGAGCTGCTAGCACAGAGCCCAACGTGGGGTTCAAACCCACAAACTGTGAGATCACGACCTGAGCCAAAGTCGGCTGCTCAGCCAACTGTTCGATCCAGGCACACCTAGGGGAAAATTTTTAAATGGCCATCTCCCTTGTGAAATCTAAGATTCCTTGAGAGAAGAGGCTGTGTCTCTCATTTTGTTCAGGGCACTGTCCGTTGTGGCTAGGTCACTATAAATCCTCAATAGGAAAAAAATTTTTTTTTAATTTTTTAAATATTTATTTATTTATTTTGGGGAGAGCGCAAGTTGGGGAGGGGCAGAGAGAGGGGACAGAGGATCTGAAGTGGGCTCCACTGACAGGTTGACAGCAGGGAGCCCGACATGGGGCTGGAATTCATGGACCACAAGATGATGACCGGAGCAGAAGTCAGAAGCTCATATGGACTGAGCCACGCAGGCACACCAGGAAATTTTTTTTAATGAGTAAGTTCCTGTACATTCTATTTAATACAGTTTTGACGATAGTCATTATTCCTTGTTTTTATTTAATCAATAATTTACACTCAAATATATCGGTTTATATGTAAGTATTTATAAGAATTGGAGCTTTTGGTCTATATTAAATCTCTACCAAGCAAAGAAAAGGTTAATCTATAGCAAAGCAGAAGAAGAAAAAAAAAACTGAACCTTAAATATCTTCCTTCCTAGTGCCTCATATTCCATCATGTAAGAATTTCTTTCTGTTTGTCTGCATTGCTTTTCCCAATGGTCTTATTTTAGAAAGCAGATTCTCTAGGGAGTGGACGTTCAGAGTCTAGAATATACTAGTGCAAATTAGTTTTGCCATTTCACTTTTCAATGGGATTTCCCGGGCAAAAACTCTAGACTGAAATGATCTTGGTTCAATTTTTAGTCTCTTGATTGGTAGTATAAAAATATATACAGGATACACAGGATGAAAGACTCAAATATACTGGAGGAGAGGGTCATCAAAGGTTTTAGGCACTTCCTATTTGATTTACAATTCTCTACCTTACGATTTTATTCGGTAACATTTTCAAACATTTAATGTTCTCTTATATATCCTGGAGCTGACTGACTGAAGTTGTTAGTAGCTGAACCTTTCTGATACATTTTTTTTTGTAAAAACTTTACTGACATACAACAAAAATATAGAAAATTACTCAACTCACAAATGTGCAGTTCAATGAATTCTTGCAGTTAACATAGACATATAACCAGCACCCAAAAGACTAGCAGCCCCTCAAAAGCTCCCCTGGTGCCCCCTTGCACTCACTGACAAATATTAGTTTTCTGACACATTTTCAGTTAGCAGCTCTCGACAGAATGTGTGGGCACTTATAACCTATGTTTCCTCAGTTTTTGAGCTTTAGCCAGAATTCTGAAAAACTAAACCATCTCATTTGACATATCTATAAGATTAAAACACCAAAACTCACAGAATAATTTTGAGATCCACCCAAAGGAGAAATAACTCTAATTTATGCATGTCATGTTTGATACTTTTTCTCAAAATCATATCAGGGAATTGATTCCATCTGTTCTTATTACCTCTTCCATAAAAACTGGGGAGATTAGCACTGAAATTTTCTCCTAGAAGTAATCATTTTCAGAGACAGGTTCTAGATGATTCTTCACTGCCACTGAGCTAAAGAGAAAAGACACCTAACTTCTCTAAACTACAAATTTAGAGAATTGGATCTACAAGAGACCTTACTGACCATTTCATCCAGGCAACCCAATTTATGAATGAGAAAGTGGATGCCCCCCAAAACACAACAGGTTTCATCACAATATTAGGTAGGACAGACCACCAGGACCTAATCCTCCCATATCTAGTGCAGAGCTTTTTCAAAAGGGCAGGCAGAGCTGCTACTATGGATTGAGATAGTCTGACTCCAAGCTCTGGCCCCATCACTGACTAGCTAGGTGACCCTGGGTATATTGCTCATGTCTCTAAGCCTTATTGTACTCATCTTTACAGTGAGTTATTGTATGTATTTGGTACATAGTTAGCACTCAGAAAATGATAGTTATTGCTATTGCTGTTGTTGTTGCTGATAGAAGGAAAGGAACCCAGATGTGACTACACTATGTACATTCTCAAATACGGGGCATCAGACATTTTACAGAACTCTTAAGGATGTCATCATGGGGACGGGGGCATGGAATTCATGGTCTCTCAGCCTTTTAAAACATTTTGTAGTTTCCCCTAAAATCCATGAACAAAATGATGACAGTAAAACAAGACCAACACATGTGTTCCTCAGTCACTAGTTCTGACCAACAGATACTTAGCTATGGCCCTCAAGACACCTCAGAATGATATCGTTGGGAAGTACAGTAAAAATTGATTAGAAATGGATTACAGCATGGATGATCACCAGAAAGAGAGATTACATCCTACCTGCTACCTCACATATGAAGACTTGTGGAACTCTTCTCTCTCTTGATTTGGACACCAGCACAATGGAACCTAACAGGAACTGATGGGTAGACACATTCCATCATTAAATTATTTTGTTTCTGTAGTCAGTTTGTTTGCCAAAGTTCCACTGTTAAATCTCGTCTCCTGCTTGTCATATTTTTCCTTTGTATTTATCCTGCTAAAATTATCGTGATTAACTCTCACTATTTTAAACTATCAAGATTATTTTAGACATTGGTTTAACATCTGAGAATTGATCTTCATATCTTCTATGCCTCCTTCTGAGTACTTTTATATTTAACAGACTAGAAGAGAAGGCAGGATACTCTGAGATGTCTAAATCTGCTCCCATTACACAAATACTGATATGGTCCATTATCTAATGTGCTTTGGATATAGCCATTCAAAACACTTACACATCTGCTCAAGTGTACAATTATCCAGTTCCTCTATTATCCTCTTCTTCATCAAGACAAAGTGATAAAAAATCTTGGTGTTCCCCTATAGAAACAACAGGAAGGCTAAGTCTCCATGAATTTCCCAAAATATACACATAGTTGCTAATATATCAACTAACTGGTAACCGCCGATCACTTTAAGCTACCTCGGGTAAGGTGCCATATTTTTTTTAAAGCTTTTATTTGGTCTCCAGCTTTCTTTTGCTAACTTAGAAAAACAAACAAACAAAAACCCCAGAATAGTAAACTCTTTCAGGTTTAATTTTTATTTTAATCCAGACACACAATCCCTGAAATAAGCAAACCATTGAAAGTATCACTGCTCAGGTTTACATACCAGAAAAAATATTATACTTCACCCAGTCTAGCTGCCCAAGAAAACAATGGATTATTGCATGGGGTTGACATCAGGTAAATGGCATAAGGTCCTATTACACGGTTGTCAAAGGAAGCACTTAAATGTCTTAACATCATTCTGACTCAGTAAATAAATGAGAGTCCTAGTAATCTGAGAACTTTTCTGCTCACACAGAGGCTTGCTTGTTAAACATTCTCTCTGGGAGTTTCAAGACACCCATCTGCAGCTGTTTTACTTTTTACTGGGCTTTATGCAACATACGCTATTCAGAGAAAAACCAATGTGCTCATTCAGGGGCAGAGTTATACTGAGACGTACTTCAGGAAGAGGAAGACAAAGTGACCACTGAAAATGGATGTGGTTTCATGGGGGTCAGTATGAGAATTATATAGCAACCCATTTCTTGTCATTATCAAAAGCTTCAATTCATATAAAGAATGCAACTTAATCGTGGTATACTGAGGTATTTGGATAAACTTCAGAAATGTTATCTGAAACCCAAAAGAATTTGTGGCTACTCTCTTTTGGTTTTTGGTTTGTTTGTTTGTTTTTGTTACACATACTAGTTATTTTCCTCTGTAGTCTCTTAGCTACAAATATATCCTTTTGTGTTCTATAATGCTAAGACTAGGACTCTGAAAAGCCTATTTTCCAGACTCCTTTGCCAGTTGGCTTCCCACTGGATTCAACTAATAAAAGACACCTGAGAGGGACTGGAAGGTAAGGGAAAAGACCATCTTTTTGGTCTCACATTCCAGCACCCACAGTTCCTTTCAGTTTCATTTCTCTTTGGCATACACAGAAGCAGCCTCATTGCACCTACTCAAAGGTACCAGAAGCAGCCAGGTATTCCTACCCCCTCAGAGATCTGCACTCGAGCTATGTAGAGCCCCTCCTCTGAGATATTAGGTTACCAGAAAGAGCTGAGTGATAACCTAAGTCTGAATACCGATTCAGCCAGTCCCCTCCTCCCTAGATCCTAGATTCTGCTTACCCCAAACTCTTTTCTTTTAGAATCTCAGACACAGAGGTGGTAGAGGCTTCTTGCAATTATTATCTGGGTTCTTTTAGCCCTCCAACATATATATATCCAATCCCTTGGATTAAATTCCTTCTGTTGAATATCTAGTGGTTGGTTTCTGTTTAAGGAACCAGAGCGTAAGTGATAAATTATAAAATGACTTATTTTTTTTCAGAACGCTCTCTAAAAACATATCTGAAATATCTCTCCTCAATAACAACTAGTTTTGTGCATATTTGGGACCTTCATCATCTGCAAGTGACCAAGTCACTGAAATGATTATTTGAGCCTTAAAAATCAAAAGAGACAGACTTGCCCAATAGCTACAAATATTTGATGCAGAGAAATGAATTTTATTACAGATGACTCTGTAATAAAGTTTGTTCTTCCTCAACAAACATTTTGCCACTGAACAAAATTTGTTGGGCACCTATCATGAGTAATGAGCCCCAAAATGACAGTCTGGGTATATACAAGCAATTAGAAGAGAAGACTAATGGAAAATGATGTTCGTTAGCTGCGTATATGGTACCAGAGTGCTTTTGACATGTTTCTTTTTTTAAGTTTATTTATTTTGAGAGGAGGGGGCAGAGAAATGGAGAGAGAGAGAATTCCACTGACAGTGCAGAGCCTGACGCAGGGCTAGAACTCACGTACCATGATACCATGATCTGAGCCAAAACCAAGAGCCGGGCACTTACTCCGCTGAGCCACCCAGGTGCCCCACAACATAGGTTTCTTTAGTTTATATTCATATTAGTCTATAAGGTAAATATGATCTCCATTTTATGGAAAAGGAATATAAGCTAAAAATAAGTTACTACCAAAGGTCATGTAGCTGGTATGGCACACAGGCAGAACTTCAATCCAAAGGTATTTTTGTCAAAAAAAAAAAATTCTTGTTATAGACACATCACGCTATCATAAAAATCACTTAATATTTGCAGAATTCAATATATATATAAATAATCGTAAAGAGTAAAGATGTGGTCATTTAGCTTGTGATCATCACATACTATATATTCTCAAATGTAGTTTCACTAGGCAAAATCAGAGGGTGAAAGATTTTGAAAGTGTGTAAAGAAATAATTTAATATATCCTTCTGCTATTGGACAGGTCTTCACGTAATGCCCAGGATAAAATTATGAAAACAAAAAAGAAATAATTAGTATGAGAGAAGGGACAAGAAACAATTAACAATTTAATTGGATTTTTATTAAAGAAACAACAGACTAAACAATAAATAGAGAAACGGTACAGTTATCTGGGTAAAATAGAAGTAATAACTGATCAGGGACATAGTCGCTGGGATTTCAAATCCCATTTCACCACTGACTCACTTGGCAACATCTGACTGCCTGTTTTTCACTTCTCCCAAAAGCAAACAGAGGGAAGATAATAACGATAGCAATGCTCTATATCACTGGATCGTTGTGAGAAATAACTATTCAAAGAAATTATTATCAAGTACTTAGACATATCAAATACTACGTAATACAGTTTATTACATACAACAATTCACATTTCCAGGGTACTGTGATGACCAAGCTTCAAAGTGACCCTTTGAAAAGGGGACAAGATGCCATACAGAAAATTACATGAGGAATTTATTTCTATTTGCATTCCAGTCATTCTAATAGGAAAGTCTCGCTTCCATGGATGGAAACAAACAGGAATTGTGCAAACATTCAGTTGTTCTAGTTCTTCAGAGGCCACTGAGCTAAGCTGTATTGAATCAGATGCGCTGAATGTTAAGTTTTGTACAACTCGGCCATATCTCTACAAACAAAGCCAGAGGCTCTGTGAAGACGCTCAGAATATAGTGTCTGTGAACATTTTGACAGGAGGGCTCCAAGATACTTCAGCAGGCACACAGCAGGCTGGTAGGAGAGAAGCCTCAAACTAGAAGGAGGAAGTTAGCTGGCATGCAGGCAAGTCTTTGCCAAAAACAGTGTCTCCCAAGTAATGAATAACAGTAATCTGAACCAGAATATAAACAAGTCTTAACTGAAATGAAAATCTGAAACAAAATCTAGGACCCAACACTCAATACAACTCGCTGAACTCAGAATCTAGTATAATTTTAGACAGACGCTAAAATCAAATACTTGGTATCATCTGAGAGAATGGGCAGATGGCAGGACTTTAGATATAACAGTAGCATATCTTGAGAAGTAGGGTTCCATCTCGGGAGACTTATCAAAGAAAGAAAGATGTGGATCCAAGGCCTCAGTTCTGGGAAGTAAAGCTCATTTTGTAAAGGCAGAATATCAGGCTCTGATCAATAAGCCAGGATAGAGGGTTTAGTCCTTCCAAAGCTCTAGAAAGCTGACAGACTCAAGTACATAGGTAGATAAACCTCTAACCTCTCAATGGAGATAGAAAGGATTAGATTCCAAAAGTACCACCAAGGTAGTGAGAATACCTCAGGTCAGTTGCTTTGGTCACCTGAACTCCACCCTGGATTTGTGAGGGCCATTATGAGCCTTCTTTTTGCACTCCCATTAGGTAATTGGAGGAAAAGCCTAACGCTTTCTTGGTCTGGACTGCACTTATTCCAAGGTCCACGAGATGAAGCCTGCAGGTTACTGGAAGATTTATTTGTTCAACTGAGCTGGAACCCGCAGTGAAAAGGAGATTGACACAGAGGATTCTTTTTTAAGTGAAGTATGTTTTTATAAAATAATTTAAATATTCCAGTGAGTACTGAATTTTAAAATACTAGAAACGAGTATTAGGGGCGCCTGGGTGGCGCAGTCGGTTAAGCGTCCGACTTCAGCCAGGTCACGATCTCACGGTCCGTGAGTTCGAGCCCCGCGTCAGGCTCTGGGCGGATGGCTCCGAGCCTGGAGCCTGTTTCCGATTCTGTGTCTCCCTCTCTCTCTGCCCCTCCCCCGTTCATGCTCTGTCTCTCTCTGTCCCAAAAATAAATAAAAAAACGTTGAAAAAAAAAAAAAAAAAGAAACGAGTATTATCTTTAATTTAGCAGATATATTCTTTTATAAAGAATTAACACAATTGACCTAACAAGTGGCCAAGAGGAAATAGGTATATACACATAGGGAACAAATGCGCACAATTCATTAACCAGAGAAGGATTGCTAGCTGAAAACATTTCAGCAAGTTCATGAAAAGTGTGGGGAAAAAGTAGGCTACAGAGGGCTTACTCTTAGCCACTGGAGAGGCTATGGCACAAAAACACAGAAGGCCAGTGTCTCTTAATGAAACAGTGTTAACAACAGTGAAGTCTTAACAAAACACTTCACACTGTGTGCCGAAGTACTTTCTAAATTTTTCACACTCATTTAATAGACCTTCAAAACCAGCCTATGAGAGATGGGTACCATTTTTATCCCCATTTTATAGATGAACAAACTTAATCATAGAAAGGTTCAGTAAATGGCCCAAGGTAACACAGATATGTAAGTTCCAACTCAGGCAGCCTGATTCCAGAATCTGCATAATTAACTGATACATTCTTCAGCCTATTCAAAAGCTGACGCTACAATGGAAATTCTACTTAGGCAAGTTTCTTCAGTATCTGACTCCATAATGATGAATCTTTTTCTAGAGACAGTTAAAACATATCCATTCAGATAATCTTGGCAAAAACATGGTTTAGTCAATAATTAAATTTAATTACCAGATGCTTCCTCTTTCAAAACATAATGAAGCTTCAGATTAATGCTGATATGTGGGACCACAAATGACATTCAAATGACAGGCAAGCCATATTCAAATGTGGCTTTTATGTGTTTCATTAGTAGATGCTTTGAAGCAAACTCTGATCTGTCTTATATTCAAATCATGGAGGAGTGGAACTCAAATCCAGTATCTCAGAAGGTCAGATGGAAACAAAATATTGCCCAAATATCTGTACTCACAGGAAACTGCCTGAATATTAATCAGTGTAAATCTCAGAGGGGTTCAGAACTCACATGCCAGGTTAACTAGAGATCACAGTGTTAGGTTCACATAGGACTCCGTGCCTCATGCTCAGAGATTATCAGTGTCCTCATCATTAGAAACAAAACCAGCCTCAGAATGAGGAACTAAGGACACAAAAATGGTTAGAAGCTGAGCTGTAGAATTCAAGTCCATCAAGTGATCTCTGATTGTGTTTACTCTAACGCCTGCTTCCCCACTCACTTCAGTTTAATGTCAGCAAAAAATGATATTAAAAGAGGGAATGAAGATAAAAGCATCACAGGACTCTCTCCTTAGAACAAGCTTCAGCACTAAAAGCTAGATGGCAACAACACTTTTTAGCTCATGATTTAAAGAAAGACTCTACTTAATACCATCTTTGGCAATACTAACAATTTATAACTAGGTAGTCGCAGTTACTCAGTGTAAATAATTCACTGATGTAAGATTTATCCTCTAAACTCCAGGGACGATATGGGGGGGGGAACAACTGGTGCCACAAGTATTTATAATTTTTGTTTGCATAAGTCAAGATTCCTGGCAGGAAACACAAATCATTTGAGTTATTTTAAGAAAGAAAAGATTTAAATCAGAGACTGAGGGTTATGATATCATTGGCAGCCCTGGAGTAACAGGAATCAAGGGCCATCACTGAAACTCATGGGTTTAAAAACATGCCACCATAGATGTGATCCAAGGGTGAGGAGCCTGTCTCTGGGCAACTGCCTCTGGCTGGATACCCACAAAGTTGGTTAATTCAATTCAAAACCCTAATTGTGACTGCCACAACTTTTTCTAGACACTCTCCTGGCTTCACAACCTCTTTAGGCCAGCAGAAACAGCATCTGGAATTTGGCCCCTGCCTGAAGTCTGCATTCTCAATCTCTTAGGAGTTAATCCAGTCGAAGATGAGCTAATTCATAGTTAGAATCCTAGCTGCAAGGGAATCTGGGAAATGCAGTTTGCTGTTTTTATCCTTTGCAGAATTGAATGGTATATACATATAAAAAAAAAAAAAAAGGTGGGAATTAATGGGGGAATTCCAGACACATTCAGCATGGTGTTCCTGTTTAGTAATTTAATTAAAGTAAAAACACATCTTAAGCAAGGTTTTACAAAAACCAAAGTATTATAGTAAGCCTGTTTTTGTTCACTATTTCATGTAAGGAGAGAGGGGAGGGAGTAGAAGTGTGAAGAAGGAAGACAAGGTCTGAGTAATATCCTGTGCATTTCTATTGTCCAGCTGTGGAACATGGAGAAGATCCCAAAACAATACGTTTTTTTTTTTTTTAATTACTCAAATTTTAAATGTTAACATTCCTGGCTGGAGCCAGGTTTTAAGAATGTATCAGTTAATACCTTTAAAACTATTAGCAGGATTGAAGGCAGAGTACAGGGGTTGGCCTCAGAAACCAATTCCATCCATTTTGTATTTTTGCCCTAAAGGAAATTTAATGCTAAGTGTAACTCAGAATTAGGTTCAAATACCAGCACCTCTACTTTTGTGATCTTAAACAAGCTGCTTGGACTTCAAATGTCCTAATAATTTTGCATGGTAGGAATGAAAATATCATACTTATGGGGTTTTCTGGTGATTAAGTTAACTAGCTTTATAATGTTCCCAGTATAAACACTAAATGACAGGGTGAAGATAACAAATACAGTAGTAATTCAAAGTTCCCAGAAATTCCAGGAACTAGAATAAAATGAGGCCTTCACTGAGCAGATGGGCCTGAAGTTGGGGTTTTACAGGTAGGAGAACTGGCAGAAGGACTTTGGAGAAAGAGGGAGTAAGTTTTAGAGGTGGTAGATGGGAAGGAGATGGTGAGTAGTTGGTCTAGGGCCATCATTGGGAGGGAGAAAAAAAAATAAAGAAGAGACCATGTAAAACCTCCATGTAACATGATACACTTGTCAGACTTCATGATGGTATTTATGTATGGAGAAATAATGGGGCATTATTTTCTGTGGAGTGCTTTTACCAAGATATACCTGGTCTAAGTTGCTTATAGAAAACAAACCAGAATTTTTTTCCTTTATGGGATATAGAATCCTGGAAAATGTCACTGTTAGTCATGTAATATTATCCTAACATATAACGGAGATGTTTATGAATGAAAGAATTCTCTTTGTGTAACTGATGCCTCTCATGCATTATTTAGGCAACTTATTTGTAAAACCGGATTCTGGGCATGCACTAACAGAGAGAGCAAGAACCTGGGAGTTGCATTGGCAGTCTCGGATTTCTCCAGGATTTACCTGTATCTAGCAATTGCCTGTGCCCTTAGAGTTATTAGAAAAGTTTGATACAAGGTACAATCTGTAGTTCCCGATTGTCTGGTTTAACAATCTGACTCCTCAAGTTACCTAACTAGCACAAAGAATTCATTTAGTGGATAGTGGGTGCAACACATCCAGTGAAGCAAGGACTTGTACTCATGTAACAGAAGGCAGTCATTGGAGAAGAAAGTTGTAACTGAACTTCAGAGAGTTTTAAATTCAAGGTTTTGGAATTTGGATTGCAGCCCGTATTAAGGGAATAATAAGAGTGATGGATGAAATAGGATGACATAATATGTTAACCCAGTAAAACAGTATGTAGGACAATAGCAAAGAGATGAGATTTTAGGTAAAGGGTCTTGTAGATGACTGTAATGGTTCAGGAAAAAGTGCTGAGAACACTGTAAAGGCTTGAACAAATGCTCGATATAGTTAAAATCGACAGTCCTTAGAGGTTTATTGACAACACAAAATAAGGAGCTAAAAATAGTTTTTAGGATCTTTGAAGGGTGCTATCTGGAACAGAAACAGGTAAGTTTAAAGGTAGCTTGACATTGTATAAAAGTTAAGGACCAATGAATCAAAGTAGCAACTGGAAGAATTTGTATAAAGTTATCTCTGATCAAGGGTATATTTTATAGCCCAAATACTCAAATTTGAAAGCCTGAATATAACATGATCCTTGCTACTTCTCCCAAGGGGAGAAAACACAGCATTAATCTATAAAAAAAGTTCCCAATTCATAAACTAACCCACATTTAATTTTAGAATCATAGCCCCCACCCCAGGTAATCATCACAGCAGAAACGTTCCAGAAATATTCTCTGGGATAAATCAGAGGCTTTGAGATAAAAAAAAAAAAAAGGCCCCAGAAAGTGTTAATATGGCAGCTGAAATTTTAGTGATGACTTTAGAAAGAAAAACTCCAGGTGACTTGAGGATGAAAGATCACTTTGATCAAGAAGAAGTAACTCTCAGGGCACCTGGGTGGCTCAGACGGTTAAGCACCAGTCTTTATGGTTTGTGGGTTCGAGCCCCGCGGCGGGCTCTGTGCTGACAGCTCAGAGCCTGGAGCTTGCTTCAGATTCTGTGTCTCCCTCTCTCTCTGCCCCTCCCCTGCTCACACTCTGCCTGTCTCTCTCTCAAAAATAAATAAACATTAAAAAAAATAAAAAAAAAGAAGTAACTCTCAAATGGGGTTAATTTATCCCCCTTGGGACACTTAACAATGTCTGGAGACATTTTTGTTGTCACAACCCAGGAAAGCTGCTGAGCATCAGACAATGTACAGGAAAATCCCCTTCCCCACAAAAAAGAATTATCCACTCCAAAATATCAATAGTGCTGAGGTGAAAAACCCTGGCACAAAGTAAATGAGTAAGCCTGTGTGACCATGCTTATTTTTCAGAAAAGAAAACAAGAGCTAAGAGAAATGGCCAAATTTATGCCATCTGAGTCCTAACCTGATACGATTTTATAACATTTCCTCTTTAAAATACACTTCTATCAATAAAGAAAAATGTACACGCTCTCATACATATTGAGTGTACATAAATGTTGTGGCCCTTTCAAGGGTAGAATAAAAATCCTCAGTGTATGGGGTGCCTGGGTGGCTCAACGGGTTGAGCATCTGATTTTGACTCAGGTGATGATCTCGTGGTTTATGAGTTCGAGTCCCCCCATAGGGTTCCCTGCTGTCAGCCAGGAGCCCACTTTGGATCCTCTGTCTCCCTCTCTCTCTGCCCCTCTGCCACTTGTGCTCTCAAAAATAAAGAAACATTAAAAAAAAATTCTCACTGTAGCCTTCAGAAAGTTCTAACAGAAATACATAACTGACAGAAGAGTAAGCCTTCCTAAATAATTCAAGTCATCTGTATCATTTGTTTATACAAATATCTTTTGTATAAATATAAGCCTAACTTGAGAAAGAAATAAGCCTAACTTCAGAAAATCACTTAATCACTTGCAGATTTTATTCTTGAAGGAAAAAACTGACTTATTTGTTCATATGGATTTTGAAATTCTATTCCTATGTGGGCCATTTATTTTAATCTTGGATAAATAAATTCAATCTTATCCAGTTAGTTATATTTAAGGGGAAAGCACAATCATTGTGATACATTATAGACACTGCTGTAAAGCTAATATTGGGCATAAAAAATTTTGTAAGTTAATGATAGCATATAACCTCAAAGAAATGATAAGGACAAAAATAGACAAAATTTATTTTCTTATCCAACTAGTGAGTAAAAAATATCCTTTGATCCCTTTCTTTAGGAAATATTTATGATCATCTACTGTTTGTCAAGGTCTATGCTAAATGTTTAGGAAATAAAAATGGGCATCATGGTACCATCCCAAATAAGTTCACAGTTAAATGGAGAAAAGCAATTGGAAAAAAATTTCATAAACCATAATAGTGGTATTTCAGGATAGTGTCCATAGAATGCAAACTCTTAGAAGCTTAATTATGCAGAAACTGTACTAGGGAGGGCTCTCTTGATCAACACCTACAGAGGAAGGGAAGGAAGAGAGATCTGACAGAGGGAATGGTTGGTCTGCCATACAGTCTCAACAATGTCCTCAGCTGATCCTACCACAAGAAGCCCTGAAGATAAAATGGCCCTTCAGAGTAGCCCTAAATTGGGACAAAAGGATCTTCAAAATCCCATAAACAAGTCACGAAATGCATTCTGCCCCCAAGAAAGGGGCAAGAGTTTGGGTCAGGCATCTACAGGTGAGGGAAATTTCCAGAGGGCTGACAGCTGATGGTTATCAGTGGAAGCATTCTCTACAATGGGGAGTAAGTCATTCAGTCCTAAAGGAGCATTTGGGTGAAAAGCACAGTGAGTCCCCAAGTGGTATGGATAGAGAGTGCTATGGGGCTTAGTTGAAGATAATGAACTCATTGTGTGATGTGGGAAGAAAATACAAGTTGAGTGTAAGGTTACTGAAGAGGTATTTGCCCTAAAACTTGGGCCATGGTAAAGATTATTTCAAGTGAGAAAGCAAGGGAATCATTTTCTAGGCAGATGAAACAGCATGTAAAAAGCAATGGAGTCAAAAGACCAAAGCATTAACCAGAGAAAGGTCTAAGCTTAACCTAAGTGGAGCTTAGAATAAATGTTAGAGAGGGAGAAGATGGGGCTAAAGAAGAGGCTTGGGATATAATTCTAAAAGGACCTTGCAGGGGCACCTGGGTGGCTCAGTCAGTTGAGCATCTGAATCTTGATTTTGACTCAGGTCATGATCTCACGGTTTGTGGGATACAGCCCCATGCCGGGCTCTGTGCTGACAGCGTGGAGCCTGCTTGAGATTCTGTCTCTCTCTCTCTGCCCCTCCCCCATTCTCTCAAAATAAATAAACATTCAAATAAAACATGACAGTATTTTATAATATAGCTTAAACTTGAGAAGCAGAAAAATATTTGCAATTAAATATACTAATTACAGATATAATGAATTATTTTTGACTTTAATAAAATCCAATAAAAATAATCTTTTTATTTTTTTGAGGCAGGGGAGGGGCAGAGGGGGGGAGAGAATCCTCAACAGGCTCCATGCTCAGCACAGAGCCTGATGCAGGGCTCAGTCTCCTGGACCCTACAATCATGACCTGAGGTGACATCAAGAATAAGATGTTTAACCGACTGAGCCACCCAGGTGCTCCTAAAAAACAAGAGATAAAATATGAGCTAGCACAACAGTCTGACAGGAAGACATTGATGGCAGAGAAATATTTACCTACTCATAAAATAAATATTTATTGAGCGGTTTTAGGTTGGCAGACCTAAGAGACAGACCCTGGAATGAAGATTCCTACACAACTGGTATTTTAAGGACACACTCTCAGAGACCAGTGAGAGAGTAGGAGCCAAGAGATGGAAAGGGGAATTTAAGCAAGCTCCGAGCCTCAGCCTGAAGTTTAAGTTGCACTTCCAGTATTCTCACAGTCTTTGGGTGAAGTCCACCCAGAGTGGCTGTGTAAACGCCCAGGCTGTTCCAGCTCTCTGTGCACATAAGCAAAGCGTTCCAGTAGCCGAAGGATTCAGACAACGGATGTGTTAAAAGTAAAGCACAGGGTAGCTTGGAGACAGGCACAGAGAAGTGGGAGAAGGAATTCTAGGGGATCTGAGCAGGTCTAGGAGATGTGAAGTCACCATTCAGATGGGCACTATGAGTACAAGGGTCAGCAAGACATAAAGTGTTCCTGCACTAACACAACTTACATTCTAAGTTGAAAAATGCAGACTACAATCAAAGAGACAAAAAATATTACCAAGATAATGATGATTTATGTAAGTATGATAAAGTGAATTAACATGTAAAAAAAGAGAAAATAAGGAGAAAAAAACTTATTTTATAGTATGGAGTCAGGAAAAGCCTCTCAGACAATGGGATATTTGTACAGATACATGAAGCTTGAGTCTTCATGAAATAAAAAGAGAGCTAGACAACAAGAAAATATTATTAAAAGGGGGGGAGGAAAAAATCCAGTAGAATAAAATCTATATTAAAAGCATAAAAAATCAGGGGCACCTGGGGGGCTCAGTTGGTTAAGTGTCCGACTTCAACTCAGGTCATGATCTCGCAGCTTGTGAGTTCGAGCCCCATGTTGGGCTATGTGCTGACAGCTCAGAGCCTGGAGCCTGCTTCAGGTTTTGTGTCTCCCTCTCTCTCTGCCCCTGCCCCACTCACACTCTGTGTGTATCTCTCTCTCTCAAAAATAAACATTAAAAAAAAGTTTGTTAAAAGCATAAAAAATGAATTACATAAAACAGAGACTACAAGTCCAACATAGCAAGCTCCCTTACATACTACTTTCTTTTTTTAATCTTTATTTATTTTTGAGACAGACAGAACATGAGCGGAGGAGGGGCAGAAACAGAGGAAGACAGAGGGAGACACAGAATCCAAGGCAGGCTCCAGGCTCTGAGCCATCTGGACAGAACACATGATGCAGGGCTCGAACTCACAAACCATGAGATCATGACCTGAACCAAAGTCGGTCGCTTAACTGACTAAGCCACCCAGGCGCCCCATCCCTTAGATAGTACTTTAAAAGCCTGAATTGTAAAGGCTGTGTGTAGAGGAACAAGAAATCAATAAAGCCTGGGATCCAAGAAGAATGGGAATACAGATCAAAGACTCCACATACAAGTACAGTTCCTTCAAGAACACACCTTCAGAGGGTAACCTAATAAAAACTGGCAGGGCTGCATGTCTGCTTTAGCCATGACTTTGCATAGAACACTGGGGGACAGACAAAATTCTCCAATGCTTAACCACTTGTCTCTACTCAGGTGGATCTGGGGTCTAAATTCACACTATCTCTATGGTCTAAAAAGTCTAAGATGAAAAATTAGAATTACATGATCCCAGGATGAGTGTCCCTGGGTTCACGGCAGAAGTAAACACAAATCCTCACTGGAACAACACACTATAATTATAGGCACTAAAGTTTCAAGAAACGTGAGGTCACAATAAAAAGAAAATCATTAAATCCATAAGTATGCAGGTAAACTATGAGAGGGAACTGAAAGAAACAACAAAGTACAAAATTAAACCCACTAGGATGGGCGATTTTGGTTTTAGTAGATATAGAATACAATATAAATTTGCTTAATGCATTTATAGGACTGAAAGCTTAACAAAAGAAGAAATATAAAAATCATCAGCATTTCTCATGCTGTCCAATTAGATAAACATGAGGTTATTAGTTACTTCCCAAATATATTTGAAGTGATGAGGCAAAAACATTATTGAGATACACTTGTAAACCAGGTACTGTTTGTAGGTTTTAGGAATCATTCCTACCCATCTATAACTCTCCCTAATATGACATGGGCATAAAATCTGGAAACTACATTTCTCAGTATACATTACCAGCAGAGTTTCAGCTGCTGAAACATTGGCTAGATCAAGCCAATGAAAAGCACCTGCAAGAGATTTGGATGGCACAAGGCAAGGAGAACATTATTTTTCTCTGGCAGCTGCATCTAGGAACATGAGCATCAGCAGATGGTAGATTTCCTGAAATCCACCCTCCTGACTTTTGTTCCCCAAGGCTTCAATGGTTGTGTGAGCCTCTAATTCCCAATGTTAAACCAATTCCTGTTGGCAATACCTAGACTAGGTGCTGTTTTCCTGACCAAGGCTTAGCTAGTGATCTAAGAGGCATAGCCAAGGACATGAGGAATGAGTAACAGTATCCACAAGGAGCTTTTAAAGGGAGTCCTGACAGCAGGGATTTATAGTTAGAGCTGAATTTTGACAATTGGATTAAATACTGAGATTCAGAAACATGGGATCAGTAATGGAACAGCTGAGCAAACTCTGCTGAGCCTCTTCCTTGATGCCAAGACAAAACAGGCATGAATAGACAGATTCTGCAATATAATTAGCGGAATTTTTCAACTTATAAAAAATGGATCATCATAAATATTCTAAAAACCTGGACAGGATGTCAGAATCCCATCAAATTAATGTGATCACAAACAAGATGAAAAATTAGGAAAATGTCAAGCTTAAGAGCTAAATCACTGACAAAAGTTAGGCTTACTCCGATAATGAAAGACTCCCATGGCCATGTTAAATGATGGCTCCCTGGTCACTATTTCGTTTCTTGGATTTAACTATTTGTACTCGTTTTCATTTAAGGAAATGTGAACTGTTTTCAGATGTTGCAAATGTTGCTGAACATTGGCCCTGAAAGCTTAGGGAATATACCCCAATTTTCCTCAATATACACACTCACAGAAACAAGTCAACTCTATAGTATTCAGGCTTCTCAATTATAGAGTCGTTTTGTGTTGGTTTTCCATACAGAGAAACAGTAAAACATTTTAAGCTTTTAGAGTCTTCAATTACAAAGCACATATAAATCACTTGGCAACATTCTCATATTCCACGCTTACTATGTCTCACTAAATAATATTTAAAGGATTTCTGCAATTTCATTTTGAAATTTGTTTCAGCACAGTTGAATTTATACTTGGACGTGACGTCTCAGCAGTCATGCTACATACTCACAAACTCCAGAAAAATGAGGTTTTAAAAACATTTTACGGCCAATAATTCTATTTTTCCTATGTCAATTCCATAAACCCTTGAGAAACTGCACTTGCTATGAGACATGAGACCACCAATAAGCACTGTGCAGCTGAGTGTATGAATTCATACGGTCACCTAACTGTTGACAAGTTTTCTTCTTCCCACTGTAAGCTATGAGAAATAAATGAGGAGAAAGACCTTGATTTATCCATCCAGCATTCTTTGAATTTACAGTCCACCTAGACTGTTACTGTCAAGCAATCAATCTATCCACTCCCACATCCCATGACCCCATAGGTCAAAGGTGCTCTCCCTCGTCACCTGGCCACTCTCTCACACTCAATAATCACACAGCCACTTCGTAACAGTCTTTGGAGTTTAACTGAGCCCAGTCTGGCCACTGAGGGGTTAGAATGGGCATCAACAAAGGTCTGGAGTCAGAACATTATCACTGCTTAGATGGAAGTGCCTTGTTAAACTGACAGTCCTCTTGGCTGACACACCCGGCCTTTTCGGCTATTTCACTCAAGAGCAGGGATTTTGATAAATGTCTTCCAAGGTAGGATAAATGGCTTTCCTCCACTAGTAATAGTGGCTTTTATAGGAAAAATGCCTGGATGGACATCAGTTTCAATAGGTAATGCTGTACTTCTCCATCTATTTATTTATCTTGCTAGCACAGTAGCACCTAATAGGCTGTGTGACCCTTTATGAAATGGAACTTTTATCAAAACCTACAGTGTGCTCCATATACATTTGAATCAAATGATCATAAAAATTATATTGAGTAGGTACTTTCATTATCTCTATTTTTAAAAGAAACAACAAAGATATCAGCTTGCAGATCGCTGGTTTCCAACCCCTGGTTACCAATCCAAACCCTGTGGTATCAAAGCCCATCTATATCCCATGATCTCACACCCACTACCTGTGTTTACAAAGCACTTTCACACGCATCCTTCTCTTTTACAACTAAGCCAAGCCCATCATTTTAAAGGGGTTGGGAGTAGTATTTAAAGCACTAATTTTTAATGAATCTTTTTAGATGTTCTGATATAAAAGGTACTGCATGGACTTCACAGAACTGGCCATTAAAAACCTTTAGGCCGATAAAGTACATTCTAGAGTGATTTCCTTTCTGAACACTTAGTCAGATAAAGTGGAAGTTTAAACAGAGTCTGAGGCAAAGAAAAACATTTTGCTCGTCAGCAAGAAGTTACACAGACTTCGTGAACCATTCCAAAGCAGCACGGCTATACTGCAGATGCTATAGGAGAAACAAACAGACTTGATCAAGTCTACTTTACAATGATTATTAGCGGGGCGCCTGGGTGGCTCGGTCGGTTAAGCAAGCTGACTCTTGATCTCAGCTCAGGTCATAATCTCGCAGTTCCTGAGTTCATCGGGCTCTGCACTGACGGTGCACAGCCTGCTTGGGATTCTGTCTCTCCTTCTCTCTGCCCTTCCCCCGTGCGTGCTATCTCTCTCTGTCTCCCTCCCTCCCTCCCTCCCTCTCAAAATAAACAAACATTAAAAATTTTTAAATGATTATTAGTGGATGGAACCAGTATGTGCTATGCTGGAAGGCAATTATCAAGAATCCTCTCCCTCCAAAAAGTGGTCAAGAGCAGAAAAAGCTAGTTTTGTCAGCCAGGAGGACCAACAGCTTAACTATTATATACTTGTTATCAATATTATTTTAGTTCATTATTTTTTTAGGTTTATTTATTTATTTTTGTGACAGAGAGAAAGAGAGGGAGAGAGCACAATCAGGGGAGGGGTAGAGAGAGGGAGAGAGAAAGAATCCCAAGCAGGCTTTGCACTGTCAGCGTACACCTCGATGTAGGGCTCAAACTCACAAAGCATGAGATCATGACTTGACCCGAAATCAAGAGTTGGACACTGAACCTACTGAGCCACCCAGGCGCCCCATTACTGTATAGAATATTTATTTATATTTTCAATATTATACATAATGAGATATTTTTAAATGCCTTCCAAATATGTTTAGAAATGGTCACTTACAGGGACACCCGGGTGGCTCAGTCGGTTAAGCGTCTGACTTCGGCTCAGGTCACAATCTGACTGTTCGTGAGTTAGAACCCTGCATTGGGCTCTGTGCTGACAGCTCAGAGCCTGGAGCCTGCTTTGGATTCTGGGTCTCCCTCTCTCTCTCTCTGCCCCTCCTCCGTTCACACTCTGTCTGTCTCTCTCTCTCCAAAACATATAAACACTAAAACAATTTTTAAAAAATGGTCACTTATAAATGAAAAATATCAGACCAGCCTCAGACATATGTGCCACACCAAAAAGTGAAAGACAAAGAAGCAATTTCTAGGAAATTTTATGGAAAAAATTATGACTTCAAATTTCATAGCCAACTAAGTGTTAACCTATGGGTAAGGGCATAAGAAAGATATCTGCAGGTATTTGAGGGTAGACAACATGGAGTGTTTCATACCATTTCTGAAGAAAACAGTGACATTTTTCCAACTTATGAAAATTACTAAAAAATAAAAGTTCAAGAAGAGAAGAACAGGGACTAAAGCATTTGAAAGTGAACATTAAAGCCCACTAATGTGAAAATGTATAGATCCCTCTTGTTATAACAGAGTTATAGATTAGAACTTAAAAGTTAAATATCTCTTAAATGAACATATCTTTAATGTAAAAATATATTTTAACTTTATCTACATTCTATAATAATTGAACACTGAATGTGCTTTAAACAAAGAGCTGGAAGGTGTAAATGAGTAGGAAAGTGAAATATGTTAAAATCTTGTCTTCAAGACAGAAGGGGAAAATGTAAATAAATAATTTCAGTTCCCCATGAATGATAAACATAAAGAAATACGTTAAGAAATGATTTTGGAAGAATTAACTACCAGAACAATTAGAATTAAAAATAATTTGTTACTTCATTTTTACACAAATGGCATCTAGAGCAAAACATGAAATAAGAAAAAAGTCATTTTATAATAGAAAAGTTCATAATCTATAATGTTATTGTATATGTTGTGAACCTTCAGTAGAAACTCTGACTTGGAACTCTGTATGTGTCTGGATAGGACATACAAACTCTGTGCCTTTAGTTTAAGGTATTAGAAAGAGACACCAACATCAGTCTTGGGAAATTCCATGAGCTAGAACTGAAAAGGACTTGACTTAGGGTCAATAACATGTACAATACAAGCCTCAATCATTTGGTCTATTCCGTTAGAAAAGCCATCCAATGTTTTAAATCTATGAAAAGAAACCACAGGCCGCAAATGGTGTCACTTAAGCTAAGTTCCCAAATCAGAGCTTAATACTGAATCTAACTGCAGTTTCAACCTCCCCCAAAGATGTACTCTTAACCAGTCATTCAGCAATTTTCCAATCAGCACCATTGAGTCAGCCACAGGTCCCTCTCAATCTCTCAAAGGAGGATGATGTAATGTGTGTGCATGGTAAGACTCCCTGCTCCCCCCACTACGGGAAAGCAATTTTACTTGAACAATGCTTTTCTTTGGCTGATAAGTTTCTTGCTTTACCCTCCTTCTAAAAAAAAAACCTTACATTTTGTATAGCTTCTCACAGCTCTCCTCTAACTTGCTAGATGGGATGCTGCCCAATACATGAGTTGTTTAATAAAGCCAACTGATTCTTCAAACTTTCTTGGCTGAATTTTTTTTTTAACTGATTCTAACTCCCTTTTCCAGCAACCACCTTTCATTGCATCAAACACTAAACCTTGCCACAAAGAATGTGTTCAACCCACCATCCCCTAAATAAATCATATATGCCATTTAGGTAACACAAATGGCTCCCTATTTGTCCTTCACTGTGTCTGTATGCGTGTGTGCACATGTGTGTGCATGCATGTTGCAGAAGATGGGCAGGTAAAGAACCTTCAGTTGTTCTTCAACGACTAACTCCCTAGTTTTCATAGCCACTTTTTAAAAAAAATTTTTAACGTTTATTCATTATTTTTGAGAGAGAGAGACAGACAGAGCGCAAGCAGGGGAGGGGCAGAGAGAGAGGAAGACACAGAATCCGAAGCAGCCTCCAGGCTCTGAGCTGTCAGCAGAGAGCCCGACGCGGGGCTTGAACCCACGAACTGTGAGATCATGACCTGAGTCGGTTGGACGCCCAACCGACTGAGCCACCCAAGCACCCCATCATAGCTACTTTTCATTTCTGCTCTTTACTCTTTGCTGACGCCAAGTCCAGGGCCTGTTTGCTAATGCTCTGAAGCCCCTCCCAGCATGTTATTATCGTCCATGCCAATTTCATCTTTTGTTTTATTCTCATTTGCTTTCTGATTCATCGATATATATCTAGATATTTCTACGTTTCTGTGCATATATATTCATCTCATCTATGTAGATCCAAAGATGTTAGAGATCAGGAATCAAACTCTCCAAGTGCTAAACTTTTTTCACCTGGGTATTAGGAGTTTTTTAATTTACTGTCTTTTTCTTCTCTTAAAATGATTATGCATATATTCAAATATTGAAATAGTTATTATAAGAAATTCTGTTAGCATCCTCTCAGCTGTCTATTTCACTTGGTAATTTATCCTAAAGTATAGTAAAATAACTGTTACAGGGTGTGTGAATAAGCATATTTGTGGCAATTGATTTTTATTATACAAAAAACGGAAAAACTAATCATCAACATTGGATTTATTAAATTATGGTAGAGCTAATCAATGGAATATTATGCAGTCATTGGAAATTATAATCTAATCATATATCGGCATTGTAATGTAAAAAGGCCTATCATAATGTGTTTTTCAGTATTTGGGAATATATGCTTAGAAAATGTCTGGAATTATCAATATCAAACATGAGCAAAAGTATCATCTGGGTAATAGTTTGACTTCCTTATTTTTCTCTATTTTCTTGATTTTTTTTTGTACAAATAAACATGTGTTACTCCTGTACTCAGAAAAAAACCTGATTCCAGTTTGAAAAATACAGAGGGAGAGTGCCAACATAAAATATTTATGACACTAACCAATACTATTTGGAAAGAAGCTGGCATCTTAGTATTTGTCTTCACAACGTACCTTGAATTTTTGACATTTTTAAGCTACTTTTAATAAGAACCACTCTTTCTACTATTTTTCTTGCCATTGTTTTCCAATTAGCAGTACAGATATAACTGAACATATTTCACCTTATGTGGTGGTGGTGGTTGAAAAACATTGCAACACCTTAATTTTTTGTTATTGCGTATATACCAAATGTTTTATAAAATGGTACCAATTCTTGTGGAGATGATAGCTTGCAAAAAAAGAAAAAGAAAAGAAACAGGCTAACTGGAGTGATTCATAGCTATCATACTCTAAGTTAAATTGCAATATTTCACATACTCTCAGCATTTAAACTAATTCAAGTGCATTTTGCGAGTATCCTTCTCCAGACTTTATTACCAGCATTGGTTCTACATCTACTTTTGTATGAAACTGCTCGTCTAATCCAGATTTTCCCCAATGACAATAGCAATATCACTGGTGTCAGTGAGCTTTTCACCAGTAATCTGAATTTCTCAGCTTTATATTCAAGGCCATAACTTTCTTTGAATGATGCCATATATGTATTATCATCTTCATGTTTAAGTTACCTTTGCTGAAACACTAACTAATGTCTAAAAAACCCTGGATTCTACAAAACCGAGTTTGAAAACAGTTTAAAGGCCTTCAAATACATTTTTTACAATACCCTAATTCCTGTAATAAATAATTTTCAGTTTCACTCTTCCTTTAAGTCTTCAGGAGAATACAATCTTTCATTTCAGCAGTGTCTTTTCCAAAAGTCCCATCTATTTCATTTACTTTTCCCATTTATTTACGTATTTACCATCTGGAGGATATGTGGCTTTACTGTGACTATATAATCTGTCCACCTTGGTGCTAGTGAAATTTCTGTCTATCTGTTGCTGGAAAGGCAAGATGGTGATGTTCACTGCTCTTCATTTTTCAGTCTTCTCCCAGTGCTTCTGTGCTTACCGAAACAAAGTCTCTTTTCCCTCACTGTCCTCACTCCCTTGGAGCTTTAAGAAGGAATGAACACTAATAATAGCAATAAATTATAATTTTCAACATATATTCCAACCATGGAGCCCCTATTTCAGACCTAACTTTGCCCATGCGGTTTATATTTTCAGGGATGTGTTGGTTACTACCACCTCCCCACTTGCTGCTCAACTATTTCCTTGGAGTTGCAGGATTATAAGAAATGTAGGGACCAAGGAGACTTCCAGGGAAGAAGGAAGAGTAGGAGGAAGAGCCTAAGCTCCCCTCATCCCACTGACACAACTAGATAACACCCACAACAGTGTAAATAACCCAGAAAACAACCCCAAGACTGGCACAACAGACTCTCCACAGCTAAATATAGAGAAAAGGCTGCAGGGAAGAGGATAGAAAGGGTGGAGACGGGTTCAGGAGCAAATGGACAGAGAGGACTATCCACAGGATGGAGGGACATGGCACGCACACGGAGGGAAGAGGAGCAGACCCCCACACTAGGCACCCCAGACACAGGGAGCCCACAATGGGAAGACAAATTCTTACAACATTTGGCTTTGAAGATCAGAGGGGCCTATCTTGGGAAGTTCTTAAAATCAGTGGGGCTTAACATCTAGAACTATAAAAATCAGCTGGGCTCAGCTCTGGGAGAGCCAGGAGGGTGATAGCAAACTGAGTCTCTGCCCTTCAAGAGAAAGCAAAACAGCCCCACTGAGATACAGCAGAGAAGCAGGTTGAGGGGCGCTGGGGTGGCTCAGTTGGTTAAGTGTCCAACTTCAGCTCAGCTCATGATCTCACGGCTTGTGAGATCAAGCTCCACATCAGGCTCCTATGCTGACAGCTCAGAGCCTGGAGACTGCTTCAGAGTTTGTGTCTCTGCCTCTTTCTGCCTCTCCCCTGCTCACACTCTTTCTCTCTCTCTCTCTCAAAAATAAACAAACATTTTCAAAAAAGAAGGAGCAGGTTGAAAAATGCCCAGGATATAAGAGAAGGAGATTTATTTAATCTCAGAAGATGTGCTGGAGGGCAGGGATCTCTGGAAGACTTCTCGAAGAATACAAAAGCTTGTGGGTGTCATTTCCCTCCTTTGCTCCCCAGCCTAGATACAAGGACAAGTGTGGGAACCAGCACAGCACCACCATCCTCTGAGTAGCTTGCTACAAGCCAGTCCCACGCTCATGTTCTGCTGCAGATCTTCACCCTCCGATCCAACCTCAGCAGTTCTCCCGGCAGCTTGCAGGCCCCTCCCATAGTGCAAATGCATAGACATTGGTACAGCACACGGTGCCCTCACACTCTCCTGCAGACCCACCCCCTCCAATACACACTTGGCTGGAGGCTATCTAAAGCAGTGCCACAAGCTTGGCAGTGTGCAAGTAGCCCCAACAGGGACCAGCACCACTCCAAAGTGATCCCTGCCTCAAGAAGAGGGGAAGATAACCATACACCAGTCTGACTGAGGCCCCAGCAGCAGCCTCTGGTCTGACTGTAGTCCCCAAAGACCAATGAAAGCTTCTTGGGTACAACAAGGGGAAAATGCCCTGCAGTTGGGTGCTACTGCATCTCTGACAAATGCTTGGTCTCACTCAACTCAAGCACAAGCAGGTCCCACACTGGACCACTAACAACACAGGGAAAAAATGTTGCCCACAACTGGCAGCGAGCAAGTGTAGGTGAGAGGATTAAAGGCAAAAGCAGCTCAGCCACAACAGCAGGGTACATGCAACACATGGGTGATATTCCTGAAGCATGAGGTTCTGGTGAACAGGGGACATTGCACTGCAGGACATGATGGGACCTTTTTTTCCTTTCTTTTTTTTTTTAAACATTTATTTATTTATTTTGAGAGAAAGAGAGAGAGCGCATGAGCAGAGGAGGGGCAGAGAGGGAGGTAGAGAGAGAATCCCAAGCAGGCTCTGCATCTCAGTGCAGCTCAATCCCACGACCCATGAGATTATTGCCTGAGATGAAATCAAGAGTTGGATGCCTGGCCAACTGAGCCACCCAGGTGTCCCTGTCTCCTCATTTATCAGGACCTTTTTTTTTTTTCTCATAAGGCAACTACTTTTAAGAGCAGGAGATGTAGCTGACTTTCCAAACACATTGAAAAAGACACAGAGAGTTAGACAAAATGAGGAGACAGAAAAATACAGTCCAAATTAAAGAACATGATAAAATCACAGCAAGAGAGCTAAACGAAATGGAGGTAAGTAATATGCCTTACAAATAATTTAAAGTAGTTGCATAGGGGCACATACACCCCAAAGTTTAGAGCAGTACTCTCAACAATAGCCAAATTATGGAAAGAGCTTAAATGTCCATCAACTGACAAATGGATCAAGAAATTGTGGTTTATATACACAATGGAATACTACGTGGCAATGAGAAAGAATGAAATCTGGCCTTTTGTAGCAACGTGGATGGAACTGGAGAGTGTGATGCTAAGTGAAATAAGCCATACAGAGAGAGACAGATACCATATGTTTTCACTCTTATGTGGATCCTGAGAAATTTAACAGAAGACCAGGGGGGAGGGAAAGGGGAAGAAAAGTTACAAACAGAGAGGGAGGGAGGCAAACCGTAAGAGACTCTTCAAAACAAACTGAGGGTTGATGGAGGGTGGGAGGGAGGGGAGGGTGGGTAAAGGGTATTGAGGAGGGCACCTGTTGGAATGAGCACTGGGTGCTGTAGGGAAACCAATTTGACAATAAATTTCATATTTAAAAAAAAAACAACAAAAACCAAATAATTTAAAGTAATGGTCATAAAGATACTCATTGTTGGACTTGAGAAAAGAGTGCAGGATCTCAGTGAGACCCTCAACAAAGAGACAGAAAACAAAAAAGAATTAACCAGAGTAGAAGAGGTCAATAAGTGAAATTAAAAATATACTAGATGGAATCAACGGTACACTAGTGGAAGCAGAAGAATGGATTAGCAACCTGAGGACAGAGGAATGGAAAGTAATCAGCTTAAAAGGAGAGAGAAAAAAATCACAATAAATGAAAATGGAGTAAGGGAAGGCAGTGACCTATCATAGTCATATAACACTCACCCAGAAAGAGAAGAGAGAGAAACGGGTGCAGAAAACATATATAAAGAAATAAAAGCTAAAAACTTATTGAATCTGGAGTAGGAAACAAAAATCCAGATCCAGGAGGCACAGAGAGCCCCCAACAAAAGCAACCCAAAGAGGTCCACACCAAGACTCACAGTAATTAAAACAGCAAAAAGTAGTGATAAAGAGAAAATTTTAAAAGCAGCATGAGAAAGAAAATAGTTACATGCAAGAGTAATGCTGAAAGGCCATCAGCTGATTTTTCAGCAGAATCTTTGGAGGTCAGAGGGAATGGCATGATATATTCAAAGTGCTGAGTTTAGAATTGAAGGAGAGAGAGTTTCCCAGACAAACCAAAGTTAAAGGAGTTCATCACCACTAAACCAGCCTTACAAGAAATGTTCAAGGGAACTCTGAGTGGAAACAAAAGGCCGTAAGCAGGAGTAAGAAAAGTAGGAAGCACAGAGGCAGTAAAATTAAGTCTATCTATAAAAATCAGTCAAGAGATTCACAAAATAAAAGGTTGTACAGTATGACACCATATACCTAAAATGTGATGGGGAGAGAAATAAAGAATGGGTTCAAATTTAAGTGACCTTCAACTTAACACAGACTGCTATAGGCCTAAGATGCTATAGATAAGCTGAATGATAACCACAAATCAAAAACTGGAAATAGGCAAAAAAACAAAGAGAAAGGAATCCAAATATATCACTAACTAAAGCCAACTAATTGTGAGAAAAGAGAGCAAGAGTAGAAAGGAACAGACAACTTCAAAAACAACCAAAAAATACATAACAAAATGGAAATGAGTATTTACCTATAATTACGATGAATGTAAATGGACTAAATGCTCCAATTAAGAGACATAGGATGACAGAATGGATAGAAAAGCAAGACTCATTTACATGCTGCCTTCAAGAGACTCACTTTAGACATAAAGACACATGCAAACTGAGGAATGGAAAAGCATTTATGATGCAAATGGAAGGGAAAAGAAAACTGGGGTAGCAATATTTATATTGGACAAAATAGACTTTAGAACAAAACTCATAACAGGAGACAAAGAAGGTCACTATGTAGTAATAAAGGGGACAATCCAATAAGAAGATATGATAATTGTAAATATTTATGCACCTAACATGGTAACACCCAAATACATAAAGCAGCTAATAACAAGTATAAAGGAAGTAACTGATAGTAACACAACAATCAGTAGAGGACTTTAACACTCCACTTCCATCAATGGCTATAGATCATCCAAGTGCAAAATCAAAAACCAAACAGCGGCTTTGAACAACACATTGGACCAGATGGATCTAACAGATATATTCAGAACATTCCAACCTAAAAAAAGCAGAATACACATTATCTTTTTTCTTTTTTTAAATTTTGTTTATTTATTTTAGAGAGAGAGAACAATCAGAGGAGGGACAGAGAGAGGAGAGAGAGAGAATCCCAAGTAGGCTCCGCACTACCAGTGTGGAACCCAGAATACACATTATTTTCAAGTGCATATGGAATGTTCTCCAGAATAGATCATATGTTAGGACACAGAGAAGTCTCAACAAATTTAACAAGACTGAAGTCATACCATGCATCTTTTCTGAGTACAGCACTACAAACTTAGCAATTAACCATAAGAAAATATCTAGAAAGAACACAAATACGTGGAGGTTAAATAACATGCTATAAACAATGAAAGTTATTTAACATGAATGGGTCAACCAAGAAATCAAAGAGGGAATCAAAAAATGCATGGAGACAAATTAAAATGAAAACACAACAGTTCAAAATCCTAGGGATGCAGCAAAAACTGTTCAAAGAGGTGATAAACCTTTAGCCAGACCCATTAAGAGAGAAAGAGAGAGACAGAGAGAGAACTCAAACAAAATCAGAAATGAAAGAGGAGAAATGACAACACCACAGAAGAACAAAACTATATGCCAACAAGTTGGACAACCTAAAAAAAATGGCTAAATTCCTAGAAACATGTAACCTACCAAAACTGCAGTAGAAATAAATAGAAAACTTGAATAGACCAATTATACCACCAATAAAATTCAATCAGTAATCAGAAAACTCCCAACAAACAAAAGTCCAGGGCAAGATGACTTCACATGTGAATTCCACCACAGATTGAAAAAAGAGTTAATACCTATTCTTCACAAACTATTCCAAAAAAATATAAAAGGAAAGAAAACTTGCAAATTCTTTCTATGAGGCCAGCATTACCTTGATCCCAAAATCAGAAAAAGACACTACACAAGAAGAGAAATACAGGCCAGTATCTCTGATGAACATAGATGCAAAAATCCTCAACAAAATATTTACAAACCACATACAATAATACATTCAAAGAACCATTCACCACAATCAAATGGGATTTATTCTTGGGATGCAAGGGTGGTTCAATATTTGCAAATCAATCAACATGATATAATACGTCAACAAGAGAAAGGAGAAAAACTGCATGATCATTTCAACAGATGCAGAGATAGCATCTGATGATGGACAATATCCATTCATGACTGAATAAAACCCTCAAAAAAGTAGGTCTAGAGGAAACATACCTCAACATAATAAAATCCATAAATGAAAAACCCACAGCAAACATCATACTCAATGGTGAAAAAATGAGAGCTCTTCCTCAACGATCAGGAACAAGGCAAGGATGTTTACTCTCACCACTTTTATTCACCACAATATTGGAAGTCATAGCTATCAAGAATCCAACAAGAAAAAGAAATTAAAAGCATGTAAATTGGTAAGGAATAAGTAAAACTTTCACTATTTGTACAAGAGTTTGAACATGTGGGAATTAATTGGATCAGAGCTTATATTCTGAGTCACAAATTATTCAATTTGTTTGAAAAATGCTCTTATGTCATCTCTACTATACTTCCTGCACAGGCTCCATAGCATCATATTTAAGAGCTGGTTCAGGGTGCAAAGTCAGACTAATCAAGGGTGTAAATCCTAGCTTTAACATTTTACTGGCTAGCGTCTTGGCCACTTGCTTAACATCTCTAAGCTTGTTTCTTTTGTAAAATGAACATAATAATACCAACCTCTGATGGCTATTCTAAGGGTCAAATGACATCAAATATGTGTAAGATGCTTAGCAAAATGCCTACTGCATTCAAAACTCAATAAAAGTAAACTGTCATCCACCACTGGTTGTCAACCTTACTTATTTTATTAGTTTGTTCTGTACTCTAGAACTTTCTGATCTTATTCAGAAATTTGGGGGGGTACCCCATTTTTCAAAGTATTACTGTGACTAATCCTACCTCTCTCTTATACTAACTAGGTACCCTTCATATACTCTCACTGCACTTAGAACAGACCTCTATTTAGAAACAGAAGATTTCTGAACAGGAACAGATCCTTGGATTCCTCCTTTATCTACGACAAGAGAAAAAGATAAAACATTTTTTTAAAGCACTTACATGCATAAGAGGGCATCCACGAGCCATTTCAATGGCTTGATCTGTGTCCTTGGAAGTCGGGCTGCTCGCCCCAGGGAACACAGTGCCAGAAGTTTCCACACCAATATGCAGACAACCATTAGAAAGTGGTATGCTGGTAAACATGTAAAACATGGACTCTCCAGAAAGGGAAAAAAAAAGCCTTGATTTGTAGTTTGCCTATTTCTGTAGTGCAAATCTTCTTACTGTGGCCAATTTCAAGTTATACACATGATGTCACTTAGCACAGAGCTGGAGAGAGATGTACAGTCACCCCATTACACAGTATTTCCAGCACACAGATAAAATAGACTTAACCTCAAGAGCATAGATAATAGTAAAATATTGTAAAATAATTATGAATTGGTGACTTTTGATTAGTTTTTATAATACAATTGTAAATGTATATAATTTCATTCTTATCGGTTGTGTTTAAAACCTGCTCACAAAATTCATGACAATGTAACATCAGCTCTGAGCTGACCTGGGCACACCGCTGACTTTGGAGGTAAGAACGAAGCATCCTGTGCAGAGAGATACTGAAGCTTTTACAATGTAGGAGTCCTCTTTCAGAAAAAAAGAATGCTTAAATGAATGCAAAACTAATATTTATTTAGAAGAGAATACTTATTTTGAATGTCCACAGCCACTCCAACACCCATGACATGAGGGAGTATATAGGAAAGGAACTCCGAACAGAGCGCATTAACTCACAGCAGTTAACATATCTGACTGTGGCAAAATTTTCCAAAACATATGATCACGTGAACATACTGCTAGAACCTCTCCCACAGGCACACAAGATATAAGCCCAAAAGCTAAAGTTTCGTCAACTCAATGTTATTAAGTCTTTCTCTGTTTGTTAGTGATCAGGACAGAGCTACTTTGATTCTTTATGCATCAGGGAAGATAGTGCATACCCTGACAAATTATGAATCTCTAGGGGAACATTTCACCCTTAGAAAAAGCAGGGTGCAAATGATGTACCAACAGGGACTGGTAGCTCAGATGAATGAGTGAGGCATGTGTGCTGGCTCCTGTGGCTAAGAGAGGGGCACTGGCCCTGTTGAAGCAGGTACTAGACTCAGGGTGAGTTTCGTCATGGTGTACTATGGGCCCAGTATTACCAGACATTCTAGTTCTTAAGGAGAAACCAAAAATCTGGAATTTTATGTCAAATCTAGTGTTTCAGTGTTGGCAACTAATTTAATATAGAAAAAAAAATACCCCGAAGATCAAACTCTGCCTTAGATTACAGACAGCACATTACTTGAGTACATTGCTTTGTTTCTATCTTCCACCTTGACTATCATCTACCCCTTAGCCCAGGACCTAGGGAAATAAACACTATATTCGTAATTATCAGGCAATACCGTAACTGCTCGTCAGTGGGCCTGTCACTTAATTAGATCATACGCTCTTGGTAATGGTTGATATATTCTGTTTGTTTTCCTGGTGTAGAGAATACCTGGCAGATAGCAACTGGCATGCTGAACTGCACATAGCATCTAGTGTCATGTAAACACACAAACCAACATAGAGGTCATGAGTCCTGGCACCAAACCTCCTGGGTTACAATTCTAGCTACTATATTTATTAGTTGAGTGTGTTTGGACAAGTTACTTTACGTGTCATTGGCTTAGTTTCTTCATATATACAATGGAAATTAGTGTAATAGTCATCTCCTAGGATTGATGTACGGATTAAATGAGCTAATGCAAAGAAAGAACTTAGTACAAAGCCAAGCACATATGAAGCATTCAGTGAATACCAGTAAATATTAGGTTGTTTACTTATTTGTTTCTAAACTGCAAATATTACTCTTAAAGTGTGGATCAAAAATGAAAAGGCCACTTACGTGTTTCTAAAATACAAATATTACTTATAATGTTATTACTAATATAGTAGGTTCTCAGTAAATATTTGCTGATGCATGCTTTTCAATTTCTACCTGGAATTATACATATTTACTCTTTCATACAAAATTACACACTGCCCATAAAGTGTTTTATGTGGAATTGGCAGAGGTAACCTTAGTTGGAAAACTGGAGCTTCTATAAACTTGACCTGAATAAAAGGTGCAATGGAACTATAAAGACATTGTCATAGGGCACGTCTATGTCTCCTTTTAAATCTCCTGTTTGTCTGATTAATCTGGGACATGATCAAAAGCTTCCTCCAAAGACAGTGAGTCAAAAGGTGAACCAATTCCTGGTCTTATGAGGGAAGGCTATGGACTAGAGAAAAAAAAAAAAAAAAGGTTATCTTATTTTTTACAATACCCCTTTCTACCCTACTAGGCTGATTTTTATGGTAGGTGTCAATTCACATTCCCTTCCTTAATTCCTAGTAACCATGATGTTTGTCATGTGGTAGTTCTTATTAAGTTTACAAAGATATAAAGAAAAATCCCAAGTAGTTTCCATTACCTATTGAAAAGAGCCTCCAAGGAGAAAAGGAACTAGTATTTATTGAACCTATACTAAGTGTGAGATCATTTGTTAGATACATTACAAAAAGTCACTTTAATCCTTACAAACACCCTGATTTATTGTCTCCATTTTGCAGAAGAGAGAATCAAACACGAGTCATTCAAACCCTCAATGTTAACAAAGAAGGAGCTAGTATGCTAGCATCCACCCAAATCCAAAGTCAATGCTCTTTCCACCACGGAGTCGGCTATTTGATAATAACCCAGTACTGAATAGTTTTACTCATCAGCCACAGCTTTAAAAGAAAACACATTGAGGATATCAGCAAGTTAATTACAGAAATAAGTGGCATTAACTTTTTCCAACATATATTGATGCTACTTTAAACAGCTGTGGTCCATCTCTGTTGAAAAATACAGATACATATTGGAGTTGGTTAGGAACATCTGCTACCTATAACAAAGTAAAAGTCATGGTTTTCTGTTTGAGCCAGGTACCAATGATCTTAGATTATGGCAGACATGTGTATTAGGTTTCAATGGCTGGAACAGAGAACATGAAAGGACTGTTGAAGTGTGTTTGTTTTTAATACAGATCTGATCATGTCATCCCTCTGATCCTCTAGTGGCTTCCGGACCCCTTAACATAAGTTCTAATGTTCTTCAAAGCTCTGACTTTTGGCCCACCTCTTTTGCCTGTCTCACCTCTTCTCTCCTTCAAAACCTCACTCCAGGTCTCAGAGGAATTCCTGCAGTATTCAGGCTCTCCTACTTCAGAATCTTTTCACACGTTGTCCTTCTAACTCTACACTTCAATCAACTGGTCCATCCTAATCCTTCACATCATCTCAGACCCAGTATCACTAGCAAGCAAGACTTTCAGAAGCCCAACGGACTGGGTGTTCAGATAGGTGCCCCCATAACTGAGTCCTTCCTCCCAACATAGCATTCCTTGCACTTTGTGGCTATTGTTTAACTGCCTTCCTTTATTCTTTGTTAATTATCTACAGGCTTTGGAAATGTGAGACCTATGTTTACACTGCTCCCCAGTAAGTCTGCAGCATCTCCAAAATCACCTGGCACGCAGTATGTGCATATTGTGTATGTGTTGAGATGCTTTTATGGATAGGTGAATAAAATAATATGCTGGCTTCACAACTAAGGAAAATATCACATATATGTGTAATATTAATGTCTGATATAGATGTTAATGGTAGGTTTATTCCATCCAGTAAAATACAAGCAGATTAAAATCTTAATTAAAGATCCTCAGGGCTAGAAAAGACCTTAGAGATCATGAAGTGTAACTCTGTTATTTTCCAGAAAAGGAAAGTGAAGTAAAATAACTGAGCCTGATTACATAATCCCTTACTTAGATCATCAATACGTGTATATATTCACAGGACACTTAACTAGCTGCCTACTAATGACTCCACAAGGCACTGGTAGATGAGAGAGGACACAAGATGAGAACAAAGTCCCTGCCCTTAGGGAGACTACCTTCTGGCTGGGGAAAAAGTCTGGTTGTTTCATTTATCAAACAATTAGAGGACACTGAGAAACTATGTTATTAAGTGCTAAATTAGGCAGAACATATGATAAATGCTTTTTGCCGTTCAAAGCAAAGGGAGAGAAAAATTACCAAATGAGCTCAGATTGATCGCTTATTCTTCCTTGTGTTTGTGACTGACTGCCTCCCATGTCACAGCCAGCTCCTTCAGGAAAAGGACAGTTTTGTGGCTTTAACACTTCCTTTGCCATGGATAATTAATTATCAGTTGAAGAAAACACACTCAGGCTATCACTTGGATTTGCTAAAGGAACACTTTAGAAATCACAATATTCTCTTCCATTCAATGATGTTAAGATTTTATCACAATAAATGAATAAAATATAGCATTAATATTATATTCAAGTTTTCTTGATCCTCTTTCAAAGCACCACTACAGACATGATTTTTTGCTGAGTCCCTGTACACACAGCTACACACACACACCTTGCAAGTCTATGCATCTTTTAAAACAGCACAGTGACTGGCGGCTTTTGTCTACTTAACTAATACACTGCTCTTTAGAACTGCCACCTCAAGTTCTCCTGTTGATTTCTTCTGCCCGATCCTTCTATAGGAATGTCACACTGTCCTCACTTTAGATAGCATCCCCGAGCATCCTTCTGATTCCCCAGGGGTCCTGCAGGTGTTCCCATAACTTCTAGAAGTTTTTCAGAGGAGGGAGGACCAGGGAGGTAACAGACTTTATCTTCTCTGTGCATATGTGATCCCTCCATATTCCACAGTGTCTCAAAGCCAAACAAGAAAACAGCTCAGGACTCAGCTGTGTCTTAAACCCAGCTGTCTTTTCAACCTTTCATAAACTTTCTCATTCCAATTATTTATTCCCTGTACTGTACATCTGCAGCTGTCTATGGAAACATCCAAAGACATTACATATAGAAGTGACAGGTAGTGATCGGTCATTGAGTTTTTCCTTCACTGATCTGTAACTTCTTGAAAGACAATCTCTGTAGTTTATATTTCATTCCTGTTAATTTCCTGACACACAGTAGGCCACAAAGATGTTTTGCATGAATGCAACTAGAGATCAATAGAACTTAATTTCTATTACATGTGCTTATCTAATCTTTAAGCAACTTTCTTAACGGTAGTCCCAGCTCATTGGTTTTCTGACATAGGCAGTCTACTTTTGAATGGCTCATATTCCTTTTCAGTGAAGTATTTTTAAAAGGGACTATACCATGGGTATTTAAACAAAGATAAAAACAGAGTTCTAAAATTATGAGCCCTAGCCCACCCGTGAATATAGTACAAATTTATAGAGTGAACCTAATTTTATCAAAGCTTTCCCTGGGAAAATGTTGGCTTCCTTCCCTCCTAGAAGTTCTGTTCAGTGGCCTGGTATCTTGAACATTGCCTTGACCTGTTTTGAGTAGTCTGACCCTGAAGTATAACCAATAAAATATTCATAACTTCCTCTAAGGTACATAGATTTTTATTATTGTTATATGGCATATATACAGCACATAGGAAAAAACACAATGGCATGATTCAGATGGATTGGCATCCCTCATGGTGACAGGACCAATAAACTGAGAATATGGTTTAATGTAGATAAATGTAAAATAGTAAGTGTAGAGACAATGGACCAAAACAGAGAATCCATATTAAGTGGTAGCAATGCAATGCAATGATCAGGAAAATGATTTAGGGATTCTTGAGTAATAACGCTAGAAGCTCAGAACTGTTCGCTAGCTGAGCAAAAAAAGCCTTACACAATGCACAGAATACGTATCAAGTTATGTGGCAGCAAGACTGTGAACATAAAAGTGGTAACATAACCTAAACCTCTACTTGTGATTCTGTCAACCATTTCACCACAAGGAAATAAGCACAACTAATTTCAAGTCGGTTAGTTACAGACAGGTGCCGCAAATAAATACATTTAAGTCAGTTATTAGGAAGAGTTTCTTGCTCCTGTGGGCTGTAAAACATTAAAATTCTTTTTTTAATTTAAATTCAAGTTAATTAACATACAATGTAGTCTTGGCTTCAGGAGCAGAACCCAGTGATTCAGCTCTTAACTATGACAACCAGTGCTCATCCGGAAAAGTGCTCTCCTTAAGGCCCATCATCCATTTAACTCATCCTCTCACCCCCTCCAGCGGTCCACAAGCTCAGTTTGTTTAGAGAAACAACAGCAGTATCTTATTTTTATGTGGCATTTTCTCACAGTGCTTTCACACTAAGCCTCATTTGCTCCTCAACATAAAGCTGTAGGGTGCATAGGACAAACAGTCTGTCCATTGTACAGAGAGTTAAGCTGAGACTCAGGAGCCAAAGATAGTGGCAAGGATAGGGTATAATCACAGAGTTTATGAATAGCATTCTAGGTTTCTTTTTACCATAAAATCTCTTCTCTCGGCATTACCAAGGGAAAATCTAGAGCCTAGCTTTCAGATGTTTAACAATTATAGGAGGCTATGTTTCTTCTATGAAAGGAGAAAACTGATTGCATTTTTAAAGACACCCTCCCAAAAGAGATTTTTAATTCAGTGTACTGACTTAGACACTTTGAGTCCAGAAAAGTTGACATTTTCTGACTACAGAATGTGTAGCCGTCCATATATGCCAAAGATGACCACAAATCACACCATCTCACATACTGGTTTTCAGTATGATCTTGATGGTATTCACATTTAGAGATGGGTTATTTGTCTCATCTCCTTGAATATGGGTGGGTGGGTGGGCTGGGGACTTGCTTATAGAAGAAGATCAAAGTGACAATGAGTCTAAGTCACAGAAGGCAATGAAGCTTCTAACTTTTACCTGGAATATTCTCTCTTGAAGACTCGAACCATTATGAGGCTGTCACGCTATAATGAAACCCAGACTAGCCCATGAAAAGAGACCATACAGAGCAACCTGAGACTACATGGATAGAGATATTCCTGGAAAGCCCAAAATTGCCCTAGCCCCCTATGACTGCAAATACATGAGATAACAGAGCCAGAATCATTCAACCAATCTCTTCCTAAATTTCTGACCCACATGAGAAATAATAAAATGATTTGTTATTGGTTTAAGTGACTAAGTTTAGGAATGATTTGTTATGCATCAATTTACTAGTAACTGGATATAAATTTGTCCAAAACCATAGAATGTATAACACCAAGAATGAACCTTAATGGAAACTATGGACTTCAGGTGATTATGAGATGTCAATGTAGGCTCTTCAATTATAACAGATGTACCACTCTGGTGGGGGATATTTATAATGGGCTGTGCATGTGGGGGGGGGGCAGGAGGTACATGGAAGGTCTCTGTACCTTTCCGTAATTTTGCTGTGAGCCTAAAACTTCTCTAAACAAAAATAGTCTTAATTTAAAAAAAAAAAAAGGTGGGTTGATGTCACATCAGTTGACTTTAAACACGCCATACTACAAAAGTGGGTGGTATGACAGTGGTGTTCCCAGCAGCTAACGTGTAGGAAGCGATGAATTTAAAGGACATAATTGGAATTTTATGTCCAATTATTCCTCTGTATAATTGTGAAGATTAATTTAAAAATAAAAGAATGTTTTTATTCATTAAAAAAACATGACCTATGTCAAAAAATTAATGAATTTTAAGAGTGACTGCCTCTTGGTAGTGACTGCTTCTTTGATTGTTCTGTTCTCCTTAGTTTTCTGGCATTATCTGAATGGTCTATAATGAGTATATATTACTATTACAGTGAAAGACAACTATATTAATTTATTTCCATTTTTAAAACATTGTGTTTATGTAGCTGTATTCAGTTATTAATAACTTAATATTGATCCCACAAAAAAAGAAAAGTAACTGGAACAGAATACAAACATCTTGAGTGGTGGGCATTTGATTCTTATGGTACTCACTATCTCTTCTTTCCTAATAACACTTTGATTTCCTTACATAATTGGCAGCAGCCTCTTGCCCCAGCCAAGGGGAAGGCTCCCTCCATGGATGGAATCTCACTCATGAACAGAATAATGGTGAAAGCCCATTATCCCATTAACCAACTTGAAAATGGTGGAATCTATTCAATGAGAAGAAGAGGCGCCCTAACCAAACAGTGCCAGGTATGAAGTATTCCTCTCCTTTCTGATTCCTGGGTCTCTGAAGTTGTCTTATGTTTTTGCTCTATTCCAGGTCTGGCTCCTTCAGCCTTTTAAATAGTTCTTTTAAGTTCTCTTTATCCTTTTTTTTTTTTTTAAGATTTTTTAACGTTTTATTTATTTTTGAGAGAGCACAAGGCGGGAGGGGCAGAGACAGAGGGAGACAGAGGATCCAAAGCGGGCTCTGGGCTGACAGTAGTCAGCATGATGTGGGGCTCGAACTCACAAACCGCGAGATCATGACCTCAGCCAAAGCTGGATGCTCAACAGAGTCAGCCACCCAGGTGCCCCAGTTCTCTTTATCTTTTCAATGATTTTCCTTTAATTTAGTTTAGACCAAGTCACTTTCTGTGATTTACAACCAATGAGCCACGACTGATATATTCAATCTCATTCAAGGAACAGTGTCTTTACAGGTTTTGTGAGCCATAACTAACATATAATCAACAGCACATATTTAAAGTGTACAAACGGACAAAGTTTGGTGGATGTATCTACTTACGAAACTGTCACTATAAGGAAGGATACTGAACACAGCCATTACCCCCAAAAGTTTCCTCCTGTTCATTTGTAATCCTTACACTCTGCCCCTCTATGACCCCTATCTCCAAACACCACCTAACCGGTTTTTTTTTCATTAGAGATTAGTTTGCACTTTCTAGAATTTTACTTAAATGAAATCATACACTATGTACTCTTTTCATTTTCCTCTGGTTTCTTTCAGTAAGCTTACATATTATGAGATTCACACAGTTGTGTGTTAGATACACAACACTATTAGAGACTGAATGTTTGTGTCTCCCACAAATTCCTATGTTAAAAGCCTGATGCCCAAGGTGATGGAATTAGAATATAGACCCTGGGAGGTGATTAGCTCATGAGGGCAGAGCCCTAATGACTAGGATTAATGCTGTTACAAAAGAGGCCTAAGAGAACTCCCCAGTCCTTTCTACCATGTGAGAAAACAAGAAGTAGCAACCCAGGAGAGGGCCCTCACCTGACCATGCTGGCACACTGATCTTGGACTTTCAACCTCCAAAATGCTGAGAAGTAAATTTATTTTGTTTCTAAACCACTCAGTCTGTGGTTGTGTTATAGCAGCCTGAAAGGACTAAGACACACAGTTTATCCGTTCATCTGTTGATGGACATTTGGGTTGCTTCCAATTTGGGGTAATTATGTTAAACGCTGCTCTGAAAATTCATGTACAAGTCTTTTTGTGTTATATATGTTCATTCATTTGAGTAAGCATCCAGGGGTGAAATGGCTGGGTCATTTTGTACGTATATATTAACTTTTTAACAAACTACCAAAGTGTTTTTCAAAGTGCTTGCATCGTTCTGCATTTATATAAGAGTATATGAGACTTACGGTTTTTCTACATCCTTGCCAATGGTATCTCAATGTTATTCTTAATTTGCCTTTTCCTGATTGATGACTTTGAGCATCTTTTCCTTTCCTTATTTGCCAGATTCTTGAAAATTTATCTTAAAGGAGATTCTTCTGTCCATTATGCAGATTTCTGGTGAGCCACCCACAAGCTTATCAGACTTACCTGACTCCAAGCAATGGATGCAACTTAGGCTCAAACTACAGCTTTTGTTATATATAGACATAAAGTAACACATAAAAAAGACAAAAAGAAGTTATGTCAAAATGATTGTCACCTCTGCATGTTAGGATTATAGGCAAGTCCTCTTTTTTTCTGCTTTTGAAAAGTTTCTTGCTTTTTCTGAATGTTTATAGTGAATATGTATTATTATACTCTTCAGAGGAAATAAATGAATGGGGGCAAAGGTAGCTATACTCCGTGAATACGCAAGTGTCCCAAAAGTAGGCATGTTCTGGCTGTCCCTTCTTCTACCATAAAGAAACCAAGTAGAAAGTGGCCAGGTGGTAGCCAATGCTTATTCCTTTCCATAGCCAGTCACCTGTAATGAAGGCAACACTGGACAGAATATGCTGTTCTCCCAGAGAATGGGGTCATGGGTGTGGATTCCGTTTTTCAACATATAGAAGAACTCAAATTAGATGGCATTTAGGTAAGAAGCAGTGGCACCCATTCCTCTATGTGGAAGAGTTTCAGTCTGAAGTCAATCATCAAACTTAAAAAAATTTTAACAAGGAACTCATCTGAAATCTCACTCAGTGATGTGCATGTAATACGTACGCCACATATATGTATAAACAGAGAGGTGACATTCTTCTCTGTTACAAATATTCAAACGTTTTCTTGGAACCAGTTTTCAGAAGATGCTACCCTTGAATAACATTTATATTTCCTATGTGTTTAGATAAATCATGAACAAACCAACCCTCCTATGGAATCTAATTTTGACCTAAAGTTGCATATGGCTAGGCAGGCATCTGACCCTCTTTGTTTTACAAGTATGGCTTTCACGTACAAGTTTTCTCCTCTCTACATCCCAGAGAGCCTATGGTTTGAATCTCATTCCCCAAAAAGGAAACGGATTGCTGAAATTTAGATTGTTACTAATGAGGCTAATGTATTCGAAGATGAATATGAGTTTTTCTAAGATAAATTTGTGACCTACTTTTCTCTTGGATATCACTTAAATTATGAAAGAAAAAAAACCCAGTTGTCTGAGCAAAGCTGAAAAGCACTTTCATTTATTTAGAACCCAGATGCAAAGGATTGGATTCATTATAACCCTTCCTTCATGACACACTCACATGATTGGCCAGCTTATATTTAGCTTATCAGTATTGTAGCTATTTCCAATTCTCTAATAACCATGCAAACCCACTCCCCTTTCCTAAAACAGTTTTCAAATGAATCCAGAAATATGCAAATGTGATCCCAATACTAAGGATTATAGCAAAATAGGGACCAAAGCTGGGGAGTCAAGAACAACAACTGGTATTAGGTGATGGTCATAGGTCACATTTAAAGACTAGATTGTATTACAAATATGGAGAGAAAAACAGAGAGTAAACCTAGTCCAAGAATACAGGTGTAGCTAGACACATGAATGGGTAGTTAACAAAAACCACATCAGCAATATGTCTGACTTATGCTGGAAGTTCCTTCACACCCAAACACCTAGTAGTGGTGATACTTGAAGATAAGATACAAGCATGTGAGTGGAAACCAAAAAACCTGTTGCTTCGGAGACCGAGACTAGATCACCACTATAGCCTAGGTAGTAACGTGAACCAGCAGACATATTACCCTAGGGAGTACACGCACACTCACAGGATGTCACAGGACAATGCTTCATACAACACCATATGACAGCAAAAAAGCAGTAGCAGTAGTGAAGATAGAATTTCTCGCTCCCTATGGCATGTAGAAAAGGGCTGAGTCCCTGCCCCTGTAGACCAGGTAAGCCCCTCAGTTTTGAATAATTCAGAGATAAAGGAGAACACTCAGGATAAAGGAGAGAAAGTAATGAGGTATAAACCCATGCATATTCTGAGTAGGTTTAAGGAGGCAGAGCATTGTAGCCAGCACAAGTAGAAATATAAGTACAAGGCAACATAGTACAACTACTTCCGCATAGCCCCAATGCCCTTGGCAAAAATCCTACTCTCTCCTTCCCACCAAAAATGGACTGGCTCTCAGAGCACCAGGTCAAACCATCTATCTATAGTCTCCACGTTCCTAAAACTAAGTTAAGAGTTTCTAGGATTGCATTTCCCCATGACAAGCTCAACCATGAGCCATGGGGAAAAGGCAGGATAATTGTAGGATTAAGTTTAAAGGAAGCCATCTAGCCATGTTATGTTTGCATGTGTAATGATTAGTAGTCACTGCAAATCCAAAAGCACCGCGTTGGTGCTCATCCAGGTAGGGTCAACAGAGTCTGACATTGGATTCAACCACAACACTGAAGAATGAGATTTCAAACCAAGCACAGAGATGAATTTAATTTTACATGCTGGGCACACACAGTGAGATTAAAAGGGGGTGGTAATAGGGAAAGGGAAACACACTGGTGGGCATGCACTGCCCAGAACACACACTAGACACTTGTGGTACTTAGTGCACATCAACAGTAATTCCAGACATCAACCCATAGGGAGTATGATGTTAATATAAGCTGCTTGCCTTAGTCAAGACGGGATATGAAAATCAGTAAGGCTGGGGCACCTGGGTGGCTCAGTCAGTCGAGCATCCAACTCCAGCTCAGGTCAGGATCTCATGGTTCATGAGTTTGGCCCAGACATGGGGCTGACTGCTGTCAGCACAGAGCCTGCTTAGGGTCCTCTGTCCCCCTCTCTCTGCCCCTCTCAGGCTTACACTTTCTCAAAAATAAATAAATACTTAACGTATACATAGATAGGTAGGTAGGTAATCTAGAATAAAAGAAAATAAATAAGGCTGAATTTGCCAGTTGGAACTGTCAGTGACTTCTGCTTAAAAGGACAGAGGAAGGCAGTTGTGGGCATCCTATAACCACACTCATTCATTTGTGTATTCTACTTTTAGGTGTTTTTTAAAAAATTTTTTTAATGTTTATTTATTTTTGAGAGAGACAGAGACAGGATGTGAGTGGGTTAGGGGAAGAGAGAGAGGCAGACACAGAATCCAAAGCAGGCTCCAGGCTCTGAGCTGTCAGCACAGAGCCCGACATGGGGCTTGAACTTATGAGCTGTGAGATCTTGACCTGAGCCAAAGTTGGACGCTCAACCGACTGAGCCACCCAGGCACCCCTCTACTTTTAGTTTTTTAAATAGAAATTCTAATACCTGCAAAGTAAAGTGCTGGCTAGATACAGAAATGAATGAGGCATGGTTATTGCACTCAAGAGCTTTGAATGTACTAGTTTCTCATTTACCTGAGTCACTAAAAAGAAAATCAAATTAGTGTTTTATTAGAGTGGTATGACAAACATAGCACCAAAGATGTGAAGAAGCAAAGAGCCCTTATATTCAGAGATGGGAAATCAGTCAAGAATCCAGGGCAACAACATTTGAACTGGGGCTTGAAGCATGAATCAAAAGAAAAAGGGCGAAAATCAACATGCATAGAGATCATGGCATAACGAACAGCAGAAAAGGCTGGAAAGAGGGCAAAGTTCTCACACTTTAAAGTGTCTACGAATCAGCTGAAGAATACTGTTAAAATGCAGAATGGGATTCAGTTGGGCCTGTGGGTGGGGCCTGAGATCCTGCATTTCTGATGAGCCCCTAGGGGATTCCAATGCTACGGGTCTATGGTGCGACACCCTTTCCATGGTAAGGCATTTAGAAAACCAAGTGTATTAGTATGGTCAGACTGTAGGATACAGGGCTGTAGAGTATTTGATGAGGCTGGAAATAGAGACTGAGATTGGGTCATGGTTAACCTAGACTATCTAAGCAATTTGAAGGTTGTTACTATCAGTCCTGCATAAGCATTTAATCACTAAATGGTTTCACTTGTTTCATCATCTCTTTCGTACTGTTTTCTTTTTATTTTTTTTAACGTTTTATTTGTTTTTGAGACAGAGACAGAGCATGAACGGGGGAGGGGCAGAGAGAGAGGGAGACACAGAATCGGAAGCAGGCTCCAGGCTCTGAGCCATCAGCCCAGAGCCCGACGCGGGGCTCGAACTCACGGACCGTGAGATCGTGACCTGAGCTGAAGTTGGACGCGCAACCGACTGAGCCACCCAGGCGCCCCTCTTTCATACTGTTTTTGACAGAAGCATCTGTGTGTAATACATATCTGAGCCAGCTATTTCTCTTCAAAATATCCTTTGGATTTAAAGAGTGCTAGGTAAAAAGAGCCAAACGACTAAGGTAGTTAGCTTGAACAGGCAAAAAAGTGACGTAGTTGCCTAAGATAAGAACAGAGGATTCAGAGACAGAGAGACAGAGAGACAGAGAGAGAGAGAAAGCTGGAGAGGGTGTAGGCAAAGGGAGAGGGAGAAAGGAAACAAAATAATCCACATCCTCAAAGTTGAGTGGTTCCCAAACGTGGCTGCACACTGGAATCCAGCTGGGGGTTTTTTAAAGGGTTGGTGCTTGGGTATCACCTGTGGAGATTCTACTGTAATTAGTGTAGGGAATGGACTGCATATCAAGAGGTCTCAAGGTTCTTCAGGTGAATCTACTGTGCATCCAAGATCAATAACCATTATCATAGCTATGGAGTAATCTCTGACTATCAGAATCTGGAAAATCATTCTCTAATTTTTATAGTAACCTGGAATAGGAACTAATCTCAAAAGGACTCTCACTGACCAAAAATGGAATAGTTTGAGCCTCAAAAGTATTATACTAAAATGCACTGAAACACACCAAGTACATTCTAAAAACTCCAAGTATTCATAAAGTTACTTTCTGCAATGACGGAAATGTTCTAAAACTAGATTGTAGTGAGGGTGGCACAATTCTGTAAATACACTAAAAAGCATCGAATAGTACATTTAAAATGAGTTAATTCTATGGTTTATTAATTAAATTTCAATAAAGATGTTAAAAACAATCCAGGAATTCATACGATAGTTAAAAAAAAAAAAACTCAGTAGTTATCTCTGTAGGTGTAAGTAAACCTACTCATTACTCAGAAAGTGACAACTAAAAGGACAGAATCAAACATTTATCCTGCCTTTCTTTCACAAAACTATACATCAAAGTAACCAAATAATTGATGAGGAAAAGTTCTCATTTATAAAAGCATTCTAGCTAATTAATTAAAACGAATGATAAAATCACCATACAATCACTTTCTAACTCCTGCACACTGAATCCAGGCAATGATTAATAGCCACTAAAACCATTAGGTGAAAACCCGATCATAAATTTGACCATGAATGGGTCACCTGAACCCACTGATCAACACTTGCCAAAATATGGAACTCGAATCTGCTCAAGCCTTTTGGTATGTGTGTCACTGAATAAGAAATACAGGGGACAGCGGAACCTAATAAATAACAATGGTGGAGGAGGGAAGAAATCGGCAAAATCTAGAATATGGAAGGCCCTGTAAGAAAAATTACCTGGTTTCTTCTGCAAATATCGTCAATATCTTCTGCAGAAAACAAAAGGGAATAGCGAAGGTCCAAACAGTCACGTAGACTGGTTTCCAAGCAGCCAGGCCAAGCTGGACAACTGGGAAGATTATGAATATCAAGGAAAGCCATAGGCCCAACATTCAAGAAAAGAAGCACCAATGAACAGGCCCTGAAAGACGACTAAAATAGGATCCAGGACCCAAAAACATTTGAGAAGTGAAAAGATGTGGCTTTCTCCCTCCCTACCTGCATTCTTTTTTTTTTTTTTTTTTTAACTCTCTACAGTGTTCCAGCAACATGATTACGACCAGTTAGCCACTTAAGGGAAGCACTCGTAAGGTGTCTGGATAAGCCATGCACTTAATAAAGGTTCAAACAACCTGAATTTGGTACCCAGCCTCAGGGAGAAATTCATTTAATTTCCTCATCCCTACTGGAAACTCCTTTGCTTTGTTTCCTCAGGGACCACCCCCTTCAATTATTAACTCTCTCCAACTCTCTGTCTCTCTCTAGCCCAGTGGTTCTAACCCCGGTTACATTTTAGAGTTACCTTGGGGAACTTTTAACATTCCTGATGCCTCGAGCACACCTAGATATAGCAATCATAATTTCTGGGCCTGGGATTAAGACATGAACAGTTTTCAAAGCTTAGGTAATTCCAACATGCAGCCACTGTTGCGAACCAATGACCATTGACCCTTTTATTTATTTGGTTTTTTTGTTTGTAAGTTTTTTTCCCCAATGTTTCTTTATTTTTGAGAGAAAGAGACAGAGCATGAGTGGGAAAGGGGCAGAGAGAGAGGGAGACACAGAATCCGAAAAAGGCTCCAGGCTCTGAGCTGTCAGCACAGAGCCCGACGCGGGGCTCGAACTCACAAACTGCAAGATCATGACCTGAGCCGAAGTCAGACGCTTAACCGAGTCACCCAGGGACCCCTCTCAATCTGACTTTTAGCTAGAGTAGTCCACACTAGCCAGGCCCACGCCCAAATTTCCCACTTCATCCTCAACCATCAGCTCCTCTCACTCCTCTGGGAGTGACTCCTTAGCTTCCAGAACCAAGTGACACTTTTCTGAGGCTCTCTGCCTTAATGTTCTGTGACCTTTAATGGTCTACTCCCTTCCCTTGTGTGCTATAACATTCCTCTCCCTTGTCACCCCCCCCCCCACCACCTAATTGCCTTTTACCGTTTCTTTCGCAGGCGTCTCTTTGTCACCAAATTCTTCAGTGTTCTTTTCTATAAGCCCTGCCTTAAAGCTCACTTAGCTTCTCATTCTATGTGCCTACTCTAAATCATCTCATCTTCTCCTCTGGCCTCAACTGCCTGTATCCTCAAGGCCCACCAAAGTTCCCCTCCATCTCAGATCCATGTGCATGCTTCAGACCCACGTGGCCAACTCCCTTGTAAGCCTCTCCAGCTGCATCTCCTATGCGTCATCTCACTGCATCTCACTGTGTCAAAAACTAAACTCTCCTTCTACTCAATCTGCTACCGTGCCAGTATGAGCATGGAGTCTGTGCCGGGCTGTGTGGGTTTGACATCCTGAATCAGACACATAATGAGCTTGGGTGAATGAATTAACCTCTCTGCAACTCCAATTCCTCATCTGTAAAATAGGTATAGTAACTTCCTCATAAGATTATTATGAAGATTAAGTACATTAATATGCATAAAGGACCTAACATAGTTCTTGGCACATAGCAAGCCTTGTATTTGCTGCTGCTGCTATGCCTACTATTACTACAACCGGTATGATCATCAGTCTAAATTCCTTATCTCAGTGAAGGTCGCCATCACCTAATTAAAGGAAGCAAAACTCTGAGCGCCACTCTTTTTATCTCATTGCATCCTATCCCCTCTATCAGTTATTAGTCTATGCAATTTTTCCTCAGATACATTCCTTATTCTTCACATCACCATCACTACTTTGGATCAGGCCGGGAGTGCTGGAGTGCGAGTTGAATGTGCATACTGCCTAACTCAGCATTCAGTCCCGTCACGTTGGTAACTTTAAATTGGCTGTGGTGGGAGTATCCAAGCCAAAGGAATCAGCAAACTCTACAAATCGCGTGACTTTTTTGCAGGGGGCGGGGGGAGAGCAGTTTGTTTAACATTTAAGCAGTTGTTAAATATTCAGGCCCTCATGATTTCTCCTGTAAATTTCTGTAAAACATCCTAATTGTCTATTTCTACCACTGTTCTTGAGCCACTCTAATCCATTCTTACTGATACCAGAAAAAAAAAATTTCTGAAATGCAAATCTCATCCCCAGATTAAAGTGTATCAGTGGATCCTCGTTTTCCTTTGGTTAAACGCCTTCATCCTTCCCGTGGCATACATGGCCTATAATAGAGACTGTGAGGGTCCCACTCTTACCCTTTCCATACTCAGCTTTCTTCTTTACCTGCCAACAGCTTGGTAGCACATAATCCTCTGCCTGAGGGCTTTTCACAGCCCCAGGGGCATGCCTGGGGGCCAGGGAGTTCACTCTCCTGGGAGCAGCCCTCACCCAAGAAGATGAGAGAAGGCCCAATCTTTTTTTTTTTAAAGTTTTTTTTTTTAGTGTTTGTTTATTTTTGAGAGAGAGAGACAGAGACGGGGGGGGGGGGGGGGGGGGGGGGGGCAGAAAGAGAAGGAGACACACAATCTGAAGGAGGCTCCAGGCTCTGAGCTGTCGGCACAGAGCCGGATATGGGGCTTGAACTCACAGACTGCGAGATCGTGACCTGAGCCGAAGTCAGGCGCTCAACCAAGTGAGCCACCCAGGTGCCCGGAGAGAAGACTGAATCTTATCAGAGCTCCCACTCCCCCTGAGGACAACTCAGAAGTACAGTCTCCCAAGCGGACTGAGCCCCAGCTGCCCACAGCAGCAACCTGCTTGAACTCCCCCTCCTCGACCAGAGCGTCCTGCGATCACCTCTGAAATGAACCACTGGCCCTCAAGTTCTTATCTCAGGGTCTGTTCTGAGGAGAACCCAAACTAATAGATGGCCATTCATGACGTCCCTTTTCCTCACTTCAGCCTCATCACTTCTCCCTTCTTCCTTCAAACCGAAGCTATACTGAGCAATTTTATGCCTAGTTTCCCAAAGGTAACATGGCGTCTGACAGTTCGTTCCTTTGCAGATGCTGCTTATTTTCTCAAATAATCAATTTCAATTTCACCTTCCTTCACCCAGAAAATTCTAGCCTGTCCTTCCAAACACAGCTCAATAGGCACCTTTTCCCTGATCACTAATGTCCCCTCCCCCCAAGTAAGGGTGTCTCATGTGTTCTTCTGTGCTTGCAAAGCTGCTCTTCCTTCAACTGATGGCGTGTTCCTTCTGGCTCTTCTCCGGCCATGTGCCCACCCTCCACCCTCCCCACAATCCTGGCATGACAAACACAAGCAAGGCAAGAAAGGATGGTCGAAGGGATATGGTTTTCAGAATCTATTATTCCTTATGTTCTTGTGTCTGGACAAAATGTTCAATAAGGAGTTGAGCATCTAAGTTGAGAGACAAAACTAACTGTTTTTGTATTTCCCCCAAACGGTTGCATAATTACAAGCATTATCAGAAACTAAGCTATTTGCATAAATATAGCCCAACACCAATTTTGGTTCAGCCCTGCTGACATGTTTCACCTAGATCCTTAGCTTTCTAGCCCTGACATTCTCTTATTATCTCTGCATTTCAATGCTACCTTTAAGGCTCTGCAATTAAGCAAATTCTTAGGATTTTAAGCAAATAGGCTTGCACCCTTTCAAAGTGGCAAAACACCCAGGGGCACTACCTAATCCTCTGATTCTCCCTTTCAAAGGGGTTTCTCAGCTGCAGCTGACAGCTTTGTGACTGCACAGCCTCCCTGTCCAACACGGCTGGGCTTTCTCTTATCCGCACCAAAGTACTCTGCGTCCTCTGCAGAATATATTTATTTGCAGCATTTCAGCAGGAAGACCCTGGGAGGATGAGTCATCGTCCTTATCCAGAGAGTCGTCCTTGAGGCCACACTGAGAAAACTTTCTCCCTCTTATTGTATAGAACAAGATTCAATCAGAAATCAAGTGTTCTGTTTATAGCCAGCTTTCCCACGTAGGCAGGAAGTAACACTTCAGAAACGCTGAAAAATAAACGCAAGGGGGGTACAATTTAATTTCTTGGACCCAAATGCATCGCAAGGTAATAAATCCGGTTAAAAACATACCGAGCAACCACACTCCATGTAACAACCTATGGTACCAATGCCAAAGAAGGTTGAGAATTTAAGACAAAAATCCCTTCACTCGGCACCCTCCCCTGTAGAAATTATGAGTTTAACATTTTAAAGGTACTTAAGGATGTGTGAAGACAGCTGGTATCAGATGACCAGTTATAAAACTATACCACTAACATGCTTACATGTAAGTGGACGAGTGTGTAAATGACGGAACTACCTCTACATTCTATATTCCTACAGATCGGTGTTAGCCGGAATCTCTTTGGAGGCACTTTCCTAGAAACCCCCATTCTTACATATCCTTCCCGGCATCACTATCCGTTATCTAGAACACCGAGAGGATCAGTGAGGTACAGAGAGGAAGAAGCAGACAGATACGGAAAACCAAGAGAGAGCTGAGAGATAAGCTGGTGGGGGGTTAGTGGCAGGGAGCAGAAACAGACAGGCCTGAGGCCTAACCGTGGACTTGGAGAGTCTGGAACATCCGGGCAAATGAGCATAGCATTCGGGTATCAGAGACGGCAGGTACAGAAACCCGTGGAGCCACGTTCATCTAAGTAAGCAGCAAGGCTCAGAGCTGTCACGTGTGCCAGAATCCAGTCGGCCCGCCAAGCCAGGAGTAAGGGATGCAGTGAAGGAGCTTGTGCAAAGTCTACAGCAGAATGGGGCAGGGGACGTGGACTAAAACTCTGGTGCCACATCACCTGGTTTCAAATCTTTATTCTAACACCCACCACTTGTGACTTATTTAATCCCTCTCTGCCTCGGGGTTCTCATCTTTAATAAACAAGGACAAAACAATTATTTCAAGTCCAGCTGCCCCTCGATAAGATGTACCATCTTACAATTTTATGAAAATGCTCAATTTCAGAAGATACAGAAAGATACAGAAACTGTTCCTAACGACAGAAAAAAATAGAGAGCTCTCCAGTTCATTTTGAATGTCATATTTAAACCTTAAAAAAGCCATACAAAAAGACAACTGGAACCTAATGCCACTTAGGAAAATTATCACAATAACTGTACAGTAAGTACTAGCAAAAATTTCAGAAACTTCAATTAGTACACAATATAACACGCACAGCTTTCACTAGAATGGATTATGATGGAAGACAAATGTTTAAAATATATTACATCAAAAAGTCAAAAAGAAAAGCTATATATATCAAAGAGGCATTTAATAAAATTCAGTATGTGACCTATTTCTTGCTAAACAAATGAGAAGAACGTGACCTCATTTAAATTAAAAGGAAAAACAGTTATCAATGAACACAAAACCATCCCATTAATTCTTAAATAAAAGTGTCTCTTTTAATCATATTCTTACTTTTGTCAATGATTTAGAAGTGCTGTACAATGCATTAAAACAGAAAAAACAATAATCGTATTCTTTAGAAGAGACAAAAATTTCCTTATAAAATTCAAGATAATCCCCTGAAAAATTCTTAAAATCAGTCAAAATTTAGTGAAGTCACTGGTGCCTAGGTGGCTCAGTCAGTTAAGCATCTGACTTCGGCTCTCTCTCCTTCTCTTTCCCAAAAATAAGCAAACATTAAAAAAATTATAAAACATTAAAAAAAATAGTGAAGTCACAAAATGCAAAGCAAATATAGAAAATAGAAAATGTTCTATATATCCAAAACTAATAGGTATATGATGATGGCAACAAAATACATACACACCTCAGATCATCTTGAATACATGCCCTTTGGAGAGCCAGAAGAGCATATTTGCAAATACGGAGATACATATTACGATCCACTTGTACAGGGTGAATCATGAAAATAAGTCAATGGCTTCTAATTAATTTGTAAGTTTAAAAAATCACAATACAGACTATATTATTACCAAAATAAAGTTCAAATGGAAGACTATCCTAATAAGTAATTTGTGAAAACTGTTTTCAAAAACAGAGAACTTGCTCTACATGTAACACATTATAAAACTACAGCTATTATAACAATGTATCCAGCTATTAATAGGCATTCTGTAAAAATTTTTAAATATGTAGAACATGGATATATGGATCAATATAATGGAAGAATTTGTTTTAAAATGGACCCTATAACATATCAACAGGTAGTATTTAATAAAAAGGAAACTTAACAGGCAGTGAAAAAGGGATACATGTACAAAAGCTAGTGGAACTATATCAACATATATTTACATATATATAGTGGATATACAAGGAAAATATGAACAGAACTAAAAGGAGAAATAAAGAGTACTACGATAATACTTAGAGACTTTAATAGCTCACTCTTAACAATGGATAGAACATCTAAACAGAGAATCAGTAAGGAAACAGGAGATTTGAACAACAGTATAGACCAAACAGACCTACCAGACATATATAAAACATTCCATGCAAAAAAATAAATAAAATAAAAAAAAATAAAACATTCCACGCACAGCAAGAGTATATATACTCATCTCAAGCACACATGAAACATTCTCTCGGATAGATCATATGTTAGGGCAGAAATCAAGTCACAACAATTTCAAGAAGATAGAAATTATATCAAGTATCTTTTCCAACCACAATGGTATGAAACCAGAAATCAGTAACAGGAAGAAAATTGGAAAATTCACAAATACATAGGAGTTCAACAACTCAATATGGTGACAAGTAGGACAAGGAAGAAATCAAAAAGTGAAAAAATAGCAAGACAAATAAAAATGGAAACACAACATGTCAAAACTTACGGAAACAGTGAAAGCAACATAATTAATACTATAAATGTATACATTAAGGAAAAAAATCTCCAGGCATCTGGGTGGCTCAATCAGTTAAGTGTCTGACTCTTGATTTCGGCTCAGGTCGTGATCTTGTGGTTCAGGAGTTTCAGCCTCACATTAGGCTCTGCGCTGGATGTGGAGCCTGGTTGAGATTCTCCCCTCCCCTGCCCCTCTCTCCCTGCACCCCTCCCCTGCTTGCATGTTCTCGCCCTCTCAAAATAAATAAAATAGAAATAAGTCAAAAACCCTGCATTACACATAAAGAAACTAGGGAAAAAAACCCAAATAAGCCAAAAGTTTGAAGAAGAAAGAAATAATAAACTTTAGAGCAGAAATAAATGAAATATAGAATAGGCAAAAAATAAAAAATTAAAACCAAGAGTTGATTCTTGGAAAAGATAAACAAAATTGACAAACCTTTAACTAACAAAAGAGAGAGAGAGAGAGAGAGAGAGGACTCAAATCAAAAGATAAACTAAAGAGGTGACATTACAATTGATACCAGAGATACAAAGGATAATAAGAGACTACTATGAACAATTTTACACCAACAGACTGAACAACCTAAAAGAAAAGTGTATATTCCCTGGAACATACAACTTATGAAGACTGAATCACGAAGAAACAGATAATCTGAACAGAACAATAATGAGTAAGGAGATTGAATCAGTAACCCAAAAAACTCACAACAAATCCAAGCACAAAACCAAATGGTTTCACCAGTGAATTCTACCAAATATTTACAGAACTATAATACCAATCATTCTCAAATTCTTCCAAAAAATCAAAGAGGAGGGAGCACTTTCAAACCTGTTTTGTAAGATCTTTATTTATTAAAAACACCAATTCCCAAACCCTTCCAAAAAACTGAAGAGGAGAAAACACTCCAAAATTTATATTACAGGGCCAGCATTAGCCTGATAAGAACAGTACAAGAAAACTATAGGCTACTATCCTTGATAAAATAGGTGCAAACAATCTCAACAGAATATTACTAAATGGAGTTCAACAGAAGGTTAAAAGGATGATACACTATCATCAAGTGGAATTCATCTCTGGGATGCAAGAATGTTCAACATACACAAATCGGTAAGAGTGATACATCATATTAACAGAAGGAAAGAGAAATATCATATAATCATCATGTCAATAGGTGTAGAAAAAACATTTGACAGAGTCAGCATTCATTCATGATTAAAAACTCCCAATAAAATGGGTTTAGAAGAAACATACCTCAATGTAAGAAAGGCATTATTTGACAAGCTCACAGCTACTATCATACTCAGTGGTGAAAGGCTAAAACAATTTCTTCTAAACTTAAGAACAATATTGGGTGCCCCCTCTCACAACCCTTATTCAGGATAATATTAGAAGTCTTAGCCAGGGCCATCAGGCAAGAAAAATAAAAGTAACTAAATTGGAAAGAAGTTAAAGTTTCTCTGTTTGCCAATGACATATTCTAAATATAGAAAACCCTCAAGACTTGACCAGGAAAAAAGTTGTTAGGAGCAGAAAAAAAAATTCGGGAAAGCTGCAGGATACAAAATCAACATACAAAAATCAGTTACGTTTCTACATTATAATAACAAACTATCTGGAAAAGAAATAAAGAAAACAATCCCACTTACAATAGCATCAATACTATATTTAGGAATACTTTAACCAAGGATGTAAAAGGTCTGTACACCAAAAAATAGCAAAATATTAATGAAAGTAAACGAAGAAGACCCAAATAAATGGAAAAATATCCCATATTCATCCATCAGGAGAATTAATATTGTTAATATATCCATACTACCCACAGCCATCTATAGGTTCAATGCAATCTCTATCAAGATTCCAGCAGCATTTTTTACAGAAACAGAGAAAAATTCTAAAATTTGCATGCAACTACAAAAGACCTCAAATAGCCTAAGCAATCCTGGGAAAGAAAGCTGGAGGCATGACACTTTCTGATTTTGAACTATACTACAAAGCTAAAGTAATCAAAACAGCATAGTACTGGCATAGAAACAGACACGAACAGAATCAAGAGTTTGGAAATAAAACCATGCATATACGGTCAACTAATGATAATTACCAAATCATACTGAATACCCAAGACACTGACCTGAGGACTAACAGAACATACTCCACAACTAAAGGGAGAGAAGGTGCCACATTGAAGAAGGTAGGAAGTGTGGAGATGTGCTTTGGGAGTAACATGGATTATGGGTGCCAGGGCAGGAAGGGGGCTGTGGTCACAGAGAAATGCAAGAGAGAGACAGAGAGGGAAACACACAAGGAAAACACTTCCACAAAGTCACTGCCTGGGAAAATGAGAGAAGGCGATTTTCATGAGTTTTGCAACTAACTGGGCTTAAAGACTGGAGTTTTAAAGGTTGGCAGGCTTGGCTGGGATAGAAACCTGAAGGCACTACCCTACTCCTGGAGAGGAGGCAGGCAAAAAACTTGGGAGCAGACGGAGGTGTGGAGACAGAGATCTGAGGAATGCGTGGGGCACACAGTGGGAGACTGTTCACTGAGAGGTGGCATTCACAGAAATGCCTCTCCAGGGACAAAGGAGGGAGGCGCCATTTCCCCTTACCACCCCTCAGCTAAACACAGAGCCACCTGTGAAAGGGAGCTCAGCCATGACACTGGCTGTTTAGCCTGCTTGCTCCAAGTCCCACACCCCTGTGCTCTGGCGGTACTGCCCTTCCTGGTCAAGCCCCCTCAGGCCTAGTGCAGTGAGACCCTCCCTCAGACGACCAGCACAGGTCCCTGCCCACACCAAGTACCTAAAGCCTGGAGTTTGAAACATCAGCAGGCTGGACTGAGACAGAGCCTGGAGGGCACTGCCCTGCTCCTGGAGAGAAGGCAGGCAGGCAACCCGGAGGCATACCTTGTGGAAACTGCAATCTGAAAAATGCCTAGGGCACAGAGAAGAGTGACGATTTGCTCTTCTCATAGTGCTTCCCTGGGAGCAGCAAGCATGGAGACCCCTCTCTGGGGACAAAGGAGATGTCTGGTGTCAGTTCTTCCTCCCCTCCCCCACATACCCCTTAGTATAAACACAGAGCCACCTGGGGAAATCAGCACAGTGCCAACCAGGGCTGCCTAACCTGCTCACACCAGGTCCCACACCCCTGCTCTCTGCCCTTCCCGGTCAAGTTTGCCTCAGTCCCAGCATGGTGGGCCCCTTCCCGAAAAGACCAGAGGAATGTCCTGCTCGCACCATGTTTCCTGACCAGAGAGCTCTGCAAGTTCGGTTCTAGTAGAAGTAGCATCAGGTCTCATTTCATAAGCAGACCAGAGTACACCTAGTTAAAACTCACCACACTCTGGCCAAGGACTAAACACTGTCCACTGCAGGCAAGGAGAGCCTCAGCAAACAACTGGCCTGAAGACAGACCAGCCACAACACAGCAGCAGAGTGCACTCAGCACATACCGGAGACACCCCCTGAGGCACCGGCCCTGGACACTATATGACCCCTTCTTCATAAGGCCATTACTCTCAGGAGTAGGAAACATAAAAGGCTTTTCTAACACAGAGAAGAAGGCAGAGACTTTGACAAAATGCCCAAACAGAGGAACTCATCCCAAATGAAATAAGATCAGGTTGTGGCCAGAGAGCTAAGTGAAACAGATATAATGTGCCTGATGGAGAATTTAAAGTAACAATCCAAAGGATAGTCATAGGACTTGAGAATATAATGGAAGACTCCAGGGAGGCCCTCACTGCAGAGATAAAAGGGTTAAAAAAAAAACAGTCAGAAGTGAAAAATACATGGGGCGCCTGGGTGGCTCAGTCGGTTGAACGTCCGACTTTGGCTCAGGTCATGATCTCATGGTTCATGAGTTCGAGCCCTATGCTGACAGCTCATAGACTGGAGCCTGCTTCGGATTCTGTGTATCCCTCTCTCTCTGCTCCTTCTCCGTTTACACGCTGTCTCTGTCTGTCTCAAAAATAAACAAACGTTAAAAAATATTTAAAAAAAGAAATGAAAAATGCAATAAATGAGATTCAAAACAGACTGGATGTAATAAACACAAGCAAGGATGGAAGAAGCAGAGGAACGAGTAAGTGACATAAAGGATAAAATAATCAAAAATAATGAAGCTGAACAAAATCTGAGAAAGAAGAATTAGGAACAGGAGAATAGATTTAGGGAACTCAGTGACTCCATCAAATGTAATAAACAAACTATGTTGTGGAAACTGGATATTCACATGCAAAAGAATGAAACTGGACCCCTATCTTAATAACACTTGCAAAAATAAACTTGAAATGGATTAAAGACTTAAATGTAAGACATGAAATAATAAAACTTGAAGAAAAGTGGGGGGACAAAGCTCCTTGGCATTGGTGTTGGTAATGATTTTTTTCATTTTTTAAAAATGTTTATTTATTTATTTTGAGAGAGAGGGGGCGTGGGCATGAGCGTGAGCAGGGAAGGGGCAGAGAGACGGGCAGAGAGAAAGAGGCAGAGAGAGAATCCCAAGCAGGTTCCACGCTGTCAGCACACAGCCCAACGCGGAGCTCGAACTCACAAACCAAGAGATCACGACCTGAGCCGAAATCAAGAGTCAGACACTTAACCAACTGAGCCACCCAGGAATCCCCTGTAATGATTTTTTTTAGATATGACACCAAAAGTACAAGTATCAAAGGCAAAAATCAGTGGAACTACATCAAACTAAAAAGCTTCTGCACAGGAAAAGATATGCTCAACAACATGAATAGGCAACTTAATGAATGGGAGAAAATACTTGCAAGCTATCTATCTTATAAAAAATTAACATCCAAAATATATAAGGAACTCCTGTAACTCAATAGCAAAAACTGAAATAGTCTGATTGAAAAATGGGCCAAGGACCTGAATAGACATTTCCCCCAATAAAATATACAAAGACCCAACAGATACTTGAAAAAATGCTCTTCACTAATCATTAGGAAAATGCAAATCAAAACCACAGTGACATATCTCCGCCTGTTACAATGGCGGTTATAAAAAAGACAAGAGATAGCAAGTGCTGGTGAGGATGGGGAGGAAAGGGAATCCTTGAGCACTGTCGGTCAGAATAGAAATTGGTGCAGCCACTATGGACAACAGTACTAAGGTTCCTCAAATAATAAAACACAGAACTACCACATGATACAGCAATTCGATTTCTGGGTATATATCCAAGGGAGATGAAATCACCATCTTGAAGGGGTATTTATACCCCCATGTTGCAGCATTTTTTGTAAAAGCCAAGACAGTCTAAATATCTGTCAACACACGAGCAGATAAATATATATTATATATTATATATTATATATATATACACATATATATATACACACATATGCATACATACACACACAATGTAATATTACTATTTTTGCTGATGACAATACTGTGGGATGAAGATACTAAATAACTGCCCAAAGTCTCACAGTTATTAAATAGCCAAAGAGGGCATAATGCCATTAAAATGGGCTCCAAAGTTTGCAGTTTTGTTGTGTCCTGACTATAGAGAGAAAAGCTGAAGAGAGGGAAGATGCAATTAAATGTTAAGACTGGTAACCTTGGTGATAATTTTACTGGTTATTTTCTTCTTTATTCTTTTGTGTCTGTCTAAAATTTTTAGTTGATGACTACCTACTTTAAGAACAAGAATGATTTTGAGAAACTCAAGTGTTACCAGCATGTACTGTATCAACTCATGTTGCAGAGTTAAGGTTTGACCTGTTTATAATTCTGCATTTATGCAAAATTTATTGTGCATTATCTAAAGAAATGTTAGCCGTTCTATGGTTGCTCCTGGGAAAGAGGAATATATCTCCCACTTCATTGTTAAGTTATGCTCCTGATTTTCTCATCAGAATGCTTGACAGATAATAACTGCAGCTATTCATAGACACATGCATTTACTAAACTAATACCCAATGTCCTGAATGTAGGACATTCGTGGTGTAAGATGAATGACAAGTTAATGAGTTTTTCTCCTGTTTCACTGGCATCAGGTCCAGTAAACATTATCTTTTTTTTGCACAATTCAGAACACATAGTAGGCATATGATACCTGTATGCTAAATAAAAGAAATAGAGCCCTCTAAATTGCAACTGGAGATTTCTGCCATGCTGCATAATTTGATAATGGCAATAATATTTCGTTCCACAAATATATTTGAGTATAAGCTCTGTGCCGGGGTTAGAGAACCAGCAGTGAAAGCAATGCAAGGTCTCTGCCCTCACAAGGCTTATGAGCAATTCAAACCCTAGAGCGGGATTTAGTAAGCTATGGCAGGCAGGCCAAATCCAGCACCCACCCTGCCTGTCTTTGAACATCCCATTAGCTACAAATGATTTTTACATGGTTACATGACTGGGAAAAGTGTCAAAATAAAAAGAATATAAAACTTGAAAAATGTGAAATTCAACTTGTGCCCATAAATAAAGTTGTACTGGAGGACAGCCACACTCACATGTTTACACGTTGTCCAGGACTGTTTTCGGTCTACAAAGAGCAGTGAGGAGTTGGAACACAGGACATGTGGCCCACAAAGCCTCAAATATTGGGGATCGGGCCCTTTACATAAACGGTATGGCTGTGATCCCTGATTCTATTTTAATTGAAGACCTAGGAGGACTGAGTCTTTGTTTACCATACGAGTAAACATAGTGCTAACCCTGCTTCTCAGACTTTGCCAGGCAATGAATCCCCCGGGGATCTTGTTAAAATGCAGATTTGGATGCAGTCCTGGCTAGAGCACAGATTCTTTCCAATCAGATCCCAGGTAGGGATTTCCAGCTAGGTCTAGACACTGGGTTGTTTAAATCTCTTCAAGAATTTCAGTCACAGAGAAAAAGATATCGAAGCAGGAAAATAAAAGTAAGTTTGAAACCTAGCTTAATACAATTGGTTATTTTCTGTCACAGGTTTATTGTTGTGGCAAAGATCAATGATAGAGATGTCAAAGTTCATTTCTCAACTGTCTTTGGTCACCGTACTTTCTTAGCAGAGCTAAGGTGAATCCTCCAAAGAGGATAAAAGGGATTGCAGCTGTTTGCTACTATTAGCTATTTGTTAAGTGAGTATTGGGAGAAACTAATATTTGCGCCTGAATTCTGTTCAGATGACAGGAAAAAAGACAAACTCATAAAAAAACACTATTAATTTCTAAAATAGCTTCTCTGCATCTTTAATAAGAATGGAATTTTTTTTATTTTTTAAACATTTATTCATTTCTGAGAGACAAAGAGAGACAGAGCACGAGTGGGGGAGGGGGTGATAGAGAGGGGGACACAGAATCCAAAGCAGGCTCCAGGCTCCGAGCTGTCAGCACAGAGCCTGACGCAGGGCTCGAACTCACGAACCATGAGATCATGACCTGAGCTGAAGTCAGATGCTTAACCTACTGAACCACTCAGGTGCCCCAAGAATGGAATATTAATAAAGTATCTAGTTTTATGTTCTGTGGTTAAACATCATTAATAAAAAGATGAGTAAAAGCTCTCAGAAGATACTGGCCAAAATTTTGAATCTTGATGATTCCCTGTAAAACAGTGTGATTAAAAAACAAACACAAAAGCTCTATAGTCAACATCAAGCAATGGCAAGGACATGGAGCAACCAGCATTCCCGTGCACTGCTGGTGGGTGTGTAACTTGCTACAATCCCTTTGGAAAACAGTATCTACCAAAGCTTAACATGTGCATTCCTGACGACTCACTAAGTCGGCTCCTACCATATACTCAACAGAAATGCATGCATATTGTATAGCAAAGGATTCTATAAGCATATTTATTGCAGCATTACTCTTAAACAAAAAACTAAAGATGATCCAGGGCACCTGGGTGGCTCAGTCGGTTAAGCACCCGACTTCAGCTCGGGTCATGATCTCACAGTCCGTGAGTTCGAGCCCCGTGTCGGGCTCTGTGCTGACCGTTCAGAGCCTGGAGCCTGTTTCAGATTCTGTGTCTCCCTCTCTCTCTGACCCTCCCCTGTTCATGCTCTGTCTCTCTCTGTCTCAAAAATAAATAAACGTTAAAAAAAAATTAAAAAAAAAAAAACTAAAGACGATCCTAAACGTTCATCAACTGTGGAACAGAAACACAACTGTGCTATATTCACTACAATGCAATATACACAGCAGTGAGAATGAAGAAAACAAAACTACACTAACAAATATGAATGAATCTCACGAACATAACACTGGGCAAAACAATCCAGACACAAAAGAGAACAAATTCTATACAGCTGTTCAAAGTCACATGGAGATCATGTGGGCAGGGGGTTAGTGACTGGAAGTTGGCACACTGGGGGATTCTGGAGGTACTGAGAATGCTTCAGACTTGTCTGAGAAGAACTCTGCTACTTTGGGAAAATGTAATCAATCTAATAAATTTTAAAAAATTTATCTGTACACCATAAAGACCTCATGTAGACTGTTCCTGACACAGTAATTTGAAGTGCGTCTGTAAGGACCCCTCCACCTCAAACCCACCTTATAAACTGAGGAAGGCTTGGGTCAAAAGGGCCACTCATTCTTAAAGAGTAATTTTGGAAGGTGGAGTGGTATTCCTCTCACACCTTTCAGATTAGAAAGAACCTCAGTTATTCCTCTAGGCTGGGTCTGTATCACCCGTTGCTATCACCAGGAAATTAGCATGGCCTCTTTTTGGGTTTGGTTTACAGTGACGTTTAGGAAGAACAGGTCAGCACAAAACAGAGAACATCTCTGATGTACTTCTTTGTATGCACTAGTGTTTATTTGAAGAAATCTAAATCACGAACAATGTTTACTTCAAGCTTGACAGTACAGTCAATGAGACATCACTGAGAACAACCTCTAACCCCAGTAATACTTATGAGATTGCATCCTAATGTCACAATCATCAAGGAAGCTGGAGTTGGCTCTGTCCCATTTGCATCTGGAACTTCAGCATCTAGCAAAGTGCCAGACACATAGGAAATGGCTAAGAAAAAGGGTATTTTGTCACTAGAAAATTTATGTTTTGAAAAATAATGATTTAGGACAATGCTCACAACATAAAGTTATGTGAAACAAATCAAGGTATTAATAAGTGTTTACTTCTATAAATATTTACAGAAATAAATTATTTCTATTTTATGGCACCACTGTTATGAAAATTCACAAAAGCATATGCAAATACCAAAGGGGAAAAAACAGGGAAAATAATGTTAAAAGCATGGAAATTATTGGTGGTTTGTTTACGTGTTCTCATCTGTCCATATTTAGCAAAGTGTTAATAAGTAAAATGTATTACTTTTAAAAAAAAAGTTTAAGAAAGATGCAAGTGTAAAAGTTTGAAGGACTCAGGGCACCTGGGTGGTTCAGTCGGTTGAGCGTCCGACTTCGGCTCAGGTCGTCATCTCACGGCTCGTGGGTTCAAGACCTGTGTCGGGCTCCGTGCTGACACATCAGTGCCTGGGACCTGCTTCCGATTCTGTCTCTGTCTCTCTCTGCCCCTCCCCCAGTCATGCTCTGTCTCTGTCTCTTTCTCTCAAATATAAATAAACAATTAAAAAAAAAGTTTGGGGGCGCCTGGGTGGCTCAGTCAGTTAAGCGGCCGACTTCGGCTCAGGTCGTGATCTCGCGGTCTGTGAGTTTCAGCCCCGTGTCGGGCTCTGTGCTGACAGCTCGGAGCCTGGAGCCTGTTTCAGATTCTGTGTCTCCCTCTCTCTGACCCTCCCCCATTCATGCTCTGTCTCTGTCTCAAAAATAAATAAGCGTTAAAAATTTAAAAAAAAAAAGGTTGAAGGACTCATGGAAACACCATCCACAGGAAAAAATAATAGGTGAGACATTTTAGGGATCTGACATCCGCACTGACTCAAAAGTGACCTGTGGGCCACCATCCTGTGCCCCTCCTCTCACATGGATACAAGCTCTTTTTCTCCTCTATTTGGGCCAACAGCCTGAGGCTGGGTCTCCACACAGACATCCCTTTCCCTTCTCTTCCATTGGAGGAGAGCAAGCAGGTAACAGCTTCCATCTTCCTCCTCCCATGTTGGAAGCCATGGTCTAGCACTGTTAGACTCCCAGGGCACTGTGTTACCTGTTCACTTACAAGCCTACACACGTATTCTTTTTGCATCTTCACTTTAGATTTTGGAATCTCAGCTTGCCATGTGAGGGAAAGTGATCAAGCCTCAGAACGCCTCTAGTTTGGGGCCTTCACTGAGTCCATATAGTCTGCCTCCTTCTTGTATCCCAGAGCAAGAGAAGCCTCTGCTCAGATTTGTTCTGCCTCCACTTTCCTTCTCTTCTTAACCAACTTCTGAGCAGTACCTCCTTGGGCTCTATGTCTCACCCAGCTGTTAAGCAACTCAGCCAGTCTTTACCAAAAACTCTGATACGTGATTTGAAGATGCTAGAATTATTCCACATTAAATAAATCTCCCCTCCCCTCAATATCACAGATTAAAGGATGACTAAGAGATGCTTCATGCCCTCAGAATGGGTATGTCTTATTATGGAAAACCATTGACTGGGGTGGGTCTATGGCAGACTTTGGAGATGCCCCCCCCCCCAAAAAAAAGTGTGAAAAGGAGAGATGAAAAGCCACCAAAGAGAACATTTGTAGTTTTACAGTCAGAGAGGCCCAGCAGCCAGACAACTCAAAGATTGCTAGACCTGAGAAGCAGCCCCTGAGATCAATGACACACTTGCTTCACTCAAAATGGTTTAATGGATTTCCTCACAAACACGTAACCGGCAATCACAAACGTATCTATATACTTTCTAGGTCTTTGCATCTTCCACTACAGCTGTATTTCAAGACTTTTGGATTTTTACAGACAGGTTCAATTCTAAAAAAGAAAACTGCTTGTTTCTGGGCTATTATATGGTTGCCAACCTATCATTTTTGGAGTAATTTTATTTTTAAAAAGGGAAAGAAAAAAACCCCAAATACCATGTACCGCAACCATCATTTTATCTAAGACATAACCTCAGAGGAAAGGGCATTCATTTAAATTGTCGAAGTGTACGCTGTAGAGGTACTGGGGAGTGACTGGCCCTTCGTATTCTGCCCCTTCCATCAATGAATTGCTATGCACATGGGTTCTACCTCAATACTGAGACCTGGGTATACTGGTTTCGTCTCTATGGGCACATCTTAATATCCAGTGGGAAATTATATTGAGCACTCATGTCTGTTTCTAGTCAGGGTCTTAGTCAGGGCTCCCCAAAAGCAAGACTAAGCTTGGGTATGAATATAAATTGTTTATTCAGGAGGTGAACCCAGAAAGCGCTGGTAGGTGAGTGGGAGATAAAGCAAGGAACGGAAAGAAGCAACCACAGTGTGCACTGTGGGCAACTGGGCTCAGGAAGAAACTGCTGGGGGCTTCTAAGAGGCAATGCCTTAGATATGTATCCATCAACTCTTTATCCTTCATTGGGAGATGGCTCCCAGAGGCATTAAGTCCCTAGCAGTATTGGTCTGCTCTTATCACTGGTCAAGCTTGCTCCTGTAACCAGAGAAAGTCCTCAAGCAGAAAGATCCAGGCACCAAAAGCATCTTCCACATCAGTTTATTAAGGGTTCTCGAGCATACTGGTTAATTACCTTCACATTAAGACCATTTCTTTATCTAATGCTAAAATTAAATAAAGCAATAGAGAAGAGAATGTTTAGGTTTCAAAATAAGAGCATTTCCTGTATTCCCTGGAGTTTCCAAAAGGCATTCTGGACACTTTGTGATCTCTTTTTTAGTAAGGGAATAATGTATCCAGGAGGAAACAAGAGTGAGAACTCTTCTAGGATTCTAGAGCACAGAAGATGATAGGACTGACTTATGTCCTCTTTTGCCTTTTAAGGCAGTTAGATAAAGGGGAAAAATTTTTTCCCATTAAAAAATGGGATGGATTGGGGCGCCTGGGTGGCACAGTCGGTTAAGCGTCCAACTTCAGCCAGGTCACGATCTCGCGGTCCGTGAGTTCGAGCCCTGCGTCAGGCTCTGGGCTGATGGCTCGGAGCCTGGAGCCTGTTTCCGATTCTGTGTCTCCCTCTCTCTCTGCCCCTCCCCCGTTCATGCTCTGTCTCTCTCTGTCCCAAAAATAAATAAACTTTGAAAAAAAATTTTTTTAAAAAAAATGGGATGGATTTAGGTACTGTCAGAAAGTGTTTGTAAAAAAAAAAAAGGTGAAATTTATTTCACTTTCCTAATAAGCTAAAATTAGTCACCACTGATTAAATCACAAAGGCTACTGGAATTCCTTTTTCAGAAGCTTGCTAAGATAGGATGCGTAAGTTTTTGGTATTTTTATTTTGTTTTAACTTTGGATTCTGATTTGCTTATAACATGGCCTTACCCATGTTTTTTCATACAGCCACGTATAACTATAAAATCATGTTGAAACATAAAGAACAGGAGGGTCAAGATGTAGTTCTACTCTCACCCAAAGATATTTGCTGAACCTCCAGGATGTCTATCACAGAGCACAGGCTCAAGATTCAAAGATCCTGAAGATGTTTCCCTGTCCTCAAGGTGTTCACGGTGACATAGTCATAAAATCTGCATACAAGACAGCAAAGGAGTAACAAGAGTACCCATTGTTGCCAAGCCAAATCAAAGGCCTGGGAAAGCAGAAATCTAACTCAGGCATAGGAAGAGGCTTACAAGCCTCAGTGTCCGAGGAAAGAGCTTGGGTAGTTAGATAACAACAAGCATGGATGAGCGCGTGTGAGTGAGCCTACCACTTGGCCAGAAATTAGGCCCTCGTCTTCACCAGTCTTCACCATTTGGTCCTGAAGTTAGTCCTACTGGGGACTCAGTAGCAGGCGTGCATGAGTTGAGTCCTGGGTACCCAGTATCTTGCCCTCACTCTTGCAATGTTTGTTCATCTTCCAGGATTACGTTTTTACCTTAGTAACATGGTGCTATAGAGCAACCTACATCCCAGCCCACTTGACCAGAACCTGAATTAATTTCCAGAAATCTAAGTACATCCTTCTTCCTTAGACAGATCATCTTGCCACACATCTCCCTCCACCTCCCCCCACAACCTCTGTCAAAGTTTCTGGATCCTATCCTGATTAATCATTTTATCCCACACTTTGATAAGTATCACACACAACCTGCATCCCTTACTCCTGTGCCCCATCTAATACACTGCACCGAGTGGGATATCAGCAGTGGCAAGAATAAGAATGACAGCAACTGACGTTGACTTACACTCCTCATGTTCCAGGTGGTGGATTTTACATTATGCCATTTAATCCTTACCCTATGAGGGCAGTACTCTTATTAACCCCATTTTACATCAGAGGAAATAAAACTTAAAGGACTTAAAATGACAGCTTGTAAGGGGAATTACCAAGTTTGGGATCCAGTTCTGCTGAAGCCACCCTGTCATGCTCTGGGCGTGGGTATGGATGATGTTAATTCCCTCGGGGATAACCCCTTAGGAACTGCCAGTTCCCCAGGCCCAAGCCCAAAAGATCCTTGCTTTCTCTTTCCCTCCTCAAGTCCGCGTACTACTAAAGCCCCAAAAGCCTCATAGCAGAACTCCACTGATGGAGGACATCGGACTTAATTGCTAGGTTATTTCTTCCCAACTAGATAGGAAGTCCGCTTAGAATATTAAAACACGGGGGCCTACTACTACGTGAGAAATTAATGCAGTTGACTACAGGAAGGGTAAAGGAGGTGGCGGCGGCTAAAGTGTCTCCATAAAGAGAGAAGTCTCCACAAGAAAGAAAAAACGCTTTCTCATGAATTTGACTACAGGACTGACACTTACTTGAAGTGGTAATAACCAGAGGTGCTGAGTTCTCTATTTTCTGAGAGTTCTTCTACTATTAGTGATTTTAGCCAAACGGCCAATATTGACCCCGGGCATGTTTTGAATTTAGGTCACAATGTATGTATAAGAAGCATAAATCACTGGCAAGAACAAGTGCAAAGCTCACAGTTCATTCTGGGATCATTTCTGCCACTTTGTTCCTCGTCACCTTCTAGTGGAAGCACCAGAGAGTACGCGGAATCTATAAAGTTGGCAGCTGCTGACGGACAAATGCCACGTTATCATTGTGAACTCGTAGCTGTCGATGCACAGCACTATGAATCTAAGATGGGCCTCTGTGGACCAGCTGGCTGCATGGCCTTGAAACCTGCTGGTAGGGCCTTGGTGGGATTTGCTGCTTCCAAGATTCTCTCAGTGGTATACCATCTCCTCCATCCCAAATGCCCCCATCTTAGTTTCCCATCCCTGGTTTTACCGACAAATAAGATTTGGCACCACTGTCCCTTCAAAATAATGATGTACAGAGATGCCATTTTAAGTTGGGGAGTGAAATTGGGCACCTGGGTGGCTCTCTCGGTTAAGCGTCTGACTTCGGCTCAGGTCATGATCTTGTGGTTCATGAGTTCGAGCCCCGCGTCCGGCTCTGTGCTGATGGCCCAGAGCCTGCTTCAGATTCTGTGTCTCCCTCACTCTCTGCCCCTCCTCCACTCACACTCTCTCTCTCTGTCTGAAGAATAAAGAAACATTAAAAAAATTTTTAAGTTGGAGTGAAAAACATGGGTTCTTCCCAGGATCATGATCTGAATCACCACACCCGAATTTTTTCTAGGCTTTCCTGCCACTGATCTTTTGTCTTATTCTGAAATCATAACCTTTTTTCTTGTATTTAAAAAATAGGTAGCATACATTGACTAAATGTCAAAATCTAGATATTGATACTTCAAACTCTAAATACAACCAACTATCAAAGATAATTTATAAAATTACTATTGATTATTCAGTTTGGGTGACGAAATTCTAGTGTATGGAATAATCTGTATGATTATATTCTCCCAATACTTCCCTATTCCCTGGCTTCCAATCCTCTGCAGGTGCCTCTAAAAAGATGAGAGCAGCTCATCCTTCCCAGGACAACAAGGGGAAACAGCAACATACAAAGTAAACCGCTATTAGATTCAGGGTATGTGTGTGTGGGGGGGGGGGGGAGCGGGGTGCTGAGAAGAGTAATAGAGAATGAAACAAGCATCTGTAAGTGAGAGCAAGATGACTCTGCTTTGTAATGCATATGTATCCTCTGTCCACCTGCGCCCCCCACCTCCTGCTGGAACACACACTCCCAAAACACCTGTCTGAGCAGACTTCGGGGCAAAATTCTACTTCCCTACAGGGAAATACAGAGAACAAAGCAATTTCCTCTGTTCTTACCCAGCTGTACTGCCAACACTTAGATTATAGAGCAAACCTGAACCTTGTTACTACAGATGCTTCAACTTATAATTTAATGATACTAACAAGATCTCTCGTTACTATGCTTTCATTTTCATTACTAACTGTCCTTAGCACCAAGCAAGTTAAAAGCATTAAAAGCAGTCCTATCACCCTTCCACTCTTGAAGCTGTTAATACCAACAGTGAATACAATATATAACATTTCAACTTTTCAAATCCTTTAAAAATATGACTTCCCTATCATTTCCCCTTCACACACTGTTGACACATGACACGTGTAAACACAGAGATATATATTCATCCATTCCCATCCCCATGAACACACACAATCAAACACGCATACACACACTCGCAAATACATGTATACTCACACCTACCCTCCCCCGCTCCTCCCTCCTCAAATACAGTGTACTTGAGGCAAGGTAGCAAGAGTCAGAGAAGCAGCAACTTATCTGACAGAATCTGATCATTTTATGATTTGGGTTCCCAGGAGTATCAGAAAGAAAATGGGATTTAATAAGTAAAGGCGTGTTTAGAACTAAGGAAATATTACTGTAAAAAGAAGAAAGACAATTGCATATGTTTTAGTTGGGGCTCCCCCAAAGCAGAATCTGAGCTAAGGGTTTGCAGGGAGGCAGGTAGTATATGTGGGAGGAAAACAGAAATGAGTGGGGAAGGGAAGGTATCCAAAAAAGAGTACATGAATGAGCAGCTTTACACTCTAACAAACTGGAACTCGAGCCCTCGGGAAAAATCTGGGAGTCAATATAGGATGGGCAGCTCAGAATTATTACCACTAACCCAAGAGTGAAGGAGATAGGATTTTAATATGCCAGCTTCCCTCAGTCACGGATTGAGGGCTAGAAGTGGGGAGTGAATAATTCCATGACACTTTTTATGACCTGCTACAGGTGAGCAGTAAGACCCTGGAGGCCCGAGGGAACCCTCAGACCAATAAACGTGTCTGCTGGCAAGTTGCAGGAAATGGTGAGGGACACAAATGACATGTGCTACAGAGAAAGTTTGCTTCTGTGTATATTTTAGTATGTTCTAGTGTGCGTGCTTTAACATGTAGCTATGTGACGAAAACCGCTTCTATAATTATGGCACAAGACACACTGTACCACAGAAAAAAGAGTTGGCCAACACTGAAGTGAAAATGACTCTCCAAATGGCAAGGAGAAAACCTACTGAAAAGAAAACCAGAGTGTGACTAAACTGGATGCCACGTGTACCAGGTGTCGGCTTAAAAATGCCACAGTGATGAAATGCTTCTGCAGTAGACGGAAATAGCATTACTTCATTGCAACCATGAAAATTACGAAGGAAAACACATGCCAGAGTCACCTAGAAGTTAGTTATCTGAATCTAAAATATCTTACAGGTTTCAAAGTTAATCTCCATAAAAAGCAGAGTAAAATACTATCAGAGCAATTGGTGATACCCAGCAGTTTTATGGAGAGAGAGAAACTTCCAGAGAAGAGTATAAAAAGTTTGTGCTAGATAATACTCAGATGGAGAAAACAGTTCGCTGGCTGCTGTAGAAACAGGCATGTGGGCTCAATCAAAGAGATTATCCAGTTAGACTAGGAAGAACAAAAGGCTGTGGCAGAATGCAAAGACGGCCCCAAATCTTCCCCTCCAATCGCTATGCTCTTGCATGGCCCCAAATCTTCCCCTCCAATCACTATGCTCTTGCAGTCAATGCGTCTTTGTAACTTCACCCATCTAGGGCTGGAATCTAATTCTCCATCACTAGAACCTGGGCTGGTTCTTGGAGTCTTGGCCAGAAGTTTGCAGCATGAAGAGCAATACCGAACCCAGGTCCCTTCCCACTTGTCCCCCATCTCCAAAGTGGCAGCAAACTGCCAGTCATGGCAGACTTATGACCAAGGCCCAAGAGAGGCTGAGCCTGACTCAGACCAGATCAACCGCTTGGCAGACGGTGGTTGTTCTAATTCACTAAGATTTGGGATGAGTTTGTCATGTAGCAAAAGGTTATCATCTGGAGACCTGGCCAGACCTTCCAGATCAACATGCAATGCATGCTTTACAAATATCGGCTGATTGCTTACCATGGCCTGTCACTGGTCTGAGTTTAGGGAATACATACATGATCTTAAAAAGGGTCAAAGCATCTACTTTCATGGAGCTTACATTCAGATGTGAAGAAATATGTAAGCAAATAACAGATAACATGTCAGATAGTAGCAGTGCTAAAGGAAAGTGAAGTGGGTGAGGGAGTTAGCAAGTGACAGAGGTCAGGGACACGGTTTTAGATAAGAATTGGGGATACCTCCCCCTGTACCTGGCATTTGCTCTGGCCTCTAGGTACCTTTCTACTCCACCTCCTACCTTTCTCCCTGTAGCTCACTTCACTTCAGTCACAATGTCTTCCTATTGTAACCAGCCGGGTTCGCTGTTGCCTCAGGGCCTTTGCACCCACTATTGCCTCTACTTCATTCACGGAGGTATCTTTAGAAAGAACCTTCTGAATGGAAGCAACAGTGACTGGAGCTGCTATTACCCCAAGTGGGAAAACTAGGAGGAGTCATACTAAAAATGGTGTCCATTGTTCTTTCCTCCAGACTCTAAGCTAAAATGATGTGACAAGCATGGGAGATGATTCTACAGACAGGCTCAGTGCTGAAGGGAAGATGGAGTGGCATCCACCTGGCCCCACAGGGAATAAAGATGCCACGAAATGACTGTATTTCCTAATGTGAATACATAGATGCTTTCAGTATTTAGATCGCTTTTTAAAATAAGATAATCTTGAACCAGGAACGGATTCTCTTGATCAAAGAATCTGATTCGCAATACAGACTATACATTTAGGCTCTATTTAAACAAAAGAATTCTCCCTTCTCAAGGAAAGACAAGGCTAGACAGTGGCCATATTTCATCAGGGTATGCATTCCCATTAGTCAAAGAAACGCCATGAAGAGAGATCATTGTTGACTTAAGCCTAGGAGGAAAAACCTCCGCTCTCCCGTTTGCTAGACGCTACTTCACATTTTCATAAATGTATCGCACTAGCTTATGGAAATCAGAATATTACATGGCATTCATCATGTAATGGGCTCAAAATTTTCTTTTACTGAACTATGAGTCTCAACAAAAACAAAACTTTGAAAATATTAAATCCCCATGAGGTATTTTATAGTTTGACCTCTCACTGTCATGTACAAACTTACTCCTAGAGCATCACATTTTTTGGTCCCTTTAAAATATTTTGGTCCTTACATTTTGATTGGCTCCTTTGCAATATGATGAAAAATTATTGGGCCACGACAGCACCAAGTAGGGTCGTTTTATGAATAGTATATCCATTTTCACGTTCAAAACACTGATGGCTCCTTCATGGCCCATAATATCCAGAGGCCACCACAGCTGAGTGGTTGGAAGAAGGCTTATCAAGTTCACATAATATAATCATTCAACAGCCAGGCTTTTCTCAAACTGTTCAGTTAGATGCTTTCTTCTAGGACAGAGGTGTCATTGTGCTGTCTCCCTTCACCAACGTGTGAGGGACACCACAAATCAGTCAGAGCCCTAATAATTAATCTTTCTTGGTTCAACTCTGTAGGCAGCCATGACCAATTGACCAATGTGGGCACCAAGATGAAATCATCAGATCTGACTGTTTCTGGTAGTGTGATCCAGTGTCTAGATATATTCCCCACCAGGCAACTTAGACTCACTTCTATGCCAAATGTGCTCAGTTCATAAAGTCAAAGTAATAGGTATGTATGATCATCAAATGGTTCATCCAGTTAAGATAAAGTGAACTGAGAACTGCAAAGGTCTTGGGCAATGTACTCAGCTTCAGAGGTATCTCATCAACTACAAAAGGTCCAGCCCCAGGACTTAAGGAAAAAACTTCCCCCTTGACAAAGAGCATGGCTGGCTCTAGCACAAGCCTAAGCACACAGTCAACATATTTTTAAGTGAATGAGTCAACGATGTGAACAGTTCCTCCTGAAATTTCAGGGGCAGAGCATGCTGCCTTTCTATAAGACAAGTGAGTGAGACTTAACCTCATCCTATGCTGGGGTGTATAATGTAGCTACAAATGCCAAAATCATCATAATTTTACTTGTGACCCTCCATATAGAAAGGAAAACCCGACTTGGTCCCCCACCCCTCGAATGGGATGCACTTATATCTTCAACACGAATTCGCACCATCTCCTAATCCTTAGCACTCTTGCTCTCGAGACTTCAAGCAGTCAGTCACGACGCTTTGTGAAAGAGCTGTGCTCACCCAGCATACCTCAGAAATCTACTCTGCTTTAGTTCCCATTGCTACCTATTAGCCAATGTGGTCGAGAAGCAGGAAAATATGCAGAGAAAATTATACCCTTCTGGACACCTTTCCCCCCCATTTGTCTAAAAGTTTTTATTTGCAGCACTGCGTTATCAAACAAAAAAAATGTTTATTATCTCTGTCTACCCTTCTATAGTCTCCATTTTTCTCCCATGGACATGGTCCAAACCAGTAATTCCTAACCTTTTCAGGCAATCTGAACAGTCCAGCCAACCAATTGATGGTGTGTAACCTTTTGTTTTTCATTTCGGGGAATGACACTTTCCAGTGCAGACCGAACTTGCAATTATTATATCAGCCTATATATTCCTGATTCCCTTGCAGATTTCATCTCCCATTTGTGACATCGGTTATGCTCCTAAAAATTCCCGCAAGAATTTTCTTGTGTGGCCCTGAAAAAAGGCCCCCAAGCTTTAGCAGAACACAGAAATACGAGGTGAATCGGGATTCTCTGACACCTAAAGAATTACAGGCTTTTGCTTCTCCACTGTGCCTGCAACTGCACCTATCACCGATCCAATGTAGTCTGATACGTGGCAGATTATAAGTGAATATATGTAGTTCAGATACCGTTCCGCGGGGGGGCAATTATTACTTGGTTTACTCATTCAAGGCATGAGAACTTAACTTGAACTGTCACTGGTGCCAGAACAAGGCATGGAGCTACTCTTACTTTAGCTTCTATTGAGATTACAGAGGAATGATTTTAAGAAGGGTCTGATGCCACTCTTCTAACCTCTAACCTCAGTTGGGGCAGGGATCCGCCGGGGTAGCCAGAGACTTCTTACATCTTGCCGCAGCTCAGAGGGTACAATCAAGACAGCCGCTGTCTGACGAGGGTCAGTCAGGTAATGAAGCCAGAAGTGATAATCAATCATGAGTGGTCAGAATAATCATGATGCAGAGCCAACTAGAATCGAGGAAGCCAGCGTGTATTAAGAAGAGTTGTAATGACAGCAGAGGAGACACAAAGATCTAGATTTATTCCACACACACAGTCTGGGATTGAAAGTCATTTTTCTGAATTTGCAGGCTCACTTTTCAATGGATAAACTAGATGTGTTGAAAAGCACAGGACGAGGTCAACGATAATGGACCATGCAATTAACAGTGTCTGATTTATAAAACAACTGATGTAATCAAACAGATACACACGAATAATAAATAAGACACACGATAAATCTGGCATCGACTCTAACTGCTCCTCAAAAAGGAAAGGTGAAAACCTCAGCCATTGCTATCTTGGTTCTCTTCTTGTCTTACTGCTTGGGTCTATGATTCATTACTGTACTCATATGTCCTCTGCTTATCTACACAGCATTTGGAATGGCCTCATTGTTGTAACAGGGATAATTAAACAACTCTATAAAACTCTCAGTCCGTCATCAGGGGTCTCACATTGTCTAGCTCTTGCCATTCCCTATTAGCTCCAACTCAGTTCTGCGCTGTAAGCAGGTACTGTCTTTCGATGGCGTACCTGCAAATAGCCTAACGGTAATCTCAGCATGGTTCCTCTCTCTGAGCAGTAGTGTATGAGATGGAGCTCCCACTCTGGCTGCCTTGAGTGTCTGAAAAAGACAGAACACGCGCTAGCATGCGGACTATTCCAAAGACCCCACAGCACATATCATTGCCCTTAATTTTCCTGTCACGAAATCAAACATTTGCTCTGGCTGCACTGAAACCTGCTGGCTACTTATTTTCTACCAGATCACGTGCAGGCCAGAGCAGTATGAATTTTATTTTGCAGGGTAAAAAAAAATAAAGGCAGAAAATCCTGTCCTCGCATTCTTTCTCATCTCCGAGAATGCAGAATTCTGGAGCCCTTGGTTCATCTTGTCAACCATTCGATTCACAGCGTACTGAGCACCCGCCATGGGATTTCTCTGCGTATCACTGTATGGGTGCTTGGAAGGGAGAATGACCGAGAAATCGGGAGGGTTCTCCTGCGTCATTTCTCATCTCAGTAGACAGGCCCAGCAAACCCAAAGAGCTTGTCCCAGAAGAGCACAGAAGCACTCTGGGTTATTCATTCATTCTCTCTCAGCTGCTAACCTCTCTGCTCTTCCCTGACTGGTCTGCGATGTGGGGGCTGGGACTCTGCAATGCACATTTCTGCTTTGCTGGCTGGAACCTGATTAGCTCCAGAGGGGGACTGCAGGGCTGGAAGGAGGAGGAGGGACTTGCTCCTTCCCGTCTGCTTCCTGTGAGGATTTCTCCAGCACTCCTCCACTGCAGTGGCAATGCCCTCCAGTGAAAACAGCTCAGTGCAGTTTGCAGGTCTTTCAACCTTTGTACGAGACCAGCTTCAGCACTCTCCCCTCAGAAACACCGGAGGCAGCCATCCTCACAGAGCCGGCTTGAACTCCAGCGACACGTTCCTCTCCGCTGCTAAGTGTTAAGATTAAGTTTTAAGAATTCCAGTCTCTTTTAGTTTCCCTAGCCCCCCCAGGTGGATGTTGTTTCCTGTTGTTTCTCCCTCTCTGATTCCTCAGTGTTTTCTTCTTCCCTGTTTAGCGTCTTCTGAACAACCTTATACCTTGGTAACAATTCTTTATATCTAGGTACACATTTTTCCTGTTAAAACCACTTAAGAGGTTTCTGCCTCCTCACTGGACCGCAACTGATACACGATCCCAAGAGTAACCAGCTTTCACGATGCAACAGGTTTTCGGAAACCCTGGCAACCATCAGACTGCTGCAAAAGCCCACTGAGCACTCACATGGGTGAATTTCCCTTTTTCTCACAAAACAACATCCTCAGCTATCTTTGAACAAGGAGGCAAAGTCATGAGCTTTAAAATATGTACAGTAACTTGTAACATCTGGGCATGTACAAAAACTCAAGAGTATGTATATGAATCTGGGACTTTGTGCCAGCCAGTCCCTACCCGATATTCCTGGGCCCCAGAGGAGACCTAGAGGCTTACAACCTGCTTTTCCATGAGAACACTCCTGATGGCGGTACCAGGAGACTCCTGGAGCTGCAGCCCTCCCCTGGCTCCCAATGACTACCCACTCCCTAATTCCTGGGCTTCAACTCCAGTACTGAGTTTTTGCTCCACCCTGGCCTGGGGCACCAAATCCCTTGCCAGATTCCTTTCCTGAAGAGCTGGAGTCTGGTCTTTCCACTTGCTCAGGCTCCACCTCAATCTCAATCAATTCCCCTGGAAAAAAAATTACAACCCAGAGATTCTCACTGCCAAGACCCCATCCACTGCCTGAATCCTCTGGAGACAAGGGCAGTCCAACTCTTAACATAAGTTTATGAAAGCCTAACACACTGATTCTACAGTTGGGTCAATCCTACTAGCGCCCTCAGGTCTCTGCTTATGCCCCTGTCCTTTCTTGCCCAAAACAAGAGGCCCCGCAAGCCTGCCAATGAGAAACACAAAGTTTATGCCAATATACCCCGTTGCTCAATTCCCCTTTAAACCAAAGACTCGCATTTGGAGTTACTGGGATCTTCACGTGTGGCCATGGAAGAATCATGCATTTATGAGCCATGTTGTTTAAGACAGTCTTGGGGAATATGCCATGACTCCCTGGCAAGTTTTTAACAGAGTGGACTAGGGCTAAGAGGACTGTAGGCACTGGCCAACAATGAACAAGGACACACTGTGCCCAGAACAGACCCATTCCCAAGCACAACGTTGGTGGTACATGAGAAGCAATACTCACCTTATCCAAAAGAAGTACCCTCCTCCTCACCCCACCCTTCTCAGCTCCAACAGACAGCCAATGGTACAATCATCTCTGCTTCCTTCCTAGGTCCCCAAAAGACCTTGAGGAAAGGGCTCGGAATGAACTCCAAGATCTGCCTCAAATTTCCCTTTTGTTTCCTTACAATCCGATCTACAATGCCATCTGTTTTGTGATTTTTTTTTTCTTTTGGAACATAGCATGCCCATGTGCTTACTTGTCTATAGCTGCTTTCTCACTAAAAGGGCAGAGCTGAGTAGTCCCAACAGACACTGTGTAGCCCACAGACCCTAAAGTTACCACCATCTTCCCTTTATAGAAAAAGCCTGCCATCTAATATTTATAGCACTTTGGGGTATATATTAACATGTGAGGTGATGGACGTGCTAACTACCTTGATTGTGGTAATCGTTTCACAATACATACGTGTATCAAGTCATCACACGGGATACCATAAATATGTACAATTGGGTCAATTATACATCAGTAAAGCTGGGGGCAGGGGGAAGGAATTACTTAGTTTACTTCACTAAAGCTCTGTTGCTGTTTTACGATCATGGTGAAGGACTTATAAAGCCAAAGGTCTAGCAATAGCTGACCCCATCCAAAAGCCCTGAAAATTACTTGACATTATTGCCTAGCAATCACAGACCATGCTGCCTATACACTGTTAGAGTACTGATAAGTACCCTCACGTTATTTGATACACTCTTCCTATCATAATACATCAATTATTCTCTTTTTACAGATGGGAAAATAGAGTCGGAGAGGTTAACTAATTGAACAAGTTCACGCAGTTAAGAGGCGGTGAAAGCAAGATCCACATCTTTAGGTCAACCATTATACAGGTCTTCTCAAATCTTAATGTACACAGGATTTTTCTTGTGGACCTAATGAACATGCAGATTCTGATTCAGGAGGACTACTATGGAGCACAAGACTCTGCTTCTTTTAATAAGTTCCCAGGGGACGCTGTTGGTTTGCAGACCATACTGAGTAGCAAAGCATTCTATCCTAACGCACCATGATGAGCTGCTTTCACTGAAGACATTGCATCTTTCTCGTGAGATGTGCACTCAGAGGGAATTGTCTCCCTTTACCCTCACGACCACCCTAGGAGATAAGTATCATTTAACTTCACTCTACAACAGAGGAAACTGAGGCACAGAGCAGTTAAGTAACTTACCCGATGTCATACAAATAGTAAGTAGAAGATGTGACACTCAAATTTCTATCTATATGATACAGTGACTGCTTATATAACAATGATGACTGCTGATGCCATCTGTGAGTGGGCGTAAGCCCCTATTTCTGAGGCACTCAGGACTCACTCTGAGACACCCGGACTCACCGAAGATGGCTCCTCCCCAAAGCCTGATGGCGGCATGAATCGTATCAGCAACCTTGGCCCACTTTCCCATGGGGCCAGAATCAGCTCTGCAGTCGCTGACATAGTATCGCACTTACCGCCCGGGCTCTGCCTCACCCAAGCCCTACCGCTTGTTGAAACAATCTCCCCAACAAGCTTTCATCATGTTGCCTTCTGCCCAACACTCCCATGCTCCACTGATAGCAGAATCCCACCCTGAACCATAGCCTTCTCGTGTGCTGTCCTGGCACCTCACTAATTATTTGTTCCAGAGACCAGCAAGTCGCCTGGAACCACAGTGCCCTCTTACACCAAACATCTTCCACTGCCAGCTGTGGGAAGTGCAGCTACATATAGGATTAGAACACCTGTATCCACCATGGAAGTGGACGTGGTCTAAGATGAACACGCTTTTTGGAAGCTGCGTACTAGAAAGGGTGGCTGTCTTGTGGGGTCATCCTCATTAGGCAAGCTAGTTTCCCTCACCCCCACTGTTTCCTCTCCCCACCAGCCCAACCTTGAGGACCCCAGCCTGTCTGAACTAGGACATGCAAACCTCAAAAATTTCCGGGTTTTAACTCATGGCTGCCAGCCATGAAATCTGTGTCAGTGCAAGAAGAGAATATTCAGATCAAAGTCAGACGGTCTAGAAAACACCACTTGATGTTCTCCCTGAATGATCTTTAAATAGCCACACACATTAATTAATTTTCTGCCATACTTCACTGGGGTTGCAATCTTCTTCAGCAAATTGAGACAGAGACTCCATAATGAGCACAAAACTATACCAAACGTCATTTGAGCAAAATTTGAAAAATCAAAAGTGAGAATGTTTCTGAAGTAATGGCCATGTTGAAAAGAGTAAATGGCATCAAGGGCATCTTCGTTTTCCTGTCAAGTTCTGTAATAAGACTGACAGAAAAACAACATGCCAAATTAATCCAGCTTTAAAGGCTGTTGCCTTTTCGTCCATCAATTTTCTACTCCTATCATTTAGGAATATCAATAAACTCCCAAAGAGAAGCTTTGGCAGTTGTTAACATTGTCATTTGTGTTTCTCTTCCCCTACAATGATTCTTACTGAAGATTTAAGTCACCTGCTGTATCTCTCAGTAGTAATGTGCACTGTGAAGAATCGTGTATAAGCCCTTGTCCCAAATCCTAGCTCTGAATGGCTTTATCACCTCCAAGCAGTTCCGAAGCCCCTGAGGAAGGCAACAAAAACTTCTGTCATACCGGATTGCCTTTTTTTATCCCAGATTATCACAGCTGAATATGTTTATTGGAAATGCTTTCCTTTTCTTGCCTTACCCACCTCTCCCCAGCCTCTTGCTAATCGCCCTGGTGTGTGGTCAGGAAATCGGTTTGGGTTTGCTTCGTGGAACTCAGGAGTTATCTGCGTGACCTTGGAAAGTAACAAATGATTTGTGCCTCAGTTTTCTCACTTGTCAACTGTATTGCTTTCAGAGGGAAAAATTAGAGAATGAACTCAACTCACATACAGCAAAGGGGACAATATGCTTATAAACCTACCATTCATACAATTCCATTTGTTATTTATTGTAACAATTTATTGAGATAGTTCACATACCATATAATTCATGCACTTAGAGGGAACAATTCAATGTTTTGGTTTTTTTTTTTTTTTGTATATTTACAGGGTTTTGAAACAGTCACCATGAATTCATTTTAGAACACTTCATCACCCAAAACCCGACTCTGTAACAGTCAATATTCATTACCCTTCCTGCCTCGCTTTCAAGTCCACCTCACCTTCCACATCGGTCCTCAGCCCTAAGAAACCACTCATCTAGTTTCTCTATTTGCCTACTTTGGACAAAGCATGTATATGGAATAAAAAGAAAGGTGGTCTTTTGGGACTGGCTTCTCTCACTTCACATAATGTTTTCAAGGATCATCTACACTAGCATCTACCAATATGACATTTCTTTTTATTGGTGACTAATATTCCATTGTATGTGTACAACGCGATTTGTTTACCCATTCATCCATTGGTGGACATTTGGTTTATTTTTTACTTTGTGACTTTTATAAATAATGCTGCTATTTACATCCATGTACATGTTTTTGTGTGAACATGTGTGTACTTCTCTTGTGTAGATATCCAAGAGAGCAATTGTTGGGTCATACAGTAACTTCATTTACTTATTTTTATGCTAACTTTACATTTGACATTTTGAAAAACTACTGAAAAGTTTTCCAAAGTAACTGCACTATTTTATATTTCTATTGACAGTGTCTGAGGGTTCAAATCTCTTCCTCACATCCTCACCACCTTATTTCTGTGTTCTTTATTACAGCCGTTCTAGTTGGTATAAAGTGGTATCTCACTGTGATTTTGATTACCATTACCCTTATGACTAATCATTTTGAGCATGTTTTCATGTGCACTTTTCCTGTAGGTTAGCTTCAAATTTCTTAGAATGCCATTTTATTTTATCTGTATTACTTTTTTTTTTCATTTTTTTTTTCTTTATTTGAGAGAGAAAGCATGAGTAGGGGAGAGGGGCAGAGGAAGACAGAATTCCAAGCAGGCTCCTCACTCAGTGCAGAGCTCAATGTGGGGCTCGATCCTACGATCCTGGGATCATAACCTGAGTCGAAATCAAGTCAAACGCTCAACTGACTGAGCCATCCAGGCGCTCCTACCTGTATTGCTTTGGACTATATGTATTTGTATGGTTTTTTTAGTGGCTTCTCCAGGTATTGCATTATATACCCATAACTTTTCACAGTCTATGCTATCATCATTTTACAGTGTGGCCAAGTATAAAAACCCTTTTGAGGGGTGCCTGGCGGGCCCAGTCGGTGGAGTATGCAACTCTTGATCTCAGGGTTGTGACTTTGAGCTCGGCATTGGGTGTAGAAATACTTTCTCTTTTTATGTCACTTTATTCTCCCCAAATGTAATATACTTGTTTTAACTATTTCCTCTAATACATTTAAAATGGCGGGGGGTGGGGGGAGGCGCCTGGAGGCGCCTGAGTGGCTCAGTCAGGTAAGCATCCTACTCTTGGTTTCAGCTCAGGTCATGATCTCATGTTTCATGAGTTTGGGCCCTGCAGTGTGGAGCCTGCTTGGGATTCCGTCTCTCCTCTTTCTGCCCCCCTGCTCACTTGCCCTGTCTCTCTTAAAATGAGTAAATAAACTTAAAAAATCTTTTTAAAATGCTATCACTGTTATAATTTTGCTTCAATTGTCAAACATAATTTATTCAAAAAGAGGATACTCTACTGTACTTACCCATATTTTTGCTAATTATTGTTTCCTTCATCATTCCCTTTACATTTAGAGAATGTGTGTCAGCTATCTTTTTAGGTTAGGTCTGCTGGCAACAAATTCTTATTCTTCACTTGAGAATATCTTGATCTTATCCTCATTTTTTTTTCTTTGAGATGAAGAGGGAGAGAGCACAAGCAGGGATGGGGCAGAGAGAGAGGGAGAGAGGGAGAATCCTAAGCAGGCTCCACCCTGTCAGTGTGGAACCTGATGTGGGGCTCAAATTCAGGAACTCTGAGACCATGACTTGAGCCGAAATCAAGAGGTGGCCACTTAAGGAACTAAGCTACCCAGGTACCCCTCATCTTCATTTCTAAACATGTTTTATCTGCATATGGAATTTTTTTTTTTAATTTTTAGAGGGAGAGAGAACCAGCACGAGCAGTAGAGGAGGAGGAGAGAGAGAATCTGAAGTAACCTCCCCCGCCTCTGCCAGCGCAGAGCTCAACGTGAAGCAGGGCTCAATCTCATGACCATGAGATCATGACCTGACCCCAAACCAAGAGTCGGACACTTAGCCAACTGAGCCAACCAGGCACCCCTCTGCATATGGAATTCTGGGTCAATTGTTCTTGTCTTCCAGCATTTGAAAAAAATATTATGCCACCTCCTTCTGGTCTCCATGGTTTCTCATGACAAATCTGATATCATTTGAACAGGTGTTCCCCCTATAGGTAATGTGTTATTTCCATTTGCTTTCAAGAACTTTTCGTTGTCTTTAGATTATATAAGTTTCATTATGCTGTGTACTGGCAGGGATTTCCTTGGGCTTATTGTGTTTGGGGTTTACTAATATTCTTGAATTTGTAGGGTTATGCTTTTCAGGAAATCAGGGAATTTTCAGTACTTATTCTGCTGTATGTTTGCTCATACCCATGTTCTTTCTCATCTTCTGCAATTCTAATGACTATCAGAGCATATATTATTGTCCACAGGCCCCGGAGGCCCTATTAGTTTTTTTCAGTCCTTTCTTCTCCCTGTTGTTAAAGTTGGGTAATTCCCAATGTTCTATCTTTAAGTTCACTATTTCATTCCTTGTTCATTTCCATCCTTTTATTGAGGCCATAAAGGGATTTTGATTATTGTATTTTTCAGCTCTAAAATTTCTACTTGGTTCCTCTTTGTATCTTCTGTTTTTTGCTAAGACTTCTTTTCTCATTTGTTTCAAGTATGTTGTTAAGTGCTCACTGAAGCTTTTTTAAAAAAATTTTTTTAATGATGGTTGCCTTTAAATCCTTTTCAGATCATTCCAATGCCTCTTTATTCTCAATGTTGGCATCTATTCATGTTTTTGTCCTTATTCATCCTAATTCTTGATATGATGGGTGATTTTCAGTTCTGTCTTAGACATTTTGTGTATTATGAGAATTTAGATATGATTGAAATCTCTAATTTTGCAAGCCTCCACTGACACCACACTGGTGTGGGAAGTTGGGCCCTGCCTCCTTACTGCCAGGCAAATGTGGAAGTCCAGGCTCCCTATTAAGACTCCATAGACACTGTGAAAAAAAGTAAGGCATGCTTCATTATTACTTCTAGGTGAGGACAGAACTCCAGGCTCCCTATGTGGTTTCTACCGACCTAATGGGGGAGGAGGATAGAGAGAGGGCATCCCATTACCTCTGGGCAGTGCTGAATATACAGTCTTGGAGACTTGGTCTCTTTGGACATCACTGCAGCAGGGAGAGGGAGGAGCATCTCACTACCAAACGATGTGGACAGAAATCTAGGCTCTGCACTTGACCTTTATTGATGGGGACAGGGGAGATGCACTGTATTTTTGGTTTTCTGCAATAAGTGAGCAGGGTAATTATTATCAAAAAGATTTCTTTCTTGCTAGGCTGCTCCTTTCTTGGTCCTTTGGCTTAAAAGAACAGGTTTTCCTTGGGACTTCTTTTTTGGCTGTGCCTGTGGGTATTCCTGAGTTGCACGCTTCTCCAGCATCCAATCTAGGATATAAGGGAGGCCAAAAAACAAAAAATAAAAACAACCACAACAGCGAAAAAAACCAAGGGAACTCAGCATTTTGTCATTCCTAAAGTTCCCAAATCCTTAGCTGGTCTGTCTTCTTCTCTCCAGATTTCAGTCTTCTTGTTTTATATATAAAATAAATAAACAGAAGGAATAGTGAGAAATGTGACTACACCATCTTGTCCAGAAACAGAACTCTCCCTCTTCTCCTTTTTACTTTTACGTTTATTTATTTTGAGAGAGAGATGGGGGGGGGGGGTAGGGCAGAGAGAAGAGCCCAAGCAGGCTCACAGGTGTCACCACAGAGCCTAATACAGGGCTCAATCCTACAAAGTGTGAGATCATGACCTAAGCTGAAATCAAGAGTCACTTAACCAACTGAGGCAGCCAGGCTCCCCTTTTTTTTCTTTAATGTGGCCACAAGAAAATTTAAAATTGTAGTCAGTCCTTCCCACCTCTAGAAGCCCACAATTCTAAGGATTATTGTTTGGTTTCTGTATATAATGCAAATGATGCAGATAACTGTTGTTCTCTCTGCTTACCTAGGTGAGAGCTATCAGAAATGAAAGTCCTAGAAAGCCCTTCAAATGACTCAAAATACAGCCAAGGGATAATTGAAGGTTATTATTTTTAAAACTCATGCCAATATGTTAAAATTTCCACAGGAAGTAGTTGGTAAGCAAGGATTTCTCCAGCGGGGCTTACCACAGGTGCTAATCAGCTTACAGTATTTTTTTTGTTTGGTTTTTTTTAATGTTTGTGCTGAAAGGAGATTTAATTACCTCAATAGCCTCACTTCTTCATATACCTAAATAATGCATCCCCCCACTCTGTGGAGAAGAAACTAAATTTGAGAGAGAAAGGTTTAATGGGTAGCTAAAAATAGCACTGTAGTCTCCTTGAAAAGAACTCCCAGCACTCCCTATTCCTCCTTTTAGAAAGACTTCCCTTTTCTGAAACTGCTAATAAATGGTTCTTGTCTCCTTGTGATTCTCTCCCTCATCCTACCTTTCCAGGTATTTTCAAAGACCATTGAAATTCATTTCCCTCCAATATTCATAATAGGTAATCTTACTGAAAATCCACTGGATCCTTGACAGAACAATGCCAGGAACTTGCCCATGAAATCTTAGTTTCCTAGAAGCCTTAAAAATGAGAACAGTGCCTTACAGCTTTTGGTATAAGATGGAAGGTTCTCTCCCCAGCACTGCAGGGTGCCCCAGTGGTCCAAGGGGCTCTCTTCTCAAGTGTTTCCCCAGGAATGTGTGTTTCTCCATGTGCCAAAAAAAAAAGACCTTGAAAGTGATTGCTAATTTCCTTCTCCCAACTTCAGTAGTTTGTTTACTCCCTGTCCTTCATGAAGTATTTTACATTGTGTAGTAGGTCTTCTCCACATGCTCTCTTCTTATTTTCTTGACTTTTTTTCTTACTTCTTCACTTGGGTCCCTGTCTTCCCTTTCTCATTATCTACTCATATGGCTGCTCTAATTCCTGAAGATATTCTCAAACCTATTTTCCATTTGACTCTATTTCTTGGGAAGAATACTCATTCTCCCAGTTTCAACTAAACGTCTATGCTGATTATTCTCCTATCTTTCCTCCTGTCTTCTTATCTGAACTAGAGTCCCAAGTCTCCAGTCCTACTTTGCATACCCACTTGCAATTCTCCAAACTAACACAAACTGGACAGGTCTGAAACCAAACTCCTTTTCTTGCCCTACAGATGACGTCCCCTCCATCTTCACTGCCAAAGAGCTCCAAGATTATTTGCTTCAAGGAACCCCCAGCCTGTCAGCTTGAGTCGTCTTTGATGAAACACGCTCTTTATCTCTACAATCAGGCACCAAATCAAGCATGTTTTCCCCTACAAATGGGAGTGTAGTGAGACCAGAAAGGCCTTGAAGCTAATCAGACCTGTGTCTAAATTGATCTAAGTTATTCACCATACCTTTGCATGAACTTGAATATATTATGTGACAATTAGGAGTTTCAGTGTTTTCACATGAGAAAAGAGGAAGATGCATATGATGGAGCTGCTGTGATGAGTAAAATGAATGAGTAAAATGAACATGCATTTTACATGTTTGGCATAGAGTAGGACTAAAAATATTAGTTGCTACTTGGGCCCCTTCTCATTAGAGCTGTTCCTTTCTTGAATTAGCACTGCCACACTGTGTTCAAGTCTCTCAGTTCGATACACTTAAAATACCACCAACACAGCCCCCGTTCTTCACTTCATGGTACCCTGCTTTCCCCACACGGCCCTCCGTCCTTGATGAATACTGACAGGGTCAGAGAACTCCCTCACTCTAGATTCACTCCCCCTCTTTTTTTCCTGTATTAACTTGAAATGTTTTTGATGGTCTTTTTAGTTCCGGAAAGTTCCCCCTTTCTTTTACCCTGACCCAAACTATTTTTCTCCATTTCCCCTTTCTCCTTAACCTAAGCCTTCTGTCCTAGTCCTCCAGGCTGCCCTCATCTCTTCCCCAAGGCCACATTGGTTTCTTCCCCTAAAACTTTAAGATCCTCCTATCTCTCATTTCACACCTCCTACTCAAAGAATAAATCTCCATCTCTTAGAGGGCTATGCCTCAACTTTCCAGCCTCCCACACCTCCCTCCAGCCCTTTTGGCCTGCCATCATGATTAATACCTAACAGCATCCTGAATTGTGTTTACTTGCTATTGTACTAGATGAGTGCTTAAAAGTTCTTGGGTTGCACATGCAAGTTAATATTTTAAAACCAAATCTTGTTACAAGCATTAGTTTTACTTATTTTTTTGCCATTGTAGAGACCTTTAAAAATCATTTGTGGTCCTCAGTTCACTTTTTAAAGGATATTTTACTGAAAATAGAGGGTAAAACATTAGGGGAAAAAAAGTTTAAACTGAATTAATATAGATTTATGAACAAATTCTTATTACCTTTATTTTCTTCATTTTGATGTGGAGAGAGGAAATTCTATCAGGAAAATTCTTAGACAGGCAATTGGGAACTTCCATAATTGTCTCTATACACCTACTCTTTCTGTGACATGTGTTATTGAGATGCGGAGACTTCCTACTATGAACAAAGAATGTAACTGTGTTTGGGTCTCTGTGTACATGAGATAAGTATTACTGTGTTATTCCACAGATAGCAGAGCTAAGGCATAAGTAGCTTAGAACTTGCTCAAGGACTCACAGCTAAATACGGTACAGAATTGAGATCAGACCCCAGTTATTTGGGCTCTCGTGTTCAGTTTTTTAAAAAATGTTTATTTATTTATTTTTAGAGAGAACGGAGTCCGGTAGGGGCAGAGAGAGGCAGGGAGTGTGTGTGTGTGTGTGTGTGTGTGTGTGTGTGAGAGAGAGAGAGAGAGAGAGAGAGAGAGAGAGAGAGAGAGAGAGAACCCCAAGCAAGCTCTGTGCTGTTAGCATAGAGCCCAATGTAGAGGGCTCGATCCCAGGATCCATGAGATCATGACCTGAGCTGAAATCAAGAGTCAGACATTTAACCAACTGAGCTACCCAAGTGTCCCTAGGCTTTTGTGTTCTTGACAACTATTCCATACTGCTGCCACTTCTTTAGACCCTATAGTATTAAGTATGGTTCTGTGCACAAAGCAAACACACCAATGTGTAGAATGATAATGACAGCTTTTACCATACTATATTGCACCTGCAGGATAGAATAATGGCCAGACACTTATCATCCAAGTAGACCATTTCTACATGTATTTATAAACTATAAAGTGCTATATAGATGTGAAATCAACTATAATTATTATAATTACCAATTGTTAACTGGAATTCCACAAGTCTAGGTTGCCTTAGATTATCAAAGAAGAGTAAATGAAAATACTGTCAAGATTATTTCTAAGGAAGTCCCACTGGCAAGAACGCTTTAAGATGACAACATTAACTCATTTACAGTAAAACTTTGTGGAAATTACAGTTTAAAATGATAATATTTCATAATATTTTACTCTCTTATTGTTGTCTATCAAGTGTAAAGTAAGGGACCGCCCTAAACAAAATGGTGATGAATGTCTTAAGCACACTCCTCTTTTCTTTCATTACCTTTCTTTTTACCTTCAGATATACTTTACCAGAACCCCCAACCCTTCCTTCTTTGCCTCTGTTCTATAAGAACCTCTTAGCCAGGGGCTCCACTAGAATGCATCTAATTGACAACTTTATACTTTGGGGTGTGTGTGTGTGTGTGTGTGTGTGTGTGTGTTGTAATAACAAGTTATTGAGGTATCAAACCATAACCCATGGGATAAATACCTAATGGGAATATTTCGGAAATAAGCGCTAAGCCTGTTACAGAGATATTCAAAGCAAAGGATATCACATTGGTGGCCCTTAATTTAGGTGACAATCAGTTTCTCCAACTGGTAAGGCCAATCATAGATGGTAATGAATGATCCTGAAGGCACAATCTCTCTCAGTACCTCTAATAGTTATAAAAGTCTTCTATCCCAGTAATTCACTAAAAGGAGTCCCCCCCCCGCCAAAGTGCACTGCTTTTGTACATAGTTACCCTTATCCCTAACTCTATGACTTTCTTTCATTTCATGATCATGCCTTCTACTTTCTACCGCCGACATGAAACAACAGGAGCAGAGACAAGTCACTTCACAGAGACAAGTCACTTCACAGAGAGCTCCTGTGTCTAAGCTAAGAAATGGTTCTGAATTTATACTCTCAAGGATCTGCTAAGCATTCCTACTCAAGTCTGTAAGTATATTAGGGCCTGGTTTTCATTCTTTCTTTGATGAAGAAGAAAAATAAAATGACCCTAATACATTCAACACCTCTAGAATTCTGTGGTTCTGTAATACATGGTATTATTCCATGTAAAGATGAAGCCCTAGACAGAGAAATATAGTATACTCTTCATTAACTAAAAGCCACTAAAGGGAACTAAAATTTCCCTTTTTAATAATGAACTAAAAGATACTGGGAATGCTTTAAAACTCCTAGCATAATTCATAAAGAGGTGTGGAAGACTTGTAATGTGTCTGGTCAAAATACATATGGGTGAATAACCACATGAAAAAAAATTCATTAATCAATATTCACCCAGAGCAGTGTTTCCCAAATTGTATGGCTAAGATACAATTTGTTAGTTAGCGAGAAGTGCTTTTAAACAGGTGGTTGGGCCCTGGAGGATCAGTTAGACTTAACGACTTGCTTCCAAAGAATAGAGTGATAATATTTATTACTATGATGGAAAGCTAGAAATAATAATTTTACAGTAGGGAAACCCTGAGTAATACTACTTAACCAAATGACCAAGGTTAAAGTCACCAGTGATGGTTCATGTTGCAGTGTGCCTTTAAATTTTGCATCAGATGGGCCCGCCGACCACATCCTAGTATCAACTCCTCTGATTGGTCAGGCCTTCAAAGCTCTGCTCCCAAGTCAAACAATAGTTCCCTCTGTAACAGCTGCTTAGCTAAGGCCTGGCGACATAGTCCGTTGGTCAAGAGCCTGATGAGAGAGGCCTCGGACTACGTCGTCTTCCAACTCTAGGTAGGCAAGAGGCCAATACCAATCTCACCATTACTCAGCAATGGCCTGGGCCCCAGAGAAAAGGGAAGAGCCTAATCCAAGAGATTTCAGAGCCGGTCGGGACGACAGAGGGTGCCAGTGGCGGTGGTGGTGCCAGTGGCGGCGGCGGCAGCAGAGGCAGGGGCGGAAGCGGCAGGGGCAGGAGCTGCTACGTGGAGGTCTTCGGCCCCCGAGAACCACCTCTGTGCTTTAAATTAAATAACAACATGATTGGTGTGGTGATTGGTCATGGTGGATCCAAGATAAAAGACATCCAGAGTACGACCAGCACCAAAATACAGATCATGAAAGGCGATTCTGAAGCAGAGGTGAAAATTTTTGGTGCCAAGGATATGAAAGCAAAGGCCAAGGCGGCTATAGAAACTCTCGTTAAAAAACAAAAACGAAGCTACACTTCAGAATCCAGTGTTGATAATGCTGGCCCTCAGCCCTTTGTGGGACGAGATTTTCATACAGATACCACTGGTAGACAAGTTCAGCCACTGATAGAGTGGGATCAGGTCAGGGCAGAAGTCGTAGAGTGGGAAAAAAGAAAATGGGCAGATTTACCACCAATTCAGAAAAATTTTTATGTAGAATCCAAAGCAACAAGGTCAATGTCTCGAGTTCAGGTAGATATGTGGAGAAAGGAGAATTTTGATGTAATGTGTGATGACTTGAAAGATGGTGAAAAGCGTCCCATCCCCAATCCCATCTGTAAATTTGAGGATGCTTTCCAACCCTATCCTGAACTTACGAAAAACATTAGAAGAGCTGGTTTTCAAAACCCAATGCCGATTCAGTCACAGGCACGGCCAATTATTCTACAAGGAATCGATCTTATAGGAGTTGCCCAAACGGGAACAGGCAAAACTTTGTCCTATTTAATGCCTGGGTTTATTCATCTCAATAATCAACCAGTATCGAGAGAGGAAAGGAATGGACCTGGCGTGCTGGTCCTTGCACCCACTAGAGAATTAGCTCTTCGGGTGGAAGCTGAATGTTCTAAGTATTCATACAAAGGTCTTAAAAGTGTTTGCATATATGGTGGTGGGAATAGAGATCGACAAATACGAGACATTACCAAAGGAGTAGACATCATTATTGCAACTCCTGGACGACTGAATGATCTGCAAATGAATAAGTTTGTCACCCTACAAAGCGTAACCTACTTAGTCCTAGATGAAGCAGATAAAATGCTAGATCTGGGGTTTGAACACCAGATAATGAAGATTTTATTAGATGTGCGCCCAGACCGCCAGACCATTATGACAAGTGCAACCTGGCCAGATACCATTCGTCAACTTGCTCAATCTTATTTGAAAGAGCCTATGATTGTTTATGTTGGCACTCTGGATCTAGTTGCTGTAAATACAGTGAAGCAAATTGTAATTGTTACCACAGAAGAAGAAAAACGATCTCTTATCCAAGAATTCCTAGAGAGCCTGTCACCCCAAGACAAAGTCCTCATCTTCGTCAGCAGAAAACTTGTTGCTGATGACTTATCCAGTGATTTAGGCATACAAGGTATCCCTGTACAATCACTGCATGGTGACAGAGAACAACATGATCGTGAACAAGAACTAGAGGACTTTAAAATCGGACAAGTGAAAATATTGATTGCTACCGATTTAGCATCCAGAGGTCTTGATGTTAATGATGTCACCCATGTGTATAATTATGACTTCCCCCGCAATATCGAAGAATACGTACACAGAGTGGGGCGTACTGGAAGAGCAGGGAAGACTGGCATATCGATTACCCTCATGACTCAAAATGATTGGAAGATTGCCACTGAATTGATTAAAATTCTGCAACGAGCAAATCAAAGTGTCCCCAAAGATCTTATAACAATGGCCGAACAATACAAGTTACATAAGCAAAAAAAGGACGCAGGAAGAAAATCAAAATCTCATGAAAAACCCAAGGAGTCTTGTTGATATCTACGTTGAAAAGTCGTACTACACTACCTGAAGATTGAAGATATGTTAAAGATCTATAATATTCAAGATACATCAAAAAGTTTTGGAAACATATTAGCAGCTTAAGGACATTTACCCAGTTATTAAATACAAGTTTCCAATGTTGTGTATGTTCCTTAATAAAATCAAAAGTGTTTGAAAAATCAGAGAGTGAGAGATTATGTGGGAAAAAATTAAATGTGATGTGTTGGTTAAAGTCTAGTTTGTTTTTTTTTATAGCCTGCCATGTCCATCTGTGTCTTCTCTAACAGACTGGGAGCAGACAACAATGGTGCTTTTCCTGCTTTAAAAAGCTGCACTGAATTGAAACATAATTATCATCAAGTTTATCCTGGTCAAAATATTCTATTTTCCCCCAGTGGTTAGTTCCACAACAACCCCTAAAAATATGTCCATTGTCATTCCCTAATTGAAAAAAAATTCATTAGAAAATAAATGCTCAGTTGTCTAGTAGATTCCACAATTCTGTTTCTATCACTAACTTTTGGTTAAAACTTCTGTGGAGGTCACTTACCTTCTGAAGGCTTCACTTTCTTCACTAATACATTGGGATGGTTGTAGTAAATAATTTTGGGGTCCCCTTCACCTCTAAATTCTATATTGTAACCAAATTTGTGTAACTCAGCCTTTACTAATACTTTATTTTCTAATCTAGGAAGAAAAATCACATCCTTGTGTAACAAATTGGAACAATGAAACCCTTTTTAATGACAGGATAGTACATTCTTCGTTTTTATTGATTTTTGAAATGTGACTCACATTTATCTTTATTTGCTTTTCACCATATTTTATTTTTCAATTTGTCTTGAAAAGGTCAAAACTTCATTTATACATAATGAGAAAAATTAATGTGAAAGAAAAATATATCTTACATTCTGGGAAAAACATTAAAAATTCAACCAAATGACACTTTTGCCATAGGAAACAATTAAAAAAAATTTTTTTTCATTTTACTTAGAGAGAGAGGGAGAAAGTGAGCAGGAGGGGGAGAGGGGGAAAGGGGCAGAGAGAGAGAGGGAGAGAGAATCCCAAGCAGGCCCCACATTCAGCCCAGAGCCTGATGTGGGGCTTGATCCTATGACCCTGAGGTCATGACCCAAACTGAAATGAAGACTCAACCAACTGAGGCGCCCGGGTGCCCCACTATAGGAAGCAATTTTAGTTGAACTCCGAATTTATAATGTATCTCAAATGTTTTATTTAGAGGCAATACAAATCTTCTCACATTCCAAGAAGTCCTCCCAAAGATGCTAAATTTTAAAATTCAATGTTTATGAGAACTTAAGTTAGTCAAGCCTTACAATCTCCAACAAATTAAAAAAAATTAACACAACCATCTTTTTTCCCCAGCATCCCCAGCAGTGACCACAACAAAGTAGTCAGAAATTAAATGAAATAAAGAGGTAAATACTCTAGGTTAAATCCTGGCTTCAAAGGCTCTTAATATAGGCCTCAATATTTCTTGATAAAATTCATAACGATGGTTAGCATTTTTGAGTGTTTGATATACAAAAAGGTGCTTTATCATCTAATTTATTATCTTTATAAAAAACCCACTCAGAAGGTAATCTTACCCCTAATTTTCAAAGAATGGAACAAGATCAGAGAAACTAACTTGCCTAAGGTTACTAAATCTGGTTAAAGAGGAGTTACATGATACATTAACCCAGTTGTGCCTGATTCCAGTATTGACATTCTTTTCATTTTAATACAGTTAATGTGTGCAAGACAATATGCTTATTTATCTACAGGTTGCCCATACATTCAGATTTAGTGAAACAGAGTGGTATGTGCAGATTTACTCTAATGCAAAAGCAGTCTAGAGCAGAACCTGTGACAGAAACTCAAATGGCCCACTCCCATTCACTGAGAGTAGAAATGATGAATGTTTAGCAAGTCAGAGTATATGTTATTTGTCAGAATTCCTCTTAGGAACAACACTATATTTGTTAGAGAAAAGTGTAACAATTAAACCACTTTGAGATAGCTTCTTCAATCATGTTCAAGTAACAACAGCAAAAATTATCACTCAACATCGACTCGTAAGACAAGGAGACAATGTACATTTCTTCTCAAACAAACAACTGAAAACAAGAGCCGCTGTATGCGGAAAGGTAAGCATAGACAGAACAGGGGTCCTAAACCAGGGGCATTTTGGGCCCTCCCTCCAGCAGACATTTAACCGTATGTGGAAATAGCACTGGTCTTTTATCAGGGGCTTGGGTGGGAAGGTGTTACTGGCAGCTGGTTGGTAGAGGTCAGGAATACTGTGCAAATACTTTACCATCTACAGGACAGCCCCACCCAACACAGAATTTTTTGGCCCAAAACATTATTAGTACTGAGATGAACAATCCCTAAAGGAGCATGAACAAAACAAAACAACAAAAACCAGTTGCACAGTAACCAAGAAAGGACTTCAGGAGAAGAAAGAGGGTTTTAAATGATATCTTTTAGGAAAAGTAAGATAAAAACAAAGAGGGAGGCAAACCATATGAGACTCTTAAATAGAGAATACAAACAGGGTTGCTGGAGGGGGGTTGGGGGGGGGATGGGCTAAATGGGTGAGGGGCATTAAGGAGGGATCTTGTTGGGATGAGCACGGGTGCTATGTGTAAGTGATGAATCACTCAATTCTATTGAAATCATTATTACATTATATGTTAAAAGAAAAAAATAAGAAAAAAAATGACATGGGTTGTGGAGAATAAAAGCCCACAACCTCCTTCCTATTCTTGGCATAATCTGCACTGTACCACGGTTCCCCATCAGGGCCGATTTTGACAACGTTTAGAGACCGATTTGGTTGTCACAACTTAAGGGAGGGGAGGGGTACTGGCATCTCCTGGGTTGAGTCCAGCAGTGCTGCTAAACATCCCACACTGCACAGGACCACTCCCCAAAACAAAGAATCACGTAGCCCAAATGTCAATGGTGTCAGAGTTGAGAAACTTCGGAATCAATTAAGCAAAACATCACTCTTCAAATTTGTCTGCAGAGAAACCAAGAAGGGAGTTTGGCAAGGAAAACAAAGGGTTGTTTTTTTGTGTGTACTGTTTAACAGAAAACCCTCCGCCAACCTCTCTATGTTTGGTATCACCTATATCAATGATTCTCAGAGTTGATTTGCCCCCTAGGGGACATTTGGCAATGTCTGGAGACATTTTTGGTTGTCCCATCCAGGCAGCAAGATTGCTATTGGCATCTAGTGGGTACAAAGTCAGGGATAAACATCCTATAATGCACAGGACAGCACTAAAACAATGGACTTTTCAGCCCAAAATGTCTATGGTATCGATGTCAAGAAACTGTGATTTCCATCGACTGACAAAAGTTTTGTGAGTGAACTGTTTTTTTGTTTTTTTTTTTTTTTAGAAACTCAAAGAAATATTGAGTTCTGCATCCACATTGGAACAGAATGAAAGCTGATCACTGACCATGCAGTGACACAGGACACAAAGTATGAGGATTCAGCCAACCTCAGTTATTCCTGTACAGTGCTTACTATGATGACCCCCATTTAGTAGGTACTCAACAAATACGCCCTGCTTCACCCATCACCCATTATATAATGCTTCTTCACCGCAATCCTGGATGCTCTTAGTCACAGCATCTGGAAAACCCTTTCTCCTTCCCTTCTGCCAGGTCAAATGAGATTCATGAGTCTGTGTCCAGCCAAAGTGCCACATCTTCCCGAAGATCCTACCTGCTCTCCTCCAATTCAACACTTTTATAATTCTTATTATCTACCAATAATGTTGATATTTGTACTGTATTAGTTTGCATTCCTGCAGAGACAATTTTGAAAAATTCAAAATAATTAACAGAAATTACACTATCAAATATTTAAATACACTATACAAATGTAACTAACAGTTCAACTAGTTTATCCTGTATGATTGACAAATCATGAGACAACTATCCAGAACTAAATCTGTATAGGAAGCTAGTATGGTGTACAATCAAGGTGGAATCTTCAAGTTAGTAAAGACAGGAAAGTCTATTCCAGAACAAATTTTAACAATTCAAAAATACATAACACACATACAGACCAGGACAAATGATCAATCATCAAACTCTTACTATGAAAATAAAATCCCCACTAGATTCTTGCTTTTTGTAAAAGTAAAATAAATTGAAGCTTACTCATAAAGGAAAATAATTTCTGATATGAAAGTGGAAAAAAAATCTAAAGATAGAAGCAGCTAACAATGTAAAAACGAAATGTCAATAATACCATAAAAGGCACAGGAAACAAAAATAATTTAAAATATATAAAACAGTCATAGTTACTGATATTTAATATACAGAGATTTTTACCAAGGAAAAATAAAGGCTGGGTTCCAAAATAGACATATGGGCAGAAACGGAAAAGGCAATTCACCAAACACACAAACAAGTGAACAATACATGAGAAAAACCACTTAACTTCTTTCTAATCAAACAAATAAAAATTAAACCAATGACATAATGTTTTCCCTAGAAAATTGGACTAGGAATAAAAAAATAAGACTGGAAATACCTAACACTAGTAAGGATGCAGGGAAATAAACACTGATAAATTAAAATTTGGTAAAATCATATTCCTTGGAGGAGTAGTTGGGATTATGTATAAAATCAGTGTATGTTTAATCGACTAATGACCCAGTAATAATCATATCTAGACATTTACACTAAGGAGATCATCATATATACATACCAAGATGTACATACAAGGCTATTTGTCACCGGGATGCTTTCAAGAAGTAAATTAAAACTTTTTTTAAGTTTATTTATTTTGAGAGAGAGAGTGAGCACAAGTTGGATAGGGGCAGAGATAGAGGGAGAGAGAATTCCAAGCAGGCTCCACGCTGTCAGTACAGAGCCTGACATGGGGCTCAAACCCACAAACTGTGAGATAGTGACCTGAGCCAAGATCAAGAGTCAGACACTTAACTGACTGAGCCACCCAGGTGCCCGTGAAAGAACTAAATTTTAGAAAACAACACTCAAAGTCCAATGACAGGATACAAATTAAATAAACTGTAGCATATCTATTCCCAATCGGGAATAGGAGAAATCATGTTCTTTAAGAATATTTAAGAGTAAAAAGGGAAGTTCATAAACTCATCTATTTTTAGAAAATGACACTGGTCCCTATACCTATATAGACAAAAAGCAGACGAGGGGGTGCCTGGGTGGCTCAGTGGGTTAAGCGTGTGACTTCGGCTCAGGTCATGATCTCACAGTTCCTGGGATCGAGCCCTGTGTCAGGCTCTGCACTGACCTCTCAAAGCCTGGAGCCTGCCTCAGATTCTGTCTGTCTGTCTGCCTGTCTCTCTCTCTCTGCCCTTCCCCTGTTCACACTCTGTCTCAAAAATAAACATTTAAAAAAAAAGAAAAAAGCAGATGAGATAGACACACATTAATGACAGTCATAGTTTTCTATATTGTGAAATCATAGGTGGTTTTAATATTTTTCTAAAATTTCTGTATCACTTTGATTATAACAAAAATGAAATTGTATATAATTTTTGAGTGACTGACTCAAAAGTAACTTCATGAATAATAAAGTGACTAAAGCAATTAATCAAGAGGCACTGTAGTTGAAAGTATTCAAAATATAAGCATCTCTTCTGCTTCCCCCATTAAAATGTAAAAATCATTGATAGGAAACTTCTCTGTTTTCCACCACTGCATCTTAAGGGCTGAAAACAATGCTTGTGGGACATAGGAGGAGCACAGTAAATATCTGAATAATTTGGCAAAGGAAAGAATAAATGAAAATAAATACATTATTTTATTGTCATTGAGCCAAAGTGAGCTTTTCTATTTCTGTTCCCTATTTTGTCTGTTAACATCTACTGGCCTATACCTCACCTCACCTTCTGTTTCATAATAAGAATAATGCTAAGTGTTCTCACCAGAAAACAAAACAAAAACGAAGGAACACAAGGCACCTTTAGGAAGGACTAGATATGTTTATGTCCTTGATTGTGGTGATGGTATCGCGGGTGTTTCCTTAGGTCTGAAGTCATCAAATTGCACACATTAAATATGTGTAATTCTTTGTATATACATAATACCTCAATAATGCTAATTTTCAAAAAGGAAGAATTGGGGATGGCTTCCAACTTACGTTGAATAGAGACCAAATGTCCTTTTCCGGGTGACCAATGGGAACTCTGGTCTTGGTTTTTTGGGGGTGTTCTTGTTTGTTTGTTTGTTTGTTTGTTTTAATAATTACATGGATTTCACAGTCAGGTTTTCTAACTCTTACGTAGAAAAATAAAGTAAAAACTGATCAGATGACATTGTTAAAGGAAGCAAATGCCACTGCAGTACTGAACAAGAGGATTCCAGTTTTACTTAAAAATCCTAACTACAGCTATACGTAAATATCCTCATGCATGTTTGTCAGTGCTTGGGGACAGACTGGTCATGATACATGAGAATATTAATAATAGCCACCTCTGGAAAGTTAGGTTGGGGGGAAAACAATTACATAGCTCTATTACCTCTGTAATAAAAACTACCTTATGTATGAACACCAGAGACAGTGTGTATGTCGACAAGACTAAGCTGAAGACTCAAGCATTTGAGCTTCTTTTCCAGGCAAACATACCGCAGAATCTCACAGAAATCTACTTTTGTGCAGAAATAAAACTTGGTGGTTCTTATGGTTTTACCTACAAAATTCAGAAATGTTGTTGCTTTAGGAAGTAGCAAAAACTGTGTGAAGAAGCACAAAAAGGAAGACATAATTACTTACAGATTATATGATGAATTCTGTCCACGTAAAGAAATAGCTTTCTAATGCCCTAAAACAAATGAGCAAGAGGACGAGGAGGAAGAGGAGGCCCTCACAGGAAGGGACGTTTTCATCTCACTTTACAGAGGCTCAAAGAGGTCACACAGCTTTCCCACAGGAGATGAGTAGTGGAGCTAACTCTGTGCTGAAAATCATAAACTCAGTAAAGAAGCAGGGTAGAGTGTGCAGAAACACAGGAGAGATGAGAAAGGGGAAGCATATGGATACCTGACTTTGTACCAAAAAAGTACCCCTTGCAGGGATTTTCACTCTTGGCCAACTTTTTTCTACTCCTCTCCCTGAGCCTTAAGTATCTCTGTAGCTTTCGAGCACTGGAGAAACCAGCATAGTACGCTCAATGTCTAAGATGACAGAACTACAAACACTGATTAATCCAATCAGACTTCTGTGAAGTCCTTTTAAAAGATTAGTCTCGACAATGTTCACTTAGACATTTAGTAAACTATGAACCACAGCAACAAGAAAAGGAATGTGCCCCTACTATGTACTACACCTACATAAAAAACGTATTTAAGACATAAAGACTGCAATAAAGCCTTCGTATTCCTGGCCTGGGGCGGGGGTGGGGGGGGGAGGAGGAGAGTGCAAAAGAAGCAAACTAACCTGCCAGGGTATCAAGTCTACGTTCAGTAATCAATTGATAACCGCTACTGTCCGAATTTCTGCGAATACAATTACAAAGTGCCACCTTAGCAATACTGAGGGTGGCAGACACTGGCGGGTTACCTACTGAACAGCCGCCCCCACCACCTCCCTCTTAGTTGCTGGTGTAACCCACTCCCCATGATTCAGTTGGAAAAGCCAGAAAAAAACCCAGCCTCCCCTCCCTTGCAGCTCCAGCACAGGCATGTGACACAAACCTGCCTCTGGGACTTACAGGAAAGGGTGCTTGGCAACCTTAAAGAAGGATCTTCCTCCCTTAAGAACAGAGGCATGCAAGGATAAACTCTCCTTTCTGCTTTTGTACATGGTTGTGTCAAGACATGAGGTTTTAACAGGCATTTTAGACGAGGACGAGGTACATCTGAAGACCACCAATGCGTTAGGTGTGATGGAATATAGCTGTGGAAAGCACCTGGGGCCTGGCTGTGCTTCTGAAATAAAGCCAGTGTGGCAGCCACGGAGCCTGAGGAGGGGTGGTCCTCAGATCTCTGTTCGAGAAAGAACTTACTGATCAGTTGCAACGAGCGCAGGTAGCTGACAGCCCCCAGCTGCAAACAATCCACGGCAGCAATTGCGTGGAGGACAAGCACTTCCGGAAGTGCTGGCTAGTGACTGAGCACGGTGGGACACCAGGACTCAGTCATTTCTGCCAAACATGGGACTCCTCTATGGAATATATTTTCATTAGAGCTCCCTGTTAGGCTGGTTCTGAGTTTCTCATGCGGCCTCGGCGGAGTCTTATGCTCTTGCTACCTAATCCTTCCTCCTTTCCCCCCAGGAATCCCTTACTTCAGCACTTTGCATTATATGAAATAAACATCTTTATTATTTAAGTCACTATCAAAATTATATTACCAGCAGCCCAAATCATCTTAACTGATCAACTGGAAAAACAGCCATATGGTACCTTGTGTTGAGGCAGTGAATTTCCCATTATTACGCAGAGTCTTCAATGAGGGACACTTTACTAGGATGAGAGTTGACTGTAATAAGCAAGTTAAACCCGTCCTCTGGATGTTTATTTAATGGGGGCATTACAAACAAAGGCTTCTACAGAAAGCTGATATAATTTTATAGATATTTGGAAGCATATCAAACAAGCCCAGGTTTTGAACAGTCAGTAGCAATTAGAGGAAGAAGTGAGAAACCAGCAGGGTAGAACACTTGAGCAGCAGTCATGAAAAGACCCAATATCAAGGTCATCTGAACCAATAGCTTTAACAGCATTCACACTTGGCTGCACCTGGAGTACATCACTGACTCTGACAGATTTGAAATGTAGCCGACCAAAGAATTTCTTGCAACCAACAACATAGAAGGGCTCTGGGTGAATAATTCTACCTAATGGAGATACACAGTCAAAAACAATAGGAAACCTCTCTTGAACACAAGGAATTAAAAAAAAAATTTTTTTTTTCCACACAGAAGGGGAATAAGGAGACAGGCATTGATGGGCCAACTTTGTTTTTCCACCTGAGCTTGAAAATCCATTTTAAAAAAAGCAAAGAGCAAGTATGTTCTAAAAGAATACTGAGAAAGTCAGCAAAACGTTTCTCTCCCTCTCCCCTCCCTTCCTGTAACCCAAGGGCTCCTCCCTTAATAAAAAAATGGCAATTCAGGATTTCCTGGTGTATTGATTGGGGGAAAAATCTATAATTAAGTGGAAAGATGGAAGAACTGGTCCCCTGTCTTTATGCTGACTCCTCCACCTCACTTCTCAAGTCCTGCTGAAGCTGTTCAGCATCATGCAAGTCCATAAAACCACCGGAGTCTCTGACACCTCCTCACCTAGCACACAAACCATAGTAAAAGCACTGCTCACCACCACGTGTAAATGTCACCCGTGAGGCCCCTTCTCTTACTGCAAACTTGTGTTTTCTTCAAGCCCTTCCAACAGGGTAAAATGTCTGCAATGATGTTTACCCAGCTTACGTAAAGTCCATCCCATCATCCAAAGCTTGCAATGTGTGGTGAACTTTCAGCAGTAAGTGTACTACAGATGTGCTTTGGGGTCCTAATTAAAATTTCTATTGGAACCCATTTCTCATATTCACCAAAATCCCACTGAAGCCTGAGCTAATTGATTTTAGGACTGGGTTCCATGAGGACCCATATGCTATTTTACATCAATGTTTTAATGTTCTCGGGAATCAATAAATGTGGCCTTGTCACATCTCTTCCCAGTATTTGTTTTTATTCCGTATGTAGGCCATTCCTATGACACACACCCTTGTGCACAGTGCCTTCCTGCAAAGCACCACGCATCAATCCATTTCAACTTGACTCTCTCACGGATGAGTGACATTAACTCTCTGTTAACTAAAGGGAACATGAGTTTTCTGCTTCTGGGAGAGTCCCCGCCTTACTTATCCCTCAACTTCTATTGTACAGACTTACACATGTGTTGGTGTCCAGTTTGGCTGAGAACACACAGCCTGCACCAGACCCCTGAGTCCTCCAGACCTCACTCTGTCATCCAGAACTCAGAAGGTGATCCATTGCAGAATAGGAAGAGTGAGCTGAATTTACTGTTCCTGTCAACGAGGGAAAAGATCTACCCCTGCTTTTTGGAGGATACTGGCTGCTGACCCCATATTCAAGCATAACCTAACAGTTAAGGGTGAAGCTTTAGGAGTCAATAAGGCCAGCAGAGGAGTCTCAGTTCAACCACTTGCGATCAGTTATGTGAATTCGAGGAAGTCATGTGTAGGCCCTGAGTCTTGGTTTCATGAGCTGCAAAAGATGATGATTTCAATTGCCACTTCAAGAAGATTAACCCATAAACATAGAGAGCACCCAGGATAAAAGAACATTATACTCAATAGTTTTGTAAAACAGAAAATAGTTTGGAAGATGATGGTAACACTCAGGCCAATCCAACCTAATTGTCACTTGCACAAATTATCAATTTTAAATAATAGCAAGGAATTCCCCAAACATGGTAGTTTCGTTGTGGCAGATGTTTCCATGGAACGTGGAAACATGGAACGTACACTTGTCAGGTCTACCTGTGGAACCTGCATCCTCCTGACCTCTTTCTCTGTATGTCTGCTCATTCTTCTCCCTCCACACACTGCCTTTTGCTATTTTTCCACACACATGGTGGATGACAGGTGATTCCATAGCATTCTGGTTTATGTGACATCTGCTCATAACATCATTCTAGGTTGAGCTAGTTTCCAAGTTTCTCCCTCTGTAAGAGAAGATCTGACCGGTCCAGTTTGGATCAGGTGTCCACTTATGGCCCAGTCAAGAGTTGTGGGAGGACTGGTAGTAAGAGGATCCTCTGACAAAAATATACCTGCTAGCACCACCCCATCCCTATATTTGAGAGGAAGTTAACTTCAGAGATGAAGGACCTCAGGGACTACACTATTAAATTGCTTTTCTTACAAAGAAAGCCCATATATATCTATCATTTTATAGATCTAGCTAGCAGCTCTAGTTGTCATGTAGAGGCCACCACACTTCTTTTTAGGCATTTCCTTAAAATATGAGCATTTTCATACTACCTAGAGAAACAACTCATTGGTATATCCGTTATTATTTATCACTTATTTAACCTACCCCACAACTGCAAAGTTTGATAAGATCATCTGATGAACAGTATCTGCTTCTAACGAACTTTCACAACCATTGTTCCAAGAGCAGTACTCACAATATTTATATCGTAACTTCCCAAGCCTATTCTTTGCAAAATCTGAAACTGTTCTATGAATAAACTTCACGTTTAAAATAAGACAACTCCTATCACTTAGATTTATCTGCCTGCCAAACACCTTTGCATGAAACTTAGTTTCATTACCCTATTATCATGTTTAGGTATTAACATATTAGCACTAAAAATGTATGTTCAGTGTCACACTTGAGATTTCGGTAAGACAAAGTATTTCTTGGAACTTTCTACTTTCCATATCATCTTAAACCACAAAGAAATTGATTAAGGGTAACTCTCTCGAATACAACATAGTTTTTTTTTCTTATTTACCACAGATCTAATTCATTGTCATATCTCATTCATTTATTATTGATGAGTTATCTCAATGTATCACTTTACTATACCGAGCCCCCGCGCGGGGCTCAAACTCAAGAACCACGAGATCATGACCTGAGCTGAAGTCGGATGCTCAACAGACTGAGCAAACCAGGCGCCCCATCCTAGCTTTCTTGAATCGACATGTAACGTTAACATGTAATTTTAAGGTGAACAACACGTTGACCCGATACACTCACACGTTGCAAAATGATCAGCACCACAGGATCGCTAACACTTCCACCAGGTCACATCATTACTATTTCTTGTGGTGAAAACATTTAAGACGCACTCTTTTAGCAACTTCCAAATATATAATGCATTATTAACTATAATTAATAGTTATTAGTACATCAGATGTACATTAGATCCTCATAATTTATTTACCTTATAACTGTAAAGTTGTACCCTTTGACCAACATCTCATTTCTCCTACCTTGAAGAGTTTATAGACACCTTGTCGTCCCTACTCTAAACCCCAGAGGCTCCCAACACGACACTACTTTTGTGTAAAGAGAGGAAGAAATGGTGCAGGCCACTGGTTTTACATGCTTTGACTGCCGGTGCATGTGATCTCCAGCACCGGTGTCAGGGCCGGTTGTTTATTCAGAAACCTTAATCTGGAGGTTTCCATGGCAAACCATGGCACCTCCTGAGTCCTCGGCCATGAGCTGGTGGAGAAATCCCAAACCTAAATAAAATGCTTGTCCTCCTGTACAAAATCTAACAGAGGCAGGGAACCAGTGGTGAGCTGGACTTCAAAAGATGCCTGGGAATCTTTCATCTCGCCTTACCGAGCACTAGCCCAGTGAGGAAATGTGCACGCACAACGCCATGTGCTGACACTGATGACAAAATTTCTCAAATATGGCTCTCTGACAAGTATACACATCCCAATCTAGCACCTGTGCCCTAATTAATTTCTGAAGCATGCAAAGAAAACATTCATTATTCTGCCATCGTTTGACCATTGTACTCCTCCAGTGTCACATCATGTGGCCTAAGGTAGATCTGGGGCCTCTCGGGATATGATCACTAAACAAATAACCATCATGACATTGGTGTCTGACCATGCTGCTGACAGTACTGGTAAGAGAAGTCTGTATCTCTGGAGTAGAGGTGGGGTCTCTTTTGGAGCTTAGGTAATGAAAAACTCTCTGGCTTCAAAAGCCAACAGATCTGGGTCCAACACAAGCTCCACCATATTATTTACATTCCTTTTATAAAACTAATGAAAAATACATACAAGTTTTAAAAACTAACAGATAATGTACATCTAAATTTAGCAAATGTTAATATTGTGCCTCATTTAATTTTGTCAACAAATGAAAGATGATACGGAATGTTAAAATGGTCCTACCTTAACCTATTTCCCTTCCTTGCACTCCAGGTATATGCTCTTGACGTTGGATTGCATCCTTCCCATGTGTATTTTCTATGTTTACTACTTATACAGGTGCCTGTATATATGTGTGTGTATGTGTGTGTGTATGTATGTATGTATGTATAGATATATAGATAGTATTATTTCTAGTGCTTTACATTTTACAGAAGTGGTATCATGCCATATGAATTCTTTTGAATTTTGTTTCTGATTATGTAGTGAAATTTAACAGAGCTGATTTATGTAGATATGGTTCATTCATTTAAATTGCTGAATAGCATGCCATTCTATGATTATGTGAAGTTATTTTCAGGGCTTTTTTTAAATCACAAACAACGCGATAATGAATATTCTTACACATGTCTTTGTGCATGCGTGTAGGAGTTTCTTTATGGCATATACAGGACTGATATTCAAAAGAAATATACCAAAATGACCATGCCAGGCATTTGCAATGTGTTTACCCTGATTGGATGGTGCCCCTGATAGCAGTTATTAAATATTCTGAATAGCACCCTGGATACATACGTAGAGAAGCAATTGCTGGGCCACTAAGTACGCAGTTTCACCATTATTAGATATTATCATATAAGTCCTCAAAGTGGTTAAACCAATTTACACTCCCACTAGTAGTTTAATATGTGCGTTCCTCTTTCCCCACAATTGATTAGACTTTCTAACTTTCACTGGTCTGATGAGTGTGAAATGGTATTTTGTTTTAATTTGCAGTTTCCTGATTACTTGTCAGGTGAAACATCATCTTGCCATTTGCATCAGCCATTTAGAACTCTTGTAAATTGCCTGTTCATAGTCTTTACTCCATTTACTATGGAACCATCTATCTTTGGCTAGGTGGTTTGTAAGCGTTCTGTATTCAATCGGCATAGTAATCCTCTGTCTAGTATAACAGTAGCTAGTGTCTTCTTGCCATCTATGTCTTATGTTTCACTTTCTTTATGGTGTCACCCACTCTAGAGAATATCATTTTTTTTTTCTGTGTGTTTGGATAAACAATTTAAACTCCCAAAGTCTCTATTTACTCATTTATAAAATGAGGACAATAATGCCTTCTTCACAAGATTGTTATGAATAAAAATAATGAGGTAATAAATGTATAGGGCAATATTCAAGAAAGAGTAGCTGTCATCCGGTGACCCTACCCTCAAACAGAAGGGGAAACAAGAGCCCACTCGTATGCAAATGTCTTCACTGAACAAGGATGTGTCCAAAAAAATCATCTGAATACTTAAACAGAATGATGAGTTGACTCAGTTATGTAACTCACTCAATAAATATTTACTGAACCCTTTCTTTGTGCCAGGCAGAGAATTACAATGGGGATGCAAAAGAGACCAAGGCTTGTCTAGTGGGGAAGAGAGAGACAACAAGCAAAACAAGCATTATTTAGTACAATGTCAGGATGAATAAAACAAAGTTTAAGGGGATTACAAAAATAAAAGCGCACAACTTCACATGTGTGGCCATAGAAATCCCATCACATAGGCAATTGGAGCAAAAACCTGGAAGAATTGAGAAAGGGAGCCACGTGAAAGAAGTATGTGCAATGACCTTGAGGCTCTAGCACATTGTCAATTAAGGAGAAGAAGGGCAGTGTGAAGGAAGGATGTATATAAAAGAGGGATAGAAGAAGTAACCAGGGACGGGACAATGACCTTGGAAGTCACACTAAGGATTCTGAATCATGCTGTAAGTGGGATGGAACGTCCACGAGGGTTTTGAGCAGAAGAATGGCATATTCTAACTTAGGTTTTAAAAGGATCCATCTAATTACAGGATGATGAAAGGGCTACAGGAGTAAAGGAGAAGTCAGGAGACGTACGAGGTTATCTTTGTTGCACAAAAGCTTTATGAAGGTATTCCTGATAATTTCTCAGGACTCGAAAATAAGCTACTCTGAGATGAAATCTCCAATGCAGCAAATGGTGTTATTTCTTTTAAGTATTATTGTACAACCCACATGTGACCTGGAACCCAGCAGAACATAAGAAACGGCAGCAAAAACAAACAATGGAAACACAGTGCTGAGCTTGTTTACCTCTCATCTGCGCTGGCCGGTTTGTGCATTTTGCTTTGACTCAAAGAAACCAAGGCTTATTTAGGACAGTTACTATCTCTGGATTAAAAAGTGTCAAGTGTATATATAAACCACAACTTCTTTATCCATTCATCAGAAGTTGTGGTTTATATATACAATGGAATACTACTTGGCAATGAGAAAGAATGAAATACGGCCTTTTGTAGCAACGTGGATGGAACTGGAGAGTGTGATGCTAAGTGAAATAAGTCATACAGAGAAAGACAGATGCCATATGTTTTCACTCTTATGTGGATCCTGAGAAACTTAACAGAAGACCATGCGGGAGGGGAAGGGGAAAAAAAAGTTACAGACAGGGAAAGAGGCAAACCATAGGAGACTCTTAAAAACTGAGAACAAAGTGAGGGTTGATGGGGGTTGGGGAAGAGGGGAAAGTGGGTGATGGGCATTGAGGAGGGCACCTGTTGGGATGAGCACTGGGTGTTGAATGGAAACCAATTTGACAATAAATTTCATATTAAAAATAAGTAAATAGGTAAGTGTCAAGTGGCTTGGATAAAGGCTGTAGTTTCCCCACCATCATTTTTTCAGTATTACTCGGCGACATGGAGAGGTCGTATCTAACCTTCCATCTCAAGATATGCTGGGAATCTGATAAAAAAATTTTCCCAATACTGTCTCACTCTCCAAGGTGTTCTAATTGATTTTTCTCCCTGTTGTTTAGAATCTAAGGCTATTTAATTAATGGGTTTCTTTTACACAAACAGAAAAACTCAGCATGACCAAAGTCGGAGTGGTAACAGCTCCGAATTTCTTGGCCTCCCAGCTGCAACACTTTGTTAGGATGTGGCTCCTCCAGCCTGCTCGTGAGTCCACAGGTGCTCAATACTGTGTTCTTCAAAAAGTGTCCACTTTCGCATGGAAATAACCGCTTTTATTTGTTACGAAATGATTCCTAGAGCAGAACTCCCCAAACTTTGATGTGGAAATGAGAACTCGTTAACTTAGAGCTCTTGTTAAAATGCATATTTGAATTTAGTAGATCTGGGGCAGGGGCCAGGATTGTTTATTTCCCAGGTGAGGCTGATACTTTATCAACAAGGTTCTAAAGGGAAGGCAACCAGCCACAGCTTTAAATGTTATTAAAATATGTATGTACATATTTTATTATATATAAGATACCTAAACACATATGATGTACGGCATATGTAAAATACATGTATATATAGTTGGGACTATATTTGAAACAGTTACTACTTGTGGATGAAGAAGTGTCCAATGGCTTGGGTGGACAATAGTGCAAGAATTTTTGTAACCCCATCACTATTCGGTGACAGAAAAGGGTCAAGTCTAAACTTACAAGCTGAAAATTTGAAAACATATTTAAGTATGGTATGCATAATAATTTACCACTTTGCATTAATAACCTAAAAAGCTATTTCGTCTACCAATAAAGATCTTTTTCAAAAAGGGGGAATTTGTTATTCATCACTGGTGGAATTCCTTCAAGGTTAATGGCTTCCAAGGCTCAATGTGTAAAACCCTCAGCCCTCGTTCCCAAGCTATATTCCCAGGACCAGCAGCATCAGAATCCTCTGGAAATTTCTCAAGATTCCCAATTTCAGAGTCCACCTCAAACCTACTGGATCAGAAATGCTGTTCATAGGGCCCAGCTATCTGTGTTAGAACAAACCCTCCAAGCAAGTCCGAATTTTGAAAACTACTGCTCTACAGGCCTTGTTGCTTTATTTCCCTTTCCGCATAAATAATATTCATATGATTTTCTTAGGTGCAATAGGACTGGTAAGAAAAAAATACAGCCTCTAGAAACTTCATCTTAATAATGTTTGTACATATAAATGAATTAGTAAACACAAACCTGGCCTAAGAGGAGGAATTCGTATAATTTTGCTCACAATTTACAATATACCTTCCTTCTTTATTAACGCAACTATTAGCTATTCATTGCATGAACGAGGAAACCCGAAAAGTAACACAGACATTAATATTTCAAATTTTAGGCAATTTATAGCAAGCAGTAAGCTCTCTGGAGGCCAGTTTGATATTGCTTTGAGGGCCACTTCTCAATTTCTTACACAAAGACTATCTAGGCATTGTTCTTTCCTCATCTCAAAGTTTATTCCTCCCGGGGAGAATCCATTTGAACCATCCTTTCTATATAATTGACTATTTATATGCAGCCATTACTGGCGAACTTTACCCTCTCGAGGGCCACTAACCAGGCCTGGGGCTGGTTCTAGGATACTTTTATGATGAAATGTCACAAGGAGATGAGAATCTAACTATGGAACGACTTCCAGCCTGTTTTCTTAAGCCTTATCAGGTGTCACACACGGGTCCACTTTAGTCCCAGGCCCTACAAAAAAAAAAAAAATACTCCTCAGAAGTAATTGCTAAATTCTAATAAATTTCCAAGTGAGGGAGTTCCCCTGAGTGTCCACTGTCACATTTAGTGCTGTCAGTGGCCCTGGAAAGAGCCACAAATAGTTTCATGTCATCATTTAGGATCACAATCTGTAACATCTGAACGTAAAATGGACTTCCTAATTCACGACTAACTCTGCACTGCATTCTAATCTGGACTTTCGAAAAGTTCTATTTGCTCACGTTTACATTATATTTTCAATGTCTAACCAATACGTAGTTACTCATTTAAAAAATATTTTTGATCTCCTGGGGACTGACTTATTAAACTAACAAAGGAATAAATTAATCTAACAGCTTTTATAAGCACATCAACAAGATTAGTGAACAATTTAAGCAAAATTATCAATAAGCTTTTGATGGTGAATTTTGCGTGTCAACTTGGCTGGGCCACAGTGTCCAAATATTTGGTCAAATGTTGTTCTGGAGATTTCTGTGAAGGTGGGTTTTTTATAAGATTGACATTTAGATCAATGGACTCTGAAAAAATAAAAACATGACTCTCCATAATGTGAGTGGGCCTCATCCACTAAGGTGAAGGGCTTAAAAGAACAAAGACCCAATCTCCCTCAAACAAGAAGGCAACTCTATCCTGGGTCTCCAGCCTACTGGCCTATCCAATCAGATTTTAGATTTGGCAAGCCTCTACAGTTCTTTGAGCCAATTTCTTGCAATCAATCCATCTATCCATGTTTAAAATCAATGCTGTATAGATGTATGTACATATATGGTATTAGCAGGAAATTATATGTACGACCCTGTCTTTTCTTTTGTCATTTAATGAAAATCAATGTGAAACACTGATTTTCTCTTTCTGTCTGACAGAATTGCCAAGGAGAAAACATTCCCTCTCAAGCAGCCACCGGACGTGCTTATTTACTCATGCAGGGGCAGGGCTCCTCCCGTGTAGAAATTATTCCTGGCCAAAGAAACAGGCATTTAAAAATAAGATAAGCTCTTATCTGTCCGGCATGGACTCAGCATGGGACAGTCCAAAGAGAGGAAGATGAATGCAGTGAATGAATCTGTGAGGATTCCCCCTCCCTCCAGTGGGGTGATACTTAATTTCATGGTCTAGTACTTGCTGCTGCCAAGAAGAAGGTCCCCCTTCTTCCTTGACAATGAAAGACGTGCCCCTAAGTTCATTCAAGACTTTGCTCCAGCTACAGAAGACGGGAAAGTACAACTTTATCTTCTTGACACATGTTGTTTTAGTGCTTAGTGAAATAAATGGTTTCTATATTGCACATCATTATTCATATACTAAAGCTTTTTTGGAAAATCTCTGAAAAAGATTTGCAATGTGGATCATCTCTTATAATTCTGATTTTTCTTCAGCTATGTTTAGGGAGTTTCATGTATTAAAAAAATCATAAATATTCAGCATTAAGTCTGCAAGGAGAGCAGAGAAAAAAACTAATATTCTGTTCCTGAAAAGTTCAAATGAGGGAACCAGTGTGCTGTTTTCACCCCAGGTAGCAGTTTCAAGAGCTGAGGACTGATTAAAAATTAACTGTCCTTCAACCATGCTTCAACAGTAAAAAAAAATTGAAAAATTAACTGTCCCTAAATCTGCTCAAATATCCCTTTTCTTGGAAACATTCAGGCTTTTGTTTATAACTGAAAATACATGGGCTTTAATTTTGTGTTATTCAAACTTGCAATAGAATATCTTGGTTATTATATATAATCTCGGGTCAGATTTCTAATAAAATTTCAAGTCCTGTCCAGGACTAAACAACAGAAGACCCAAATGGGGAATCATCAAAGAGTTCAAAAACAAGAATGGCAAAGATGGAAACAGGGTTGCAAACTATGATTTTTCCAGAGAAACAAAATTTAAGAACTTAAGGAACAATTTAACTACTAACATCAGTGGCTAAAAATGATGATGAGAAACTAAGGAATAATGACACCATCTGTGACAGAGTAAAATTGCACACAAATCAAGGTAGACACACAAAAAATTTTCTCTGCGAAATAAGGACTTAAAAAACATTACTAACATATATGGTCAAAGATGATCAAAGTTTTTCTGTAGATTCATGGACACGTTCCTCCAGCAAATCTACCCCCACTACCTGATACCCCCATCTACTCATCTCCTTCCTCCTTCCCTGGTGCTCACTCTGCTCCTGTCGCACGAGCCTCCCTGCTCTGCACTAAACCTCCAGACACACTTCTACTTCCGACCTCTGCTGTTGCCATCCCTTCTGCCTGAAAACCTCTTCCTGCAGGGAGACACTTGGGTCATTTCTTTCCCTCCGTCACACCTTTACTCTAAAACCACTCACTGAGGGAAGCCTTACCTGGCCACCCTACCCTTCAACAGCATCTATCACCCTTCCCTGAAATCATTTACCCTCATTAGGTAACTGACACAGAGTTTCTCTCTCTTTCCAGTTTTGAGGAAACAAGTTGCCTTGTTGAAGATGCCCACATGATAAAGAACAGAGGAGAGCATCCAAGCAAAAACCACAAAGGAGCTGAGGCCCTTAGTCCAACAGCCCATAAGGAACAAAACAAACCCTGCTAACAACCACATGAGCTTGGAAGTGGATCTTTCCACAGTAGAGGCATTAGATGACGACAAGCCCTCAATAAACAGTACATACACAAAAAAATTCCTGCTGGAATTTTGACTGGGGTTGTATTAAATATATAGATCAACAGAGGGAAAACTGCAATTTTTGGCTGTGTTGAATCTTCTAACCTATGAACACAGTGTATCTCTCCAGTTATTTAGGTCTTTGATTTCACTGATGAGCATTCTGTAATTTTCAGCATACATTTCCCTTACATGTTTCATTAGATTTATACTTATGCATTTCATTTTTTGGAACTATTAATTTTTTTTTAAATTTCAGTTTCCCATTGTTCATTGCCAGTACATAGAAATATAATTGATTTTTGTGTTTTTACCTAGTATCCTGTGACCCCAAACTCATTTATCAGTTCTAGCAAGTTTTTGTAGATATTAGGATATTCTCCATGAACAATCATGTTGTTTGGCAATAGAGATGGTTTTAGTTCTCCCCTTTCAACTTAATTTTTATTTATTTTCTTTCTTTAGTCTACCATCCAAGACTTCTGGTACAGTGTGTTGAACATTAGTGGTGATGGACATCTTTGCCTTGTTCCTGATCTTAGGCAGATAAAGTGCTCAGCCTGTCACAAGTAAAGTCATCTGTATTTTGTAGCTGCCCTTTAACAGGACATTTCCCTCTACTTCTAATTTGCCGCAAGTTTTCTCATGGTGGATGTTGAATTATGTCAAATGCTTCATGTTAGTTGATATAATCATTTGGTTTTAAAAAAAGATTTAGATTGTTAATATGGTAGAATTCATTGTTTGATTTTCAAATATTAAAGTAGCCTTGCATACTTGAAATGCACCTCCATTTAATTGTGGTGTATTATTCTTTTAATATGCCGGTGGACTGTTTGCTAATATTTTGTCATGGAATTTCAGCTCTCTGGTCATGACAGATAATGGTTTGTAGTTTTATTTTTCTGGGCTTTCTGTGTATGGTTTTGATATCAGGGTATGGCTGGTTTCATAAAAACAAAGTTTGGAATTGTCCCTTCCTCTTGGATTTTCTGGAGAACATTACATAGAATTAGTGTTCTTTCTTGCCTAAATGTTTGGTAGGGCTTGCCAGTAAAACCATCTTGGCATATACATTTCCTTTTTTGAAGAATTTAACAATAGCTTCAATCTCTTTATTCAGGTAATCTATTTCTTCTTCAGCAAACGTTGACAGTTTGAGTTTTCAAGAATTCTCTATTTCACTTAAATTGCTGAAATTGTATTTGGAGAATTGTATTATCCTTTTGTTTGTTTTTCAGTTTTATTGAGGTATAGTTGACATATAAAATTCTATGACATTTAAAGTACTCAGCGTAATAATATACATTTGGAAGGATTCCCACAATCGAGTTAACACATTTATCACCTCACATGTTTGGTTTTGTTTTTTTTGTTTTTTTGTTTTTTTTTTTGGTATTTACTTTTTCTTTTTTTTTTTCTGGTGAGAATATTTAAGTTCCATTCTCTAAGAAAATTTCAATTATGCAAAACAGTGTCATTAACTACAGTCACCATGTTATATATTAGATACTCAGAACTTACTCATCTTAGAACTGAAAGTTTGTACCCTTTTACCGACCTCTCCCTGTTTTCCCCAGTCCCAGAAACCACTTTCTACTCTCTGTTTCAATGAGTTTCAAAAAAAAATTTTTTTTGAGAATCTGTATCTAAGTGCTATTATGCAGTATTTGTCTTTTTCTGTCTGGCTTATTTCACTTAGCATAATGGTTTCATTTTCTTCAGATATATACCCAGAAGTGGGATTGCTAGATCATACGGTGGGTTTATCTTTAATTTCTTCAGGAACCTCCATATTGTTACCCATACTGAATGCGCCAATTTACATTCCCATCAAAAGTAGGTCTTTTTGGAAAAATATCTATTCAGGTCTTTTGCCAGTTTTTTAAATTGGGTTATTTTGCTCTTTTGCTATTAAAATGTAGGAGTTCAACTGATGTTTTGGATATAAGCCCTTTATCAGATATATTTTTCAAATATTACAAATGATGCCTTTTCATTTGGTGATTTGCTCTGCTGTACAAAAGGTGTTTCATGTGATATAGTCCCACTTCTTTATTTTTGCTTTGATTGCTTATACTTTGGGTGCAAATTAAAAAAAAAAAACATTAATAAGAGCAAAGTCAAGGAGCTTACACCTTAAGTTTTCTATGAGGAGCTTTATGGTTTTAGGCCTTTTGCTCAAGTCTTTAATCCATTTTGAGGTGATTTTTGTGTATGGTATAAAGATAGGGGTCCAGTTTGATTCTTTTACAAATGGATATCCAATTCTCCCAATACCATTTACTGAAGACCCTATCTTTTCCCCACTGTATATTCTTGGCTCTTTTGTTGTAGATTAGTTGGCTATATATGCATGGGTTTATTTCTCGGCTTTCAATTCAGTTCCATTGATCTATTAGGTCCGTTTTTAGGTCAAAAACATCCTTTTTTATTACTTTAGCTTTGTGATATAGTTTGAAATCAGAATTGATAGTATCTCCATCTTTGTTCTTTTTTGTCAAGATTGCTTTCACTATTCAAAGTCTTTTGTGGTTCCACACAAATTTGAAGATTATTTGTTCTAAACCCATGGAAAGAAAGTCATTGAAATTTTTACAGGAATTGTATTTGACTCTGCAATTGCTCTGGGTAATAGAGAAATTTTAACAATGTTAATTCTTCCATCTATGTCCACCGAATATATTTCTAACTATTTGTTTATCTTCAGTCTCGTTCATCAATGTCTTACAGTTTTTAGTGTACAGATCTTTTGATCACATCCTTGGCTAAATTTATATCAATTTTATTCTTTTCATGCTAATTCTCCTTTTGATAGTTCATTGCTGCTGTATAAAAATGTGACCGATTTTTGTATATTGGTTTTGTATCCTGAAACTTCACTGAATTAGTTTATTAGTTCTAACAAGATTTTTGGTAGAGTCTTTAGGGGTTTTTTACATATAACACCATTTCATCTGCAAATATAGACAATTTAACAACTTCTTTTCTAATTTGGATGGCTTTTATTTCATTTTCTTGCCTAATTTCTCCAGCAAACAAAAGTCGTAAGTGTGGGTGTCCTGGTCTTGTTCCTCATCTTAGAAGAAATGTTTTTAGCTTTTCACTGTTGACTATGATGTTAACTGTGGCTTGTCATATAAGACCTTTATTATGTTGAAATAAGTTTCCTCTATGTCCATTTTGTTGAGGGTTTTTTTTTAAATCATGAAATGATGTTAAATTTTGTTAAATAGTTTTTCTGCACTTATTGGGATGAGCCTAGGATTTTTATCCTTCGTTTTGCTAATGTGGCATATCACACTTACTGATTTGAACCATCTTTGCATATCCAGAATAAATCCCACTTGATCATGGTATATATTACCCTTTTACTATATGTACAGTCTGTAGTTAGAACTCCTTTTCCACTTCTGGTATTGGTAATGGGACTTTCTTTTTCTCTTAGCAAGGCTTACTGCAGTTTTACCAGTTTTATTGTTTTTTTTTTTTTACAATATCACTTACTTGATTTTCTCTATTGTTTTTAATTATATTGATCCTTTCTATTAGCTTTATTATTTCTTTCCTTCTAGTTGCTTTGGGTTTACTTTGCTCTTCTTCGTCCAGTTTCATAAGATGGAAGTCCTTAGGTCACTGATTTCAGATCTGTTTTCTTTTATAATGTAAGTATTTAAATTCTGTAAATTCCCATCAAAGCACTGCTTTAACTGCATTGCATAAATTAGATAGGTTGTATTATCATTTATGTTTAATCAAAATATTTTCTAACTTTTCTTGAGACTTCCGTTTGACTCATGGATTATTTTATGAGTGCATTATTTTAGGGGCGCCTGGGTGGCTCAGTCAGTTGAGTGTCCAATTTTGGCACAGGTCATGATCTCTCGGTTCGTGCCGACAGCTCAGAGCCTGGAGCCTGCTTCGGATTCTGTGTCTCCCCCTCTCTCTCTTCCCCTTCCCCACTCACACTCTGTCTCTGTCTCAAAAATAAATAAACGTTAATTTTTTTTAATTAAAAAAAAAGAAGTGCAATGCTTTAATTCCAAGTGAGCAAAAATTTTTCTTTCTGCTATTTATTTCTAATTAAATTTTTTAATTGTCAGAGAACATACTAACATACTTTTTACGGTTTCAATTATTCAATTATTTTAAATTTGTTAAGTTTTCTTTTATGCCCCATGGTACAGTCTATCTTGGTGAATGTTTCAAGTGCATTTAAGAAGAATGTGTATTTAGCTGTTGATAGGTAGAATAAACTAAAAATGTTTTTTTAAGTTTATTTATCTTGAGAGAGGGAAGAGGGGCAGAGAGAGAGAGGGGGAGGGAAGGGGAGAGGGAGGGGGGAGAGAGGGAGAGAGGGAGGGAGAGAGGGAGAGGGAAAGAGAGAGAGAGAGAGAAACAAAGAAAGAAGTGGGGCTTATCTGAAAGCTGGGCTCATGTTCACCCGAAGTGGGGCTGGAGCTCTCCCAATATGGGACTGGAACTCACAAACCATGAGATCATGAACTGAGCCAAAGTCAGATCCTTAACGGACTGAGCCACCCAGGTGCCCTTCTGTTTCTCAGTTTTATCAATTACTGAGAGAAGAGTATTGAGGTCCTCAAATATAAATACTATTCATTTTCAGTTTTTCCCCTCTATTTTTCATTCCTCTGCTCTTTTCTGCCTTCTTTTAAACATTTTAGTGATCCAATTTAGAATTTTCTACTATCTTTTTTTTAAAATTTTATCTTCTTGTGTATGTTCCCTTGGAATGCTTGTTCTAGGAAATATACATACTGAACTTTTTATTGTCTACATAGAATAAATATTTTATCACTTGAAGTGGTATGAAAAAAATCTTTCCACCATATATGTCCCTTTATCAGTCCCTTTAGGCTGTAATTGTCTTGCGTATAACACTGCCATTAAAAACCCATCAGACATTATAATTCTTTTCTCAACTGAACATGTTTTAAATAGCTCAATAGGAAAAAATTAATCTATTATATTAAGCTAGGTATTTGCCATTTAGATTTCTTTTCATTCCTAATGTTTCGAGTTTCTATCTGGTATCATTGTCCTTCCTTTCTGATCATCTTCCCTTAGAAATTCTTTCACAGTAGGTCTGCTGGCAACAAATTCTTAGTTTTCCTTCATCTCCAATTGTCTTTATTTCACCTTTACTGACAAAGAACAGTTGTTTTATCCCTTGAAAAATGTTTAATCCCTTCTCCCATCCACTGTCTCTGATGAGAAATCAGCTTTCAATTGAATCATTGTTCTCCAATAAACAATGCAATGTCCTTCTCTGGTTGTTTTCATGATTATTTTTTTGACTTTAGTTTTCAACAGTTTGATTAGTATGTGTCTGGGTTTGGATTTCTTTGGCTTTACCTTCTTTTGAGTTTGCTCAACTTCTTTAATCTGTAGTAGGTTCACGTCTTTCACAAATCTATGATTTCAGGCCATTGTTTCCCCAAATATTTTTCGGCAGGACACTCCTCTTTTTGGGTTCCAGTAACACAAAGACTTTTTTTGTTATTATATCACAAGTCACTGAGGCTTTTTTTCCTCAACTGTTCAAGTTGGATCATTTTTACTGATCTGCCTACAAATTCACTGATTCCTTCCGCTTTCACCTTCATGCTGCTATTAAAACGTTAAAACATTCCAGTTATTTTATAACTCAATTCTAAAATTTCCTTTCGCTACTTCTTTATATATTTTATTTCTTTGCTCTTGCCTTCTGTCTTTCCTTTTTTTCAGAGTGTTCATCCCTACTTATTAAAGCAGTAAAAACTTAAAAAACTAAAAACACTTTTAAAAAAATCCTTGGCATAGGGCAAAGGTGATCAATACTAAATTAAGACACAATAAAAAATGTTTTGGTAGTTTGCATTTGTGAAAGAGGCTACATATTTGGTGGTCAACATGTTTGGGCTCTGGTGTAAAATCTGCTATTGGCTTTCATTTACTTTCCCTAGACCATTTTTTTTAATTTTGAAACTGAAACTAAGATAATATTTTTCATTACAAAATTCATTACTTCATGAATAATAGTGGCAATTTAAAGTATAAAACTCAAATTTTCAGTTTTCACATCTTTAGTTTTGAGTTATATAAATAAAAGGTTCATAAATACTGATTTAAGGACATACGCTTTACAGTAATCAAAGTTAAAAAAGTTATTAAGTTGAAGAATGATGGGTTATAATTGCCAAAGCACTCACTACTTCACAAATAATCATATCTATGTATCTATATCTATATCTATATATATATATGATTTCAGATATGGTTGTACTTAGGTGTATGTGTGTGTTATGTGAACAGTTCATTTGTAGAACAAGTGTTTTATGATACACGTTTTAAAAAAATGCTTCAATAATCCTATGATGCATCCCTGATGTGTACAGGGTTGGTTCCATGGCTGTTGATGCTAAATGCTTGATTGCACTCACAGTAAGGTTCTGCACACCAGTACTTTTGTGCATGCGTTAGCACACCCACAAGAGGGAGAAGCAGAAAAATGGTTACATATGGTTGCCCAAAACATAGGTGACTCACCTCCAAGTCCATCCTTCTTCTGGTTAGTTTTGTCCTTGTCCCTCTTCTACAATGGTAATCTAGGTATTGGGTTTTTGCCAACCTTCTCTTCCTTGAGACTGTGATGTTGCTGTTCTTCCTGAGGATCTATTCTTGGGATCTGTTCTGTTATATTGACTTGTCATACAATTTTTTGGGCCAAAATTGAAATCACCAACATTCACTACTGTAAAATCCTCTCTTACTAATGTCCATTTTCATCATGCAATTTTGAGCAAAGAAGGTTAGGAGGAAATTTAGGGTAACTATTTAATACTGAGAGTCAAGAATACCTAGGATACTATCTTCATTTTGAAATAAAAAGTGCCTTTTATACTATTTCTTACTATCAATAATAAATTTATAAAAATTATTACAATAAAGTATACATATACATATATGTGTGCATGTGTGTACATATAAATATACATAAATAAAATTTATGTGTCTGTTTTTGTGCCAGTACCATACAGTCTTGATGACTACAGCTTTGTAATAGAGCTTGAAGTCTGGAATTGTGATGCCTCCAGTTTTGCTTTGCTTTTTCAGGATTGCTTTGGCTATTCAGTGTCTTTTGTGGTTCCATAAAAATTATAGGATAGTTTGTTCTAGCTCTGTGAAGAATGCTAGAGATTTTGATAGAGATTGCAAATAAATGTGTAGATACACTGCTTTGGGTAGTATAGACATTTTCACAATATCTGTTCTTCTAGGGCACCTGGGTGGCTCAGTTGTTTAAGCGTCCAACTGTTGTCTTCAGTTCAGGTCACCATCTCACAGTTCATGCATTCAAGCCCTGCATTTGGCTCTACGCAGGCCTGCTTGAGATTCCCTCTCTCCCTAGCTCTATACCCCTCCACCGCTCTCTCTTGTGCATGTGTCTTTCTGTCTCTCTCTCAAAATAAAAAATAAACCTCAAAAAAAACCACAATATTTGTTCTTCTAATACATGGGTACGGAACGGTTTCCCATTTCTTTGTGTCATCTTATATTTCTTTTGTAAGAATTCTATAGCTTACAGAGTATAGATCTTATACCTCCTCTTTGGTCAGGTTTATTCCTAGGTATCTTATGGGTTTTGGTGCAACTGTAAATGAGATTGATTCCTTGACTTCTCTTTCTGCTGTTTCGTTATTTGTGTACTGAAGTGCAACAGAAGTATTATCAACTTTGAATACGTTTTTCAACTATTCCACTCAGTCGTATTACATGAAATAAAATATATTAAAGCCTATGTGTATTTTTCAGACTTTATAACAATGCTTTGTCATAAATAAACGAATTAAACAAAATGAAATATGTATTATTTCTAGAGTAACTTTTTTTTTTTACCAAAACTTAAGTATTTTATCACTTAAAAATTAAGCAATAGTATAAAAAGCAATTAACCTAAAATGTCATCAACCAGACATCTAGTGTTATTTTTTCAGCATCTCCTTGTGCATATGCACAGATACAAAGAGAGATAAATAAGAGGTAGATGATAGATCAATTGGTAAGATTAGACAAATAGCCAAAAATTACTTTAACAATGAATTCATGTAACATACAAGCTACTGTTTTTGAAGTACTCAATTTAATTTCACTAAAATGTAAGGGAACAAAGGTGAAACTCAAGGAAATGCTGAATATAATTGTAATTGTTCCTCTGTCATAGAAATACTTGTTTCTGAAAGATTCATCTAAGGCAGTGGTTCTCAAATAGAAGAAATATTGTAGCCCAGGGACACCTGGAAGTGTCTGATACCATTTTTGGACGTTACAACTGGGTGCTACTGGCATCTAGTGGGTAGAGGCCAAGGGTGCCGCCAAAAACACCCTGCAATGTACACGAGAGCCTCCACAACAAAGACTCACCTAGCCCAAAATGCGAACGGTGCTAAATTTAACAATTAACGAAAAAATTTTTAGAAAATATTTAAAGATTGGACTAATTATTTTTTAATATATCTGCTTTGAGTGTAGATGTGACCAGATACTATAGAAGGTAAGGTGGTTATCACACCTAAACTTCTTTCTTGCCAATGCCCATAAGCATTGCATCTGTAACCACAGCCCCTCAAAGTTGTAATCTAGTTCTCAGATATTATTGCTGAGAGGTTTTGTTTTGATTTTTAAGACTTCCTGAGTTCTTTCTAGTCTAGGAGTGTCTACTGTGGTTTTTCTGTTGTAATAACTACTTGACTATGTGCAATATTCTTGGGTCCCACTTTCTTTCCCACTGGAACTCGTAGCAATCTTACCACTGGCTTATAGCATTAAACATTACTATGAAAGATTCTGAAAAGGCCCTGATTTTTTAGGTGTGAATCAATATTTCTTTCTGATTATGGGAATAATTTTGATTGCTTAAGAAGGGGATCTTACTCTTAAGTACAACAAGTTAGCCAGAATAGGTCTCAGTGTCACTGATTCCAATCAATTTTTCCTGCTAAGAGTATGCTCCTTTAGTTGTAGGGGGTTTTTTCCTTATTTCTGGGATATTTTCCTCTATGATATCTCTAAATATTTTTATTTTCCAGATTTTATGCTGAAATTTCATTTTAAGCTTTTCTCATTTATAAGCCAATAACATGTGCTACCTTAGTTCTCAATTTGCTTACTATACAAACTTCTTCTATACCCTATTCTCTGTTATCTTCTGTTTCTGCTTTTATCTATTATTTGTAAATGATTCTTCAGCAGAAACTACTTTAAAATACTTTCTTCTGTATTTTAGCTCTGATTGTTTTTCAAGACTGGGTTCTTTTGGTTTGGCTTTTATGACATTCACTCCTTCTTTCCTTCTTTCATTTATTGATTTTTGTTTTCTGGTTTTGTTATACTTTATTATCACAGCCATTTTACTTCCTTTCATGTCTCTCGTATTTAATGTATTCCACTCATTTTTTGTTCAGATATACGTTTGAGTGAAATCTCTTTGATACCATTCATACCTTATTTAAGATTTTTTTCTGCTCCTCTAAGCTTCAGTTTGAGTGCTTTCAAACCTTGCCTCAGTTTTTGGAAAGGGAGACAGAGTCAACATCTAGTTTGAACCGTGTGAAAGGCTGGTCAGGAAACCTGAGCTTCTCCTTGTCTCTTGAACTGCTATATCAAGGCCCACTTCATTCAGACTGGTTTCTGAACCTTGCACTGTTACTTGGAAAACAAGACTTGCAATCTTTTTGCCCCTGAATGTTAAGAGCATATAGTCACAAAGGGTTTTTTGGGGGGATTTTCCCAGTGCTGCCTATTTATCCCTTTATTATGTTTTACCCCAAATTGAGTGGTATTAAGAAAGACTTATCAGGATTTTACGAAACGCTCCTTTGCTAAGTGTGTTTTCTGCTGCACTAGAACGCAGAATTTTTTGCTTTTTTTGTAACTTTTCGAGTAGGCAGCATAAACTTGTCTGATTATTGTCTGATTTCTGCTTATTTTTGGCCTTCCACAAATAAACTACTTTTTCTGTTCAGTTAACTAGGCTTCAGGAGAGGACTTTTCTGTGATCTTGCTCCCTTTGGCCATTGTTTCAGTATTCTATGGTTATCATTAGTTCATTTAGTTTCTATCACTCCAAGTTTTCATTTGTTTTGTGTAGCATAATGTTTACATATTACAACCAAATGCACTGCCTAATTTATAGTCTCTGTATAATGCATTGGGAGTATTGAAAGGTAACTATATATTTTAAGGTAAATAACTATTGAGGGCTCAGTGAGGAGCAATATAGAGAGCATACACTTACTATGAACCTCTCGAGTATAACAGTTTAAGCCTAAATACATGGAAAGTTTCCTATTTTATGTTTGGACTATGGCTTTATCACCTGCAAGGTTTAATGTGCTTAGATATGGCTTGTTACAATGCCAGCCTTCATACACCCTGAGGAGGCAAAGAGGGTGGCTTCGTAGACAAGAGGTGGGATTTCCAAATTTTGGGCCACCTTTCTGAATAGACAGCTGATGGTCTGCCTCAATTCTGCAAATGCTGGATACTCCTTCGTCACCGTCTAGCTCCACCCTGAACCAGCATCCTTACAGCTAAGGAAATTATTTATATCAAGATTCAAGTGAGATTCACCACATACTAATTAACTCATTTACCTCAACACAATACCTTCAAACCCAGAAGCCAAGTCACTTCAACCCCCTGAGGAAAGCACCGTGCTTTCCTTTTTTGGAATGAGTGTAAACATGGCCATGGAAAATATATGCCAAGTGGCATTCATGTTGAAAAATGTTTGGTCTGAGGCCCAGGGTAAGATACAGGGGGGTTACCTGTCCCAAGTTACCTGAAACTTTTGAGTTCACCCAGCCTTCATCAACATTCCAGGTTCCATACTCATTTGAACTTTAGAAATGATGTAATGACCCATTCTTTTTTTAAAAGTTTTTCTCTGAATTCCAGTTGGTTAACACATGGTGTAATATTAGTTTCAGGAGGATTTAGAGATCCCTCACTTACATATATGACCCAGTGCTGATCACAAGTGTCCTCCTTAATCCCCATCACTCATTTAACTCATCCCCCCCACCCACTTTCCCTTCAGCAACCCTGAGTTTGTTCTCTCTAGTCAGGAGTCTGTTTTATGGTTTGCCTCTCTCTTTTGTTTCCCCCTATGTTCATCTACTGAATTTCTCAAATTCCACATATGAGTGAAATCACACAGTATTTGTCTTTCTCTGCCTGACTTATTTCATTAGTATAATACACTCTAGCTTTATCCCTCTATCCACGTCATTGTAAATGGTAAGATTTCATCATTTTTTATGATTGAATAATACTGTGTGTGTGTATACACACACATACATATATACAAAACATCTTATGTATCCATTCCTCAGTTGTCAATCTTCTGTCCATTTTGTAAGTAAATTATTTTTCTTTTTTTTTTTCGTTTTCTTTTAAGTTTATTTTTATTTATTGTGAGAGAGAGAGAGAGAGAGAGAGAGAGAGAGAACACACATGTGCAAGCAGGGGAGGGGCAGAGAGAGAAAGAGACAAAATTCCAAGCAAGTTCCATGTTGTCAGGGCAGAGCCCGATGTGGGGCTCGAACTCACAGACCTCAAGACCACGACCTGAGCCAAAGTCAAGAGTCAGATGCTTAACCTACTGAGCCACCAGTTGTCCCCAGTTTGTGAAGTTCTTTATCAATTTTGGATACTAACCCTTTATCAGATACGTCATTTGCAAAGATCTTCTCCCAATCCGAAGGTTGCCTTTTAGTTTTGTTGATTGTTTCCCTTGCTGTGCAAAAGCTTTTTATCTTGATGAGGTCCCAATAATGTATTTTTGCTTTTGTTTCCCGTGCCTCTGGAGATGATCTAGTAGGAAATTGCTACAGGAATGTCAAAGGGGTTGCTGCCTGTCTTCTTCTGTAGGATGTTGATGGTTTCCTGTTCCACTGTTTTGAGTTTGCTACACTATGTCTTTCAAATTTTTTTCCATATAAGACTCTAATTTATAATTGATGGGTATGAGTAGATGATATTTATTGGAAAATGTTTAATAACTAGCTCCCTTGGATGGGGGGGGGTGCTGATTTCTAACTTACGCAGTGGTGTGAATAGTCCTACCACAGCTAATTTTAAGCTACCAACATGACATCACTGGACATGTGCTAAGAATACATGTGCACCATCAGCCCTCTTAGGTGGTGGGAACCAGCTCCAGCACACCACTGGCATATAACTTGAAATATAATATTGCAGTAACTTCAAAAATAGTTTAAACATATGGAAGATTACCCCTCCCCTATCAACACGGCCAAGCAATTCTTTCAGGTTCTAAAGGAGGCAATGTTGGAAGCTAAAGTAAACAAAGAGAAACCCTTTTCTAGTCCCGAGTGACTTTAGAATGATTCCTTCTACCCAAAGTATTTAAATACCCAATATTTAAAACCCAAATAATAGCAGTTTTACCCTTTAGAATTCCTTTTTCACAAAGTACTTCAGGTACTAGTATGAATGTTGTTATCAAAATGTGAGCTCTTATTTTAACTCTTAACTTCTAGAATTACAGTTATTAATGAGGATTATACAAACACCTTTTATAAGTTAAGGCAAAGCTCACATACAATTAAACCCAAACTACTGTAAGAATAAATAAGTTACTATTCCAAGGTTATTTCCTACATTGTTCAATGACAACTGCAGCTGTGTCACTATTTAAAATGTAGCTATGAAATTAATATACTGTATTATTTAAAAATGCTATGTGCTGTTCTTAGAGATCAACAAATCTGAGTGGGTGGTAGAGAAAGCAGCAGCAGAGAACACTCTAAAAGACAACTTCAGCTATTTTGATTTATTTGTAAAGTATCTGTAAGGTCTCCTTAATTAGATACCTTTTCAGATTCAGTATAAACTCCCATCTTATTTTTTTATTCAAGCAAAAACTTAACTACCACATGCCTTAGTCCATCAGAATTTTAGACTTTTTTTCAGTTTCCAACTGCTGAACTAAAAAATATGTCAACCTTGAGATGATAATGTCTAACAGCAAAAACTAACTATACCTTCTAGAAATAACAGGGTGTCTTTGAAAGATTTCTGAAAACACAGTGCCTTCACCAGTATTTTTTTTAAGATTTTTAATTTTGTTTTTCAAATAATGTCTACACCCAATGTGGGGCTCCAACTCACAACCGAGATCAAGAGTCACATGTTCCATCAACTGAGTCAGCCAGGTATCCCACCTTCACCAAACTTTAAATGGCATGGCTCATATATAAAATCAAAGTGCTTGTATGGCACCTTGGATAAGTGGTCAAGGCATCTAGCAACTCTGGATGACCAGCTCAGTTTCCATTTGCTCTAGGCCAGGCCCAGTCATGTTGAACACTGAGAGAACAAATATCTCAAGAGAACAAATCCATGTGTTGCCTACCAGTGTCCCACATTACACAGAGTGGGAAACCAACCTTACCTAAAAGAAAAGATCTTTTACCTAAAAGATTTTTTTACCTAAAAGATCTTTTACCTAAAAGAAACTGACTTTACCTAAAAGAAAAGAAAAGATACCAAGTTGGGTACCCTGGTAATCATCCTTTGGGATAAAGTTTAGCATGCGGAGCATTTATTTATTTTACTTTTTTAATGTTTATGTATTTGTTGTCTGTGTGTGTGTGTGTGTGTGTGTGTGTGTGTGAGAGAGAGAGAGAGAGAGAGAGAGAGAGAGAGCACGCACGCGCAAGCAAGAAAGCACGCTCAAGCAAGGGAGGGGCAGAGAGAGAAGGTGACAGAGAAACTGAAGCAGGCTTTGTGCTGCCAGTGCGGAGCCCAATGCAGGTCTCCAACCCACGAACTGTGAGATCATGACCTGAGGAAAAACCAAGAGTCTGATGTTTAACCGACTGAGCCCCCCAGATGCCCCATATGCAGAGCATTTATTAAGGAATGCCCTTGGTACCAACACTTGTGGAAGGGAGGGAAGGAAGCAGAAGTTTTCAGAGAGGTTAAACTACAGTCCATTCCCAATGGAAGCCTCAGCCAAAACCACTATGAGCTCTGGAGCTGAATGGCCTCACAAAGTGGCCCTGAAGTAGGTCAAGAGGGCCATGTCTTTGTACTTCCACATCTATCAATCAAAGAATGTTAGCCACTTCAGGAAGGGCCAGGGCTTTAGACAAGATGCCATCCAAAACTGTGACAATCCCTGAAGGGACTGAAAATTGGAGGCTATTTGCTGGCAGTCTTTCTAGCAACTGCGACAACATATCTTTCAGTGAAGAGAGATCGGGAACGTACATCACAGTGTCTACTGCAGATCTCCAAACTAGATTTTTTTTTAAGTTTATTTATTTGAGAGAGAGAGAGATAGAGATAGAGAGAGAGGGAGTGAGCAGGGGAGGGGCAGAGACAGAGGGAGGGAGAGAGAATCCCAAGCAGGTTCCTCGCTGTCAGCACAGAGCCCGACACGGGGCTCGAACCCACAAACACTGAGATCATGACCTGAGCCAAAACCAAGAGGGATGTTCAACCAACTGAGCCACCCAGGTGCCCCACAAACTAGATTTCTTAAACACTGGCCTGCCTTATCAGCATTCACTTACAAATACTCCTATTCAGAGCATCTCTCAGTAGACACAATGGGGAGAGGAACAGGGAAAGACACACTTCCATGACTCTGAAAACACAGCTGCCTCTCAACCACCATGAAACCCATGAAAGTCCATTCCCAAAGCAAGAGTCCATTCAAGTGCCCTCTCATCTCCTTAAAAGCATGCTGAAATAGATGCTCATTCTTATCTGACCTAACCATTGCCCCCACTTTAAATATAGATGTCTAGCTTATGTGCCTTAAGTTGAAGTTGATTTTCACTAATGCTCTATGCTTTAAGGAATACTGAGTTATCACTTAAAACAGGGCCTACCATGAAGGCCTTACTTTTTTCTTTCTTGCCTGACTCTGAAAATGCCCATACTCCTTGAGTGATATTACGTTCGTGGCCAGTCATCACATAGACTTCATGATATTCATTTATCTCATTGCTGTATTGGGCCTGGAGAGCACAGGCAAGGCACAATATGAAGCTTTTGGATAAAAGGAATAAAAGTATGGAATGGGGAAAGGATGAACATAAGAGCACAGTGGGACAAAGCAAAACTATTGCAGAAGCCTTCCACTTTCCAAATTTTGCTTACATCTTGCTTATATTTAGCCCTTTGTGTATTGCATTCTTGGCAGTCCCGGGAGCACTGCCGTAAGATATTTTCACCTAATATGTTGTAGGAAATAGGGAAGGTGTTCGCGACTTCTTCAAGTAACAAGAAAACAACCTAACAAACAAAATTTGAACATGACCTTGCAGAATAGCAAACGCAAATATGGCTTCAACAATAAAACCCAGTTCAGTGCTAAAATAATTGAGTTTTAAAGGATGTCATATTGATAGAAAAAAATCAATCGTGAAGATATCCTGTCCCCTTCACCTGAAAGACTTGCCTTGCTTCCATGCCTTGAAAGCATGCCTGCCCCTTCAGGTCTAACTTTAAACCCTACTTCATGGTGTCTTCCCAAGTCACTCCAATCCTCCATCCTACCCAACTGCATGATGCTCTGTGAAATATTTGACCTTCATCATTATTGTTGGTTGTATTTCTGTTGGATACCCATCATGTGCCAAGCACAGTTAATAAATTTCACATATTTTATCAGACTGAATCCTTGTATGCACACTCTTAGCCAGCTTTGAGTATCCTCATTTGACATGTAAGAGAAGAGAGGCCCAGAGAGGTGAATTAGCAATGCAGGTAAAATGGTAAAAGGTATAAAACACAATTCAGACATGCTACAACGCCTGTTTTCTTACTGTTATGCTGTCTGTATTGTGTGTGCTGCTCATGTCCCTTGGGTAGACCATAAACTTTGTGAGAGAAGGAACAGTGTATAATACCTCTTTTCTTGTACTTCTCTGTATCACCCGCATCATCTTGAATAACAAAGAGCATGTAACATCATGCACATGGTTGACAAAGACAAGGAAAGGAAAATATGAGATAGAGAAGTCAACCAGTAGATTCCTACAAGTATTGCAGATTATTCCTATTGAATTAAAAACCTAATAGAAGGATACGTGGTTCATAAAAAGATTAAGAACAACTTTGCCTCAGTCTTTCTCTGTGTTTCCATGCATTGGTGCCAATTTGTGACTTAGTTAAGACTTCAGCTTTCTCACACAGTAATACAGAAAGCAAGTGATTGGGAAAACCGTTTAAAAGTGGGGGTTATCAATGGCATGAAGAAGCATAATGCAGATACATGTCTGCTTGCCTTTTATTAAAATAAATTGAAATGATTTATCTTCAAATGATAACAATACAAATGCAAACTCTTGGAAGTTCCCTTGAATACATAATGAAGAATTACCCTCACACCCACATTTATATCCTGTAGTGTGCACAGCACGGAGAGGAGGCCAGGAAAGTGACAACTCCTTAATTAGTTAGCGCTCAGTGACAAATTGGGGAAACTTGCTCTGGAATCTGTAGGGAGGGAGGAGACGGTAGATTGGTTTGAAAGTCTCTCTGTCTCCTCTATTACATGTTTCACAAAGCATGTGTTTTTATTTCATGGTTAAAGACGTACAAACCCAAAGACATAAGATTCACTAAGTACCATGCTAAAAGCCAAATGAAGGGTCTTGCTTCATTTAGTACCCGAATCATCACTACTTTACCTATCAAGGCACCTGAAACCTCCTTTTACCAATTTTTCTTGCGATAGGATAAAAGCAATTAGAACCAAGTACCAAATTTTATTCATCAGTGCCCTTAATAGGTAAGCTGTAGAGAAAAAATATTTTATGTAATTTTTCTTAAAATATTACCCTGCAAACAGTTGTACCCTTCTTCTAGAGTTATGACTCAAATTATTTATTGAATTACATCAAAATGCCATACAGAATTTAGTAATGATAGCTGTATGCAATAATTACATGCTACATTGCCTCCATTGGAAACCATGGTAACCGATCAGTTACTGTTTCTGCCTGTCACCACAGCTGAGAGTGGCAAAGAGGAGAAGTAAGGTACTCTAGTCATCACTGCATACATTCAATCTTGAGATAACTGCAGAGGAGATATTTATTCATAATTAAGCTAATATAATGTTTTAATTATAGCCATAATTTCCCCTGGGATTGATTTATGCATCCAATTATGAAAGGGGGTAAGGGGAGGGAGGGAGGGAATAAGAGAGGAAAAAGGAAGATGAGGGGCGAAGAAAGGGGGTAGGTAGAAGGAGAAAAGTAATAATATAGACATTTTTGAATAGCAACTTTTTTTATAGGAAGAATTATAATGATAGGAACAAAAATATTTTCATAGAAGCCTGTAAAACCAGAGTTAACCAGGGCCTTAACTTTTAGGATGGATAACACTTGGAGAACACCACCTCCAATCTCTTCCTTGTGATTCTGCTCTGAATCCTCCCTGATGAATCATCTAGCCTCCACTGGCTCTGTGACATAATGTGACAGGGGACTCACTATACACTGCTGGATCTTGACATTGATAGAAAGGTCCTCCAAACTCCATGAATCAAAATCTACCTTCATACATCTGGCTCTTTCAACCTCATGATGCCCAGTTTGGGACCACCTAAACCATGCCAGGCTTGCTCCTTCCTAATTTGCATTTACTCTTAGCTTTTGCATTTATTCTTCCTTCTATCTGCAATGCTCTTCCACTAGCTCTTCGCATGGCTGGCTCCATTTTGTCACTCAGCTCAAAGGTCGTCTCCTCAGAGAGGTCTTCCTTGACCACCTGACTCCTCAAACTAAACTAGTTTCCTCCAAGTCTCTACTACCTGGAGAACACTTATCATATTCTGAAATACTGGCATGTGTTTAAGTGCACATTACCTATACAAATAATGAACTGTTTACTACATAATCGCTGGCTTGTTACCTCCTTTAGAACAGCTACCTTGTCTTTTTTTTTTTTTAATTGAGAGAGAGAGGGCTCAAGCAAACAAGGGAGGGAGGGGGAGAGAGAGAGGGAGAGAGGGAGAGAGGGAGGGAGAGAGGGAGGGAGAGAGAGAGGGAGGGAGGGAGAAAGAGAGAGAGGGAGGGAGGGAGGGAGAGAGAGAGGGAGGGAGGGAGAGACAGAGACAGAGACAGAGAGACAGAGAAGCGAGGCTCATGCTCACCCAATGTGGGGCTTGAGCTCACCCGATATGGGCCTTGAACTCATAAACCATGAGATCATGACCTGAGCCGAAGTCAGATGCTTAACAGACTGAGCAACCCAGGCGACCTACCTTTCTTGTTCACAAAAGCAATCACAAGCCTAGCTCCTTACTCAACCCTATGTGTAGTCTTTGCTCACCAAACAAATAAAGGTACAATATATTTGCCTTTCGTCCTTTTCTACTTTTATTTAATGGTATGTACAGCTCAATAACATGTGTATAGTAGGTATGCAATTAATATTTGATGAGAAAAAATAATGGAAAAGGCTAACCGATGAAATTTGAAATCCTTTTTTCTAGCAACACGCTGCAAAATAGTTGAAGAGAACTATCCTACCTTATTTTGAGACTCCTCTCAATGTTATATATCCATGATTTCTTTAATCCTTCTTCTTAGGAACTATTTTCAACATCTCTCATCACTTAATTAATGTCTTTTGGGCCTGCCAGTTTATTAATACTCCATCTTAAAATCTCACATACAGAAATGAGTAAGAGTTTTCAGGTATTATCTAACCAGTGCAGTCATCATTACTAACAGACATGATTAAAAACCAAAAAAGTAAGGCTTGCTCAAGCCTAAGGCCTGCTCAAGCCATGGTCAACAAGCCAGCCTCCCAAAATGTTGTTACTATCTTGTCTCTATAATGGTAACCTGAGGCAAGTGTGAAACAGTGCAGCTCTCCTTGAGTTTTACTCTGCAGACATTTTCCCTCAGGATCTAGTTAAAATGCAAATTCTGATTCAGTCAGTCTGGGGTAGAAGCCTGGGATTCTATATTTCTAACAAGCTATGATCTATGGGCCATACATTGAGTAGCAAAGCTATACTGAAATGCCGGACCAGGAAATAAGAGAGCGAAATTTGGACTGCAGTTCTAACATTTAATAGCAACATACAAATGGACAAATTCAGTAGTTTTCTTACCCATAAAATAAGGATAAATCTAAGTGTTTTGGTGAGATACAATAAGAATTGCATCAGATAATGAATGTAGTTGGCACATAGTGGGGATGTAACATATTTTTTTTTCAATGAACAGGCTTCTACCAATAGAGGCTGGAGGCTCAAATCGGGTTTATAGGCAGAAAAAATAAGTAGCTTTGTTCTCTCCATAGAAATGGCTTCTAGGCCAAATTTTCTCTCATCCAGCATTTGTACACTTGGTATTTTTTGAACCTAAATACAGGACTTAACATTTATAACCATTAAATTTCATCTTGTTAGCTTTGGCCAGAGTTCCAGCCTGTCAAGATTGTTTTGAATTAAGATTCAGTTACTCAGCATATTAGCTATCGCTCCAAGCTTTATGTCATCTGCAAATTTGATAAGTATGCCTTCTATGTCATTATACATATCATTAAAATGTTGAGGAGGACAAGACCAAGGGCAAAGATATTATACATCTTATTTGTTTTGAAAGAAGGACTATACATGGGGTGGGATAAGGAGCTCAAATTGTTTGACAAACTACCAATCCATTAAACTGAATACTGTCCAGCTTACATTTCTCCATTTTTTTTCTCTACACATATTCCATAAAATATTTTTTGTTAAATATATTAATTAAATCAAAATACATCATGTCTATAAAGTTTTCTCTCATCTTTCCGCCTACAATTCAAGCTGAAAAGTGAAACAAGATTAGTCTGACATGACTTATTATTAGTGAACCTATGCTATTTCCTATTAATCATGGTTTTCTTTACTAAATATTCAGTCACAATGTACTTACAACCTATTTTGTAATTTCAACAGACAAAAATTACTGTTATAGTCATTGGTAACATATGTATTCTGTGACTATAGATATTTTTTTTCTAAAATTCTCAAACATATTTTGTATCTTTTTATCACATACAAATCCTTTTCCCTGTATCCTTGTAGAATGGATCCTGGAACTACTAGTTCTGAAGACAGCTTCATTTAGAGCAGCTAGGCAAGCCTTAGTGCTGACATAGTTTTTTGCTTACTTCCTTCTAAACAGTTTTCATTCTATTTGCTACATGTTCACTACCATTCTCCTCAAAATGAAAAAACCTAAGAACTGAATAATTCTAATTCTTTTTTTTTAATTTTTTTTTCAACGTTTATTTATTTTTGGGACAGAGAGAGACAGAGCATGAACGGGGGAGGGGCAGAGAGAGAGGGAGACACAAAATCGGAAACAGGCTCCAGGCTCTGAGCCGTCAGCCCAGAGCCCGACGCGGGGCTCGAACTCACGGACCGCGAGATCGTGACCTGGCTGAAGTCAGACGCTTAACCGACTGCACCACCCAGGCGCCCCAATAATTCTAATTCTTGTTTCTTCTATAATCCACCTTTCTTTCAGAAATGCTTTAAATTTTTTTATTGAAGTATAGTTACAACACAGTGCTATATTAGTTTCAGGTGTACAGTATAATGATTCAACAATTATTTATATTACTCCCTGCTCATCACAATAAGTGAACTCTTAATCCCATTTATCTCTTTCCACCCACTCGCTCCGACCTCCCCCGCCCCCGGCAACCACCTATTTTTTCTGATTTAAGAGTCTGTATTTTTGTCTTTTTTCTTTGTTCATTTATCTTCTTTCTTAAATTGCACCTATGAGTGGAATCATATGGTATTTGTCTTTCTCTGACTTACTTCACTTAGCACTATACCCTCTAGGTCCACCCATGGTGTTGCAAATGACAAGATCTCATTCTTTTTATGGCTGAGTAATATTACAGGAATGAATAAAGAAGATGTGATACATATAAACAATGAAATATTGCTTTGGGGAATGCTTTTTCCAAATCTAGACTGATGAGAGATCTCCCTTTACAGTCACAATAGTTTTTGTAGATGGTTGCTTCTCCAGCAGTACATCATAGATCCCTGTTCCTTTTCAGTTATCTTTCAACTCTGCTTTTTTAAAAATAATTTATAGTCAAGTTAGCTAATATACAGTGTATACAGTGTAGTCTTGGCTTCTGGAATAGTTTCCCGTGGTTCATCGCTTATGTACAACACCCAGTCCTCATCCCAACAATCAACTTTGCTTTAAAATAAGTGGTAATGAGATAAAATCCTTATTTTCCTATCTGAAAACACTTTTGGAATAAATACTGATCTTTTTACGAGCAGTAACAAGTGTCGGTGAGGATGTGGGGAAAAGGGAGCCCTCATGCACTGAAGGTAGGAATGTAAACTGATAGAGCCACTGTGGAAGCAGTATGGAGGTTCCTCAGAAAATTAAAAATAGAACTACCATATGATCTAGAAATTCCACGACTGGGTATTTACCCAAAGAAAACAAAAATACTAATTACAAAAGATATATGTACCCCTATGTTCACTGCAGCATTATGTGTAATGGCCAAGATATGGCAGCCTCCCAAGTGTCTGTCAATAGATAAATGGATGAAGAAGATATGGATATATATACATGTGTGTGTATATATATATACATATGTATATAGATAAACACGTGTGTGTCTCTATACACCTATGTATATATACACGCATATATATATATATATATATATATATATATATATACATATGTATATATACATACACACACACACACACACACACACACACGCACCCTGGCTCTTTCAGATTCCTTGGACCTCCACTGGTGTTGTCACCATTCCTTCGTAAGCCTCTTTTTAATATCTTACATGTTAGACATAAATGTTCTAGGTGACACTGGACTCTCCTAAAACCAGAGATGAACATTCTAATGGGAGTAGGGTCAGGCCTAACTTCAAGTACTTGCGAGTTACAGATTCCAAACACGACTGATGGCTGCGTCAACATAGAACCAAGGAACATGACATAGTCAGGTGCATGTGTGTGAGCATACACATATGTGAGATGGTTCAGTTAGCTTGTTCTGATGTAGAGTAACAAATCAAGATTCCTACCTATTTTAAACAATTCATTTGATAGACACAATGTGATGGTGCACATATATGAATAGGGAAGATGTAGCTGTACAATGGCCACAAAGCTAGTAAAACATGGAGCACAGATGCCACCTCATCTTATGAGACTCCAAAAATCATTATTGACACAAGAAATGAGCACTGGCAATGGATACATAGATAAGTACAGAAGGGGGAGGGAGTGTGGGAGTTTAGGGTGATGCAGAGAATCATATGGAAAATACACTCCCCAAATACTTTTCTTTTCTAAGTATTTATCTTGTTTGTCATATCCCTTCCCTTCTTAAAACCTGAAAGTTGTCCCAGGTGCTAAATTTTCCTTTGATCCTAAAGGCCAGATGTTTGAATGAGTTTGAGAAGGACTCAAACAACTGAGTTTGGATGATACATAGCCAACAGCCATGTAGCTGAGAGAAATTCCCATCACATCATAGAAGTGTCCCAGAAAAACACCCACAATTTGTTTCTGCCACTGCCCTCTACCTGACACCCATGACACCAACCTCTCCCAATGTGTCTCAGAAGAACCAAGGTACTTCACCACCCTGCATATCAAAACAATCACTGAGCCACGGCACATGGCACTTGCTCCCAACTTCCTAACCTCCGGTGTGCAGATACCCCTTTGACAGACTACTGGATCCCATGAGAAATGTCAGCTTCAGGGGAATCTGGGGGATGTGATCTTGAATATTCCCATCTTTGGGCACAAGAAGCCAACTAGAAGCAGACTGAAGTGGTGGAGTGGCATTGAGCAAGTCTGTTGTGTGATACATGGCGGGAAAGTTTCTATATTCCCCTTATCCCTTTTAAGAAAATCATTTCACATGTCATGCAAACTCCTGGGATTGCTCCCACATGCACTCCCTAAGGAAAGACTTGATCAAAACAGGTGCCATCTCACTGTGTTTGTTTTCTTCTAAGATGTTACAAAGCAATGAATGTTCAGCGTACACGTCACCAGCCTTGTATTTTTCCTACAGCTTGTTTCAGGAGCAATTAAAGCCTTGAGGCTTTTGGGTTGTGTTTTTCATGTTTACAAAAACGCTGGTGGTGTTGAAAGGACAGATGAATAGGCTCTCTAAGAGTGCAGGGAAAGCAAAGGCAAAACTTTCAATTTCATTAAGCATTGCATAAACTTACCTTTATTGCCGGCACAATCTGCCGCCAGCTTTAAAAACAATAACTGTGGGGCGCCTGGGTGGCGCAGTCGGTTAAGCGTCCGACTTCAGCCAGGTCACGATCTCGCGGTCCGTGAGTTCGAGCCCCGCGTCGGGCTCTGGGCTGATGGCTCAGAGCCTGGAGCCTGTTTCCGATTCTGTGTCTCCCTCTCTCTCTGCCCCTCCCCCGTTCATGCTCTGTCTCTCTCTGTCCCAAAAATAAATAAACGTTGAAAAAAAAAATTTTTAATAAAAAAAAAAAAACAATAACTGCATCTTTTCATTTCTCTCTCTTAAAAAATTATTTGCCCCTGTTCTCAAAGAGCCAAATTTTCACTTTTTTCTACCCTTCCAAGAATTTATGAATCTCAGAAGTCAATGATCAGAAGAAAGGGAGACCGCTGGAAGTAAACATGAAGTATAGATGTGGGAGGTAAAGGAACAGAAGGAAACTGAAGGGTATTTTACAGTTATTGCTGATACCTTCTCCAGAGTGGAAACCCAATGTTTATAATTCCTAAATTAAGGCCTCAATATACCATTAAAACACTGTATTTTTATATCTGCACAAGTGATTAAACCATGTGTGGCTGAGTCCTAAAATTACCATGAAAAAGGAGGTTTGTGCTTTAAGGGTCTTACCTGCCTCTACTTGGGCCCTAAGATATCTTGGTGAATGACATCATCCTTAAATATATTTATTAAATGAAAGATAATCCATCTAGCCCCAGATTTAGTGGGTATCTCTAGGTAGAGAAAATGTGCTTGTCCCTTCAAGATACACAGAGCTGGCCATCCCTCATAGAATAATTACTTGGCTATCCCACTGTCCATTGCTCAAAAGATACACAGTTAGGCTCAACCCCAAACACCTTCTCTGTCTAGGGAGTGGAACCCACAGACTCTCGAACTTCAGGATGGTTTATGCTAAGAGCTGGACTCTGAAGAAGCACTTCGAAGGCAGATCCACTCATGGTAACTTTGAGATGAAGACGGTTGAACTCCCACCCTTAAACAATGGAGAGGTCCTGCTGGAAGCTTTGTTCCTCCACAAGAGTGACAGCCTAAAGACTGAACGAGGGTAATATGCTGATGGGGCAACAAGTGGCCACAGTTGTGCAAAGTAAAAACTCAGCCTTCCCAACAGGAACTATGGTAGTGGCTTCTTCAGGCTGGACAACTCACTCCGTTTCTGATGGGAAAGATCTGGAAGAACTGCCTGCAGAGTGGCCAGACACGTTACCACTATCTTTGGCTCTGGGAATGGTTGGCATGACAGGGCTAACAGCCTACTTTGGCCTACCTGACATCTGTGGTGTGAAGAGTGGAGAAATGGTGCAGGTTAATGCAGCACTGGGAGCATGGGGCTCTGCTGTGGGCCAGACAGCTAAGCTCAGAACCGCAAAGTTGTTGGCGCAGCAGGGTCTGGCGAAAAGCTCGCCTACCTTAAAATGCTTGGATGTGATGGTGCCTTTAACTACAAAACAGTAGAGTCTTTGGAAGAAACTTTGAAAAAAGCCTCTCCTGATGGTTATGATTGTTATTTTGATAATGTAGGTGGAGAGTTTTCAAACATTGTTATCCCCCAGACGAAGAAATTTGGAAGAACTGCTATATGTGGGGCCATCTCTGTATATAATCCTACTCGCCCACTTCCCCCAGGCCCACCCCCAGAGAATATTCTCTATCAGCAACACCGCATGGAAGGGTTCATCATCACCCGCTGGCAAGGAGATGTCTGCCAGAAGGCTCTGAAAGACTTGCTGAGATGAGTATTAGAGGGTAAAATCCAGTCCCATGAAAACATCACTGAAGAGTTTGAAACCATGCCAGCTGCATTTATGGGAATGCTGAAAGGCGCTAATTTGGGGAAAACAATAGTGAAAGCATGAAAAAAAAAAGACACATGGAATCTAGAATTCATTTGGATGATTACCACATGTCTTTTGAACCATGCCCCATATAAAAATATATACTACCTTCATTATCTAAAAACAAAACAACAAAAAAAAGATATACAGTTGAAGCACCATAGGAGTTAAAGCACTCTATAAGAGGTTACTATATATGCCTGCATATTAGTCAAGTCATTTAAAGTCATGAATACTGAGCTTCAGCCCTGGAATTTCTGTTTAGGTCTACGGTACAGCCCCTCAATTTGCATTTCAAACAAACATACAGTTGAGGCTGTTGCTGCTTGTCTGTGGACCTTATTTTGAGAACCACTACTCAACCCATGCTAGTTTTACATCAGTGGTTCTCAAGTGTGGTTGCACATTTTTTTTAATGTTTATTTATTTTTGAGAGAGAGAGAGAGAGAGAGACAGAGAGACAGACAGAGTGTGAGCAGGGGAGGGGCAGAGAGAGATGGAGACACAGAATCCAAAGCAGGCTCCAGGCTCAGAGCCATCAGCACAGAGTCTGAGGTGGGCTTGAACTTCACGAACCTCGAGATCATGACCTGAGTCAGTCAAGTCGGACACTTAACCGACTGAGCCACCCAAGGCACCCCTCTGGTTGCACATTAGAATCATCTGGAGATATTTTAAAAACTAAAATTCTGGGGTTCCATCCCAGATATATTATATTATAATATTGACAAGGGGACCACCAGAGTGCCCTGCTCATAGTTTTTAATGTTTTTCTTGTGATTCTAGGGTGAAGGCAGGGACGAAAACACGGGTTTTAAATGTCAATCAACTTCTGCTAAAATAATGAGTTTTTTTTAATTTTTTGTTTACATTTTATTTGTTTTTGATAGAGAGAGACAGAGCACAAGTGGGGGAGGGGCAGAGAGTGAGGGAGACACAGAATCCGAAGCAGGCTCCAGGCTCTGAGCTGTCAGCACAGAGCCCGACATGGGGCTCGAACTCACAAACCGTGAGATCATGTCCTGAGCCAAAGTCGAACGCTTAACCGACTGAGCCACCCAGGTGCCACCAAAATAATGAGTTTTTTTAAAGAGGTGAATCCATTTGACCTTGATTCTGTAATTATTCCTGGGGCATGTAACCTTACATTTGCAAATGATGATACATGAATAATTTGTGGAAATCACTAATTTATGCCTAAAGGAAAGAATAGAAAATAAAGAAATAAAACTGTTCTAATCACACCAGAATGAATGGATTTTTTCAGCATGGGTTAAAGTTTCTACTAGCAGTATCACAGGGAGTGAAATATCCTGAACAATATTAGTGGAAGACAAAATAGTATCTTCTGGAAAACCATGATAGATGGCCAAAAGGAGTGACTTTCGTGATCACAAAGACAATGATGCGGAAGGTGCAGAGTCTGAATAAAATGGTTCAAGAAATGTAAGACCAGAACAAAGCAGTTTTCAAAAAATAATTGATACCTTACACAATGTGATTTTACATATGCATGCATAACTCCATTAATACATTTGACATTTTCAGCAGATATGTGACCAATCTACATCCCTAATATTTTATGGATACAAGTTAGCCACCATCTTTTATTTTCCCCACTAATTAATTTGGATAGTATGTCCTATTCTGGCATACACAGAATTTTTGGCTAAGAGAATCAGTGATGTATTTCTGAAGGAGATGGCATTTGAGTTGGCCTTCACACAATAACCAGGTAGGTAATCAGCAAGTAATTCAACAATAGAGACGTCTCTTAGGCAGAGGAAACCACATGAGTGAAAGAATGGTAGTAGAAACAAAAGGTGAGTTGCAAGGATGCCAAGCTGACAAAGTAATACACTGCACTAAATTATGGAACCTTTAACATCAGTATAAGGAAATTTTACTTTTATTCACAATAAAGGATGGCTCCTCTAGTATTGGAAACCTGTTTATCGTTCCTTACCCCTCTTCAGCCCTTACTTCTCTTGAAAGAGACCTTAAACTTTCAAAGATGATTCCAAATGCTGGCTTAATACCTGCAATGCTTACATAATTCTATAGCTATAGACTCCCACGGGCACTTAGAGATTCTGAAGAGAATTATTTGTCACATGAGCTTAGTATTTCGTTATCTATTGGGGTGTAGCAAGCCTCCCAACATTTAGGGGCTTACAACAACAATTTATTATCTTCCATAATTCTGTAAATTGACCATGCATCTCTGCTTCACATGACGTTGGCTGAGACACTTGGATATCTGGAAACTCAAAATGGCTACACTCACATGGCTGGCTATCAAATGGTTGCTCAGCCAAGGCTTACAGATGAAGGATTCATTCTCCTCTGGATAGGATTCACCACATAGCTACTTGGGTTTTTTTCCACAACATGGCATATGAGTTCTAAAAAGGTCCATTCCAAAAAGGCAAATGAGGAAGCACTAGATCTCTTAAGGTTCATTCTTGGATGCTACATAGCATCCCTTGAGCTATATTCCATTCCTAACAGGTCACAGGGACAGGCAGGACTCAAAGGGAGGGAAAAAAGATTCCACCTACTGATGGAGGCATGGCAGGTCACATAGCAAAGAGTATATGAGATGGGAGATAGACTTGAGGCCATCTTCGAAAACACCATCTACCGCACTTATACACACGAGTGTATGAACTACGCCACACACAGAGACTGCAAGACTCAGCAGTCAACGTGATTAAACATTTGTGCAAAACGATGTAACAACATTTATAAGTTGTCTTAAAGACTAATGAGGAATTAAAAATTAGCTCAGACTGAGTAAGTAAAGATCTACCCTGCTGTTCATCAGGATGAGATATGTGACACCGAAAGAACGAGCTGCAAAGTTATCTGCTCAATAGTGGGACTGAACCATAACAAATTTCAAGTAGGAAGGTGGGGCTGAGTCTTCATTTACTTTTCCAAAACACATTTTTTCCCTCAATTTGATTATGATAGCAATGGTGACAGTGGCAGAAGGAGCTGGAGTAGAATCCAACAACCAAAAAACTCATACCCACCATTTATTGAATTCTTTATATTGAGCATTGGAAGCCATCATTTAATTCAAATTCAACATTTAATTCTCCCAGCCATGTGCTCACTTTGGCAGCACATATACTAAAATAATTCTCACATCCACCGTCTGAAAAAAGAACTACCATCTCATTTTTACAGAAGAGAAAAAAAGAAGGCATGAAGAGGTTATACACTTTACCCAAAAGACATAGCAAGTCAGAAAGAAAAGGCTCTAACTCTGGGGCTGGCACAAGTTTTCTATAAAAGGCCAGATGGTAAACGTTTTTGGTTTTGTGCGTTACGAAGTCTCTGATGCAACTACTCAACTCTGCAGCTAGAGCACAAAAGCAGCCATAAACAATATGTCAACTAAGGAGCATGAGCGTGTTCCAATAAAACTTCATTTACAAAAACACACAATGGACCAGATCTGCCCTATAGGCTATCATTTTCTCATGAGTTATTATCCAAAACCCATCCAAGTGCCTTGACTCGGGTTCTATTATAAAACAAGTCTCGTCTGTCTTTACATCCTTATACAACATCTGGCACAGAGCCAGGGATTCATAGGCACTCAATAAGTATTTGTTGATGGGATGACCAATGGATAAATGAAACCAAGGTATATCGAGTGTCTTCTATTTCCCAGCCACTGTTAAAAACACTTGATATAGATCAGTGAACAAAATATATAGAGATCCCGGCCCATGAAGGATTAAAATCTATAAATTCCCAAATCATACAGAAAGACTATATTCATTTGCTATTGCTGCCATAACAAATTACTACAAACGCAGCACCTTAAAACAACCAAATTTATCATCTTACTGTACTCTAAGTCAGAAGTCCAACACGAGTTTCATCAGACTAAAATGAAGGCACTGACTGGGCTATGTTCCTTTCCGGAGGATCTGTTTCTTAGCTCATCATGGTTCTTGGCAGAATTCAGTTCCTTAAACACAGATCCTTATCTCTCAGAACTAGCAATGGCTCAATGAGCTTTCTCCTGCTGCCATCCTTCTCTCAGACTACAGCTTGGGAAGGTTTTCCAATTCTAAGGACTCAAGAGATAGGACTGAGATCACCTGGATGATCCAGGCTCATGCTAAAACCCTTAACCTTAATCATTATGTTCAAAGTCCTTTTGCCATGTAAGGTAACAAACTCATGGGTTGTGGAGATTAGGACCTGGACGTCTCTAAGGGACCATTATTCATTCTGTCTACCACAAATACCATGACAGAATTTTGTATTAAATCTGATGGATTTGATTTTTGTCACTGGACTGTATTTCTAATGAGCTAATATAGGATTTAAATTATATTTTAATATATGTAATAATCCATTCCTATCAAATGGAACAAATTATACTTTCCTCAGCTTTGCCCAAACCTGTGGACTTAAACCTGATGATTCTTGACCCAGACCTAAATAATGGTGGAGTGTTTCATAGTCTCTTACCTACCATTAAAAAAAAAAATTAAAAGCAAGCTGGACATATCTGTGAGGAACTTTCCCCTTTGAACACACACTTTCCACTGGATCGTGCCTACAAAATAAGATTCCTGTATTTCATTGACCTGAATCTTTGTCCCTGACCTTGCCATGTTAGCCCAGGCCATTTGACTTCGCCCAAAGCCTTGGTTTTCTGATTTGCCTCTCAATCCCTTTGCACTGATCAGACTATTGGCTGAAAGGTGACATCCTCTCTGACCGGTGGCAACTCTTCCAAGTGTGCTTATGTTCCAGGCACTGGTCAGGTCCCCATCTAACTGAGATGGACAATACCCAGCTATAACACAGGACTCTTGGCTCCAGGAGGGGCACTCATTCAAGACACATGGTGCTATGCCCAACCACTTAGTGATGACAGACACTATCTAAATTGGCCCAAATTTCCAGATTTCACAGTACTGTGGCTTGGTCTGCTCCTGAAACCCAAGTCTATGTGTATTCTTCAACTCCCCTTTAAGGCCTTTAAGCTTCCCCATTCATTCAGCTTAACTTTCAATCACCTACTTTCAATCACCATAGTGTGCTGGTTACCGTAAAACAAAGGGTAAAAAAGGAGGACTGGATTTCGCCACGGAAATAAGACCTACTGTTTTAAAGGAAAAGTCCAACTTTCAGCGCCAGCCTTTCAGAAACCCTCACCAATGAAGCTGCCCCAGGCCAGGGGAGAAATTTCTCTATAAAACCTGGAATTAATAAAGACTTCTACTGAGGTTTGAAACTTCCAGATCTAGAAGAAAGAATATTAACCCCTTGAGTCTTAAAGATCTGGTTTTCCAGCCAGGATATGCTACTTACTTCGACAATTTTTTCTTTCAACGAGGAAATGCAAGTAACACCTACCTCATATGGTTATTGTGAAAATTAAATGAGATAATGAGTATGAAGGCACTTTATAAACTGCAGATGTCAGTTGGTAGCTTTATGACTAACCTACTAATGCCTGCTATCTCCACCGCAGCAAATATTACAACTGCGCAGGGTGTGGGGTGAATATTTTAGTGCTAATCATTCAGATTCATTCACGAGACCATTTACTTTTGTTTTACTATGTTAGCAGACATCATTTCATTCTAATCTTGTCCATCAAGTTACATTTTGGACAATGTTCAGTCTAATTGGACCTGCCAATATTAGCCTTGGCTCTACATAAAGATTCATTCAACCACCTTCTCTGAGAGCACAAGCCAACATTTGTGCATATTTGTGTCATAAATCATATACTAACAAGATGCCAAGAGCAGTCACCTCTTTTATGAATCAGTCTCTGATTCCCAGGAATGAATTAGCCCCTTCTTTCTCTACTTTCCATCACGTGTTGCCAACACTATCACAGCATTTATAATATGGATTGGTAATGGTGTCTTTGACCTTCTTCCCCACGAGATTGCAAGCAACTCTAGAACGGAGATTCAGTCTTTATATTCTTATTTATGGTACACAGTAGATAACCAATACACGTTTACTGCAGCAAAGGAAGAAGTATGTGATAGCCAGGCACAGGGGACTGTGCCTCTTGTAGAGCTACATTACTCTAGCATACTTGAGGTGTTCAGAGATTTCAAATACAGGAGAAACAAAGTAATGAAGAACTATTCTTACCAAAAATTCCCCATTAATCTTTCTATAGCTTGTTTAAAAGGTGTTATTGGTTGTTTGTAAGTGTAATGTAAATTAGATTAATTATTCCAAACACTTCACATTAGAGAGATGTGAAAGAAGCAGTTTATTTCATTCTCTCAGCCTCTAAATGGGATGTTGTATGCCTTCTGGAGAAGAGGACAGCCTGGGATTTATTTAGAGAAGAAATTCAGTGTTACAAATAGAACACAGATGTACTGATGTGAGAGAAGATCAGAGAGGGAGAAATTTTTCCCATTTAGAAAGTTGATACTACATGAATTTTAAGTATACTTTTTCAAAATTATAACCTCATCTACTATGATATCATATACCTTCCTAGTTCATGTTAATATTTTAGGTGAAAATTAACCATGTAACCAAGGGATGAAATGCAAAAAAATTCTGTGCTGTAGGTTGCTCTTTTTGAAGGCACTCTTAGCAGTGGAAAATAAGATCCTCTTGAGCCAGATGTGAGCGCATCCTCACTTTTCCAATGACCACCAAACTACAGTCTCATGCCTCTCAAATTTTAACATGTATACAAATCCCCTAAGAGTCTTGTTCAAATACAGATTCTGACTTAGTAGGTCTGGGACAAATCCTGAGAGTCTGCATTTCTAAAAATTTCCCAGGTGATGTCCAAGCTGCTGGTCTGCAGACCACTTCTTGGGGAACAAGGTCTAGTACACAACGTGAATTCAAAAATTCACCATCATTCAAATTTCTAAGGTAAACCGTCATTGTGTTTCTCCTATTCCAGTAGGTATGAAGATTTGCTCTATTAACACCTTGTACTTAAGAGAATAATTGCTTTAAGTAACACCCTTGAAACAGACTGAACCTTTCAGTTAGTCCGAAGTTAATCACTGTATAAAATGTGGCTCATGCGATGATTAAGAAATGATAATGTCTTTCCCTTGGAAAAATAAGTTCTGTTTAACCTAAAATTTCCTTTTAAAATTCCTTTTTCTATGATGCAATTCACATGTGGCTTCTGAGATATGTTACTAAGGGCAGTCTGGTAGTGGTGCACCATAGAGTCCAAGAATCCCACCCAAAGGCAAAGCTGAAATCCCCTTAATGCATAGGAATAAAAAAGATTGTGATTTCATGGGAGCATCTCCCAGTAACGAGATAGCTCTTGGGATGAAGTGACTGACCCGGAGAGCCAATCGAGACAGCCCTTAATCGGTAATGACAAATTCAAGAGCCTTAAAAGTAAAAGAAGCTATGTTTTTCCAGTGCTTGCCATATTCGATTTTAGCCATGCCCTTGAGTTATAAAACTTCATTCTCATCAATCCATTCTCCATGGAACCAAAATCACTTCTTTTGACTAAGGATTCAAAAGTATAATTTTTAAACCAAAATGGTAAAACTACAGACACTAGACAGCATAAATTCTTCCACAGTAGTATTCAAAATCTGTCAGTCCTCACACTCAATTTGAAAAATTTCCCACTGTCACTAATCTTCTTTGTTCTCTGTTTCCTCTCTGCCTTAATCAGCTGATATACTATATAAAGTTGTGCATAAATAAAATTTCAATGACAGAAGTCTTATTTTAAATCCATTTCAAGTAAGTTAGTGTTTTCTATGAGGAATTCTATGTTAAGAAGTAAATCATCCCCAAATACCTGCCAACATAGGTTTTGTAAGTTTCATACTCCTGTATCTCATTATTTCAATGCAGAATATATCCGTATTTTCACTTTACACATGAACCAAACATCTCTGCTTTAATTCAACAAAGGGAAACTAACATCTGTGGTATGGAGAAATACCTGCGGCTAGCAAGAGAAGGCAAGCAACAGCAGGGCTGGAAGGGCAAGGGGAGAGATCAGTCACCAGGAAGAACAACATTTGTACAGAAGGGCCATCCTGTTCCCTTTAATACAGCTGTAGAGCTACTTCCCTCCCACTGGCCAAACCCAATTCCAATTGGTAATTTCTACAGAGGTCAGACTCTTAAAAGAGCAGGGTAGAGAAGAAAGATGGAGATGGACCTATAGGGCCCAAAAGGAGCTGTAGGCATAGCGGGAAGGGAGCAGGCGGCAAATAGGGGCATTAAAGGAAAAGTCACTTACTGAATGTTGAGACCACTCATCTTCTCTCCGCCATCAGCTCCATAATTTCAGCAGCCAAGCTGTGATGCTCCAAGCAGGAGAATTGATGGTTCATCTCTGGTGAATAAATATAAAATGAAAAGCTAGATTAAAAGTTTGGAAGATAAAATGAAAAAAAATTTTCCAAAATGCAAAGCAAAAGACACAAATGAATCATGAAAGAGAAAGGAAAGCAGAGGGTCAAGTCACAAGTTCCAACCTTCAACATGACTAATAGTGACAAAGTCCCAGAAAAAGAGAGAAAAAATGGAGAGAAAACCATCAAAAAATAAATTCATAAATTTCCAGGTGGATTTCCAGATTAAAAGGACTCACCAACGACCCAGAGTAATACATTAAAGCAGGCCCTCAGCAAAGGAGCACTGACTTGGAATTTCAGAACCCTGGGGAAAAAGTGAATATACTACAAACTTTGCGGGGTTGGGGGCAGCAGGATCAGGAATTAGGCTGTTTCTGACTTGTTTGTTTGTTTGTTTGTTTGTTTTAATGTGTGTTTATCTTTGAGGGAGAGAGGCAGAGCATGAGCTGGGGAGGGGCAGAGAGAGAGGGAGACACAGCATCTGAAGCAGGCTCCAGGCTCCGAGCTGTCAACACAGAGCCCAACGTGGGGCTTGAACTCACAGACTACAAGATCATGACGGACGCTCAAATGTCGGACGCTCAAATGACTGAGCCACCCAGGAGCCCCTGTTTCTGACTTTTTAACAACACAAGAAGCCAGAAGGCAATGGAGCGATGTCTCCAAACTTTTTTTAAGAACATGATATCCAACCTGTAATTCTATACTCGGCCAAGCTACCAATTAAACAAAACCTTTTTCAGGTATGTAAGAAAGATCTCCAGATTTTATTTCCTGGCTTCCCCTTCTCGTTTAGCTACTAAAATACATGTTGTACCAAAATGTAGGGTGTAAACCAGAATAGAGGAGGAAGTATCGTGCAGAAAACAGTAATCTCAGAAACCAAGGTATCCTGGAATGACACATATGCACCAGTAATGGAAAGTAACTAGTCCAATTTGGAATTTAACAAAATACCTGCTGTGTTGGAATGCATTAAGGCAAGATTTAGATAATTTGGGAAAGGAACCAAACTACTGACAAGTACAGAAAAAATAATTATAATACAAGGCAATTATTAGCTTCAGGGGAAAATATGTTGCAATAAATGGAAAAAAGATTACCTTTATATTATGCGGCTCATTTATGGACAGTGTTTATATAGTTAGTCCAATGTAAACACTGCAAGCCACATCAGCTTACACTATCATGTAACTATATCAGGAGGACAGAGAGACAGCAAGTCTGAATGTATATGGATGGAGAGAAAAGGAAACTAAGTCTTCATTTTCCTTTCTGGGATGTCAACCGGTAGTACTCAAGTCTGGGAAATCAAGAAGTATAAATACAAACACGTTATTAGAGAAATGCACAGAAATGCCCAAAGATAACAACTGAAAGATGATTGTGTTTTTCTGTAATAATTTGTACAGAATATGTAGAAATACATTTCTTTCTGCATTAAAGACTTAATGAAAATCTTAAAATATATTAAAAATATAAAAATAATTTTCAAAATGTAAAGGTTAAATACTATAAAGAATGGGTCTGTGTCATTTTGAGGTATGAAACCTCACAAATGGCATCATGCAATTCTTATCTTTCTTTTCATGATTGTTTTTTAATTTGTTTACCTGCAAAGGGAAATGTTGCTTCACATTTCATAAATGTGATTAAATAAAGTTTGTTAGAGGAAATGATCCTGCCTGTTATTTTGTTTAATAAAACATGAATGAAGAACCTAGAAGATGCATCTCTGAGAATTTCTACAATGACTATCAGATTGATTAATCTCTATACCAGGGTTATATTTTCAAGATTCAAACTATTTTTTTTGTTAAGATTGAAACTACTTATAAAAACAGGCATCATTCCAACGACTTCCAGGGAAGAAGCCAGAGTAGGAGAAGCCTAAGCTACCCTCATCCCACTGATAGGACCAGGTAACACCCACACCAGTGTAAATAGCCCAGAAAATGCCCTGAAGACTGGCAGAACAGACTCTCCACAGCTAAATATAGAGAAAAGGCCACATCAAAAGGGGTAGGAAAGGCAGAACTGTGGAGGGGAACTAAATGGACCCATAAGACTGTGGGAAGGAGGGATGGTGTAGGCACCCAGAGGGCAGAGGACCAGACCCCATGCACAGGGGATCCACATAGGGGAGATGGATTCCCCGCACGTTTGGCTTTGAAAACCAGAGGGGTCTAACAATGAGTGGAGCTGAACCACTAGAACTTTAATAGTCAGTTGGCTGTGTTTTGAGAGAGAGACTGGAGGGCAGAATCACTGCCCTTAAAGAGACAGCACAACAAACAGCCCCTTTGAGATTAAGCATAAGAGCAGCAGTTTGAAAAATGCCTGGGGTATAAGGGAGGTTTATTTACTCATCTCAGAGCATGTGCTGGAGGCGCAGGGATGTTTGGGGGAATTCTCTACGAACATCTCCCTCACCTATGTCACAGTCTCAAAACACAGACACCAGCGGGAATCAGTACAGGAGGAATCCTCTCCTACCTTGCTAACAAAGAGAGCTCTGCTCCCCACGTTCTCCTGCAAACACATCCCTTCTAACACCTCCATGGCCAGAGCCCAGTCAAAGCAGTGGCACAAGCCTAGCGCCCTGCAAGCACCCACAACAGAGGGCAGCACCACTCCAAAGTGACTCCTGCTCCCAGGAGCAGGGAAGATAACCACACACACCCATCCAACTGTGGCCCCAGCAAGGGGCTGGGGGCAGACATCTGGTCTGATTGCAGGCAGAAGAAAGAAAATTCCAAATTCATCCTATGAGGACAGCATTACCTTCATATTAAAACCACATAAAGACACCACACACAAAAAAAGAGAACTACAGGCCAATATCCCTGATGAACATACATACAAATATCGTCAAAATATTAGCTAACCAAATCCAATAATACATTTAAAAAATCATTCACCATGATCAGGTGAGATTTATTCCTGGGATGCAAGAGTGGTGCAAAGTTTGTAAACCAATCAACATGATACATCACATTAACAAGGGAAAGGATAAACACCATACGATCATTTCAGTACATGCAGAAAAAGCATTTGACAAAGTATACCATCCACTCATGATAAAAACCATCAACAAAGTAGGTTTAGAAGAAACATACCTCAACATAATAAAGGCCATCTATGAAAAATCCACAGCTAACATCATCTTCAATGGGGAAAACGTGAGAGCTTTTGCTCTAAGGTCAGGAACAAGACACGTATGTCCACTCTCACCACTTCCATTCGGCATAGCGCTGGAAGTGCTAGCCACAGCAATCAGAGAACAAAAACAAATAAAAGGCATCCACATCAGCAAGAAAGAAGAAAAACTTTCACTATTTTCAGATGACATGTTACTATATACAGAAAACCTTAAAGACTCCACCAAAAACCTGCTAGAACTGATAAACAAATTCAGTAAAGTTTCAGGACACAACATCAATGTACAGAAATCTGTTGCATTTCTATACACCAATAATAAAGCAGACGAAAGAGAAATTAAGGAAACAATCCCATTTAAGATTGCATGCAAAATAAAAAGATACCTAGGAATAAACTTAACCCAAGAGGTGAAAGACCTGTACTCTGAAAAGTATAAAACACTGATGAAAGAAATTGGGAATGACACAAATGGAAACACATTTCATGCTCATGAATTGGAAGAATATTATTAAAATGTCCACACTACTAAAGCAACCTACAGATTTAATGCAATCCCTATCAAAGTACAAATAGCATTTTCACAGAACTAAAACAAATAATCCTAAAATTTGTAAAAGAACTTGAATAGCCAAAGCAATCTTGAAAAAGAAACTGGAGGTATCACAATCCCAAATTTCAAGATATACAACAAAGCTGTACTCATCGAAACAGTGTAATACTGTCACAGAAAGAGGCACAAAGATCAGTGAAACAGAATAGAGAACCAAGAAATAAACTCACACTTATATGGTCAACTAATCTTTGACAAAGGAGCCAAGAATACACAACAGGAAAAAGTCTCTTCAACGGTGTTGGGAAAACCGGATAGCTACATGCAAAAGAATGAAACTGGACCATTTTTTCACACCATACACAAAAAATAAACTCAAAATGGATGAAAGACTTAACTAAAACCGGAAACCATAAATATCCTAGAGGAGAGCACAGGCAGAAATTTCTCGACATTGGACGTGCAAACTTCTTTCTAAATAGGTCTTCTGAGGGGCGCCTGGGTGGTGCAGTCGGTTAAGCGTCCGACTTCAGCCAGGTCACGATCTCGCGGTCCGTGAGTTGGAGCCCCGTGTCGGGCTCTGGGCTGATGGCTCAGAGCCTGGAGCCTGTTTCCGATTCTGTGTCTCCCTCTCTCTCTGCCCCTCCCCCGTTCATGCTCTGTCTCTCTCTGTCCCAAAAATAAATAAACGTGGAAAAAAAAATTAAATAGGTCTTCTGAGGCAAAGGAAACAAAAACAAAACTAAACTACCGGGACTACATCAAAATAAAAAGCTTCTGCACAGCAAAGGGAGCAATTAACAAAACTAAAAGACATCCTATGGAATGGAAGAAGATATTTGCAAATGATGTATCTGATAAAGGGTTAGTATCCAAAATGCATAAAAAACTTACATAACCAAGCACCAGAAAAAACAAATAATCTAATTAAAAATGGGCAGAGGACATAAACAGACATTTCTCCAAAGAAGACATACAGATGGCCAACATATACATAATACTCAACATCATTCATCATCAGGGAAATGCAAATCAAAACCACAATGAGATACCTCACGCCTGTCAGAATGGCTAAAATCAACAATACAAAAAACAACGAGTGTTGATGAGGATGTAGAAAAAAGGGAACCCTCTTGTACCAATGGCAGGAATGCAAACTGGTTCTGTCATTGTGGAAAACCGCATGGATATTCCTCAAAAATTTAAAAATAGAACTACCCTATGACCCAGTAAGTGCACCACTGGATATTTACCCAAAAATACACAAACACTAATTCAAAGGGATATGTGTACCTCTATGTTTATAGCAGCATTATTTAGAATAGCCAAATTATGGAAGCATCCCAAGTGTCCATAAATTGATGAATGGATAAAGAAGAACTGGTATAGGGGCACCTGGGGGGCTCAGTCAGTTAAATGTCTGACTCTTGATCTCAGCTCAGGTCATGATCCCACTGTTCATGACAGCGTGGAGCCTGCTTGCGATTCTCTCTCTGCCTTTGTTTTTGCCCTTCTCCTGCTTGCATGTGTGCACTTGCGTACTCTTTGTCCCCAAATAAGTATACTTAAAAAGAAATGGTATATATTTGTGTATGTGTACACACACACACACACACACACTCACACACAGGAATATTACTCAGCTATGAAAAAGAATGTTATCTTGCCATTTGCAACAACATGTATGGATCTAGAGATTATAACACTAAGTGAATTAAGTCAGAGCAAGAAAGATACTACATGATTTTACTCACATGTGCAATTTAAAAAACAAAAGAAAAAAGAAAACAAAACAAACGAACAAAATAACAAAGATTCTTAACTAGAGAGAACAAAATGTTGGTTACCAGAAGGGAAGTGTGTGGGGAAATGGGTGAATAGGTGAAAGGGATTAAAAGTATACTTATGATGAACACTGAGTAATGAATAACATTGTAATATCACTATAATACATCTGAAACTAGTGTAACACTATCGTTGACCATACTGGCATTTTAAAAAACAAAGAGAAACACTAAATGCAGTTAAGTGTTCAAAAATAAACAAGTAAAAATAAAAAGCAGGGGCGCCTGGGTGGCGCAGTCGGTTAAACGTCCGACTTCAGCCAGGTCACGATCTCGCGGTCCGTGAGTTCGAGCCCCGCGTCAGGCTCTGGGCTGATGGCTCAGAGCCTGGAGCCTGTTTCCAATTCTGTGTCTCCCTCTCTCTCTGCCCCTCCCCCGTTCATGCTCTGTCTCTCTCTGTCCCAAAAATAAATAAACGTTGAAAAAAAAAAAAGATTTTAAAAAAAAGCAGTCATCACCTGTACTGTAGTGCAATTTTGAAAGAACCAAAGCTCTCTGCTCTACACTAGATCAAAATTACAAATCTTATTTTCTGAGACTAACATTCTTTATCAAGATTTTAATGGCCACATCCTAAGAATGACATTTTTCCATGACAATTTGAAGACTGTACTTTAGAATGCTAAATTAAATTCTGTTGCTTCAACATCAACACTACATACAACACATCAACAATTTTTCTCCTCCTCTTTGTATAATGCCTCCTAAAATTTATGTTAGGAAAAATTTACCTTACCCATTTGAACATTCTCCTAACTAGAAAAAAAAGAAGTGGATAATTGCTGCATATTGTTTTTAGTGAGGGGATATAAAATGGGAAGTATGCTGAGAAATATAAAGATTTACCCATAATTCATTTACACAGTAATTTGAAAAGAATCTATGTCCCATGACTACTCAGAATATGCAAAGTGAATAAGAGAACCAAAGTGGTAAAACATCATAATAAATTACTACTTTTCCAATGAAAAGTAGTGATATCAGTTTCTTGGTGCATTTAATCCAAAACATAAGCTTGCAAAATAAGCACCATTACCATAATACCTATTTTACAGATAATGTAGGAAACATGACTAAGTGAAGAAATCTGCCCCACTCAGAAGTTAGAGATGTAGAATATGAACTCAAGTATCTTTGAGCCAAGTCCATCCTTTAAGTCACAATCCTAAAACGTTTCATATTTAACTGTTAGCTATTGATATGCAAACAGATTCTTTTTTGTGTTAGAAATATAAGATCAGTTGAACTTGTTCTTCATTTATTTTCAATTGCAATAAATTATTTCCAAGCTTTGTGGTCCAATCAAATCTGTGGTCTTAAAAAAAAAAAAGAGAGAGAGAGAAATGGAATCAGTAATCAAAAATCTTCCAACAAAGAAAACTCCAGGCCCATATGGCTTAACTGGTGATTCTACCAGATATTTAAAGAAGAATTGGAGATGAGAGAAACCTTCCAAATTTTATAAGGCCAGCATTACACTGATACCAAAGCCAGACAAGGGCACTACAAGGAAAGAAAATTACAAGTCAAGGGGCACTTGGATGGCTCAGTCGGTTGAGTGTCCAACTTCGACTCAGGTCATGATCTCATGGTTCCTGAGTTCAGGCCCCATATCAGGCTCTGTGCTGCCAGCTCAGAGCCTGGAGCCTGCTTCAGTTTCTGTCTCCCTCTCTCTCTACCTGTCCCCCATTCACACTCTGTCTCTCTCTGTCTCTCAAAAATAAAGAAACGTAATAAAAAAAAACTTTTAAAAAGAAAGTTATAAATCAATATCCCTGATCAACATATACGCAAAAATATTCAACAAAATACTAGCAATCTGAATTTAAAAGTACAGTAAATGATCATCCACTGCAATCAAGTGGGATTTATCTCTGATATGCGAGGATGGTTCAACACATGCAAATCAATCAATATAATACGCCCCACTAACAAAATGAAGGATAAAAATCATATGATCACCTCAAAAGATGCAGAAAAAGTGTATGGTAAAATTCAACATCCTTTCATGGTAAAAACTCTTAACAAATTAGGGGAAGAAAGAAGGCAGTTCAACATAATAAAGGCCATACACCAAAAAAAACATCATACTCAATAGTTAAAAAAACAAAAGGTTTTCCTCTAAGATTAAAAACAAGACAAGGATGCCCACTTTTGCCACTTCTATTCAACATAGAACTAGACGTCCTAGCCAGGACAATCAGGCAATAATAATAATAAAAACAACAACAGGCATCCAAATTAGAAAGGCAGAAGTAAAATTCTTTGTTTGCAGATCACATGATTATAAATACAGAAAATCCCTAAATTTCTAGCTAAAATCTGTTAGAAATCATAAATTCAGTAATGTTGTAGGAAACAATAATAAACAAAAATCAGTTGTGTTTCTATATACTTATAATTAACTATGCAAAAAACACATTAAGAAAAAAAATCCCATTTGCAATAGCATCAAAAACAATAAAACACTTAGGAATAAATGCAACCAAGTAGGTAAGAGATCTGCACACTAAAAACTATGAAACAGTGATAGAAGAAATCAAGAAGGACACAAAATATATCCTGTGTTCATGAACTGAAAGAATAAATATTGTTCAAATATTCATTCTATCCAAAATGATCTATGGATTCTATGCAATCCCTATCAAAATTCCAATGGCATTTTTCACAAGACTAGAAACAACCATCTTAAAATTTGTATGCCATCACAAAATACCCCAAATGCCAAAGTAATCATCTTGAGAAAGAACAAACCTGGAGGCATCACATTTCCTGATTTCAAACTGTATTACAAAGCAACAGAATCCAAAAAGTATGGTAGTGACAAAAGAACAAATTCATAAACCAATGAAACAAAATCCAGAGCCTAAAAATAGACCCAGACAAATATGTTTAACTATTTTTTTTTACAAAGGCACCAAGAATACACAATAGGAAATGATAGTCTCTTCAACAAATAATGCTGCGGGGTTGGGGTGGGGGGCCTGGGTGACTCAGTTGGTTAAGTGTTCACTTTGGCTCAGGTCATGATCTCATGGTTCCTGAGTTGGAGCTCCCTCCATATCAGGTTCTGCACTGACAGTGTTGAGCCTGCTTGGGATTCTCTCTCTCTTCCTTTCTCTCTACCCCTCCTTCATTTGCACTCTCTCTCCCAATATAAATAAATAAGCTTAAAGAAAATAATTCTGGGAAAACCAAATACCCACATGCCAAAGAATGAAACTGGACACTTAACCTTACACAATACACAAAAATACTTACAAAATGGATTACAGACTTACACATAAGACCTGAAACTGTAAAACCCCTTGAAGAAAATATAGGAGGTAAACTCTTTGACAGTGGTCTTGGAAATTATTATTTGGATGAGACACCAAGAGTACAAGCAACAAAACCAAAAATCAACAAATGGGACTACATCAAACTAAAGACGTTTTTACACAACAAAAGAAATAATGAACAAAATAAAAAGGTAACCTACAGAATGGGAGAAAATATTTGTAAACCTTCCATCTGATAAAGCTCTAATATCAAAAATATGTAAGAAACTAATATAATTCCCCAGCAGAAAGCTCCAATTTTATCTTAAATTTATTTATTTAGAGATGGGGGAGGGGCAGAGAGAGAGACAGAGAAATCCCAAGCAGGCTCCCCACTGTCAGCGCAGAGCCCAGTGTGGGGCTCTAACTCACAAAACATGAGATTATGACCTGAGCTGAAATCAAGAGTCTTACATTTAACCAACTGAGACACCCAGGTGCCCACCCCCACACTTTTTTAAGTTTGTCTGTTTATTTAGAGGAAAAGCCCCAATTTTAAAAATTGGCAAATAACTTGAATAGACATTTTTCCAAAGACAACATATAAATGTCCAACAGGTATATAAACAGGTGCTCAGCATCACTAATTATAAAGCAAATTCAAATCAAAACCACAATGAGACATCACCCCACACCTGTTGGAATGATTATTGCCAAAAAGAAGTAACAACTATTGGCAAGGGTGTAGAAAGAAGAAAACCTTTTTGCACCTTTGGTCAGAATGTAAATTGGTACAACCTATATGGTAAACAGTATGAGAATTCTGCAAAAAAAGGTAAAAATAGAACTGCTATATGATCTAGTAATCCCACTTCTGGGTATATATCTAAAGGAAATAAAATCACTATCTCCAAGTGATATCTGCCCTCCTATATTCATTACATCATTACTCACAGTAGCCAAGATACACAAACAACTTAGGTGCCCAGTGACAGATGAATGGATAAAGGAAATGAAACAGATCTTTATCTGTCTATCTATCTATCTATCTATCTATCTATGGACTATCATTCAGTCTTAAAAATGAAGGAAATGCTGTCATTTGCAACTTCATGGATGAACCAGAGGACATTATGCTAAGTAAAATAAGTTAGACGCAGAAAGGCAAATATCACATGATCTCACTGACCTGTGGAATATTTTTTTAAAAAAATCATTAAACTCGTAGCAACAGAGTAGCATGACGGTTACTAGAGGTAGGAGGCGGGGGGGGGGGGTGGGGGGGAAGATACTGATCAAAAGGTACAAATGTTTAAGATGTTTAAGATGTAAAAATTCCAGGGTTCTCGTGTATAATATGGTGACTGTAGTAAATAATAACATATTGTATACTCGAAAATTCCTAAGAGAATAGATATCAAGTATTCTCGGCATGCCTAAAAAATCGTAATCATGTGAGGTGATGAATACGTTAATTAGCTTGATTGCTATAATTATTTCTCAATGTATGCATATATCAAAACATCATGTGGTACATCTTAAATATATACGATTTATGTCAACCATATCTCAATAAAGCTGAAAAAAGTAAAATAGCAAAAAAAAAAAAACACCCCACAATTTAAATATGCTACCAAACATGACATCCCATGAAAATAGTATTTTCTAGTTGCCTCTCAATAAATTTTCTTTGTTTGAGTTACCACTTGGAATTCTGGAGGTTGTGGTTTATTTGGGGATAAAGTGATTGCACACCATACCCACGCTTGTCCAATGTTTCTCTCTATTTTCTTACCTTGTTTCATTTTCCTCCATAATACTTATCACTACCTGCCATTGCATTATATACTATACTCATTCATTTAAATTTTTTGCCTCAAATATAAATTCCTTGAGGAGAGTGACTTTGTCTTGTTTTCCATAACCCTTGTAGCTACAACAGTGCCTAGCATAGAGTAGGCTTCAATTAATACCTGTTGAATGAATAAAAATAAATGCATCAATAAATTATTTCTCACTTGTGAAGAGATATCAACAACTCCAAGGAGATACAGGCTCTAAATATCTTGGCATATATTATATATGCATTACATGCATTATATATGGTATAGAGTTAAGTTCTTGATGATCTGTAATTTGGTATTCAAAGTCTTCATAACTGAAAGTGAAGAAATGGAAAAAGAGATTCCATGCAAATGGAAGGAAAAAAAAGCCAAGGTAGCAGTACTTTGTATCAGACAAAATTGACTTTAAAAAAAGGCTATATAGCAAGATGCAAGGAAAGGCTTTACATAATAAAGAAAAGGATAAATCCGACAAGAGGATATAACAACTGTAAATATCTATGCAGTCAACAGAGAACCAAAATACATAAAGAAAATATTAACAGGCATAAAAGGGGAAATTGACAATAATACAGTAATAGTAGGAAACTTCAACACTCCACTTACATCAGTATAGATCATCCAGACAGAAAATCAGTAAGGAAACAGTGACTTTCAATAAAACGTGAGACCAGATGGACCTAACAGATATATACAGAGCATTCTATCTAAAAATAAAAGATACACATTCAACTGCACAAAGAACATTCTCTAGGATAGATAACATGTTAGGCCACAAAACAAGTCTCAATAAATTTAAGAAGACTGAAATCATATCAAGAATCTTTTCTGACCACAACAGTATGAAACTAGAAATCAATTAAAAAAAAACTGGAAAAAACACAAACACATAGATGCTAAACAACAGTCCAATAAAAAACCAATGTCAACAAAGAAATCAAAGAGGAAATCAAAAATATATATGGAGACAAATGAAAATGGAAACACAACACCCCACAATTATTTTGGAAATACAAAGAAAGCAGTTCTAGGAGGGACGTTGATAGCTCTACAGGCCTACCTCAAAAAACCAGAAAAACATCAAACAATCAAAACTTGTACCTAAAGGGACTAGAAAAAGAAGAACAAACAAAGCCCAAAATTAGCAGAGGGAAGAAAATAATAGAAATTATATCAGACAACACAAAAAATCCTCCAAATAATCCAATTAAAAAATGGACAGAGGACATGAATAGACATTTTTCCAAAGAAGAAATACAGATGGTCAACACCCACACAAAAAGATACTCAACATTACTAACCAGAGGAATGTAAATCAAATCCACAATGAGATATCACCTCACACCTGTCAGAATGGCTAGTATCTGAAAGACAAGTAATCTTGAGTTCTGCCAAGAATGTGGAGAAAAGGTAACACTCAAGCCCTGTTGGTGGGAATATAAATTGGTACAGTCACTGTAAAAAGCAGCATGACAGTTTCCTTAAAAATTAAAAATAAAATACTATACAATTGAGTAACTGTACTGGGTATGTACCCTAAGAAAACAAAAACATTAATTCAAAAAGATACCTGCACTCTGAGGTTCACTGCGGCAGTATTCACAACAGCCAAGATACAAAAACAAGCCAAGTGTCCATCAACAGATAAATGGATCAAGAATATATGGTATATATACAATGGGCTATTACTCAGCCATAAAAAAGAACGAGAACTTGCTATTTGCAACAACACTGATGGACCTAAAGGGATATTATGCTAAGTAAAAAAAAAATCAAGCAGAGCAAGACAAATACTGTATGATTTCAGTTACATGCAGAAATCTAAAAAACAAAACAAATGAACAAACATACAAACAAATACCAACAGACTCATAAATACAGAGAACAAACTGGTGGTTGGCAGAGAGGATGGGGGTGTGGGGAGGGGTGAAATAGGTAAAGGGGACTAAGAGGTACAAACCTTCAGTTGTAAAATGTCACAGAGGTGAGAAGTACAGCATGGGAAATATGGTCCATAATATTGTAATAATGTTGTATGGTGACCAATGGTAACTACACTTACCATGATGAGCAATGAGTAATGCATAAAACGGCTGAGTCACTACGTTGTACACCTGAAACTCAAGTAACATTGTCTGTCAACTACAATAATTTTTTGTCTTTATAATTGGCTTTACAAGGTATTATTACTTTGAGTCCATTTGTAATGGTCTCACTCTGATGTAATCATATCCCTAAGAAATTTCTACTCAAACTCTGACTCTAGAGCAGAAGCTGTTCTTTACAAAACAAGATTACCTACTGTATGTTAGCTAACCTGACAAATTATATTAAAAAAATAAATGAATTACTCTAAGATGGATAAGATTTTTACTGTCAGATCAAAGGTGATAATTATGACCACCACCATCATCACTATCACTTGGTTGTTAACAATGACAGAAATGACAAATAAATTGGGCTTCACCTGGTAACTTCCTTTGTAACGTTTATTTGTGTGTATGTGACCTAGGCACTTCTGTATGTAATCCCATGTCCGTATTCAATATATGTTTACGAATATAAAAAAAAACAAGATTATCTGAGATTATTGGCAAGATTATCTAAATGATACAATTGTTCAATGAACATCATAGTTTTTCATACAATTTAGCTCTGTCTTTAAAAAATAAGGTCACATAGATTCCAACTCTTCAAAAGATGTTGTTTCCTTCCTTTATATAATGTACAACGTTTTCTTTATATTCCCAACACTGTAATCAATCATGTGCTCCAAGCAATTTGGTAAAAGGCACTTTGTGAAGAAAATGTAGTACTGTCCGTAAACTTTCTAAAAAGTATACCTCAGGCACACTTGAAAAAGAGCACACTGTGCACACTGCACACCAATAAAAATTAATACTCTAGAGGCCTCTTTCCAATCTTTTATATCAGGAAGCTAGAAACCCTCTGCAGACAGGATGGGTAAATTTCCCAAGCCTGTGCCGTGTTTCCAGAAGAAGTGGGCCAGAGCTGCTCCATCTCCACAGATGACATTTCTAATAGTTCAAATCAACCAATGGTCCCTCAAGCAAAAACATGCTCTTCTTTAGTGATGATGTGACAATGACCAAGACTTGGCACATTCTGTACCTATGCACTCATATCCCTCAGTCACATAGAACTAGTGGTGCCCAAGGGAGGCAAATTACCTGCCTTAAGTTATAACTAGTTTTTGATCATCTGCTTAATAACAAGTAAAGGTTTGCTAAATAAACTATCATGATAGGAAATCTATTTTTTAATGAGAAAAAAGCATAATGTTATCATCTACTTCAAAATGAATATCAACTGGGCCAAAATTAGTACATGGAGTATTTCTCAAACAACTCTCCCATGCCTAATGATTTTTCCAAAATTCCATGTTTTCATCTGGGAACTTTCTGTATTATCTCTGCATTTTGGGGGGTGAATGTGAAACTCTAAAATAAAATGGTTATAGAAATATATTTTTTAAATTCCATGTTTTTTGTTATCTTAATTTACAGTTCAAAACTTACCACCATAGCCTGACATATACTATAACACATATGGAAACATAGCTGCTCTGGCTGAAGACATTGATAACCTACAAGGTGCACAAACCATGTACGATGATTCATGGGTTATTACCAGGCTGTACCCCATAACGTACTTCAAGCATTGTACTCCTCTGCTGAATACCTAAAGTGTATGTTCAAGACTTTTCCTGGATTTCTAGGTATCCTTTACCACAGACACAGACACCAGTTGCCCTTTTTCACCAAGGTCATAAATCTGTCCTGCTGCCTACCACGCATAACCCCAGTGAGGGGAACTTCATCCTAGGCAGGAGTCATGAGAATCCTTTCCAAATATAAGGGCAAGTTAGGCAACCATCAATTTATAGATTTTATAAAGGGATAAGTATATTTTATAAAGGGATAAATTGGAACGACCTCATTACCAGAGCCATAATATAAAGAGAATCAAACAACATTATGATCTATGGCTTTAAGAGTATTCTGCAATGATAAATATATTCATACTTTAACTTTATGAATGATAAATATTAAGAATGTGCGACATTTTCAACCTCAAGAAAACCAAGTGGACATGAAATCAGAAGGCTTGGTTTGCATTCCAGATTGCATTTGTTACCAGCAGGAATCAAAGCAAGACAGCCTATTTACGTCAGTTTCCTCACACATAAATGTATATAATAATATAATCCAAATGTAGGTATGAGAATTGAATTAGCCATTAGATATGAGAGCACCTAGAACAGTGTTCGACAAACAATAAGCACAAAGTAAGTATTAATGTCCTCTTTGTGTTTCTCAAACATAAAGTATCTATCAGCTAGGATATTTTGCAGGGGTAAGAGTTAATTTCCATGATAAACTCACCATCTAGCAAAACTAACAAAAACAAAAAGCACAAGATGCTGCAATGTGTCAAACTAGTAACATGGATAATGTGAAATTGCTCCTGCATTAACATTCTGGAAATTCTCATCAAAAGTGAAACATTTCTATGTATTAACAACAAACATGTGAAAAACAAAACGAACCCATTCAAAATACCATTAAAAACTAGGAATAAATTTAACCAACGAGGTGAAAGATCTGTATAATGGAACTATAAGGCTCTGATAAAAGAAATTGAAGACACAAAGATATCCTGTGTCCATCGACTGGAGTAATATTATTAGAGTGTCTGTACTACCGAAAGCCATCTGTACATTCAGGGTAATGCCTAGCAAAATTCCAATGGTATTTTTCACAGAAACAGAAAAAATAATCCTGAAATTTGTATGACACCACAAAAGATCCCAAATAGCCAAAGCAATGCTGAGGAAAAAAAACTGGAGACATCACAACTCCTGATTTCAAAATATGCTACAAAGATACAGTAATTAAAACAGTATAATACTGGTATAAAAATAGACATAGAGACCAATGAAACAAAAAGGAGAACCCAAAATAAACTCTCACACAGTCAACTAATATTTGTTAAGGAGTGAATAATAACAAAGGAGAAATGATGATCTCTTGAATAAACGGTTGTGGGAAAACTGGGTAATCACATGCAGAAGAATGAGATTGGACCCCTATGTGATATCACTTACAAAAATTTATTTGAAATGGAATAATGACTTACACTTAGGACTTAACACCATAAAACTCCTCAAAGAAAACATGGGGGAGAAGCTCCTTCCTATCAGTCTCGGCAGTGATTCTTTTCTGTACATCACCAAAAGCACAAGTAACAAAGGCAAAACTAAAATGAGTAGAATATCAAACTAAAAGGCTTCTGCACATCAAAAGAAACAATCAACAAAATGAAAAGGCAACCTATGGAGTGGGAGAGAATATTTGCAAATCATAACTAACATAGGCTCAATATCAAAACGGATAAAAAAAATTCACACACATTAATAACAAAATAATTCCAATTTAAAAATGAGAACTGGAGCACCTGGGTGGCCATTCAGTTATGCGTCCAACTTCAGCTCAGGTCATGATCTCATGGTTCGTGGGTTCGAGCCCCATGTTAGACTCTGTGCTCAGAGCCTGGAGTCTCCTTCAGATTCTCTGTGTGTGTCTCTCTCTCTGACCCTCCCCTGCTAGTGCTCTGGCTCTCTCTCAAAAATAAATAAACATTTAAAAAATTTTTAATGAGAACTGAATAGACATTTTTTTCAAAGAGACATATAAATGATCAACATGGTACATGATAAGATGCTCAACATAACTAATCATCAGGGAAATGCAAATCAAAACCACAGTGAGAAATCATCTTACACCGTTAGAATGGCTATCATCAAAATGAGATAAGTGTTGGCAAGCATATGGAGAAAAGCACCATTGGTGGGAATGAAAATTGGTACAACTTGTATGAAAAACAGCATGGAGTTTCATCTCAAAATTAAATAGAACTACCATATGATCCAACAATCTCATTCCTGGGTAGATATCCTTAGAAAATGAAAACAGGATTTCAAAGATTTATCTCCACTCCCACATTCTTTGCAGCATTATGTGCAATAGCCAAGACATGGAAACAACCTAACTTTCCATCAAAAGATAAAATGGAAAAAGGAAATGTGGTATACGTTTGCAGTGGGATGTTATTCAGGCATGAAAAAGAATGAAATCTTGCTATTTACAAGCCTAGACGGACCTCATGGCATTATGCTAAGTGATAAGAGTCAGACAGGAACGATAAATACTGATGATATCACATATGTGCAGTCTAAAAAATCTGAACTCATAGAACCAGGAAGTAGGGCAGTGGTTACGACGAGTTGGGGGGAAATGGGGAGATGCTGATCAAAAGGTACAAACTTCCAGTTTTAAGATGACTAAGTTTCGGGGATCTAATGTATAGCAAGGTGATTATAATTAACAATACTGTATTATATACAGTTTCTTAGAGTAGTTCCTCAATGTTCTCACAAGAAAAAACAGTAATTATGTGACATGATGGATGTCAGCTAATGCTACAGTGGTAATCATTTTGCAGTATTAAGTGTGCCAAATCAACGCATTGTACACCTTCAACTTACACACTATTTCAATAAAGGTGAAAAAAAATGACGTAGCCAGTGTATTAGAAAATAAATAAAATGTTATATGCCAGAAATGTAGAACGATTTCAAAGTCAAAGCTGACTTTTGATGTACACTTCAATACATTTTGGTAAATGTACATACCATGTAGCTACAATCACATTCACGATATAGAACATTTCCAACTCCCCCAAAAGTTCCTGTGCACTCCTCCCTAATCAATTCCCCTTCCCTTTCCCAGCGCAGACAACCACCGAATGGCTTAATTTCACTACAATTTAACTTTGACTTTTCCAGATCATATAAATTGAGTCATACAGTATGTACTTTCTTGTATTTGCCTTCTTTGACTTAGCATGTGTTTTATTATTTTTAAGTTTTTATTTTAACTCCAGTTAACATACACTATGATATTATTTTCAGGTGTACAATATACTGACTCAACAATTCCATACATCACCTAGTCCTCATCATGACAAGTGCATTCCTTAATCCCCATCAACAATTTAACCCATCCCCCATCCCTCTCCCCTTTGGTAACCCTCTGACTGTTCTGTGTAATTAAGAGTTTGTTTCTTGCTTTGCCTGTCTCTTCTTTTTTCCCCCCTATGCTTGTTTGTTTTCTTTCTTAACTCTCATATATGAGTGAAATCATACAACATTTGTCTTTCTCTGGCTTGTTTCACTTAGCATTATACTCTCTAGGTCCATCCATGTCATTGCAAATTGCAAGATTTCATTCTTTTTTATGGCAGAATAACATTCTGCCATATATACGTTTATATATAGATACAGATATGCACACAAAAATATGTATATATATGTGTGTGTGTGTGTGTGTGTGTGTATATATATATATATATATATATATATATATATCATATCTTCTTTATCCACTCATCCATCGATGGACACTCAAGTTGCTTCCATACCTTGGCTACTGTAAATAATGCTGCTATAAACATAGGAGTGTATGTGTCCCTTTGAATTAGTGTTCTTATATTCTTTGGGCAAACACCCAGGAGTTTGACTGCTGGATCATAAGGTACTTCTATCTTTAACTTTTTGAAAAACGTCTATACTGTCTTCCACAGTGGCTGCACCAGTTTACATTCCTACCAACAGTGAACTTCCAAATTCATTCTATGAGGCCAGAATTACCCTGATACCAAAACCAGATAAAAGCAGCACTACTAAAGAGAACTACAGGCCAATATTCCTGATGAAGAGAGATGTGAAACCTTTCAACAAAATTCTAGCAAACCGAATTGAACAATACATTATAAAAATCATTCAACATGATGAGGTGGGATTTATTCATGGGTTGCAAGCGTGGTTCGATATTTGCAAATCAGTCAATGGGACACATCACATCAATAAGAGAAAGGATAAAAACCATATGATCATTTCAACATGTGGAAAAAGCATTTGAGAAAGTAAACATTCATTCATAATAATAATAAAAAAAAAACCTCAACAAAATAGGTTTAGAGGGAACATATCTCAACATAATATAAAGGCCATATGTCACAAACCCACAACTAACATCATCCTTAATGGGGAAAAACTAAGAGGTTTTGCCCTAAGGTCAGGAACAAAAGATGCCCACTTTCACTATTTTTATTTAACATAGCGCTGGAAGTCCTAGCCACAGCAATCAGACAACAAAAAGAAATAAAAGGCATCCACATCAGCAAGGAAGAAATAAAACTTTCACTATTTGCAAATGACATGCTACTATATATAGAAAACTTGACTCTACTAAAAAAACTGCTAGAACTAATAAATGAATCTAGTAAAGTCGCAGGATACAAAATCAATGCACAGAAATCTGTTGCATTTTATACACCAATAATGAAGAAGCTGAAAGAGAAATTAAGAAAATAATCCCATTTACTACTGCATGCAAAATAACAACATACCTAGGAAAAAAAACCTAACCAAAGAGACCTGGACTCTGAAAACTATAAAACACTGATGAAAAAAAGTGAAGATGGCACAAGGAAATGGAAAGATGTTACATGCTCACGGGATGGAAGAATATTGGTAAAATGTCTATACTACCTAAAGCAACCTGCACAGTTAATGCAATCTCTATCAAAATTCCAACAGCAACTTTTGCAGGACTTAGCATGTTTTAGTTTCATTAATCAAAAATGCATCAGTAGTTCGATCTTTTTTTGTAATATTTCATGTAATAAGTATGTAATATTTGGTTTATCCATTTACCAGGTGATAGACATGTGGGCTGTTTCCAGTTTTTAGCTCTTATGTGTAAAAATGCTGTGAACACTCATAAAGTCTTTGTGGAAAGATATGTTTTCATCTTTCTGGGGAAAATATCAAGGAACGGAACCGCTAGGTTGTATGGTAAGTGTATATTTACCTTTTTAAGAACTGTTAGATTGCTTCCTAAGGTGCCGTATACCGTTTCACATTTTACCAGCAATAGGTGAGACTTCCAGTTCTTCCACATACTTAATAATGCTTGATATTGTTAGCCTTTTGAGTTTTACCCATTTCAGTAGGTGTGGCTTTAAATTTCACTTTCCTGAGAGAGTTGTTGAGCCCTGGAAGGACAGAGCTCAGCAGGAGAACAAAGGCGCTGTAAAGCGCCATTTCCCTCTCCCATCCCCCAGCCGAAATTCCAAAGGGAACCAGTTCCTGTCACCAAACTTGCCTGCACCTCGCAAACGCCCAACACTGTGCTTCTGTGGATCCATCCCTCCCACGTGCCTGCCTCCCTCCCGGTGCTGCAGGGCCATTCCCGCAGGGGACTGTCAACTGCAAAGCAAGCTAAGCCTGCCCCTCCTGCCCCTGTGCATCTTGGAGATCCACCCCGGCTAATACACCCTGGGCTAGATCCCATCGAAGCAGCACCACAAGCCTGGCAGTGTGCAAGCAGCCCAGACAGAGGCCACACCACTCCACAGTGAGTCCTGCCCCTGGGAGAGGGGAACATAAGGTACACACCAGCCAGACTGACTGACATCAGGTCTGACTGCGGCCCCGCCCACCAACACAAGTTTCTCCAGACAGCGCAGGGGAAGTGCCCTACAGTTTGGAGCTACCACAAGGACTACCCAAAATGACAAAATGGAAGAATTCTCAAAAGAAACTCCAGGAAGTAGTGACGGCCAACGAATTGATCAAAACCGATTTAAGCAATATAACGGAACAAGATTTTAGAATAATAGTCATAAAATCAATCACTGTGCTTGAAAAAAGCATAGAGGACAGCAGAGAATCTATTGCTACAGAGATCAATGGACTAAAAAATAGTCATGATGAATTAAAAAATGCTATAAATGAGGTGCAAAATAAAATGGAAGCAGCCAGAGTGCAGATTGAAGAGGCAGAGGGGAGAATAGATGAATTAGAAGATAAAACTATGGACAAAGAGGAATATGAGAAAAAGAGAGATAAAAAACCCAGAAGTATGAAGGGAGAATTAGAGAACTAAGTGATGCAATCAAACAGAACCATATCCGTATCACAGGAATTCCAGAAAAAGAAGAGAGAGATAAAGGGGTTGAAGGTGTACTTGAACAAATCATAGCTGAGAACTTCCCTGATCTGGGGAAGGAAACAGGCAATGAAATCCAAGAGGCACAGCAAACTCCCTTCAGACGTAACTTGAATCAACCTTCTGCATGACATATCATAGTGAAACTGGCATAATACATGGATAAAGAGAGAATTCTGAAAGCAGCTAGGGATAAACAGGCCCTAACTTACAAAGGTAGACACATAAGGGTAGTAGCAAACCTATCTACTGAAACCTGGCAGGCCATAAAGGAATGGCAGGAAGTCTTCAATATGATGAACAGAAATAATACGCAGCCATGAATCCTTTACCCAGCAAGTCTGTCATTCAGAATAGAGGAGAGATAAAGGTTTTCCCCAAACAAACAAAAAATGAATGAATTCATCACCACTAAACAAGCCCTACAAGAGATCCTAAGGGGGACCCTGTGAGTGAAATGTTGCAAGGACCACAAAGTACCAGAGACATCACTACAAGCATAGGGTATCAGAATGGATAAAAAAAAAACAAGACCAATCTATTTGCTGTCTATAAGAGACTCATTTTAGACCCGAGGACACCTTCAGATTGAAAGTGAGGGGATGGAGAAGTATCTATCATGCTACTGGAAGTCAAAAGAAAGCTGGAGTAGCCATACTTATATCAGACAAACTAGACTTTAAATTAAAGGCTGTAACAAGAGATGAAGAAGGGCATTATATAATAATTACAGGGTCTATTCATCAGGAAGAGCTAACAATTATAAATGTCTATGCTCCAAGTATGGAAGTCCCCAAATATTTAAAACAATTCATCACCAACATAAGCAACCCTATTGATAAGAATGTGGTAATTGCAGGGGACTTTAATACCCCACTTACAACAATGGATAGATCATCTAGACACAGAATCAATAAAGAAACAAGGGCCCTGAATGATACAGTGAATCAGATGGACTTGACAGATATATTTAGAACTCTGCATCCCAAAGCAACAGAATATATTTTCTTCTCGAGTGCACATGGAATATTATCCAAGATAGACCACATACTGGGTCACAAAACAGCCCTTCATAGGTATAAAAGAACTGAGATCGTACCATGCACACTTTCAGACCACAATGCTATGAAGCTTGAAATCAATCACAGGAAAAAGTCTGGAAAACCTCCAAAAGCGTGGAGGTTAAAGAACATCCTACTAAAGAATGAATGGGTCAGCCAGGCAATTAGAGAAGAAATTTAAAAATACATGGAAACAAATGAAAATGAAAATACAACAATCAAAAAGCTTTAGGATGCAGCGAAGGCAGTCCTGAGAGGAAAATACATTGCAATCCACACCTATCTCAAGAAACAAGAAAAATCCCAAATACAAAATCTAACAGCACACCTAAAGGAAATAGAAGCAGAAGAGCAAAGACACCCCAAGCCCAGCAGAAGAAGAGAAATAATAAAGAACAGAGCACAAATAAACAATATAGAATCTAAAAAAAACTGTAGAGCAGATCGATGAAACCAAGAGTTGGTTTTTTGAAAAAATAAACAAAATTGATAAACCTCTAGCCAGGCTTCTCAAAAAGAAAAGGGAGATGACCCAAATAGATAAAATCATAAATGAAAATGGAATGATTACAACCAATCCCTCAGAAATACAAGCAATTATCAGGGAATACTATGAAAAATTATATGCCAACAAACTGGACAACCTGGAAGCAATGGACAAATTCCTAAGCACCCACACACTTCCAAAACTCATACAGGAAGAAATAGAAAACTTGAACAGACCCATAACCAGCAAAGAAATTAAATCAGTTATCAAAAATCTCCCAATAAGTAAGAGTCCAGGACCAGATGGCTTCCCTGGGGAATTCTACCAGACATTTAAAGCAGAGATAATACCTATCCTTCTCAAGCTGTTCCAAAAAATAGAAAGGGAAGGAAAACTTCCAGACTCATTCTATGAAGCCAGCATTACTTTGATTCCCAAACCAGACAGAGACCCAGCAAAAAAAGAGAACTACAGGCCAAAATCCCTGATGAATATGGATGCAAAAATTCTCAACAAGATACTAGCAAATCGAATTCAACAGCATATAAAAAGAATTATTCATCATAATCAAGTGGGATTCATTCCTGGGATGCAGGGCTGGTTCAACATTCGCAAATCAATCAATGTGATACATCACATTAATAAAACAAAAGAACCATATGATCCTATCAACCAATGCAGAAAAAGGATTTGACAAAATTCAGCATCCTTTCTTAATAAAAACCCTCGAGAAAGTCGGGATAGAAGGAACATACTTAAACATCATAAAAGCCATTTATGAAAAGCCCACAGCTAATATCATCCTCACTGGGGAAAAACTGAGAGCTTTCCCCCTGAGATGAGGAACATGACAGGGATGTCCACTCTCACCGCTGTTGTTTAACATAGTGTTGGAAGTGCTAGCATCAGCAATCAGACAACAAAAGGAAATCAAAGGCATCAAAATTGGCAAAGATGAAGTCAAGCTTTCACTTTTTGCAGATGACATGATACTATACATGGAAAATCCGATAGACTCCACCAAAAGTCTGCTAGAATTGATACATGAATTCAGCAAAGTCGCAGGATACAAAATCAATGTACAGAAATCAGTTGCATTCTTATACAATAATAATGAAGCAACAGAAAGACAAAAGAAGAAATTGGTCCCATTCACAATTGCACCAAGAAGCATAAAATACCTAGGAATAAACCTAACGAAACATGTAAAAGATATGTATGCTGAAAACTATAGAAAGCTTATGAAGGAAATTGAAGAAGATACAAAGAAATGGAAAAACATTCCGTGCTCAAGGATTGCAAGAATAAATATTGTTAAAATGTCAATACTACCCAAAGAAATCTACACATTCAATGTAATCCCAATCAAAATTGCACCAGCATTCTTCTGGAAGCTAGTACAAGCAATAATAAAATTTATATGGAATCACAAAAGACCCCGAATAGCCTAAGTAATTTTGAAGAAGACAACCAAAGCGGGAGGCATCACAATCCCAGACTTTAGCCTCTACCACAAAGCTGTAAGCATCAAGACAGCATGGTATTGGCACAAAAACAGACACATAGACCAGTGGAATAGAATAGAGACTCCAGAATTGGACCCAAAAATGTGTGGCCAACTAATCTTTGAGAAAGCAGGAAAGAATGTCCAGTGGAAAAAAGACAGTCTCTAACAAATGGTGCTGGCAGAACTGGACAGCAACATGCAGAAGGATGAAACTAGACCACTTTCTGACACCATTCACAAAAATAAACTCAAAATGGATGAAGGACCTGAATGTGAGACAGGAAACCATCAAAACCCTAGAGGAGAAAGCAGGAAAAAAACCTCTCTGACCTCAGCCGCAGCAATTTCTTACTTGACACATCTCCAAAGGCAAGGGAATTAAAAGCAAAAATGAACTATTGGGACCTCATGAAGATAAAAAGCTTCTGTACTGCAAAGGAAACAATCAACACAACTAAAGGCAACCAACGGAATGGGAAAAGATATTTGCAAATGACATATCGAACAAAGGGCTAGTATCCAAAATCTATAAAGAACTCGCCAAACTCCACACCTGAAAAACAAACAATCCAGTGAAGAAATGGACAGAAAACATGAATAGACACTTCTCTAAAGAAGACATCCAGATGGCCAACAGGCACATGAAAAGATGCTCAATGTCGCTCCTCATCAGGGAAATACCAATCAAAACCACAGTGAGATACCACCTCACTCCAGCCAGAGTGGCTAAAACGGTGTGGAGGTTCCTCCAAAAATTAAAAATAGATCTACCCTATGACCCAGCAATAGCACTGCTAGCAATTTATCCAAGGGAAATAGGAGTGCTGATGCATAGGGGCACTTGTACCCCAATGTTTAGAGCAGTACTTTCAACAATAGCCAAATTATGGAAAAAGCCTAAATGTCCATCAACTGATGAATGGGTGAAGAAATTGTGGTTTATATACACAATGGAATACTACATGGCAATGAGAAAGAATGAAATCTGGCCTTTTGTAGCAACGTGGATGGAACTGGAGAGTGTTAGGCTAAGTGAAATAAGTCACACAGAGAAAGACACATACCATGTTTTCACTCTTATGTGGATCCTGAGAAACTTGACAGAAGACCATGGGTGAGGGGAAGGAGCAAAGTTAGAGAGGGAGGGAGCCAAATCATAAGAGACTCTTAAACACTGAGAATAAACTGAGGGTTGATAGGGGGTAGGGGAGAGGGGAAAGTGGGTGATGGGCATGGAGGAGGGCACCTGTTGGGATGAGCACTGGGTGTTGTATGGAAACCAATGTGACAATAAATTTCATATTAAAAAATAATAAAAATAAATTTTTTTTAATTTAAAAAATTTTTTAAAAAGATTAGCTAAATAGAATTTGGAACATTCTGTAAAAAACAAAAACAAACAAACAAACAAAAAAACCTGAGAATAAACTGAGGGTTGATAGGGAGTGGAAGGAAGGGGAAAGTAGGTGATGGTCATTGAGGAGGGCACCTGTTTGGGTAAGCACTGGGTGTTGTATGGAAACCAATTTGACAATAAATTTCTTATTAAAAAATAATAAAATAAAATAAATTTAAAAAAACAGAAAGAAAATAGCGAAGCTAATGGCTCAAATGGAAATCAAATTATTAAGAAATTTGTTCCATTACTCTCGTGCTCTTTCTTTCAAGAGAGTACATGCAATGATTACAGAAAACAAAGGTTCAAATTATGATATAGAGTGTTATTTATGGATCCTTGATTCATAATGACGTGGAACTCCAGAGACTAATTTTTGGAAAATTAAGGGATGTTTTTCCTCAGTTGTTTAAATTCATCTTATTTTCTTACTTCTATCTCTCATTCCCTTATTTTCTTTTTTAAATTCTGTAAGAGGAAAAATAAAAATATGTGCCTATAGTTTTCTTGAAATAAAAAGATAACCTCAGATTCTAAAAAAAAACTCTTTTTCACTTCCCTGATGAATAATGATTTAAGCATATTTTCATAAGCCATTTCTACACTTCCTTTGGGAAAATGTCTATTCAAATACAGGTGACCCTTAATGCAGTTATGAACTGCACCGGTCCACCTATGTTCAGATTATTTTTTTTTTTGTACAGGACAGTACTGTAAATGTATTTTCTCTTCCTTATGATTTTCTTAACATTTGCTCTTCTCTATCTTCTTGCAGTATATAATACATAGAGCATACAAAAATATGTGTTAATCAACTGTTTATAGTATTGGCAAGGGTTATAGTCAACAGGCTGCTAGTGGTTAAGTTTTGGGTGACTCAAAAGTTATACAAAGATTTCTTACTGTGTGTGTGGGGGGGGGGGGACGTTGGTGCCCCTAACCCCTGTGTTGTTCAAAGGTCAACTGGATTTTTTCTCTTTTTTTTAATTAGGTTGATTAGCTTTTATCATTGATTCGTATGATTTTTTAAATATATTCTGGATGTGGCATTTCAGTTTTAATACCTGAATAAGTTAATAAACAAAGGCTTAGATGGGTACAAGGCAGGAATTTGCTGTTTACACATTTTTATAAAACCAGAACCCAAAAGAAGGGTGGCATATCTAGGGAAAAATCCACCCCACCATACAAGGAAAATGGCAAGAAAAACTGCCTCAGCTTTTTGTCTCAAAATCTAGAAAAAATCTCATGAAAAAGTGAGATTTCAAGATGGTGTCACACCCTGGATTTAGATTCTAAATGTGTTCTCCCTAGTGATGCTGGATTTTCTAAACTGATGTATTAACATAAAAATTAGTCCTGATCTGGGAATACCTCTGGGGTAACTAGCAGATGCAAACAGCAATCCTCTGTGCATATGTTTCATTACCCCAGACATATTAACTCCCATTGAAAGAAATTCTGGAGGCACCTGGTGGCTCGGTCTAGGTTAAGCCTCCGACTCTGCATCTCAGTTCCGGTCATGGTCTCAAGGTTCGTGGGATGGAGGGCTGCACTGGGCTCTGTGCTGACAGTGGGAAGCCTGCCTGGGACTCTGTCTCCCAATGGCTCTGCCCCTCCCCCATGCCCTCTCCCCACCCCTCTCAAAATAAACAAAGAAGAAAAAGAAGAAAATCCTGAGTAGGTTGAGATATATATATATTTTTAAATAACATGATCCAGGGGCACCTGGGTGGCTCAGTGGTTAAGCGTCTGACTCTTGATTTTGGCTCAGGTCATGATCTCACGGTCATGAGATTGAGCCCCACCTCGCACTCCACCCTCAACATGGAGCCTGCTTAAGATTCCCTCACTCTCCCCACCAACCCCCCCCCACCCCACTCCTCTCCCTTCTCTCCTTTGCTTGCTCACTCTAATAAATACGTGTATACATATATACATCATCAATTGATATGCTCTATCATAAAAAAAACTTCAAAGGACAAAAACAAACAGGAAATACGGTATGAAAAAAATACAAATAGACCACAAAATCTTTGCACTAATAGAAAAATACTTTTAAAGGATTAAAATACATATTTGACACTAAAAACAATTTTCTATGAAAAAAATGGTAAATTTAAAAACAAACTCAATTTGACTTTTATAATGAGAAATATAGCTTTGAGGCCTTTGATCTGCATGACTGAGAGGTGAGTTTAAATGGTCTTTAAAATCCCATTTATTGCTGTCATTCTCTAATTCTACAATCAGAGCAACTGCCATTTTCAGATTCTGCAATTCACACCAGGTGGAGGGAGGAGGTCTACATACGCTCTGTCCTTGTTTGCTGTCCCAGGAGGTCACAGACATGAGACAACAGAGCTTTGACCAACAACACTAAGGTGAGCCTTTTAAATTATCTAATCATTGGGGCACCTGGGTGGCTCAGCTGGTTAAGCAGCCGACTTCGGCTCAGGTCACGATCTCGTGGTCTGTGAGTTCGAGCCCCGCGTCGGGCTCTGTGCTGACAGCTCAGAGCCTGGAGCCTGCTTCAGATTCTGTGCCTCCCTCTCTCTCTCTGCCCCTCCCCTGCTCATGCTCTGTCTCTCTCTGTCTCAAAAATAAATTTAAAAAAATTTTAATTACCTAATCATTTACATATGACAAGTTATAAATGAGAAATGCATAATGATGAATAACAAGCTGCCACAAAAACACGGTGATAACAACCTTCTAATCTTACTTTTGAGCCAACACTTGAATTCTTCCCCAATAACCTGGCAAGTAGGCATTTTACCATCCCCAGCAGCTTGCAATTTCATATATAATTACTTTACCAGAATACCATCCTTACACTGAGACAAAAGCAGCTTATTATTTCTTCAAGCATTTTCCAGTTCTGCTATTTGAAGTTATTCAGATCAACCCTAACCTTGCTGTAAAAGAGCCTATGGAAAACATTTATGCCCACTCGACATCCAGATGAAATGCATCCAGCTCCTTTTACTAGTCCCTGATGTGTACTGAGCTGTGTGACCACTCTAATCACTAGGATCCATTTTAGGATCGTTTTTCTTAAAAGTGACAGACAGAAATAAACATAACTTTCCATGTGTAGTCAATCAGTGGAAAAGGAGAGTTGAATATTTCAAGATGAATAAAGTAAAAATGTTAAAAAGGAAACCTTAAAAAGAAAACCCCATTATCATGCAAGAATTCAATATACTTCCCTAATAAAATGGCAAATCAGATAAGCAAACAAAAAATTTAGAATAACAGTGACCCTAAATACTATAAATAATGAGATTTACTTTAAGTGTCCATGTAAAAAAATTTATTTCCTACGAACAAGGAATTAATCAGCTTTCCTCGTTTTCAAAATCTATGGAATATTTACCAAAAGATCATATTGGACCTTAATAAATTTACTTATAGATCTTTTATAGAACTGGCCATTAATAACGAGGAATTTTGGCCACTTGACAAAGTAAAGTAAATGCAACTGAAACAGAATGCAAACTTCATGTGTAAACTATTTACAATTTAATGACGCTGAGAAGCATATATAAAAGATTTAAGGAAAGTAGACTAAGCTTACTCAGGTAACTATTTGAAGCCTTAAGTCTTTTACTTCTATATAAAAATGTGAATATAAAGGAACTAAGAGGTCAACTCAAGAATTTAGCAAAATCATAGCAAAATAAAGAAGGATTTCTTTTTATTAGAAAGCAAAATAAAATAATAAAGATTAAAACTGGTAAAGAAAACCAAGAGCTAATGCTTTTAAAGAATGAATAAAATTGCCAGCATCCAGGAAATCTGAAAGAGCAAAGAGAAATTGCAAATTTGCAACATGAGAAGTCAGAAACACAATTTAACCACAAGAATGGAGATTTTTAAATATTACATGAATACTACATTTCTTCTGATAAATTTAAAAACCTTCACTAAATGGACGAATTTTCGGGGCGCCTGGGTGGCTCAGTCGGTTAAGCGTCCGACTTCAGCTCAGGTCATGATCTCGCGGTCGGTGAGTTCGAGCCCCGCATCGGGCTCTGGGCTGATGGCTCAGAGCCTGGAGCCTGTTTCAGATTCTGTGTCTCCCTCTCTCTCTGACCCTCCCCCATTCATGCTCTGTCTCTCTCTGTCTCAAAAATAAATAAACGTTAGGAAAAAAAATTAAATAAATAAATAAATGGACGATTGTTCAAGCAAAATTATAAACTGGCAAAACTGACCAAGGTAAGGTGAAAATTTTAAATTAAACAATATTCATGGAAGAAGAGTTGTGATCCAGATATCCTATGAGAGAATAGGATTAGCTACCTAATATTAAAGGGAAAAAATAATTTCTGTGTAATTTAAGCTATTCAAAACCCTGTAAAAATGAGTCTTCCAGTTTATTTAATGAAGTTAGCAAAATCCTAACACCAAAGTCTGAAAAGGACTGTAGCAGAAACTGAGGCCAAAGCACATACAAAACCTTAAATAAACTAACAGCAAAGTCAACCCATCAGAGGATTTTAAAGTAATTCACCATGACTAAAATTGGTTTACTTCAGAAATGCAAAATTGGTTTAACTTTTGGATGTCTATTAATTTATGATCAGCCTGATAGGAGCTGACAAAGCATCTGATAAAATTCAGCCAGCATTCATGATTTTAAAATAATAAAATCTTGGACATCAGAAACTGGAGGGTACTTGCTTACCATTAAAAACTGATCTATCAGGGGCGCCTGGGTGGCTCAGTCGGTTGAGCATCCGACTTCGGCTCGGGTCATGATCTCACGGTCCGTGAGTTCAAGCCCCGCGTCGGGCTCTGTGCTGACAGCTCGGAACCTGGAGCCTGCTTCGGATTCTGTGCCTCCCTCTCTCTCTGACCCTCCCCTGTTCGTGCTCTGTCTCTATCTCAAAAATAAATAAACATTAAAAAAAATTAAAAAAAAAACTGATCAAAACAGCCACCCCCACCATTATGTTAAATGGTGAAATATTAGCATTTTCATCATCATCGGAAACAAAATTCGACTAAACTAGACAAGAAGCACTATGAGAATAGAAACCATGTTGGTTTTGCCCAACACTGTATCCCTAGTACCTTGTAACACTGCCTGATACTCTTTGTTGCCGTTGGCTTTCAAGATCTTCTGAAAGTTTATGATTCACAACCTTCTCATGATGCTTCAACCTTCTTATTTTGCTATTTAACATCTGTAAAACACAACTATTGTCCTTTGCTCTTAATCTCCACTTCTCAAGTCTCCCCTTGCTCACTCATTGCCGGCACTGTCCATCTTAGGCCAAAGATCTCAGCACCTTCCATATAGGCACCCTAACATGCAAACTATTAACTATAACTAGCCATCCACCAGCAAGTCCCATTGGCATTACTGCCAAAAGGTACGCTGAGTCTGACCATGTTTCATATGAGCATTGCCTACAACCTGGCTGAAATGACCAACTCTTCTCATTTGGATAATTACAAAAACTTCAAGTTAGTCTCCCAGCTTCCACTCTCAAACCTCTGTTGTCCATTCCACCCAGCAGCCAGAGCATTCTTAATGACCAAATTCTATTTTTCTTTCCCTTGCTTAATGTTCTCCAGTGGCTTCCCTCTGCAGTTTAAAGAGCACCAAGTGGAGCGCCTGGGTGGCTCCGTAGGTTAAGCGTCTGACTTCGACTCAGGTCATGATCTCACGGTTTCGTGAGTTCAAGCCCTGCATCAGGCTCTGTGCTGACAGCTTGGAGCCTGGAGCCTGCTTCAGATTCTGTGTCTCCCTCTCTCTCTGCCCCTCCCCTGTTCGCAGTCTGTCTCTGTCTCTCTCAAAAATAAATTTAAAAAAATTTTTAAAAAAAGAGCACCAAGCATCTGCACTCTACCACCTTGACCCCAAAGTCTGCTTTTTTTACACCCACCAATCACACTCCAGGTACACTAACCCTCCTTTCCTTTCAACATGACATACGTGTTCTCTCTTGTTCCAGCAATGCTCTTCCGCCGGATATTCATAGAATTGCCTTCTCCTCTTATACGTTTTATCTCAAATGTCACCTCCTCTTTTCCACTTTTAAAAGTGCACCCCCAGCCCACAGTCCCTCTTTATTACATTACTCATATTGTCTTCATAACCTTATCACTTATTAATAAATAAAACTTTATTTATTGTTTTCTTTTGTGTTGACAGTCTCCCTCTGCTAGAATGTAAGTTCCTCTTAAGGTAATGCATCCATAAATGCAAAGATTTTTTGTATTTTAATCAGTGAAGTTCCCTCACAGCCTGTGCATTTATTCTCTGAAATGACCTTTAAAGTCATTTGGTCAATATGAAAAATATTGTTGGAATCTTACTGGCATTGCATTAACCTTATAGACTAGAATATACTAGGCACTTAATAAATACTTTGAATAAATGAATGAGAGATTTTATGAAAAATTCAGAGCTAACAATTACCATTTTTATTCAACACTGTCTCTTAAGTTCTAGAAAATGCCATATGGTAAGTAAAAGCACCAAGAGATTTAAATATTGCAAACAGACAAAACAGTAATTATTTGCAAATGATATTATCTTTCCAGATATTCCAAAATGGTCACCTGAAAACAATTAAAACGAATAAGAGATTCAGTAAAGTGGCAAGTTACAAGTTACTAAAAACAATCTTGTATACCAACAATAACCAGTTAAAAAATACAGTGAAAATAATATTAAATTCTACCTAGGAATAAAATATATACAATACTTAGGAAGAGACAGAATAAAAGCATGTAAAATGCATCAGAAAGTAATGATAATACTTTCTTTAGGAATACAAATGTATACTGAATAAATACCAAGTTACACCATGTTTGTCTATAGGAATATATAGTTTCAAAATTGTGCTTTTCCCCAAATGAACTTGTAAGGTCAACTATAATAAAAATTCTGACAGAATATTTTTACATTGACTAAATGACTTTATTTTAAATTTTTTTTTTCAATGTTTATTTATTTTTGGGGCAGAGAGAGACAGAGCATGAATGGGGGAGGGGCAGAGAGAGAGGGAGACACAGAATCGGAAACAGGCTCCAGGCTCTGAGCCATCAGCCCAGAGCCCGACGCGGGGCTCAAACTCACGGACCGCGAGATCGTGACCTGGCTGAAGTCGGACGCTTAACCGACTGCGCCACCCAGGCGCCCCGACTAAATGACTTTAAAGATCAGTTCAAAGAATAAAAGCACACGAAAAGTTAAGAATTCCTTCAGAGGGAAGAATAAGGATAGGCCTGTCCTGTGAATTATAATAATACAAACCCACATTAAAAATCCAGCCATTTCTGGATTATACACAAGGATCAAGGAAACAGAAGGCTCAGAAACACCACAATATATACTGTTTTATATGTCAAAGTTGGCATTTCATATTATGTCAGAAGAATAAATTCCATAGTAAGTAATGTTAGGAAAATTCCATAGTAAGTAATGTTAGTAAGTAACATTACTTCTGACTCAGGTAGAGTCAGAAGAATAAATTCCATAGTAAGTAATGTTAGGAAAACTAAAGATTTTAAAAAAATCTCTCATCTCAATTCTTATACCAAATTAAATCCTAAAGTATTAAAAAATATAAATGGTACATCAAAATAGGTAATTTCATGTATTTAAAATTACGTACTATTTTTTAAATTACATATTTAAAAAAATACATAAAAGGTACCTCTTCTGACTCAAATTATATCTATATTAGAAGTTTTTATTTTAATTTTTTTAATGTTTTCTTTTTAATTTATTTTTGACAAAGAGAGAGACAGAGTGTGAGCAGGGGAAGGGCAAAGAGAGATGAAAACACAGAATCTGAAGCAGGCTCCAGGCTCTGAGCTGTCAGCACAGAGCCCCACGCGAGGCTCCAACTCCTGAACGGCAAGTTCATGATCTAAGCCAAAGTCAGCCGCTTAACCCACTCAGCCACCCAGGCGCCCCTACATTATAAGTTTTAACCATGGGGGCGCACCTGGGTGGCTGAGTCGGTTAAGTGTTCGACTCTTGATTTCAGTTCAGGTCATGATTTCATGGTTCATGAGTTCAAGCCACACGTCAGGCTCTGCGCTGACAGTGTGGAGCCTGCTTGGGATTCTCTCTCTCCCTCTCTCTTTCTGTCCCACTTGCGTGCACAAGCGCACTCTCTCTCTTTCTGAAAATAATTACTTTTTAAAAAAGTTTTCACCATGTCCTATAGGTCTCTTCCACTTTTATCTTCATACTCCATTTCTTCTATGTGTTTCAGACTGCCTATCTTCTCCTGAGCCATCCAACAGCTCAACATTCCTTTTTATTTTTTATTTGTAATACTCTTTAATTTTTATTTATAATAATTGAGGACAGTAAGAGTCTAGTGAAAAGAAGAACAAGGAAGAAATGGGGAAGGAAACAGGAGATTCTTAGAGAATGAAACCCTCAATAATGTAGACAGGGCACAAGAGATTATTCAGTGACACCAAGAAGTCGAATGCATTTTGCGGTCTTTTGTAAGAGACCATATTGGATGCCACCAGAGAATTTATCAAATGTACTTTATCAAATCCCAATGTACTTCATTTATAGCATTACAATGATCTAATAATTCATCTAGTTCTCATGTGAATGGTATGTTCATTTTGAGGAGTATATGTTTAGAAATACTTATTAATTATGGAATTTTAGACAAATCTCTAAGTAATAAGGAAGATTTCCAGAAAGAAAATAACAGCAATTAGTTTCCCTTTAAGCCAGGAGTAATGAAAACTGTGCCCTTCTTATTCTCTGTAAAAATTCACTAATTAAAGGGCAAACCACCTGTATTCCCCTCTTTAAATCTATAGAATCTATAGATTAAATCTATCTCTAGTTTTTAAGTCACTAGCACTTAAATATTATGTAGATAAAAAAAAAATATGGGGCACCTGGGTGGCTCTGTCGGTTGGGCATCCGACTTCGGCTCAGGTCATGATCTTGCAGTCTGTGAGTTCGAGCCCCGTGTCGGGCTCTGTGCTGACAGCTCAGAGCCTGGAGCCTGCTTCGGATTCTGTGTCTCCCTCTCTCTCTGCCCCTCCCCCGCTTGCGCTCTGTCTCTCTCTGTCTCAAAAATAAATAAATGTTAAAAAAATTTTAAAAAAATAAGAAATTGGCAGCCACAGACTCCAAAGAAGAAACTATGGCTCTTGTATTAATCCGGGGACACATGTCAATGTTTTTGAACACGTGAGAAAATGCCTAAAGGCAGACCAGGTGGGAGTAAATTATTTTTGAGAAAGAGACTTCAATGTAAGTTGCAAGGAGGTGGCCATTTACTGCCAAAGGGTCAGATCATATGGAATGTTTCCACACGTGTTTTAATGATTCAGTAGTCAAGGTAAAGTCCAATGCTATTCTCAGAAATTGCTCCTGGGGATGTTACATATTTAATTTAGTCCAGCTGAAAAAGGTTACAGGATGTAGTCCTCAATTTGAATGACTATGCGCACTCTTAAAATGCTGTTTTTGCTCAATGTGAGGAACAGTTTTGATTGCAAATTTTTCTGTTAAAACACTTTCTATCAATTTCTTGCAATCTGAAGTAGCTGATTGAGGAAAGGATAGGTTCATGGGATAACGGCAACCAATGAACAAGGCTCAGGGCCTCAAGAGCCCCTTTGCCCCCAACAATAAGTGAGGGAAAGTCTCAACTTTCCCAAGTAATACCCATATCTGAATTTTCTTTTAAGAGCTGCAGCTCTATTTTCTGGCTGAAAGACCACCATAAAGCCTGTGACTAACAGCTATGGCGTAAGTAAATGTGCCTTTAGTTACTTATACATTAGATGGGAACTTTAATCTGTGTAAATGATAACCCATAACACTCCTACTTTAAATTACGTTCATAAAATAGAATACCATATATGGAAGACACTGCCGTGGTTAAGGGTGAAAAGCCAATTACCTGCTAAATGCCATATGTTTACTGCAGTTCAAATTTATGTTTCCTACCTACAGGAAGCTGTTCTGAAACAGCTAGAGCAAAAATGGGATTTCCTTTAAACAGCATGTTTTGTAAGTTAAAAGGTTTGAAGTTTTAAAAGAAAATGAGTCAGCATCTACATTTTTTAAAATATACTGAATTTGCTTGAAGTCTCCTTTAAAGTATAGTGGAGGAAAAAAGCCTACTTAATGAGGAAAAAAGCCTACTTTGTGTGAAATTTTACAAAAACTACATTATCATAAAGGCAGCCTCTGGCAAACAAGAATCACAGTGACCTCTAGTTCTTATTCTATATAATTACCTACAGCTCACCTGAACTTGTTTTTTTTACCTTCATGTACTTCTAACCTGTCTAGTTAATTCTTAAGAATTTCAGGTTTGCTTAGGCAAAGAACATAATATGAAATGCAAGATAACCCACAGAAGTTACCAATACTAGCATGTATGAAACTTTCCAACTATCAATGACTCAAACTGTCAATGACCTAAAATGGGTTAAATAAATCCTGTTTATAGGCATCAGTGGTTGAAGAAGCTACATAATTTTGGAGCCTATCCCTGAAATCCAAGACTTAACTACTTCAAAGGCATTATTCTTTACTCACGAGCACCAGTGGTTTGATTTAGCAAAAGAAGAAGAAGTGGATATGAGATCCTTAATAACAAGTTGTTATTTGGTTGCTCGTGTTTGGTTTGTAATTGTTCTTTTTCAGGGTATAAATATGCATACTGTGAGGGTGACTGGTCCCTCGTGCTCACTTTCCCATTCACATTATCAGCAAAGAGCAGGGAATGCTCACAGTGCTCTTTTTTCCAACAACGAATCGACTAACATCCAACATAAAACCCATGGTTCACAGACAGACAAACCCTAGCCATTACTAAGACAGTCATTTTTTATGAACTTTTAATGATAGAACAAAATGTGTTGGCTTAATCTGGAAAACAGAGTAAAGCCTATGTTGACATACTAAAACTTTTCAGTGAACCCCTCTAACCCCCAAATTATTTCCCATTTAGGATGAGAGTGAGCAGCTGCCATTAGGACTGGGGACATAATTTAGAGATCTCACCTCACTTATCTCACAGGTGTATAAGCACAGTCCACAGAGAAAGACAAAGTGCCAAAGTAACTTTATCAACAAGCCATTGTGATTCAGCCATTGCAAATACACCAAGTTTGGAAGTTATCATACCGCTGACCTACTAAGTAAGTGACTCCCAGACAATGTGGATACTCCCTATGCCCACTCCCAACTGCACCCCCCAACCCCTCTCCCAGAGGTCATCCTGAATATTCTTAAATATTAAATATTCTTAAATATTCACTTCCATAGCATACTAATGAAACCCAGGTATCTATGTCCATGATGGTTATGCAGTAATAATGTTCTTACTATAGCACTGTTTGGCTAATTTTAACCAATTCAGGAAAGCTTTACTGATATAATTCAGAATCACAGCTATAGCCATACAAAGCCTGCATACTGACCTAATACTACTCATCTGAGAGAGAAACAGAAAGGAGGATATAAATCTGATAAAAATCTACATATTGGCAGCAGTCCAGGCATCATCATTTAATCTATGACTCACCACAGGCTGGAGTTACATTATTTGAGCATGGTTGCTTTTCCAGAGACATAAATACCTTATAAATCATGAAGATTGTGATATGCCTGTGAGTTTTACCTCAGGGTTATTTGCAATTAAATCAAACTTAAAAATTTTTAAATGATTTAACAAAGTACATAAATTTTACAAATAAATGCCATTTTAAATGGATATAAGCATTTTTTCACATATAGTCCTAAACTTAAGTATAACTGCAATGTAACAATTTACGCTCCATGTTCTAGCTTTAGGGGACTTAAAGTTGTGTTTCTAAAGAGAATAAATGCAAACAGACACAGACTCACGAAAAGTGTTAGGAAAACAGATGAAAAAAAGTGCTTAGATGGAGCATAGTTCCTTATTTTTGATCATTAAAATGTATAGATAATTTAGTTCTAAAAATAATATGCACAGTTGGACTAGACAAAAAGCATTTAAGTAACACATATACAATATTTAATAGGAATAAAATATGAGCTTTTAGTCACAGTAGGACTATTAAATGTGATTATATCTGAAAAATAAAATAAAAATTTCACCTGTATTATTGAAATTTTATAGCTATATGTTTATCAGCTGGGAATTCAAACTTCTAAGATATTTCTTTTTTCTTTTTCTTTTTTTATTATTTTTTTAATATGAAATTTATTGTCAAATTGGTTTCCATACAACACCCAGTGCTCATCCCAACAGGTGCCCTCCTCAATGCCCTTCACCCACTTTCCCCTCCCTCCCACCCCCACCAACCCTCAGACTGTTCTCAGTTTTTAAGAGTCTTTTATGGTTTGGCTCCCTCCCTAACTTTTTTTGAACTGGAGAGTGTTATGCTAAGTGAAATAAGTCATAAAGAGAAAGACAGATACCATATTTCACTCTTAGGTGGATCCTGAGAAATTTAACAGAAGACCATGGGGGAGGGGAGGGAATAAAAAAGGGAAAAAAAAGATATTTCTATACAGTAGCATGTCAAAGCTGGGCTGCATTACCTAGATAAACACACACACACACACACACACACACACACACACACACGAAATTAACGTTTTCATTGTTGTTGATTTTATCTGAATTACCTTGGAATAATTCAAATATGTAACTTTCTTACTACTCAAGCAATTGTGGCTCTTTGAGAAGAGCTTTAGAGTATCTTCATATATCAAGAAAATAAACCATTTTTCTGCTTAGTGAACTCACAGTGAGTATTATATTCAGTATGCCTGTGTGGTGCTCAGACTCTGTGTACACAAGTAAAGATACTGTCACAAGACACCTCCCTCCCAGAAAGAAATACACTGCAGGGATAATCCTGTGATTATGAGTAAAAAACTAACACTTTAAATTTAGTTCAGAGACCCAGGAGGTATTTTTCTCAAATTGTCTCCACTTGCCTTCTATGCTGCCCTGTATTAACTGTAATACATATATCATCTGATAATTATTTACTGTGTATCTAAAATGGTAACAAATGGAAGTAGTGGTGATTGTTAGCCCTAGTAATTAAGGGGATTAAATTTTAATGTCCATGTAGAAAAAAGGAGGTAAGACCTTCTCCTTTATGAAGAGCACGACGGAAATGAGCTTCAGAAACCCAAGAACTTGAAAGAACTGCATCTTCAGTGAAAGGACCTGCAAGAAAAAGTCTGCACACCAATGGAGAAGATTAAAGAGGAAGCTCCTTCTGCTCTGCCAATCTCAAGAAACTTTAAGTTTTCACAGCCCACACAAGCTAGAAATCTTCAAACTGAGAAATCAATAGCAGACACTGGTCCTAGAATGGTGATATCCCAGGTCTCCCAGCAAAAGCAAAGGCAAAACTATTCAAACTGTTTTGGAGAAGAGGTGCCTGGGTGGCTCGGGTCAGTTGAGCATCTGAATGTTGACTTCGGTTCAGGTCATGATCTCACAGTTCATGGGATCGAGCTCAGGGTCGAGCTCTGTGCTAACAGCACAGAGCCTGCTTGAGATTCTCTTTCTCTCCCTCACTCTCTGCCCCCTCCCTGCTCGCACTCACTCTGTCTCTCTCAAAATAAATAAATAAACTTAAAAAGAAACTATTTTGGAGGAATGCTTCCATTACCTGTCACAGCATTCTCATGGGGGACAGGATGAGGCCAAGACCACTAAATATGAGTTTACAATCCAAAATTACAAAACACAATAGAAAACAATCACCATCAGTGACAGCAGTAATACACAATGGAAAAAATGCAAACTTAAAAATGTTTAAATTAACATTAAAAATTAACAGAGAGAATGGAAAAATAAGGTACAAAGCAATACAGAGATAGAAGAGACAATAATAGAGGTTACAAGACAGGGAAATTATAACTAAAAGGTCCAAGGAAAGAAAGGAAAGAAAGAAAAAAGAAAAGAAAGAAAGAAAGAGAAGGTGCAACATACAGCCAGTAAAACTGATTCCAAGAGAGAGGTGAGTTAGTTTACTGCCACCGACCCCCCACACACTCCCTCCGCCTACCACCCCCACCCCCAATGGCTGCCTCTCCACCAGCCTCAAGGGTTTGCCTATAAACACTTTGAAGAAGCATCGCTGTAGCCCTGTGGGTTGGCAGGGGAATAGTGGAGAAGTCCCCCCAAGAGATGCTGGGAGACTTGCAATTATTTTCACTAGTTCTTCATTCCCCAGGAGTGCTATGACGCTAACATAATACCTGTGTAAAAGGCCAACCCTGACCAATCACTGCTGATTTTTGACTCAGGGTACATGGATCACGTGGCAATCCTCTCTCAGCAAGGTTGGACAGAGACAAAAAGTAGTTTTACAAGATACCCCCCCCTCCCAAACTATCATTCCACTACTGCATCTGCTGACTCTGTAGCCTACCACCACTGAACCCAAAACCTCCAGCCCCCCAGGGGTTGCCCACAGATTTTATGTTGGTAACTCTGATCCACGCTTCCGCCCTTCTCTGGCGTTTCTATAGGACTGAACTTGAGGGAAGAGGCTGGCCTCCTTCACGGAATCTGAGAACTTAAAATTTGCTACCTTTTCTTCCATATTATTTTATTTTCTGACGGTTGCAGTATATTTACATGCAGTTGTCACCCTGATAAACATCTTTGTTTATTTCCAAAGTGTGTCTATAGATTCTTTTATGTTCTTTCTACGTACAAAATCGAATCATCTGAAAATGGCCACTGTGCTTCTCCAGGTACAATCCTTATACCTTCTTTTGCCTTAGCTGCCTAAAGGAGATCGCCGAGGACCTCTGCTCCCTGGAATGAGAGCGGGCTGTCCCGTATGCACCTCACATCACAGCTGGGAAAGCCCTTGCTATTTTGTAGCACACTTCATCAGGTTAGGAAATTCCCTCTGATATTTATTTTGTGAAGACTTTTTATCATGAATTGATATTTATTACATCTACTTTCTGCATGTACCGAGATAATTATGTTTTTTCATCTTTTATGTGTTAATGTGGTGAATTACATTATTAGTTGTTTCTAATGTTAAAACCACCTTGCATTCCTAAAATAACCCAACTTAGTCATGACATATTATGAATATGATGCATTGTTGGTTTCATTTGCTAATAACTTGTTTATGGTTTCACATCCATATTCATGAATGAGGTTGCCCTATAATTTTCCCCTTCTTACATAGTCCTTATTTAGTACGAGGAGCCTGGTTAAACCTGCCACATAGAACGAGTTGGGGGAATTTGGGGGGGAATTTGTGAAAGATTAGATTTATCAGTTCCTGCAGCGTGTGGTAAATCATCTGGGTCTTGTGTTTGTTTGTTTTGTTTTTTGCAGGAAGAATTTTTACATTTAATGATTGAACGTTTTTTAAATGGTTATAGGACCAGGACCAGTGATGTGTTTCTTGACCCAGTTTTGGTATTATTTCTCTAGCAATTCATCCATTTCACATAAGTCTTCAAACTTGCTGACATTGGCAGTTTTAGGTCTCTGATTTATTGCTTATTTGTACTCTCTTCTGTCAGTCTTGCCAGAGGTTTGTAAATTTCATTATACTTTTCAAAAACACAATAAATGGCTTTTGGCTACTCTAGCTTTCTTCCTATTTAATTTTGTTTTTATATTTATTTTCTTCATTCTTTGAGCTTTGTCTGTTCTTTCACTAACATCTTAAGTTAGAGGATTCAATCATTCATTTCATTTTTTTTTTCATTTACTCTACACATTTAAGGTTACAAATGTCCCTCTCATTGTTTTAACTGCATAACACGAATTTCGATATAGAACATTAGAGTTATCTATAGTTATCATTTAGTTTTATTTTATCTTCATTATTTCTTTTTGATGCAAAAGCAATTAGAGGTATTTTCAATATAAAAATTTGTTTTGCAACTTAATCACACCGTGATAGGAAAATGTGGTCTATCAGATATCAATTCATGGTACTTGGTGATACATTTTTTTATAGTCTAATATGTGTTCACATATGTTTTCAAACACAGCAATATACATTCTTAAGTTTGGAGTCAAATTTTTTTTTTTTGGTTAACTGATAAACTATTAAAAGAATGTTATTTGTTGATACATTGCTGTATATATTTGAAGTTATGATACTAGCAGCATACAAGTAAAAATGAGTCCTATTTTCCTGTCGAGCTCACCCTTGTATTAACATGTAGTGAAATTATTCATATTTAGTAATACTTTTTAACTTAACATTTAGTCTGGCTCATACTCATAAAGCTCTATGTTTCCTTGTGGCTAGTATTTACATGGCCTATGTTTTCCCATCCTCTTACTTTCAAGATTATGTGTTTTGGGTTTGTTTTTTGTTTTTTTGTTTTATTGTTTTTTTGGCTTTGGTTTTTTGGTTAGATAGGATTCTCATAACATAATCTAGCCAAATGTTTTTTTTTTTTTTTAATTCAAGGTTACTCTGCCTTTTAACTGAAAAGATAGTCCATTTACATAAAATGTGACACACATATAGCCACATTTGGATTTCACAATTGTATGCTGTCCTCACTATTTTTCCTGCTTTCCTAATTCCTCCCCAGCCCTTTTGTCCTTTTTGTGAAAAATTGATGATGGTGCTTTCTTTCTTATTTTTTTCCTTCTACTTTTTTTTAAAAAATAGGGTCTCTGTGTATTCATCAGTGGTCTTTCTGAAAAATAAAGCAAACATTTGAAACCTTCAAAAGTCTAATCTCTTTAAAAACAATTTCAAGCTTTACTGAGACATAGTGTTGACAATTGTACATATTTCCAGTGCATGACGTGATGATTTCATGCACGTGTACACTGTGAAGTGATTACTGCAAGCTCTTTACCTTCACTCTAAATGTTCCAACTCCAACCCCACTCCTTTGAAACTCTGCTACTGCTTCCCAACATTATAATTCTACTTGGACTTTTGATTCCCTAAATTAGGCATTATTACAGTCTCATACCATATTGTTCCCTACCCACATGTTTATCATATTGCTTTGCAAATGCAAAGCCACTATGGACTTCTGAAAGGGGTGTGAGGCCCCAAGAGGTATGGTTCTCCCTACCATCATCTCTCACCTGGATTACTTCAATAGCCTCCTACCTGACTCTCTGTTCCTACCCTTGACTGCTACAGTCTCTTCTCAACAGAGCAGCCCACACAAGTTTTTCAAAACATGTCATCATTCACTCCCCCTGATCAAAACCTGTAATGGTCTCCATTTCAGTGTAAGAGACAGAATGCTTGCAATGCCCTACAAAACCCCATTTGATCTGGGCCCCTGTTCCCTCTGTCCTCATCTGTTCCGCATTCATTGCACTCCAGTCCCACGTACCTCCTTCCTGGTCCTTGAGTGTGCTGATGGCATGCCCCTGTCCTGTGCAAAGGCTGTTCCCTCCGCTAGACTGTTCATCACCCAGATAACTGCATGGGTTACAGTCTGTCACCTCCACCAAGGTTTTGCTCAAAAGTCATAGTCTCAACAAGGACGGACAACCTTACCTGAAACTGTAACCCTTCTTCCAGCATTCCCAGTAGTGGGAACCCAGCATTCCCACTACTCCTTACCTTGTTCAAGTTTAATTCTTTCCATAGCGCTTATCACCTCCTTACATAGTCTCTACTTTAAAAACTTATTATCAGTTATTGTTTGTCTCCCTCCACTAGAGCACAAACTCCACAAAGAAAGGAATCTTCATTTTGTTCCCTGATATGTCAAGTGCCTGGAAATCCTGGCCTGCAACAGGCATTCAACAAGTATGTGCTAAGTGAATGTCAATAACTTCATAGCAACAGACTGAACAGAGATGCCGTGTACAACATCCTGACCATGCCATTACACTCAAACCATTCCCCTTCACACAGGCTGCAACACGAACCTAGGACTGGCGAGACCGCTACTTCTATGCAAGTAAGAACAGCACTCTGGCAAATGTCAACACAACATGATGGCTAGAACCTTAATCTGTCTATAAAGCCACTATGATTTGCTTTTGGTTTCCATGGAGGTCATTTTCAGGGTGATAAATGGAGTGCTGGTTCTTTTCCATTTGCCCCTCTGAATCCATTCTCTGTCCCTCTTCATTGCTTTGTGTCCCAGGATGCTGACCTTTGTGTATCAACCAAGTCTCCTTGCCGTCTGGCTTCCAGGTAAGTTCGGCCAGTGGGAAACATAAGCAGGAGAGCAAAGGACAGAAGAGAGACTTTGGAGTGACTATTTCCCCAACTTCGTCTCTGCTTGGCTGCAGTGCAGTAGTGGCTACATTCACCTACCTATGACCACAGACCCTGCCAGGGACGCCCACAGGCAGAGTCACACTTCTCATCTGGTTCTGACAACTCCAAGCCTTTCCCCTTCAGGCCTAGTGGTGACAATGGCTCCTTGCTGTAACCAATGCTTGGTAGTTAATCATCTCCTGCTGTTTCCCTGAACCCTGCCTACCCCTCTGTAAACAGTCACTTCTTGTTTAAAACACACACATACCAGGGGTGCCTGAGTGGCTCAGTTGGTTAAGCATTTAACTTCAATTCAGGTCATGATCTCATGGTTTGTGAGTTCAAGCCCTGCACTGGGCTGTCTGCTGTCAGCACAGAGCCTGCTTCAGATCTTCTATCCCCCCCCTCTCTGCCCCTACCCCACTCATCCTCCCCCCTCCCTCTATCAAAAATAATACATAACCATTTTAATCTCTCTCTCTCTCTCTCTCTCTCTCTCTCTCTCTCTCTCCAAATACTCCTTAGGACATGTCACGTGTTTCCCGCTGAGATCCTAAATGATATAAGGGGAAAGAGCACCAAAAACACTATTTCCACTCTTATATTTCTCTAACCATAGAGATTTTTTCAGTCACACATACTATTTCCCTCCCTAACCAAGCAAAAATTCTTTTAAAAATAACTCTGGGGGCACCTGGGTGGCTCAGTCGGTTAGTTGAGCATCAGACTCTTGGTTTCAGCTCAGGTCATAATCTCATGGTTTATGAGTTCAAACCCCGAATCGGGCTCTGTTCTGACAGTGTGCAGCCTTCTTGGGATATTCTCACTCGCTCTTGCTCTCTCTCTCTCTCAAAATAAATAAATAAACTTAAAAAAAAAACTCTGTAAAATAATACTCCTAAAAATAACTCTCTATTTTCTACTATACCAAGGGGCATCTTTTTTGAGAGGAGGTTGAAGGGACTGGACACTTACTCAGGAGTTGAGTGGTCATTATCTTTTTCAGTTATCTTTCCCATTTGAAGGGGAGACTGGAGCTCTAATTGGAGCATAAATAGACTATTTTCAAGGCCTTTCTTTTTTTCTGTCTTTCATTATTTCTATGCCAAAGAGACCAGATTGCAAATCAAGTCTTGGACCTCCTCCACTTCCTTATAAAGAATTTTAACAATAGTTAATCTAAATCTCTTTTGTGTTCAAATAGTGCATGCCCCTGAGGCTGTCAGAATGCCACACAGAGAAAATACTGGTTAGGCAATCTCCTCCCAGCAGTAGGAAAAATGTGGCATTTTCTAAGTAAGATCTCAGGATTACTCTAGTTAATAGCTTATGTTATCACATACATGAAACCTACCATCCCCCAGAATAACAGCAGTTTGGATTAGAAATATAGAGGCAACTGGTTCAGTATTTATTTTTTCTAATGAAGAATTTTTCCTCTAAGATCCAGAAAAGATAAACAGGCAGTCACTGCTTAAGCATTTCCAGTGTGTCAGAGAACCTAATATGAGCTTTTAAATATTCTATTAACAGTACATCTATTATTAAAAATTTATTTCCTTATGTTGAAACCAAATCTCCTCAACTAAAACATCCAGCAGCTGGAGTCAGTAACTCTCATAGGAGGCAAAAGGTGTGCATCCAGGCAATCTTTCTCTCCACGTGTTTACTCATTTCATTTCCAGGACTAAGCACAGTGCCTGGCACATAAAAGGCTATCCAAGTTACTTAAGAATTTAAATGAATAGAACATTTCAAGACACTTCCGGCATATCAAAATCTGTCCAGGTCTTCAGGACAATTATGCACAATTCTCTTAATCTTCAATTGATGGCTCCTAAGCACCCTTATAATTGACTGCACTCCTTTGGGCAAATTCAATGTGTACGTGACCATCTAAAAATGTGATAATCAGGATAGAACAAATAGCTCCAGAAACAGGTTTATAAGAATGGCAAAATGGGTCTACTCTTTCTTTCTTTTTTTAAAAAAGAACTATTTCTATTAATGTAATTCAAGTGTGTGTTAGTATGTCTGACAACCTCACCACTGTCCCACATGGAAGTTGCAGTGAATTAAAATTCAGATTTTTAATCTGTTCATTCACTAACTTATTGCCCAGACTGGTAGCAACAGTGAGGGTATAGAATAAACAAGACAAGCCAAAGACCTGCCATTATGAATGTCCAAGCATTCTGAATGGTTGATACTATTTTGAAAGAAAACTGTATTAATGCAGAAAAGGTAACAATGAACAAGCAAGTGCATAAATGTAATAATGATCAGCAATAAGCACCATCAAAAAATAAAGAAGGTAAAGAGTTAAAAAGGGATGAGAAATGGGGTACCTGGCTGGCTCAATCAGTTGAGCATGCAACTCTTGATCTCAGGGTAGCGAGTTTGAGCCCCAGGTTGGGCACAGGATTCACTTAAAAAAAAAAAAAGGCAGCGATGAGAAAGAGGGCAAGATAAATCAAGGTGTTAGGGAAGACCTCTCTCAGATGATGTATGAATAAACATGTGACATATATAAAGTAATAAGCCATGCAAAAATCTGAAAAGGAGCTTCCTAGGAAACAAAACTACCTATGTTATGATGAACAACTGGAATATTTAGAAAAAAAAAAAAAAAACAAGACACCACTGTAGCCAGCAAAGAGAGACTAATGGAAAGGATGGTAGGAGATGAGTGGTAGGAAACGAGCAACCAGATCATGTAAGGTTTTATATACCATTGTTACTGATTTCAAATTTATCCCAGTTATTACAGAAAACCACTGTAGGGTTTTGGCCAACATGATGTGATTTCTGTGATTTCTGATTTACATTTAGAACAAAAATTTCTCTGGCTACTCCATGGAGAGGGGACAAGAATGGGAGAAGACTTCTACAATATACCAGTGAGAAAGGATGAGCTCTGTATTAACCTCAACTAGAGATTTTTTAAATATTTATTTATTTTCAGGAGAGAGGAATAAATAAATAATTATTTATTTTGGCAGAGAGCCTGATGCAGGGCTCAAAATCACCAACCACGAGATCATGACCTTAGCCCAAGTCAGACATTTCACCGACTAAGCGACCAAGGCGCCCCAATCTCATTTACAGTTTTAACTAAACTTATTTTAAAATGGCTCCAGATTTCTTACTTTTATTTGAGAGAGAGAGAGAGAGAGCGAGCGAGTGTGGGAGAGGGGCAGAGGGAGAGGGAAAAAGAATGCTAAGGAAACTCCATGCTCAGCACAGAACCCGATGCAGGGCTTGATCCCAGCCCTGAGATCATGACCTGAGCCGAAATCAAGAGTCAGACATGCAACCAACTAAGCCACCCAGGTGTCCCAAAATGGTAACAGATTTAAAGAAAAGTTGCAAAGATAATAAAGAGAGATTTCATATACCCTATACCCACTGTCCTCTATTAACATCCTACATTTGTAGGGTACTTTTGTTACAACTAATGAAACAATGTTGATACATTAAGTATTAATTAAGGTTGATACACCGTCTAAATTTCTTTAGTTTTTCCCTAATATCTTTTTTTCAGTTCCATGATTCCATCCAGGAGAGTAATTTACATTTAGTTGCCATGTCTCCTTAGGCTCCTCTATACTATAACAGTTTTGCAAAATTTCCCTGTTGTTTTTTTTTTTATCATTTTGATAGTTTTCAAGAATACTATTCAGGTCTTTTGTATGATTTCGTCAATTAAAGATCTGATGTTTTGCTCATGTAATGTTCTACTCATGATTAAACTTGAATAATGGGTTTTGGGGAGGAGGACCACAGAGGTAAAGTGCTATTCTCATCCTAGGGTATCAAGAGTACATGTGTTCAACATGCCTGATCGCTGGGGATGTTAACCTTGATTAGCTGGCTAACGTAGTGTTTCTCAGGATCCTCCATGATAAAGTTCATCTTTTCCCCACTTTCCATACAGTTCTCTCTGGAAAGAAGTCATAGTGCACAAACCACTCTTAAGCGGTGGAGATTTAAATTCCATCTCCTTGACAGGGTAGTATATACGCAAAATTCTGAAATTCGTATGCACAAGAGATTTGTCTCTTCTCCTTCATTTATTAATTCAAGCATTTATTACTATCAGTTTGGACTCATGGATCTTTATTTTACACTTTGAGTTGTAATCCAACATTATGTTATTTATTTTGTTGCTCCAATTTCTTTCAGCTTTGGCCCCTGGGAGCTCTTTCAGGGGGCCTCTGTAACCTTTTGACATATCCTCTATTGCCATTGCTGCTGCTGCTGCTGCTGCTGCTGCTGCTGCTGCTGCTTGTTTGTGCTTTGGGGGAGGTATTTTTTCTAGCACTTTCTAACTTTCTGGCACTATAGGATACTCCAGGCTCACCTTTATATTCCATGCCTCAGCCCTAAAATTAGCCACTTTCCCAAACAGCTATGGCTCCTTTTACTGGAAAATGTTATTTGAAACAAGCAAGAGTTGGGCACTGCACATACTCATTTCTATCAGGGTATTATAGCTTCTAGACCAGCTCAGCTCATAGAACAGTGAACTATTGTGTGTGTGTGTGTGTGTGTGTGTGTGTGTACACACGTATCTATAGATATTGCAAAATACATCTATCTGTATCCGTATTAATCTAAATTTGAGTTCATACTGATACCTCCAAATCTGATTCATTACCATGTAGATCATTCCAGCTTTCAACGCTTGCATGTCAGTAACCTTTGCAACATCGGTAAAAAATCAGGTGACTATACCTTTTACATACTTATTAAATTTTGACCCATCATTCCATCTGGTCAAAATAGTTTTATGCCTTTGTTTTGTCAACCAGTATATCTTTTACCCAATAATCAACAATAATTTAATAGCTACCATCCTACCAGAAACTTCCTTCAGGTAAATGCTGATTCAAGAATGGAGACTTTAACCCACTTACATCAATGGATAGATCATCCATACAGAAAATCAGTAAGGAAACACTTGCTTTAAATGACACTTTAGACCAGAGGGGCTTAATAGATATATACACAACATTTCATCCCAAAACCACAGAACACACATTCTTTTCAAGTGCACATGGAACATTCTCCAGAAGAGATGGTATGTTAGCCACAAAACAAGTCTCAATAAATTAAGGAAGACTGAAATCTTAGCAAGCAACTATTCTGAACACAATAGTATGAAACTTAAATTACAAGATGAAAAGTAGAAAAAAAGACCAATATCTAGAGACTAAACAACATGCTATGAAAAAAAAACCAATGGTTCAGTGATAAAATCAAACAGGAAATGAAAAAATACCTCGAGATAACTGAAAATGGAAATACAACTTTCCAAAATCTATGGGATGTAGCAAAAGCAGTTCTAAGAGGGAAGTTCACAGCAATACAGGTCTATCTCAAAAAACAAGGAAAATCCCCAATCAAGAATCTAATTTTATACACCTAAAATAACTAGGAAAAGAAGGAGGGAAAGCCCAAAGACGGGAGAAAGGATAAAATATCAAAAATCAGAGTGAAAATAAATAAAATAGAAGAAAAATATCAATGAAACTAAAAGCTGGTTCTCTGAAAAGGTAAAAATCAATAAACCTGTAGCAAGACTCATCAAGAAAAAAGAGACAGGGCCCAAATAAACTCATAAATGATAAAGAAGTTACAACCGACATCAGAGAAATACAAAGGATCATAGAACACTACCAGGACCATTATACGCCAAAAAATTGTAAAACCTGTAAGAAATGGATAAATTCCCAGAAATGCACCAACAAACAAGATTGAATCTCAAAGAAACAGAAAATCTGAATAGAAGCCTGATTACAAGTAATGAAATTGAATTAGTATTTTAAAAATCTCTCAAAAAAAAAAAAAAACCCAACAGTCCAGTACTGGATGCCTTCACAGGTGAATTCTAACCAATATTTAAAGAATTAGTACCTATCCTTCTCAGATTATTCAAAAGAAAAAAAAAGTGAAAGGAAGAAACATTTCCAAAATCGTTTTATGAGGCCAGCATTACCCTGATACCAAAACCAGACAAAGACATCACAAAAAAAAGTAAATTACAGGCTAATATCCCTGATGAACATAGATGTAAAACTCCTCAACAAAATATTAGCAAACTCAATTCAACAATACATTGAAAGGATCAAGCATTACAACTGACTGGGGTTTATTCCTGGAATGCGAGAATGGTCCACATCCACAAACCAATCAACATGATATACCACATTAGTAACATGAAGGATAACGATCAAATGATCACTTCAATAGGTACAGAAAATAAAGACCATATATAACAAGCCCATGTCTAACATACTCAATGGTAAAAAGCTGTAAGCTTTTCTTCCAAAATCAAGAAGAAGAAAAGGATGCCCTCCCTCACAACTTGTATTTAACATAGTATTCAAAGTGTTATTCACAGCAATTACCCAAGAAAAAGAAATAAAAGGCAAATTGCAACAGAAGAAGTAAAACAGTCACTATTTGCAAATGATATGATACTATCTACAGAATACCCTAATGACACCACCAATAAGCTATTAGAATAAATTAATTCAGTAAAGTCACAGTCCAAAAAATAATACAGAAATCAGCTGTGTTTCTTTATACTAATGACAACGTGTAAGAAAAGAGAAATTAAGAAAACAATTCCACTTATGACTTCATCAAAAGACTAAAATACCAAGAAAACATGTAACCAAAGAGGTAAAAGACCTGTATTCTGTAAACTGTAAGACATTGACAAAAGAAATTGAAGATGACACAACTAAATGGAAAGATACACCATGGTCAGGGATTGGAAGAATTAATATTGCTAAAATGTTCATGCTACCCAAAGCCATCTACAGCTTCAGGACAGTCCCCATCAAAATACCAATGGCATTTTTCACAAAACTAGAAGAGAGAATCCTAAAATTCGTATAGAACTGAAAAAGACCCTAAATAGCCAAAGCAATCATGACAAAGAACAAATTGGAAGATATGCTCTCTGATTTTAAACTATACTACAAAGCTATAATAATCAAAACAGTTTGATACTAGCACAAAAGGAGACACAGTCAATGGAATGCAATAGAGAGCTCAGAAATAAATCCGCACATATATGGTCCATTAACCTATGACAAAGGAAGCAACAACATTCAATGGGTAAGACAGTCTCTTCAGTGAATGGTGCTTACAAAACTGGACAGCTCTATGCAGAAGAATGAAACTGGATCACTTATCTTACACTGCACACAAAAATAAATCAAAATGGATTAAAGACTTAAATGTAAAAACTGAAACCATAAAACTCTTAGGAGAAAACATAGGCAGTAACCTCATTTTAATACTGGTCTTGGAAATCGTTTTTTTGGACAAGCTCCCTCAGTCAACTGCAGCAAAAGCTAAAACAAACAAATGGCATTACATCAAACTAAAAAGCTTTTCAACAGCAAAGAAAATCATCAACCAAACAAAACGGCAACCTACTGAATGGGAGAAGATACTTGCGGGTCATACGTTCACTAAGGGGTTATTATCGCAAATATATAAAGAACTTATATGACTTACTATCAAAAATAAATGATTGAATTAAAGAGTAAGAGAGGACTTAAACAGAAATTTTTCCAAGGAAAACATAGAGATGGCCAATAAGCACATGAAAAGATGCTAATCACTACTCATCTCTAATCATGAAGGAAATGCAAATCAAAACCACAATGAGATCCCACCTCATACCTCTCAGGTTGGTTCTTAACAAAAACACAAAAAAATAATAAGTGTCTGTGAGGATATGGAGAAAAAGTGAACCCTTGTGCACTACTGGTGGAAATGTCAATTGGTGCAGCCACTAGTGAAATAGAATGGAGGTTACTCAAAAATTAAAAATAGAAATACCATATGATCCAGAAATTTCACTTCTGAGTAGTTACACCCCCACAAAAAAACAAAAACACTAATTTGAAGAGGTATATACATCCCCTTCTTTACTGCAGCATTGTTGACAATAGACAAAATATGGAAGCAACCCAAGTGTCCATGGATAGATAAATGAATAAAGAAGATGTGGTGTATATACACAAAAGAATATTACTCAGCCATAAAAAGAATGAAATCTTGCCATTAGTTACAATATGAATGAACCTAGAGGTATTATGCTAAATAAAACAATCAGAAAGACAAATACCATCTGACTGTGCTTATATGTGGAATCCGAAAAACAAATAAAATGAACAAAGTAATACAGAAACTGACTCACAGATACGAAAAACAAACTACTGGTTACCAGAGAGGAGAAGGGCTGAGGGGTAGGCAAAATAGGTGAAGGAGATTAAGAGGTGCAAACTTCCAGTTAAAGTAAGTAACAGGAATGTAATGTACAGCATAGGGAATACAGTCAGCAGGATTTTAATAACGTTGCATGTTGAGAGATGGTAACTTGGCTTATCATGGGGATCCTTTCATAACATATAAAAATACCAAATCAACATGATGTTATAACTCAAACTAATAGAATACTGTATGTCAATTATAACTGAACAAAAAAATCAAAACATCCAGCCCCCTCAAAAGAAAGCACTGAGACTTTTATTTGGCTTTTCTGTTTTCCATAATTCTTTAAAATATGCAAACAGTGAGGGTACACATGCATATGCAGATTTTGACAGTTTCCAAGAGGTAACTCATCTGGACAAAGTTGAATTCATTTGAAATTGGGAAATCATCTTTGTTATCTTCTCTTACATCTGAGGTTTCAGTTTGCCCTCAATGAAGTTTATGTTACCCTAATTTGTAAAGATACATAGTTCTTTTCTCCATATCGTGGATTATCATTACATCACCTTCCCGAAGTCCTTCTTTATTTCATGTTGCATAGAAGATAACTAAAAGTATTTTGTAGACAAATATATCAATGGAACAGAAGACAGCGTCTACAAAAAAAACCCACATAAATGTAATCAGCTGATCTCCAACAAAAGATAAGAGGCAGTACAATGGACCAGAGTTCGTCTCTTCATCAAATGGTGGTGGTAGAGCTGGACACTGACATACAAAAACTCAAAATGAATCCAGACCAAACCTTACATTCTTCACAAAAATTCAAAGTGGATCCTAGACCTAAATACAAAATGCACAACTATAAAACTCCCAAAAGATAGGAGAGAAGGAAACCTGGATTGTGTTGGGGATGACCATAACCCTTAAAAATTTTTTTTTCATGTTTATTTATTTTTGAGAGAGACAGAGACAGAATGTGAGTGGGTTGGGGCAGAGAGAGAGGGAGACACAGAATCTGAAGCAGGCTCCAGGCTCTGAGCGGTCAGCACAGAGCCCGACGCGGGGCTCGAACTCATGAGCTGCGAGATCATGACCTGAGCTTAAGTCGGACCCTCAACCGACTGAGCCACCCACGTGCCCCTTTAACCTTTTAGATATAATACCAAAGGCACAAGCAATGTAATAAATAATTGCTAAGCAGACTTCATTAATATTAAAAACTTCTGCTCTGTGAAAGAGAATGTTAAGAGAAGAAGACAAGCCACAGACCGGGAGAAAATATTTTCCAAAGACACAGCTATAAAGGACTATAAAGGAAACACAAAATACAACGACAAACAGATACTACTACAGACCTATGAGAACGGCCAATATCTGGAACACCACCACCAAACGCTGACAAGGACATGGAAAATAGGAACTCTCATACACACTGCTGGTGGGAATGCAAAATGGTGCAGCCAATTTGGAAGACAGTTCTTACAAACCTAAACATACTCTTTTTTTTTTTTTCAAACCTAAACATATTCTTATAAAACCCAGTAATAGCGCTTTTTGGTATTTATCCAAAGGAGTTGAAAATTTATGTCCACACAAAAACCTGTACCCAAATGTTTGTGGCAGCTTTATTCATAATTGCCAGAACTTTGAAGCAACCAAGATGTCTTTAAGTAGGTGAATGGATAAACTGTGGTACATCCAGACGAGAGAATATTATTCAGTGCTAAAAAGAAATGAGCTATCAAGTTATTAAAAGACATGAAAGAATCTTATATGCATATTACTAATTGAAAGAAGCCAATCTGAGAAGGCTATGTACTGTATGATTTCAACCACATGACATTCTGAAAAAAAAGCCAAAACTAAGAAGACAATAAAAAATAGGGGCGGCTGGGTGGCTCAGTTGGTTAAGTGTCTGACTTCAGCCTAGGTCATGATCTTGCCGGTCCCGAGTTCAAGCCCCGCATCGAGCTCTGTGCTGACAGCTCAGAGCCTGGAGCCTGTTTCAGATTCTGTGGCTCCTTCTCTCTCTCTACTCCTCCCCCACTAGCACTCCCGCTCTCTCAAAAATAAACATTTTTTTTAAAAAGTCAGTGGTTTCCGGAGTAGTGGGGAGAGAGACGAATAAGCAGAACACAACGTTTTTAGGGCACTGAAAATACTCTGTATTTTATAATGATGGATACAGGTCATTATACATGTATAATGTATACATGTATAATTGCCAAAATCCATTGAATATACAAAACCAAGAGTGAGCTGTTAGGTAAACTATGGACTCAAGATAATTATGATGTGTCACTGTAGGTTCATCCTTGGTAAAAATATGTATCATTCTGCTGAGTAATAAGTCAATAATGGCAGAGGTTACATACGTGTGGGGACAGGGTGTATATGGGAAATCACGGTCTTCCTCTCAATTTTTTGTAAACCTAAAACTGCTCTAAAAATAAGGTATTTGAAAAATCACTTTGGTACTTGCATTTCTGGATTGTATTTTCATTGACACTATCCATTTGGGAATAAATCACTCTTATGAATTTGTACTTGATCAGGTATTCTTTCTTTTACCTTTTAAAAAATGTTCTTTTAGGGGCGCCTGGGTGGCGCAGTCGGTTAAGCGTCCGACTTCAGCCAGGTCACGATCTCGCGGTCCGGGAGTTCGAGCCCCGCGTCAGGCTCTGGGCTGATGGCTCGGAGCCTGGAGCCTGTTTCCGATTCTGTGTCTCCTTCTCTCGCTGCCCCTCCCCCGTTCATGCTCTGTCTCTCTCTGTCCCAAAAATAAATAAACGTTGAAAAAAAAAATTAAAAAAAAAATGTTCTTTTAAATCTGAGCTCGTCAGACTGAAGACAGACATGTGACCATTAAATGCATTATATGTTTCTCAACTGGATCTTTCTGCTATAAAGATATCGCTGGGACAACTGGTGAAACTTGAATGGGATCTGAGGATTAGAAGATAGTAACCTGTCAGTGCTAATGGTGTTAATTCCATCATGTCGATGGTTGTATAGGAGACAACTGGAAGAATGTCCTTGCTTTTAGTAAATAAACATGAAAGTGCTGAGGAAGAATGGAACATCCTGTTGGCAATGTGCTCCCAATGGCTTCCAGAAAAGAAATGTTCTAAGTCTAAGCTTGCCAAATCTCAGAAAGTTTGGGATTGTTTTAAAATGAAAATGTATTAATGAACACAATTTTTTAAAGTGTACTTAGGCAAAATTTAAGGGTATATGCATATTAGCTTCTCAAAATGTCCCTCTTTTCTTCTCTGAAGGAATTATTCATAATCATGAAATAGGAAAAACATTTTTCATTTTCCCAACCCCTTCTGTCAATATTCTGTCTTCAAGTTTTTGTATGAGTTACATGTGTTTTTTCTTTGCTTTTTGGAAACCATCTTTCCCTGTCTGGTTATGCTGATAATTTTCCAGATACCAAGTTCAATCCAATTCCCTCAAATTTCAAATTCCCTACATATGAGCAACCATCTCTTGGCCACTGGTTAAAAGTAAGTCCAGCTTGGCAGCTCCCCCATGTGTTCCCAACCTACTGGGAAATGAAATTATCAGGAGAGGTAGTAAAATAATTTTCAGATATTCTGTGCTTTGACTTTCTCCTTTTATCCTCACTTCTGACTGTGTTTTCCTCCTTTGTAACTACGGCTTTCCATAGAGGTATGTGCCATCCTAATATAAAAGAACTCAACATACCAAAATTCCTGCTTAAGCCTCCTAGATCTTCCAACCAAAGGGCTTATTAGGATATTTTTAGCAGGGGGTTTTCTGAAACTTCTTGCTCACTCTAAGTAAATATTCTCAGTGAGAAAAATGGTTAGGGTCACTATGTCCTCTTTCTTCTTGGCCCCAGGTTCTGAAGAAATAGCCACCTTTTTTCCAGGCATTTGGAAGAAAAAATGAAGCCATGACTAGTCTGAGGTGTCCTCCCTCTTCCTCCCTATATATTTATACTCATATCCTCTCTATATACCATTTATTGCTAGTTCTATTTTCATCCGAGTTTAGGAACCTAAGTGGGGAACTTGCAGACACTTAATCTAAAATTTTAATTTGTTGTGTTTTGTTAAAAAATACTTTAACTCCTGTGTAGCTTCTACTGTGACTTAATGTCATAGGAGAACCATTTTGATGTTAGTACTGGGAAGGCAAAACAAATTCCAAACACTAAAAGCAAAAATACAAAAAGAGGCTTTGACACCAGGCATTATGCAATGATCCAGGTTTCATAAAACTTTGTGTTGAACACAGGAATTACATGGTCATTCTTCTAGAAAGTGAAATTCCATTACAGCAGGCCTGTATGTAATGACTGTTCTACAATAATAATGTGGGGTATTAATCAAATTGGAAAGCCCTGGCCAATGGCCTATAAAGTAATTTCCCCCTCATTTAACATCTTCCAACTTTAAAATGCATTTGTATTTACTTTAGGGCCTTAAAAAAAAAACCTACTAGTGGTTGCTTTTATGCCTAAGGTATGCTGTGTTGATTTTTTCCGTATACATAAAGGCACAGAACTTAGCAGCTATGTTTACAAGACTAAAAAAATACAAATTGATAATAGTCAATTAAAAAAACCTAACTACAATATAGTAAAATTTAAGAGGGTCTCAGACGGCAAAAAGATAACTCAAAGATAGTGAGGCAATAAGCTAAAAGCAACCACCGTATAAAAGAGGCCCTGACTGAATATTGATTAACTGAGAAACTACCCTTTTGATCCAAACTGGGGAGAACTGCTTCTCAGGAATGTTGTTAAGAGATAGGAAAACCCTGTTGCCACTTTCAGCCAAGGTCTGCTTCCTGGAAGCCTGACTTTCAAAATAGTTGATTGCCTCTTGTGCTACTTCCCAGCAGGTGACAAACTTTCATACTTGTCATGCAATTATGAGGGGGCAATCTAGCGGAGCAGGAGAACTCCAGATCTAAATTTACATTTTCTTGGTAAAAGCTAAAGTGTTTATGATTCTTAAAAAAATTTTTAAATGTTTATTTATTTTTGAGAGAGAGGAGAAACAGAGTGCGAGTCAAGGTGGGGCAGAGGAGGAGACAGAATCTGAAGCAGGCTCCAGGCTCTGAGTTGTCAGCACAGAGCTCGATGCGGGGCTCAAACCGTGAAATCATGACCTGAGCCCAAGTTGGACGCTTAACCAACTGAGCCATCCAGGCGCCCCTACAGTTTTTATGATTTAAGCTGGGCCTGAATTGGAAAATATGTCCCTATGTCTAAAAGGAACTGCTAGTTGACCATTTCTTCTTCCTGGACATCTAGAGCTCGACTATATTTCATAGCTCTCCTTACAGGCAGGTGCAGCCACCATCAAATAATTTTTAATCCAATAAAGTGTGACAAGAGACACATTCCACTTCCAAACTTGGCCCATCAAAACCATCCCACACACGATGCTCCACGTCCTGTCCCCTTCCCTATGTGGTCTTGGAAGTTAAGAACAAAAGATGATGGAACCCCAAGATGGAAGGATTCCAGGTATCCAAATCATCACAGTTAAACTTCCTGCTAATGAGGAGGACTACTGTGAATAAGAAATACACTTTTACCGTGTTAAGGGGCTGAGAGCTGGAGATCTCTCTTCCAACAGCTGCCATCACCTTAATACACTGCAGCTGTCATCACTATTTGCAGGAGATCAGAGGCAGAGGCATCTCTCATTACACAGTTGTCAGAATCACAACCTTCCCAAGACTCAAACTGCCTGAGACTCGCATTGTCAGGCAATTCCAGAGCAAGAGAAAGCTTTTTTTGTGCTGGCATCCATGGAGTAAAGGGAATTCTGCACCAAGGAAGGAGACAACGTGTGGGTCATCTGTCCTGCACATCAGACACTCCAGCAGAGAGGTCCATGCTTTCAAGAGACAATAAATGCTGTACTAACTTCCTGAAATTAGTATGGACAACTAAGATAACAGATTCACTGGAAAGCAAATATATATTCCTTATGGTATTTTCATTACTTCCTTTCACAAGGTATAGAAGTCATTCACTCATTCCACAAAATATTCATTAAAAAATTAGGAACTAGAAAATATTTCATCAGAAGTGACATGTAAAACCATTGCCTCCAGCTGCTGAGCCAACTTACTGAGAAACGATGAGAGCTACAAAATTCACGGGAGTGAACCCTAGGCAAAAACTAAGTTTTACAAAGCAGATCGAATTGTTGATGTTCTGACTTGAAGGACAGACTGCGTCAAATCACACTTTTATGTTTTTGAACGAGAACATATATTGACTGTACTCATGATACCACAAAATACCAAACGCATGTAATATGGAAACAGAGTATCTCATTTCTGGCAGAAATAGGTATCTGGGCCCAACATGACTTCAATAATCAGTAAATATTCATCTTTGTCAGTTAAGTATTCAGAATAAGAAACACCAACACAAATCAGAGAGAATCCTGGCCCCCTCTGACAGGGGCAACAAAATACCAAGAGCTTCAGGCACACAGGCTACTTCAGGAGGAAGAGATACAATCCAACCTGGACTCTGAACTATGAGTCTAGATACAGCAAAGTGACCCTATTTCAAAGGGACAATGAAATCCCATGATATAAAGCTGATAGAAGAATGAGGAAAGGACATCTCCACAGAAAATGGTGTGTCCTCATATTTGTACAAAGGGATCCAATTAGAGATAATCCATATTTGCTCCCTCCTCTGTGTATCCTCTACACTTGGCTCTTGCCTCCATGAATACTTCCTGTTGCATTACACTGACGTCATCTGTCTGGCCCTGCCACTTAACTGGGAGCTCCTCAAGGGCAGGGACCATTTCTTGTTCATATTTATATTTATCCCCAGCATTTAGCTCGGGGCCTAGAAACAGTAAAGACCCAGTATATGTTCCTTTACTGGAAGGTACAGGCAGACGAATAACAAATATCTGCAGCCAGCCATAGGCATTTCCCTGCCCCCAGTCAGAGAAGTGCAAGGCACCAAGTAAACACAAAAAATTCTTCAGGTGTTCTAACCCTGGCACTAAGATGGCTGGCTACACTTTAAGTACATTCTAAAACTTAGATAGATCCAATTCCATTAGATAGCCAAACTTACAGGACTTTTAACCCATAGTAAGTATTACTAGTTTCTCAGAGGTGCCTCTCTCTACACAGATGTGCACGCACGCATTAAAAGGAAATCAGCATTGTTAACTAAAACATAATTTCATCCATTATGGCTCTCTTGTTTAATGATACTATTATTTTAAAATGTAACTTCTGAGAACTATGTACCTAATTTGGGTATAAAATTCATCTTATTATATGATCTACAAATAACAGGCCCAGTTCAACAACAGGGCTCTAAACAAATTATACTATTTTAGTAATCAGTATGTTTGTTATCAAAATTTGTCAGACTTGTTCCAGCCAAATTATCTTTGACACATGGTACTTCAGACCTGGAAATGATCACAGGGATGATTGTGGAGAATCCATTAGGGCTCTGAAGTAGTTATCATGGTACCAAACATGTCAGAAAAAAAGGTAAATTCTGCCTTTTGCCTCAGATCCAAAAATAGTTTGGAGACATTTTAAAGGGGGTTTTTAGCCCTGGCTACATTGGGGGAAAATACTCCACTTTAACTGTTTAATCAAACCAATATTTGGATTTCTTCCAAATCTCAAGTAAAGCAAAAAAGACTTAAGTTTTACCATTGGAACATAGCATTTTGCAATGCATTTAAAGTTTTGAGATTTGTTTCTATATTAGAGTTTCTAAATTGAATAGTTGGCCTCCAGAGAAATACAGAAAAATTTAAGTACTGCTTTTCTCCAGATTAAAAAATATATATATTTAAATAGCTTCATGGATATATTAAAAGAAATAGCCTTGTTCCCCTGGAGCTATCTGGTAAAAATGCATTTTTATAAACTCAATTGACTTCACAGAAAAAAAAGTCTTATGATCATTACATTATATTTGCACAATTTCTAAGTTCCTTCTTATGATATACATATAAATTACTTTTACTAGTTTTAACTGATGTTTATGTAATTTTTTACTTTTTACTTTGTATGATTAATAAACACATTTCTGTGGATCAACATTATCTGTCTTTTTCATGTTTGTGCATCGTTCTTTGTGTTAACATACCATACGTTTTTTTCTCAAACTAGTGGGTATTTTTATCCCACTAGTATATAATGTCATTTTTAATTTGAGGTTTTTCATCTGAATATGTTCTCAGAAGCACATATACCAGGTCAAAGTGTTATGACTCTTGTAATAGGCTGCCAGGCTTTCCCCCACAAGGTCAAATCCATGTAAAGTCAGGTAGCAACACCCACTATATTTAATCAAATCTAAGATACCATCGGTTGTAAGGCACTCCATTGTTTTCTAGGCCATTTGGAAAGTGTAAAAAAAAAAAAAAAGCTGCCAATCCCATGGCATCCTGATCCCTAAATTTAAAATGTTAATATGTGTGCATCTTACTCTTCTAAATGCAGGCTTTTTTCCACTGCTCTACTAACACTGGTTATATTAGCATTTTTCTTTTGACGGTTTAAGTTTAATGTGTATTGGAAGTTCCTAAAATTTTAAAATTTGGATTGTAACTACTACCAAAGCTGACCATTTCTTTTTCATGGGATGATTTCCTCACAGGTAAATTGGCCTTTTCATATTGATTCATTAGAAGGAGGACAATTTCATGAACGTTTACATATATTAGAGTAAGAGAATACAGCAAGTATTTCCCCTTTTTTGTGTGTGCTGTATTACATTTTGAACGGCAAAAACTTTTTAATTGTATACATTTAAGTTGATCTGGAACCAAAATCTCCGTTTCTTCAATAATCAAAACAGCATCTCCTCTCTGAAGAGCATGAAAATATCATATGGCATTTTTACCTTTGCATGTTCTTTTATATTAACTCTTCATTCCAAGTGAAATTTATTACAGCGTGTACTTTGAGGTTTGGTGTGGATTTTCCTAATGAACTCCATATTGCCTTCCAGTTTTCCCAAGCAGGTATGTTACATTTGGGTTCTTTCTCCCCTAATTCAGCTGTTTCTAACTTTTCATACATTTCTTGTAAGTTGTAGAGGTATATAACATATAGTTTATGAAGTATGTCATAATCTCACATATCATCAACAGCTTTTTATGAAAAGGCAGAAATGCCCTATTTTGCAAATGAAGAAACTGAAATAATTCAGAAAGATTCAATAAAATGCCCAAAGTGACACCATCAATGTATGACAGAGCCATAACAAGAGCCACGATTCTTGTCCTGATTTACAATCTTTCCATCACCCACCCCCCCACCTGACAAACCTAGCGATTTGAGTATTTTTCAGGAAGCTCAATTCCGTGCTGCTCTTCAATGGCTTTCCTTCTAACTCAGTAACAGTTTTTTTTATCTACTTAGAATACATTTGAGACTTGAATATATTTGTTAAATCTGATGGGGACCATCCACGATTATTAAATTTTTATTTTTTAATGTTTATTAGTATTATTAGCCATGTATTCTTCCAGATGAAAATCACCATTTCATTCAAAATTTATGAATTATTCTAATAAAGACATTAATGAGATTATATTAGGTCTACAAAATAGCTGAGAAAAGCTGCAATCTCTATTGTAGTTAAGATATATCACCTTATTTGTACATCCTTCTTCTTTCCCCCATAGTTTATTATATTCTGTAATAAATTCCATGTGTCCTGAATTATATTAATACCAAATCATTCTGAAGTTATTGTGAGTGGATTCTCTATTCACAGCATCTTCAGGCTGCCTTTCATTAATATATCGGTGTGACGTGAATACTTGTGAATTCATTCATTTTACAGCCTGCAACTTTCCTCCACCAGTTTACTTACCCCTCTTAATTCCTTTGGCCAATACCCTAGGACAGTCTTAGCAGACAACTCTGGCTTCTTTTAAAAAGTGATTTGTTGGGGTGCCTGGGTGGCTCAGTTAAGTGCCTGACTCTTGATTTCAGCTCAGGTCACGATCTCACAGTTTGTGGGTTCACACCCCACATTGGGCTCTGTGCTGACAGCTCGGAGCCTGGACCCTGCTTTGGATTCTGTGCCTTTGTCTCTCTCTGCCCCTCCCTCGCTCATGCTCTCTCTTTCTCTCTCTCAAAAATAAACATTAAACAAAAATTTTTTAAGTGATTTGTTATCCCTTCTATACATGTACCTTTAATTTTTCTTTTCTTGAAAGGGAGCTATTGTCAGCATTTCTAATACTCTCTTTTCGAGGAGGGAGGGGCACACGGAGAGGGAGAGAGACTCCAAGCAGGCTCCACGCCCAGCTCAGCACAGAGCCTGACATGGAGCCTGACGCAGGGCTGGATCTCATCAACATGAGAGGCAAAATCAAGAGTCAGTCGCTTAACCAACTGAGCCACTCAGGTGCCCCTCTAATACTGTGTAACACGGGTTCTTTCAAGTGGCAATCCTGAAATTTTGTCCTTAAACAATAACTCCATAGGATTTGTGGATGTTTTAAAGTTTAAATTAAAAGCTGTTTTCTTATAGGAGTACTTGGCATCCTACTCAAATACAGTTGACACTTGAACAATGAGGGTATTGGGGCACTGAATGCCCCCCCCCCGTCCAAAATCTGTGTATAACTTTTGACTGCCCAAAAAACTTTACTACCAATTGCATACTATTGACTGAAAGTCTTAATGATAATAACTGATCAACATGTATTCCGTATGTTATATGCATTAATATATTCTTAAAATAAGGTAAGCTAAAGAAAATATTAGGAAAATCATAAGAGAAATACATTTACATTACTACACTGTGTTTATTTTCCTTAAAATTCTGTCAGTGGACCTGTGCAACTCAAACCGACGTTCAAGACTCAAGTGTAATGGCCTTTTTTTTTTTTGTAACCTTTTAGTGTGTCATAAATTATGACAAGCGATGACAAGGAATTCTTGGTTTCATTTATGAGCTCATTCAACAAATACTTGTTGAGTTCTGTTGTCAGCAATGGTAGAGATGCCCTGGTGAACCCAGTAAATGAAGCCCTTGCTCTCATCAAACTTCATTTTCACTGGGAAGATAACATTTTAGTCCAAATGCAAAATTGTACTAATGTACTAACATATTCTGTATGCTAACATTGTATTGAAGAATTTTGGAGCCAAGCCAGGGAAAAGCAGGATTAACAATGGGTCTATAACTGGACTCTTTCCTCCTTTGGGGATACCTGAATCCATTTTCATCTCAACCAGACCTCTTTATAAATATCCTGATTCAAGTTACTAGCTAGAACATAAGCTAACTTTTCCAGGACTTATGTGAGAAGTCCTTTTCCCAGGACTTTTCCCATACCTGATCTGTTTGGATTGTTTATTGTAAATAACTCTGCAGTTTGTGGACAAATGAGCTGTTTGGAGAATGGAAGTTTGTTACCTAAGCCTTTTGACAACATGGCTCGTGAGGTCTAAAAACTAGAGACCTCCAAACTAAGGGGATTTCCGGGACTAACTTTTACCACTCATAGTTGGTTAGTCTTCACTAGTCCTACCAGAAAAATATCCAGACATGGAGAAGGGATTAGGAAGCTGCAGTTCATGGATGTGAGCACCCCAAACATCCATGAGGTGTTTGCTGAGGCTCCTTTCAAACATCCTTTGCTAATCACTGGCAAATCGCAGTGCTGGGTAAGATTTCTACTTTGGATGAATCTGATTGACAATTTTAATACGTAAAACGTGTCATCCCAGGTCTTTCCCAACCCCTTCCCGCACATATAGCCCCACCTGGTTCCTAACCAAGAGGACAGTAACCAATCAGTTCCACAAACACCTGAGTGGGCACGTGTCAGGCACTGACTTGGCACTGAAAATAAAGGCAAATCAAGGACGTTTCTGTCTTTCATTCAATAACGGTCCACTGAGTCAGGAGACTCAGGCCCTTGAAGGCTGGAGAATTAAACGGGTGTTCCTAAGACGAATGCTTGCAGCCCACGCACTTCTCCAACTGCAGCTTTCTTTGAAAATGCCGCCACCACTACCATCTTCACCATTCACGTAAGAGATTCTTGCACGATTCCTATTTCTAGCATCTCTTCTTAAATGGAACAGAAGCCTTACTGAGGGCTGGAGATTAATCTGAAAGGCCTCACAGAAGATGTCAGTGCCCAAGCAATAGCCCCGGGGCCTACCCTGGAGTTCTCCTACAGCCAGTTTCCCTACAGCCTGCTTCCTGCCTCTCTGCCGGCACTCATTCTCTGGGCGGTGGAGCCATAATTAACAGCACAATATCAACCTCAACCAAGGAGACCAGATAAATGCTCCAGCTTCCTCACCCCTCAGTGGGACCAACAATTCTGAAGCATGTTTCCCCCAGTCTTTCAGTGCACCCGACTCCAGACTCTGAGCCCAGCTGATCACAAACTTCCATTTTATTCACTCCCCTCCATTTCCTCTCTCATCTCCTAAGTCTCTCACCATACCTCTTGGGCTTGCCTCCCAAATGAACTACTTGCACATGTAGCCCCGTCTGAGGGTCTGTTTTGGAAGGATCCAAGGGAAGGCAATAAGAACGTTGCCAATTTTACTAGGTGTGACAATCATCTCTCCCCAGGATTAAAACCCCATCCCAGGCCTCTGTGCCAAAAGCGAGAGATTTTCTAAAGTAGGACAAAGAGACTAGCTGAAATGTTCCAAGCTGGTATCAGTAGACTGGCTAACGGTGATACTTAGATGAGACTTGTGTTCCACAGCTTCTTTAAGCAATAGACATTAGACTAACAATTAAATGATGTCAAAACCATTTCTAAAGCCAGATTATAAAAGCAGAAAGAGTTAGGGGTTCCTAGAAAAAGGCCAGACACAGCTTTCTTGACGTAAAAAAAAAAAAAAATATATGAGTCAATAGCCAACATCTCATTAGACTTCACCAAATAAAAAGTCCATCAGGCTTTTCAAGCTCAGCGTATTAAAAACTGAATTCATCGTCTCCCACTCCCAACTTTCTGTTCTTTTATTTCCCATCTCAGTGAACAGTATTGTCATTGTTTAGCTTACTATGTTGAAACAGTTTCTAAAATAGGAGTATTCTTCCTTAATGACTTGGTAGAACTTACACGTAAACTATATGGAGCTGGTAGCTATTTTAAAGGTCAATATTTGAGAAGTTCTTCAATTATTTTCTATGGCATTACATTGGTCTACTCATATTTTTTTGTGATTTTATTAGTTTATATTTTTATTTAATTGAGCCAATGATTAAACAACTCTCAAATTTCATCACAAATTACTGGTTATCAATCATGACATAGTTTTCCCTTCTTTTTTTCAGTGTAATTCTTCCTTTTACTCATTTTTATTTTTCTGTTTTAGACTTAATTTTTCTGTATTTCTTTCTTAATAAGCATACTAAGGAAGAAAGAAATTTATCTACTATTTGGGCTGACACATTAATTTTGATGTTACGTGTTCATTTTTTATTCCTAGCATTGTATGACACTTCCTGATTTGGGAATTAGTTACAGAGTACTCTATTTCTATGTGGGTGCCATATTTTCCAATATTTACAAATTTTACTTATCTTAAAACGTGGCAGATTCTCTCAGCATCTTTGTGCCTACATGTGTTTATTTTCCACAAAAAGTTGGGTAGACTTAAAATCCATTTCTTCCATTTGCTAAGACCAAGTTTTCTTCTTTATCTTCTTTTCTGAATTGCTACATAATGTAATTTCTAGTTTGAGTCTTTATTTTCTTGGTTAGTCCTGTTCCGATATTAAATACAGAAACTATCGTGGGCTGTGTTCCTGAGGTCCAGGATTAGATTGAAGGAGTCATACCAAACTGAGGTGTATTTGTGGATATACTGCCAAGTGACAGGACGGTGTCTAACAAATATAAAGCCAATGAGGAAAATGAAATGAGGAGGATCTAACTGTGATGACAATCAGAATTCTGTCCATACTTTTTTTTATTTTGTATTATTTTTTAGACATTATTTTAGCCACTCATAAATTCAACATTTGGGTTTGCGTTCCTTACCTTTTATTGTGATAATTTGCTTGCCGAATTTACTTTCTCTAATACCAGAATACAACTCATCTCATATTCTGCATTAATAAAATAGCCCTTACACGATCCAATTATTTTTTTTATCTGTCAATGCGTATTAGTTTTCGGTGTCTTGTTTTGATTTGGTATTTTAATATAGCTATTGACCTTTCTTGTTCACATTTAATGTTATGATCATTATATCATTCGCTATCACTCTGTGTTCATTTTTAATGTTTTAATTGACTTGCTCTTTGTATTAATCTGTTTCTGTAGAGGACTTCAAAATCTGTAGGTTGAGCCAGAAGATAATATCATCTAGTTTTCTAACATCATTTTATCTACTAACATTTGTCTGAAGCTCTATACTTCATAAAATGTTTTTATGGAGCATTATTATGTGCATGTTAATTCAATTATTTCCAATATTGCCTCACAGAAATATCAATTGCTATTTGTAATACTTGCCCTGTCTTATTTTTGCATGTGAGTAACCAGGATATATCACTAATGTGGGTGGTCTTCTTCTAGTCAACAGAAGACCTGAATAGAATGAAAAGGCTGAGTTACAGGAAACTCGCCTGACTCCCTGGAGCTGAACTTTGCTTCTCTCCTGCCTTTGGACTTACAGGTGCCAAGGGCAGGACACCCCAAAATGGGCCACTTTGGCATGGAGATTATTTTGAGTTAAAAGCAATTGAAACCCAGCAGATTCGAGAAAAGCTTTTTTACCTCTCTCAACTGCCTAAAAAAGAATTTAGAGGACCTGCTCCAAGAAGAGAGCTATCACCATAGATAAAACTACATTATACTATGAACTAGGTCTAGTAGACAGGGAGGACCTAGAAAGACCTGTTTAATTGAGGTCCTTGTGCCCCAGTGTATCTGAATGGCCCAGCAAACATTTGTTTACCAAACATTTATTCTTTTTCATCTTCTTATGAACTGCATTCCTTCCCTCTAAAGTCCCAGCCCCCTAGCGGCTACTGGTTAGTTTAGAATAACATATTTACCTCACGGCGCCTGTCTCTGCAATTTCCCTGTGTTGATTCCCCATGTGTATGATATTAAATTTGATTTTCTTCTGTTAATCCATCTCATGTCAATTTCTTTGAATCTTAGTGCACCTAGAAGGGGAAAGGAAATCCTTCCCAACAGACTTAAACTGAAACATCTCTTTGTGGGTTTCCAGTGCACCAGCATTCAGACTGAACGACATCATCAACTCTTCTGGGTCTTCAGTTTGCCAAATGCAAATCTTGGGACTTGTCAGCCTCCATAACCATGTCTTCAATTCCTTCCTTACAACCAATCAATCCCTCCTTCTTCCCACCTCCATAGATATACTTATTTTCCGTTCTCTGGAGAATGCTAATAAAATCACAAACTAAAAATTACCAATTTATTCTCAATGAATGCTGCATTAATTGAGTTACTGTTAGGAATGATGTCTGCCGTATTGTTTAAACCTCAAAAGGTACTTAACTGCTGTCCACCTTATGTTACCACTAATAAGAGAGCTTCTTCCTAAATTTTACCTGAGTAACATTCATACTGTTTTGTCCTCAGTGTAAAATAAAGCCCATGCAGGGTATCTGAGTGATTCAATCCATTAAGCATCCTACTCCTGATTTCAGCTCAGATCATCATCTCACGGTCACGAGATCAAGCCACAAATTGGGCTCCATGCTGGGGGTGGAACCTGCTTAAGTTCTCTCTCTCTCCCTTTCCCTCTGCCTCTCTCCTCATCTCTCCTCTCTTCTCCTCCCCTCCCCTCCCCTCCTCTCTCCTCTTCTCTTCTCTCAAAAAAAATAATAATAATAAGGTCCATGCTTCATAGAAATTCTATCCTATTTCCAAAGATCATTATGAAATCCTTAGGTATTTTCTCCTTTATTCTCAACACTTCCACTTTCTTGATCCTCTCCTCACAGGTCTTAACTTTCTTTTAATATGAACCCTATCTATCTGTGTTCTCCCCATCTTTCATGTTTTATAAGTAATGAATTGCATAGCACTCAAGAAAGTACACTTTAATTGAATACTATCTCCCAATATTGTGGTCAATTTGTTCCTTGTTAAGATCCAGATACCATCTCTGGATTTCCTTGTATCTAGAGGGAAGTTCCCTCCTCTGTTACAGGGGACCTATTTTATTTCTCCACCAGACATCTTCTCTTCCAACTTTTTCACTTTAAATTCTGACATCTGTGCCTACATGTGCCAATTCAACCCTTGTTACATTCATTTAATATGTAAATAAGTATTTAATATATAACTAATGTAATATGTAATAGGTCATAGCTTTTATCACATGAAAATATATAAATACAAAAATGGAGTCAAATTGGTCAGAACCAGTCGGGGACAGAATTGGCCAATGTATGGAGTTACCTGTAGACGTGATCAAAGGTTTCTGCTCACTCTCACCCTCCTCCTCAGCTTATTTTTCGTTGCCCCCCTTTTTTTAATGTTTATTTTATTTTTGAGAGAGAGAGCACAAGCAGGGGAGGGGCAGAGAGAGAGGGAGACACAGAATCTGAAGCAGGCTCCAGGCTCTGAGCTGTCAGCACAGGACCCGACGCGGGACTCAAACCCACGAACCGTGAGATTGTGACCTGAGCCGAAGTTGGATTTTTAAACGACTGAGCCACCCAGACACCCCTCATTGCATCATGAATTCTGAGAACAATCTCCTTCCAAGATCATTCAGGTTGTTGGCAGAATCCAGTTCTTTGTGGTGATAAGATTGAGGCATTGTTTTCTTGCTGACATAGTTTCTACGGGCCTCTCTCTCCAGTCCTTGCATCTGAGCCCATATATATACATACATACGTATGTATGTATATATGTATATACGTATGTATATATACATATATATACATATATATATTTTTAATATGAAATTTATTGTCAAATTGGTTTCCATACAACACACAGTGCTCATCCCAACAGGTGCCCTCCTCAATACCCATCACCAACCCTCCCCTCCCTCCCACCCCCCATCAACCCTCAGTTTATTCTCAGTTTTTAAGAGTCTCTTATGTTTTGCCTCCCTCCCTCTGTTTGTAACTATATTTTTTCCTCTTCCCTCCCCCATGGTCTTCTGTTAAGTTTCTCAGGATTCACTTAAGAGTGAAAACATATGGTATCAGTCTTTCTCTGTGTGACTTATTTCACGTAGCCTAACACTCTCCAGTTCCATCCACATTGCTACAAAAGGCCATATTTCATTCTTTCTCATTGCCACGTAGTATTCCATTGTGTATATAAACCACAATTTCTTGATCCATTCATCAGGTGATGGACATTCAGGCTCTTTCCATAATTTGGCTATTGTTGAAAGTGCTGCTCTAAACATTGGGGTACAAGTGCCCCTATGCATCAGCACTCCTGTATCCCTTGGGTAAATTCCTAGCAGTTATTGCTGGGTCATAAGGTAGCCCTATTTTTAATTTTTTGAGGAACCTCCACACTGTTTTCCAGAGTGGCTGCAATGTCACCCTTTTAAGAAAGGTCCCCTACTCCATCACAAATGACAGATGAGGTTATCAGACAATTTATCTCTAAACTTACACTTAAAAGATCCCACTTAACAATTCCTCTAGGGAATGGTGGTGCATTAATCCACCCCTCTCTGAATTAAATTCTTCAGGAACCTGGGTACTAGTTCCCAGTCATGTAGCCTAACATAGCATTCCCCTCCACATCTGTGACTTCTCCTGGAATCAGCTGTTATCATGGTTTTGCCTCTCACTTGCCAAGCCCCTCCCCCTCTGTTACAGGAAGTAATTAGATGTAAGAGGGCTTACTTTTTCTGAAGCTGCACTCATTGCTGACCAATATACTCCGTATTTCAGGGTATGTACAATTGGATCACAGGGTAAGGCATGCTCTGATTTGGCATATAAAAAAGCTAATTTCATTTATGCTTTCATTTTAAGTACTGGTGCTCTATACTGGAATATTATCATCTGTATTTGCACATTTTATGAGTTCTCAAAATTCTAAGCCTTGAGCTCACTTCTTACAGGAAGAAAAGAAAGTACCCCTCTTTAATTTGACTTCTGGATTCCTATATTGCTAAGCAGATAGGCTTTAAAGAACTGGGGAAAGGATTGTTGGTGAGGATATAAACAGCTAGCTAGGCACTGTAATTCTTAAGGTATTTTTCTAAAACAGGCAGCTATTTCAGCCAAGGTTTCCTTAATGGAAGAATTCATAATAAAAATCATGTGTACATCATGCATATTATCTTAAAGCTGCAGTCTCCCTTCAGTGGCAAAGAACTTTTGGATTTTTTTTACTCCTTTTTAGTTTTGGAAAATATATGTACTTGGTTAAAAAATGAATAAATCTGAAAAACTTATTATGAAAAACAATAATCCCTCCTGTGCACTTCGACATACATACACCAGTCCCACTCTCCAGAAGCAAACTATTTGTAATGGAATTTTAATTTTTTCTGGTAGCCATCTTCCCAAATCTTTATGAAACTTATTTTACTCTACCCTCCTTCCAATTTTGGGTAATATTAATTTTAGTCCTCTTGGCAGGGTATACCATTCTAAGTTTAAAATGGTTTTCCCTTTTATTTCTCTCTTCATTGTTTCTTATCTTCCAGATTGCTAAAGAGAAATCAGATGCAAATCTGATTTTTTTTTTTTTTTGCAGATAAACTCCTGTCCCTCCTCACCAAAGCTTTTTTGATCTTTTATCTGCTGTGTCCTTAAATTTTATAACAGGTCTATCTTGGTTTTTTCTATTCCTTTACTCCACATTCATTGGATTCCTGCAAGATGATAAGCCTTTCTTTTTTAAGCTTTAGGAAAAGTACCTCTAATATGTCTTGGATTATTTCTTACCCTTTATTTGCCATTATCTTTCTAGAACTCTTACGAGCCAGATGTTAGTCCTCCCAAATGGACCCTTTGTGTTGCTTATCTATTCGCTATTTTTTTATGCATTTTCTCCCTATTCTGAGAGCTCTTCTTGACTTCATGCTCTAAAACTTCTATTTAAAATTACATGTTGACGATCACATACTTAATCCCCAAGAGCTCTTTCTTGTTGTTTAATTTTCTTTTCCATATTTTTCTCCTCTTGTGTTATAGTCAGTATCCCTTCATCACTCTGAAGTTACCCACCAGAAATTTGTTATTTTGTTTCCATAACTATGTTTCTTCTAGAGTCAATTGGTTTCATTTATCGATTTCTGTTTTGTCACATGCCTTGTGGTTTTCGATTATATGTTCTCTTTTTTGTTTTAAGTTTGTTTCAACAGAGACAGAGAGAAGCACATGCGGGCAGAGAGAGACAATCTCAAGCAGGCTTCGCACCATCAGTGCAGAGTCTGACATGGGCTTCGAACCCACAAACTGTGACATCATGACCTGAACTGAAATCAGGAGTCTGACACTTAACCGAATGTGTCACCCAGGTGCCTCCCTGTTACACTTTCATATTTAAAACCACTTGCTGGTCTACACAGAAATCTTATACTGCTAGACTTCTCCATGGATAAACAAACTCCTTGTACACAGTTGGGGCTTATTAACTTCAAGACTTCATTTTACAAGGCCCCCAGATTCAATAATGATGATAGCAGCATCCATCAGAGTAGTCTGATTTCTTCTCAATTAGTTCATTTTCTTCCAAAGTCTTTCAAGTCTTTGTGGTTTGTTTTCATTTTTGTCTTAGAATGAAATGCTGGGCGGGGCACCCGTGTGGCTCAGTTGGTTAAGCATCCGACTTCAGCTCAGGTCATGATCTCATAGTTTCTGAGTTCAAGCCCCATGTGGGGCTCTGCGCTGACAGCTGGGAGCCTGGAGCCTGCTTCAAATTCTGTCTCCCTCTCTCTCTGCCCCTCCCCCACTTGTGCTCGCTCTCTCTCTCTCTCTCTCTCTCTCTCTCAAAAATAAATAAACATTAAATTAAAAGAACGAAATGCTGAGTGACCTACCCTCTGCCTGCTAAGCATTGTGAGGTTGAGATGTTAAATTGCAGGTAGCCAATCATCACAATCATTCTGTCGGTGGTGTTTGATGTAATCACCTCCTGTGCACTCCACTCCCTTTTTAAATTACCCTTTCAACTTCCAGTTTCCATTGTTGCTGCTAACTCTGAGCCTGGAGCTCTCCAAGGCTCATTTGAAAAATGACACAGATCCTTTCTCATTTCCTAGCTGGATGCCATTTTGTTTTATCTATAAACAGCCATAAATTCATTCTCGGATAACATACATTTCTTTCTTCTACTCATCTGAGGTTCTCTTCTATATTTGGGGCTTATTCCTTTACCATCATTTTATTGCCCTCTCATGAAGAGGCAAAGTAAAACATAAGGGAATGGCCTGGTCTGCTTTCATGAAGCAGAAGCCAGAAAGGGTTATTCTATTGTTCTTTCAGTAATAATAAAATATCATTTATCTACACCGACGACTGGAACACGGGTATCAGCATCACCCATTAGAAACATGGTAGAAATGCAAATTCTTTGACACTAGGCTTACTAAATTAGAAACTGTGAAGGCGGAGCCCAATATTCTGTGTTTTAACAAGACCTCCAATGATGTGTTGCATGTTCATGTTTAAGAATCTCTGAAGTACACACATGCTCATCCATATCCCTGTGGCTAAGCACACCTATTTGTAGCTCCATTGGCCAAGATATATCAGGTCCAGTATAATTCCCAACAGCTGCATCCGTCCACCATCTTCAGGTAAGGATCACTGATTCCCATTTGTAGGCCAAGCCCTCCCCTAGTCCTCAGGTACAGAACATGGTACAGCAGACAGACTGAGTGGCGATACTGGAATCAAGCCCAGAGTTCTTTGAGATTCACCCTGTTTCAGTCCCCATATTAACATTCCATTTCTGATAACTGGACATCTGTTTTCGTCTCTGTTTTGATAATCATACTAATACTACAGGACCCCCACGAGGCTGTGTTACTAGCTCCCATCCCACCAAATTTGGTTATTGCTGGTATAAAATGTATCATGTTGATTGGAAACCAGGACTCTGCTTGATTTTAGCTCTCTTTTGCATTCTCTACCAGAAAATGGAACCATTTGCTCTCACAACTGCAAACCAAGACTTACAGTTTCAACCTATTCCAGGAATGTGATCTCTTATCAATATGAAATTTCCTGATCAGTGCTAGTGACATCATCTTTATGATAAAAATCCTGCCACTCTTTTCTCCCAAAAAAGATGATGTCCAGGCTTGAAACAATCCTCTCTTTTCTTTTGCTAAGAACTTCCTTGCCTCACCTTCTTATGTATAAAAACCTTTTATTTTTGTATAAATCCCCAGAGCATCTCCCTACTTGTTAGACAGGATACTGTCCCGTTCATCAATCACTTAATAAAAAGCCAATTAGATCTTCAAATTTACTCAGTTGAATTTTGTTTTTTTAACATGGCAATATGGTATCGTATCTTCTTATGGCATTTGTTCTTGGGTCTCACAACTCAGGCCTGATGATGATCCGATATGTAACCACAAAGGAGAAATCAACCAGTAACCCTGGTCACATTTACTGTGCACCCTAATCAAAGAAACTGACTGGTCACCCACAAAATCGATTGTCAACTGACACGGGCAATTATGTGTGGCATGCCATTTTTAGAGTGTCAGTTGTGAGTACAGGATCTGAGAAGGAAAAGTGCATTTGCCAGGTGACCTGTAGAACAGCTTCCTGGGTAAGAGTAAATAACAGAATACTGACCATTTGATCCCAGGAGATGACACCATGACTTCTCTCACGGGAGTTTCCCTGACTTGCTTTGATGAAGGCCATCCCTATCCATTGTCAGTGATCTCAGTAGTGATCCATAGTGTACTTCCAACAACAAGGAGCAGTTATCACACTCTAGCCTACCAACTGCAAAGAACATGGGAGAACAGGGAAGGAAACCTACAGGACAACTTGCAAGCTTCCTTCAACCACCTCAAACCATGACCAGCAGGTTTGTTTCAGCCCATTTTCCCTCCTGCCTCAGATCCCAAAACTGCAGAGGTGTCTTCTTGCTGAATTCATGTTTTGTTCTTGCTTGTGTTTATAGAACAAACAAATAAGAGGAATTTCTGATTCTAGGGCATGCAATCTAAAGAATAAAGTGGTCTTCTGTGCCTTAAGAAAAGTAATTCAGTGGAGCCATTAAGAGATTAAAAATAGCAACCAAGGCCCTCATTTTTAGATCAATTAATACTATAATGAACGTTATGCAATAACATCTTTCTTGATTCAGATTTTGTATAATTTTTTCAGTGAAGTGATGGATGGACAATTGAAAGAATGTTATTACAAACAAAATTTTCAAATAAAATTACAAACATACATATTTTTAAGAACTCAGACCTTCAAGCTATTCTTTAACTTTCAATTCTATCAATAATACAGTAAGGTGACAGAAAAGAATAGTATGAGAGGGAAGAAGAATATACCACTCAGTTTGATCAATTTTTGGCAATGTGACATGGCCTCGAGAATTCTGGTATGTGGATTTATGTATTTTGAGTTATTGCTTAAACTGAAATAAAAATAATTTATTGTTTATTCTTAGAAGGCATTGTGCTAGGTACTGGGGACTTATAAAAATGAATATATTTTTATCTTGAATGAGATTACCAAACTATTGTTGATGAAAAATACTTAAAAATACACTGAAGAGCAACCATATGAAGAGCATTTGGTTGCTGGCTGTGTTTTACACAACTCCTTTTGCCCCCATACATAACTTCCTCAATATTCACTCATACAAAGAGACTCCTGTCAATGTGCTAAATGTGCTATTACCTACTTTTCAGTACCTCTTATCTGACCACATGGCTAATACTCAAATGGTTTGCATTTTAATATCTTGTCTGTAAAAACATTAGGAAAAAAACTTCAAATTACTACAGAACTTTTCCCTTTTTTTCTATTCCTAGTATTTTGTACATAAAAATTCAAAGCAGAGCGGGTTAAGTGGTATAAACTTCCAGTTATAAAATAATTAAATCATGAGGATATAAACAGGAACATAAGGAATACAGTCAATGATATTGTATTAACTTTGTATGGTGACGGATAGTAACTACAGTTATCGTGGTGAGCACTGAGTAACATATATACTTGTCAAATCACTATGTTGTATACCTGAAAGTAATATAATACTATATCTCAATTTAAAAAACCGAAGGAAAAAAACTAATTCTTGATGCTATTTTTTGTTGCAATGTTTCATATGAGAAAGCAAAGCTAATCAATGGAATTAGAGCAATGTAATATGGGGATCTTCAATCCCCCAAGTTATTGAGCATTTTAAAGGACTTAATAGAATATGAACATAGAGAGTTGTTACATACAGTTGTTTAAGCTGTACACTACACAAATCTAGGGTACAGCACTCATAGTCTAGTGTGAATGGGAAGCCTTTGGAACCATGCATTTCTGTACTCCTGAAAGTTGCTTAACTTCAGAGAGTTGATTTGGATTCAAACGTGATTATGTCCTCTAACAGAATGTTTGACCACTGTATTATTTGCATCCATACATCTGAGTAAGCATCCTCAAGTGGCATTATTTTCATTCTGTCGAACACTACCACCATAACCTGCTGCTGTTCAAATGGCAGTCCCTTATTTGAAACCTCTCAGTACTTGTCTCTCCCACCCTCTAGCTACTCTATAATGCAAAGTAGGTTGAAAAGAGCCACACAACTCAAATGGTATGCTTCACTTAACTCTAGTATGATTCGAGACAATGGATCTATTACTATTTCATTAAAACAGACAACCATATTTATAGCCATATTCAATTTCAAGGTTAGAAGAAAGATAACAACCCTATGTGGAGTATGGTGAAGAGGAAGATGCCTGTCATACATTTCATATCCCAGAAAAACATATGAGTTGATGTATCCATCAACTTCTAGGAAATGGATGTAAAGTATGCTATAAACATATTGAAGGTGAGTTTGGGGAAGATTATTTTTTTAATGTTTATTTTGAGAGAGAGAGAGAGAGAGAGAGGAGAGAAACAGAATCCCAAGCAGACTCCACACTGTCAGCGCAGAGCCCGATGTGGGGCTTGGACTCACAAACTGTGAGATCATGACATGAGGTGAAACCAAGAGTCGGACGCTTAACCAACTGAGTCAACCGGGTGTCCCTGGGGAAGATTATGTTTTAATTAGGTTTTTTTTCCCATGACTAGTAGTAGTTCTATAATGCCTCAGTCCCTGCCCCCTCTTGAAAGTCAACTTCTGAGTGACAGTGAGAGGAACATTAACACAAATGCAAAACAGTGTTCACTCTATGTGTTCTTTCCTGATTCTGAAGTGTCATTTAAAGCCAGTATTCTAATCACAAGAGAGAGTCAAGGAGCTGGAAGTTAGTTCCAAGTAGTCTGGGCAAGATTTATTTGTACCCTCTGGTAAGATATCAATCCAATAGTTTCCTATTCTTCTCAGCAAGAAACAGATTCCAGTAACCTAGTAAAAGCCTTTGAAACACAGTCATCTTCAGGTAACATGCCAGGGGAAGTGACACAGCTCATCAGTCCATCCAGCAATTTCCCTTGGCCAAGCCTAATTTTAGGCATTTCGTACAAGTGTAACTTTTAGTCATGCCTTATCATTATTTGGTCCTGTCCCTACAAACCTCTCAAAATGCATAAATAGTTAGGGAATCAAAGTTCTTAAGGGAATATCAACCTTCCAAGTCTACCTCAAAAATCCATGTTCAGTGTTAGCTGACCACAGGAAGCTGGATCACAAAAGGATATGAAATAGTCTATGAGACAACAATGTGGACTCATGGGAAGCAGACGGAGCTTACCAATGAATAGATACAACTAAGTAGGCTCAAAGAAAGCAATTGGGACAAGCCACCTAAAAACCCCCATCAAATATGAAATAAGTTGGTATAATGCAAAGACGGATGGTCTTAAAAATGGAATAATTCATTTTAAATGCCAACTATGCTATGTATTACCTTGATGGCCTTGAGAAGACCACTGAAACTCTCTGAGACTCAGTTTCCTCAGATGTAAAGTTGGGATAATTTTTGCCCAGCTACCTTCGCAATAGCAGGGTTGTTGGAGGAAAAATGAGACAATAAATGCGAAGGTATTTTATGACTAACAACTCTGTAACACTAAGGAATTCATTTCTGGAAGGCATTGGTCATAGGACAGGGGGGAAAGTCCCTGAAGTGTACTAGTAATAACAAGTGACCATATTGGTAGGAAAAAAATAAATAAATTTTAAAAAGAAAAAGCAAATTTACTAATCATTTCCACCCCAAGATGTATGGTAAGCACAATTTTATTTTTGGTCACAGTGGAGTAAGAACAAAGACTGTACAGAAATCGCCTTCTCTTATCATCCACTAATGTTTAGAAGAAGATACAATTTATTCAAGAAAAGCCTATCTGTCACAAAGACTGTCATTGTCTACTGCCCATTTACTGTTTTTCTTCCCCGTGACCTTGTGTGACAGATGGTAGTAACATAGGACGGAAAAGAGAAAGGTATACAGAGATGGAGGGCGGGAAAAATGAGGGAATGAAGAAGTCTACAAGTCTCAGCCTAAGAAACATAGTGGTAGTCATGGAGATGGAAACAGAAGTCTCCAGGTGGGGCTTGCAGGATCTCTTTAGAAAACAATGATTCAGGTGCTGTCACCTATCTTTTCTTCTTTAAGCTGTCTGAAACATGACTGCGAAGACCAAAGTTGTGGCAGTCATCTTTTGCAATGGAAGCCAAAAACTAAAGTGGCAAGACAAATGACAGGAAATGCTGATGAGACCAGCACACCGGCCCTGGACTGCAACCTCCAAGCTTCCATTTTCTCTTTTTGTAGTTATACTATCCAAACATTATCATATAATAAAGGTTCAAAGTTCATGAATTAGGTCCTACACTATAAAACTAAACTTGGACCTAATAAGGTATCACATCCTCACATCCAAGACTCTTTCACATCAAATGCCCTGTCCCATTATCTTAACCAACACCCCTAAGTACAGTTTTGTTTTTCTATTTTTTTTTTAATATTCTGGGTAAAGCCAGAATACATTCTATTGGCTTCTAGAGGAATTAATGTTGCCAAGACAGCTGGAGAAGACTATGAAAGCTCGTTGGAGCTTGCAGTCAAGCTTTGTGTGTACTCAGGGAAAACAGCTGAGGACTGAGTCCTGATTTACATCATAAGGACAAACTCGCATTTCAAAGCCACACTTAGTTCAAGCACCCAGTCTTCATACAGTGATAACAATACCTAGTAGCAGCTAGTCCAATTTCTTCTCTAAATATTTATGCCAGATTTCCATGGGAAGCTACGAATCGTACTGGACTAGAATTAAACGCCCCAGGGAACTAAGCGATAGTCCCACTCATTTTCAGACAGAAGAGCATCATTGTTATTATGATGAGCTGGCATCTGTGAAAATCGAGTACAAATTATTCCTTTCTTCCCCTCTATCCAAAGGGATATCATCACATACATAGAGTTTCTAATTTATATCATTGAAAAATTGGACAAATCAAGTCACTTGCATAACACCTCACCACTGTGCCTTTGGGTGAGGTTATCTAAATGAATGCCTCCCTTTTGTTCTCTTCAAGCTTACAAGATTCATAAGGACAGGGCATGGCAATCACCTTTTTATCCCAAGCCTCTAACACTCTGCCTTGTACATCCATTCAGTCAAAGCTGGTTCATTTGAATTCACTCAGCGTATCTATGAGGTGACTTTTATTTGAGAGACAGACATGGTTTCAGGGTATAGAGAACCTCAGTTCTTCTGCTCACTACCACATGAGATGGGTTTATCGATCTCTCTAAGCCTTGGTTTATCATTAACAAAAACTCACATTTTCTTGTCCAACCCATCTCTTGGTGTCACTGGTGGATCAAATGAGGTAAATCTCTAAAATACGTTTTGTAAGAGATTATTTGTCATCTGTGCATCTGTGGCAGTATTAGCTTTCTCTCTTATTTACCCCTAATGACTCTGTGAAATCCTACCGTCCAACCAAGTACAACTTTTCAGCACTGTCACTGTGTCACTTCCACCCAGGCTAAACTGTGGTCACTTGCCCAGTAGTGCCCTTCTAACAGAAGAACACAGTTTAGGCTACCTTTTTACATAATTATCTCTTACTTAGGTATGGAGTAAGCTCCAAGACAAACTAAACACATCCCAGACATCTTCTGCAGAGGCCCTTCGCATCAGTAATTCAAGATCATCAGCAAGAAGGGAGAGAAATGGGGCAGAGAACCTAGGTGGGTTTCCTCACTCCCACATATGATTGTTTTTGTAAATGGCAGTAAAAGTACTCTATAAATTGCTTATCTAGAGCAGCTGGGTATTTCTTCTTGGGTTGCATTTAAACGGTTGGTCCCTGACATGTGGAGGGTTTTGGAACCCTGGCATAGCCATATGCAAATGTTAATGCAAATTCCTAAACCAAAAAGAACTTGTTTTTGGATTAAAAACTGTTTGGAATTACCAACAAGGTAGCAAACAGAGGAGCTATGCTTTCACACATTCTAAATGAAAGGCCTTAGTTCAGAATTTTGGCTATAACAATCGACAATAATGTAATAGAGAAAATTATACCAATGAATCCCTTAATACCACAGCTGGTCTTTCTGAATCATTTGAAATATGCCAACCAGCCTCAAGATCAAACTAAAGCACATCAGCCATACAATAAATGTATGGCTCACCACAACATGGGTACCCACAAAAGAATAACATATTCTGCCCTCAGTAAATACACTCCAGTGGGGCCTCCAGTAGCTTAATTAAAATAAAATTGGTAAAAGCAGATAAATATTTAAGACTGCTCCTCCTCCCTCATTTTTCCATGGGGAAAAACCCAAAATTAAAATTGTATGTCATTTTAATAATTGTTTTACTTAACATCTACAGAGCCTGAGTTAATATAATCAGACTACCAAATCAGACTCCTATGAGTCAGAGATATTACCCAGTAACACCCTGTATAATAACTTCAAGGATACAAGCACCCAGAGGCATAGGTTAGGCAGGGAGAGGTTCAGGATATGGAACCCAGGCTTCCCACGTGCTTCCTTCCCACATTAGAGATGTACTCTCTGACCTGTGTTCAAAGAGGACTTCTCCAAGTTGGGTATGCAGTCACCTCAAACAGCAGTATTTTACGTTATGAAACATGTCCATTTACAGTCAGAGAGTTACATCGCTCACGTGACATTTTCCAGAGAGCCGTGCCCCATAAATCCATGGACCCTAGATGTGTTTACCACAAGGAATCCTAAACCAGAGACACCCTGCCAAAAGCAGTCCATACACACCACTCCTCCTTGCAAACACCATTAGTCTGTTCACCAGATCATTTATTAGCAAGTTTATAAGGAGATTAAGCCAGGTCATTTGCCTCCTTGCTTTCCCATGAATGTTCCCCCAGTAACAAGAGAAATGAATTGCAGACTAGCTGCTGAACCCCTTCCTTCCCAGAACGTTCTAGGTACGATTCCTCAATTCTTCCCATGTGTTACTTTATGTAACTCTCTCTATAAAGTAAGTACTATCACTCCATTTTCCAAATGAAGAAATTCAGGCATGAAAAGATTATGCAACCTGCTGAAAGTCCCACAGCTAGAATGTGGCAGAACCGAGATTTAAGACCTAACACATTGGCTTCAGATTCTGTTTTCTAAGGCATGGTATGATTCACTTCTGTAATTCTACATCTTTCTGGGATCTCTCTTTTTGAGACTTACACTTAGGATTAAGAAGGACAAAGATTCTATAAGTGAGTTATTTTTAAATATTCAACTGTAGTGGATTAAAGATGGATGAAACTGGTTTTTTTTACATGTCTCTCACTGAGAGATAGGATCTACTTCCCCAACTTTTGAATCTGAGCAGGCCTCTTCCTGTTTCACAAATAACAAGAAAGGTGGAAGTAACAGTGGGCTACTTCATGGCCTAGTCTTTAAAAGGCCTGGCAGCTTCCACTTCTGTTTTGTAATGCTCTGAACCACCACCAAGGAAGCTGAAGTGTGGTGACGGAGAGACCTTGTGGAAAGGCGTTGGGTACACCATGGAAAAGTGATCCAGCTGAGCCCATGTTTGCAGACATCCCTGCCAAGGTACGAGACATCAGAGAAGTTATCTTGAACCCTCCAGACCAGACTAGCTACCAACTGAATACCACTGAGTGACCTCAATCAGCAACATTCTGCGAAGGATGATCCAGTGGAGCCCCGCCTAAATTCCTGACCCACGACACCATGAAAAAAAGAGACAATGCCTCTCATTCCCCACAGAGTACCTGGGTCAAGGAAAGGAAATCCCTATAAATGCCATGGGGCAAGGAAAAATGAGAAAATAAAGCCAACAGGAAGCCTGCCTTTGAAAAACACTTTATTTCAATTTTCTGTTTTTTTAAAATCACAAGCGCAAGTGCAAAATTGTATTTAATAAATGGTATGCTCTTGACTTCAAAGTTACAGGCAGGCAAAGGTCCAAGAGTTCAGAAAGGTTACTTACTAGATTGCCAAGTAAGTTTGCAAGAGTCCAGAGCACAAGCAATGAGCGTGGGTTCCAATTTTGAGAGGGTCACATGTTTGTGTTTTCAAAGGAAAACTGTGTGGGTGGCTTAAATTACACCAAAGCACATTTAAATTGGCACAGCTATGTTAATATTACCCACATCGACACTCTGCTAAATCTCTCAAAATGAAAATGCGTCCCTATCTCTCTCAATAGGAGCTGTGGGTATTGCCTCGGGGCTAATAAACCTACTTGCCTCTCTCATGCCGAAACCCCCATGAACTTCTTCAATTATCGATGGACAATTTGACATCAGTCCTGACCTTGCACATCCCAACAGCACAAATCTCACCCCTATTCTATCTCTACGATTTTTTTCTTCTTCCATCTGATCTTATCTCATCCTCACTTCTTTCCAATACACAACAGTATACACATCATGCATGTGTGCATGTACGTAACACCCCCCACATACACACACAAAGACAGAGGCAAAAGCAATGACAATGGCAGCAAAAAAGGCAGGATCATTCCTTCAGGCCTGCTTCTACTCTTAAAACCATCAGAAGGGGCGCCTGGGTGGCGCAGTCGGTTAAGCGTCCGACTTCAGCCAGGTCACGATCTCGCGGTCCGTGAGTTCGAGCCCCGCGTCGGGCTCTGGGCTGATGGCTCAGAGCCTGGAGCCTGTTTCCGATTCTGTGTCTCCCTCTCTCTCTGCCCCTCGCCCGTTCATGCTCTGTCTCTCTCTGTCCCAAAAATAAATAAACGTTGAGAAAAAAAAAAAAAAAAAAAACCATCAGACGCTCTATCAAAACCTTAAACCACTCGGCAGTTAGACCTGTTATTAATGGCCAAGTCTTTTAACTTAAAGCTTTTAGCTCTAAGATGTCACATACATTTAAGACAAATATGGCCCACTAAAATATGTAAACCAAGCACAGTGACCATTAAATTGACCATAAACATAACAAATCACAAACATTTACAAATGGTACTTACTGGATAAATTATGTAATCATCTATCTCTCTGACAGTTACTGAGTGTGCATTTTCAGGTTGCCCTATCTGGGTGATGTCGTTCCATCTGATACACTGTTCACAACAGCCCTATGAATTAGGCACCATTTTATCCATTTGCCAGATGAGGAAACAGAAGCTCCAAGGAGTAAATGACTTACAGAAAAATACACAGGCATTCTCAAGTAGTAACCAATAGCATCTATCTTATTTTTACTGTCTTTTTATTGTGCCCAACTTCAGCCCAATTCTAGCTAGGGATTTATTCCTCATAACTGCAGAAGATCCCTATTATTCACAGAACAGGGAAAACCGGCTTTTAACTAATTTAGACAATTTTATAACTATAAAGAAGCCCCACTACAGATCAGAACTAGGCCCTGTGACAGTATTAATATGGTCTGATAACACCATACTTAACTAGGAAGTTAAATATGGAAAAGCATCAGTAGAAAAAGCAGTAATTTATTATTTCTCAATTTTATGATACATATCACAATATAACCCCCATGATGAAATGCTATTTTATAGGGGACTAGGGAGTGTTTTGGTAGCTGAAGCTGTTCACGTCTCATGGATACCCTTGGGCCTGCCCCAGAAATCACCTACAGCTATGTGGACAGTTCCTAACATGATGGTTTCCTATAGCAAGCCCCCGTGTCACTCAAGCCAAGGAATTTTTCTGGTTACAGGAGTATGTTCAACACTCTGCAAGGCAGACTTGAAGAGCTCAAGAGTTAATACCACAAAAGCAACCCTTAATCAATGAGGGACAGGAGTTGGTGGACAAATACCCCACCTTACCTATCCTTAATTAAGTGAAACAATTCCAGGGTGTGTTCCATGGTCTTTACAAGGTCTGGTTGGAACTGAGCCCCAGTGGTAACCAACTCACTCATATGCCCTTTAGTGGTTTTTCTCCCTTCCTGTCTCACTTCCCCATTCCTTGCAGGGCCTTCCCGGGACCATCTCCCAAATAAACTACTTGTACCCTGTAGCAGAGTGTACTTTCCAAAGATAGCTGCATCAGTATATCCCATGTCACATACTTTTCTCAAAATGCGCCATTGACACTCTTCCATCAGGAGCTGGAGTAAAAAATAAATAAATAAAGGTGGAATATGTCTCTACCTTTTCAATCTGGGAGGGTCTGTAATTATGGCAGAGGAGACACAATACAACTGCTAAAGCCAGATCACCAGGTAGGCAGTACAGCTTCTCCCTGGCCTTTTTGAAAGGCTCACTCTTGGAAGGCAGCCACTGTGCCATGAGGAAACAACAAAGCAACATGCAAAGACCCTATGTAGGTGCCCCAGTCAACAGCCCAGTTAAGTTCCCAGCCAGCAGCCAGCATTGATTCCACACATTTGACTGAGTCTTCAAGCGATTCTAGCCCTGAGCTAGAAGACAAGTAGAGCAAGGAGGAGATGTTCCCATTGAGCCATGCCTAAATTACAGGCTTGTGAGAAAATAAACGTTGCCATTGTTTTAAGACACTGAGTTTAGTAGTGGGTTGCTACTCCGCAAACAATAACTAGAACACACTCAAACTCTTGTGTCAGGGTCAGCTTTGGGGGCAACTCAAACTTAGGTAAGTTTTCAAGTGAACGGCAAGAAGTAAATGTGAACTCAAACTGCCTATTCAAAGCCCATGCCATGTCCACTCTACTACCTATTCATTCCATCAAATAACTATTTGGTGTCTTAAAATTAGAGGCCCTGATGCGTCTAAAAGAGGAGGCAAGAAGGCATCGCATTCCCCTCAATTCTTGTTGTATAACAGATATCAAATATGAATACAAAACAGCCTTGAATGATCGTGCCTCAATTATTTCCACTGTTCTTAACTTCACACTCCAAGTCCTATCCATTATTTTGGGTACTTATGCCAGCTTCAAACCAGGAGAAAACTTAAAGGACATTCCTGCTAAAGAGGAGAAAAATATAAATAGCTAATTATAGGCTTTAATGTTTTGCTTTTCATCAGAGTATTCTCAGCTGAGCAGTAAAAACTAGGCACATTTTCAACAAATTACAGATAAAAAAATTTTAAAAAGCAAACAGTGATTCATCTAGATTTCTGTCCAATGTAGAGTTTGGAATTAATGTTGCTAACAAAAGGGTATGGACATGGAAACATACTGTATTTTCTTCAGGAATTTGCACTCAATATACTTATCTTAAAAGAAAATTACTAAAAATTAATCTATAAACATAAAACTCAATCTTATCCAAAATATAATCCTCACTATCAAAATACAATTAAAAGGCTATTTCGAAATTGCTATGTCCTAAAAATATTACCCATCACATCAAATCCACTACAGCACCTTCATATAAAGATCTGAAAAAGGAATTAGCACATAGAAAAAATAAATCTCTATTTCTCTACAGTTCTGTTACATTATGAATACAGTACTGTTATCAGAGGTTAAACTGTAAGAACATCAGTTCTAAAGATATGAAACACCAACTCTATCAAACCCTTAAATCTGTCATTGTGATCTCTTTGTCAAACATGCTGCTGTAGCTATTTTAGTGGATATACCTAACCTAACTGGATTTCTTTTGATAAAATTTAGTTACTGAAATAAGATCTCTGTTTCAACTCCATCTTTCAACCTTTGGCATTTGTCTACTTCATCCATGATTAATTTAAGATGCAGCTGGTATTTTTCATAAATCTATTTGCTTAATAAAATATGCCTTAAAATTGGTTTCTGGCTCTCTTTTCCATTTTGAAACAAAGTATCGATCAATCAGATATATCATTTGAAAATGTTAATGGATTTCAGCCAAATCTAGTTAGAGGTTGAGTTTGAGAAAATAGATCTCACTAGGTGAAGTCCGGTCCACTTATCTGTTTAACAGCACTGATAAAAACAGTACTTCTACATATCCAGTTATTTTCAAGAATCACTAATTGAGCACTGAACCTCCTGGAAGATAGGAAATATACAAAATGAATCCTTTGTCAACCTAAGAACTTGCTCTCTACTGGGTTCCAGATATCGTTCGGCCTGACTTGCGAGACAGAATCAAAAGTACTAAAAGGTCTTTCAGATGCAGGTGATTCCAGAACTTTTCCTAACACCTCTGAGGTGTAAGGAATTCTCTCCTAGTATAGACCTTATTTTTTTTTTGTCTCTAAAAACACAGACACTTGGGGCACCTAGGTGGCTTCGTCAGTAGAGCATGTGTCTCTTCATCTCAGGGTCAGGACTTCAAGCCCCATGTTGGCCATGGAGCCCATGCAAAAAAAAATTAAAAACTAAAAAATTAAATAATCCTTAACAAATAAATAAATAAACCCACAGCAAGGTTTTATACTACTACTTTGCTGGCTTCCTCTAGTATTTTAACATATAGGACTGTTTTGAGACTTAGCATATTTTAATTTCTTATCTGGGCCATGGCAGCTGAGTAATAACAAACAGCATCCTAGAGTCAGAGGCATATTAATGGTGATTACAATCTTAAGACCTACAGTTATAGAGTGCATGGTAGACCAGCCTTCCTTCAATTTTAAGTGGAGGCCATTTCGTGTGCTTCGCCTAGGTTTACTATGAGAATCAAATGTCAGTAGGAGTTATGTGTAAATAAGGAAGTACTGTACAACACAACTGTAGCATATAATTAACTGCCTGTCCCCTTGGACAACTGGAATACACTGTATCACTACATCCTCAAGTTGGAAGGACCTTTGGATCTTATAACTCTATCTCCTACTCAGTATCAGAATCTCCCTATTACATCGGTCCCACCAAGAAGGAAATTGCTGCCGTGAAAAGCCTCTAATTTCTGGACCTAGGGAATTAGTGACCAGCCTGTAGAGCTGAGGAACAGACCTCCCCAAGCTTTTATCTGGCTGAAGCAAGAAGCAATAGGCCAAGAAGCGAACCAAATTCGAAAACACTCAACCCATCTTTCTCTCCTTTCCAGGTTTACCTTCAAAGTTAGTCTTAATATAAATATCAGGAATAATATATATTTTTATCATTCAGCACAGGTCCTCTTACATAATAGGTGTTGGATATATTTTGAATGTTGAATAGATTGAGTGAAGGTCTTTTCACCTCACCAAATGTCCCTTCATATGCTAAGATCAGGAACCCCTTTAACAGGAAACAAAGGCCAAAGTATAAATAACATAAAGAGAATTCAGAGTTCAAGAATGAACATGGGACACTAAATGTTGACTTTTCAGTGTAATTCATTTCTGTCACAACGTAAGTAACAGATATCAGACACTTCGTCCTGGTGAATAATGGGGTTAAGGCTGGAGCACAGGGAAGGAACTAGCTGAATACATTTGTTTTACTTCCATTTAACTAAAATGCAGTTCACACTAATTGGAGGTAGAATTCTTTTAGAAATGTGGTTTGAGGGCACCTGGGTGGCTTAGTCAGTTAAGGGTCCAAATTCACCTCAGGTCATGATCTTGCAGTTTGTGGGTTCGAGCATCACGTCCAGCTCTGTGCAGACAGCTCAGAGCCTGGAGCTTGGTTCAGATTCTGTGTCTCCCTCTCTCTCTCAAAAATGAATAAACCTAATAAATAAAATAATAAACATTAAAAAAAGAAATGTGGTTGGGTTTTTGGTCCTGAGTGGAGGTGGAAAGAGAAGAACAATGAGCCAGAATTACAAGGAGGAAACAAATGAGAGGAACTGTTCTGAGAGAAAATAACATCATCTTCCTTGAAGACCAACAATATGCTAAAAACTCTTGGGAGCCTATCTCTAGGAGGATTAAAGAAGATAAAGGCACGGGTATTGCATAGAATCCATAAGGGAGCAGCATTTCTGGAATCACAGAGAGATCAGTGCAAATGCCTAAGTGCTACCAGCAGCTCTTGGCTGAGGTCCCAAGAGGTAATCCATGGCAAGGGAAATCCCTTTCCACCTTTCTCCATTCTCCTTCCCTCCTAACTAACCTTTCCTCCTTCTCTTTTCTTCCTTATCAACAAATGCAACACACAATCATTTTCCTTTACCTATGTGCATCACATCTGGAATGAGTGGGAATGAGGCACAGTCCATAACCAGAAGTAACACCATACTATACAGTCATTCATAGAACTGGGAAGACCACACAAGACAGTTCTCACTTCTCCCTTTGATTTAACCATCAGTCCACAGACTGCCTACCTTAAAGGAGGTAACCTGGAGTCCCTCCTCTTTAATCTCCTTTGCTTTACCCTTAACTTCCTCCATCAAGGTTTCCTCGAGTATTATTAATGTCGAAGCTCCTGGCTGTCTGTTGATTGACTCAAGCTGGTTTTTCCCTGCATGCAGCTAGAGGGACTGTGATACTTCAGAATGAAGTGAATTAAGCCACAAAGTGAATAACAGGGAGCATCTATAAGCCACACACGCAAAAATGTGGATGAATTTCAGATAAATTATACTGAACACAATAAGCCAGACACAAAAGAGCACCTACTATAGGACTGTATTTTATAAAAACTTCTGAAATAGGCAAAATAAGCATGGTGTTAGAAGCTAGGATGGTGGTAACCTTCAGACAGACAGAAGTAGTGACTGGTTACAAATATGTGTTCCAGGACACCTGGGTGGCTCCGGTGGTTAAGTATCCAAATCTCAGTTTCGGCCCAGGTCATGACCTCACAGTTTATGAGTTCAGGCCCCCGCACCGGGCTCTGAGCTGACAGCACAGAGTCTGCTTGAGATCCTTGGATTCTTGCTTCCTTTCTTGGATCCTTCCGTCCATCCTTGGATCCATCCTTCCTTGGATCAATCGACTCTCTCTCTTTCTTTCTTTCTCTCTCTCTCTCTCTCTCTCTTAAAATAAAGTTAAAACAAAAAAAAATTTTTTAAAGTATGTTCCATCTGAAAACTACACACTTTTGTCATTTATGTGCATTGTTATACTTTAATGAAAATAATAAATAAACACATAAATGGAAACCTAGCAGCATTTGTGATGCATCAAATTAAACTGAAAAATAGTTATAGGGAGGGGCATGTAGGTTGCTCAGTCGGTTAAATATCCCGATTCTTGATTTCAGCTCACGGTGAGTTGCAGCCCTCAGTGGGGGCACTGTGCTGACAACATGGAGCCTGCTTGGGACGCTCTCTCTCCCCCTCTGTCCATTCCCCGCTTGCGTTCGCTCGCTCGCTCGTTCTCTCTCTCTCTCTCTCTCTCTCTCTGGATAAATAAACAAACATTAAAATAATAGTTATAGTGAAAGAGAACTGTGAGATTGCCCGCTACCTAGATTCTTTGGCCTGCTGCGGGTCTTGTTTGAAGCCTGCTTTCTCTGTGCTAAACTGGGAAGCTGGCAAGTCCAAGACAGGCCGTAAAGACTCACTAGCATCAAACTGAGAACTTTTCGAGATGAACTCAAAAAAAAAAAAAAAAAAACAGTAAAGAGACTGTTTTACCATGCAAATTCAGGGCTATTTCACACCCTGTGTAGAGTCCACCCAAAGTCCTCTTTTTCTCTCCCTTGGATTCAGTGGCATGGGTTCCACACTCTTATGAAAAACAACACACAACATTTTAGATGCCCTCCTGAAGCCAAGAGTTTCCTTCATTAGTGCCATGCTCCATGTCCTTTAATCTAACTCTTCAACTATCAGTGTTAGCGCTGATCAAACAAGCATTCAGTACGGCCCCTTGCACCCAGTGACCAGTGCTCCAGCACTCTCTAGAAGTCATCAGTTCTTCGAAGCCAGTTATTAGGTAGGGATCCTGCTGAACTTCAATCTCAGTTCACTGCCTCCCCACCCCCAACCTGAGAGTGCTGTTGTGACATGCATAGCATTCAGAAAGGCAGGTACATTTAATTTTTTACACAATCAACAAAGGTCTGGTTGAGTAAGCACTTTCAATGATGTGCAGAGCTGTTAGATTTTTAAAAAGGGGCCAGCATTCCCTAAAAAACTCTTTATTAAAACGGGGACGTCTGTCCAGTTAGGTTTAAGCTTAGTCTACATGGTGGCAAGGAGGCTTGACAACTTGAGAAGTTCATTGGTCATTTCTACACTTAAGTAAAACTGATTCAACATTTTCAAATGGGAAACATAAACATGTCAAAAGCAAATATGCAAAATTCAAAGGTATTGGCTAGAGGTGAGAGACTTCCAAGTGCATGAGAACATTTCTCCACGGTTTAAAATTCTTATGTTTCTAGTTCCCTCCATCCTCACTTCATCCACAAACCTTTCTTCCTCCTAACAGGTAGCTTTGAAACAACAAGAATTCATCAAATTTTCACCTATTTATTCATTATTATGTTTTTACAGGTAAAAACCAGGTAAGAGAAGGGGCTATTTTTACTTTATCACATTGATGCATCCTTTTTTATCTGTACCTCTTTAGGCATTTTGTCCATGTTATTTCAGGGTTGATAAGGGTGTAGGGGAGTCTCTAAGCTCTTGTCTTAAATGAAAACATTTCTGATTGTGTAAATATCTTATGGTTTTTGTACATTATTTAGAAAATACAAGTTTAAAAATACAAGCAATACATGTGAGAAAGTAAAAATATCCCACAGTTTTTTTTTAAAGGCAAATTTACAAAGGGGATGATTGCTCCAACTGCCCTCCTGTGAGGTGGTCTCAGGCCTCTTTGCTCTTTGGCCAGCTGGTTTATGGTGAAATCATTCTAATACTCACTGTTCAATCCCTTGGCTTCTCTCTAAGTTCAGCAATCATTAAGTATGCTAATTATTTTCACCTTCCTTTCCAGGACATTAAAAGGCAAGGTAGAAAAAAATAATATAGGCCTTCGAATATAATTTCTACTCACATGTATATTCCAATGTTGAAAGCCATAATATCATTCTGCAAAATATCAAGATAAGATACCTAAAGTTCATGAGAAAACTTTAATTCTATTGAAAAAAGGAAGAGGAGGGATTACACAGTTTTCTTTTTATCACAATGGCTCCAATTTCTGGCTATTGAGTTGGACATCCTATAATCTGGCATATTAAAATTTCTTTTTTACACTGCAATTGGAACAATGGTTGCAATGCCATTTCTTTTTAAAACTCCCTCAAAAAAAAAGCAGAACAGAAATAGCTATAACTATCTTAAGAAAAAAAATATTATCTATCATATCCAACTAGTTTGGAATTTAAACAAGGAAAATGAAATTATGTTATGATTATGATTTAGGCTCAACCGAAGAGAGAAAATCCTAACAACCAGAGATGTCAGTAGTAGAAAGGGCTTTGTTGTGAATTAATGAGTTATCTGTCATGAAAGAAACTCAAACCAGGCCTATACAGCCATTTTCTATAGATGTGGTGTGAGTGTTTCCACTGGGTCAAAGATAGGACTGAATGAGAACTACTGCTTTCTCAAATCCAAGGTTTTAGGATGCCCAGGGGAGTCCCCATCAAGACCCTAGGTCCTCTAACATGCCACATGGTACTTCTGTAGAGAAGTGAAAATCGTGGTATACAGTAGTATAGGAAAGAATACAAGGTCACTTACAGTAGATTTCTATTTAGAGTGGTCAGTGCCCAAACTTGCCAGTATTTATTGTTTTTGTAAATTATTTTTTTAGTCTTTTAAAAAACGTTATTTGAGTATAGATGGCACACAATGTTACATTAGTTTCAGGTGTACAACGTAGTGTTTCAACATCTCAGTAAGTTATGCTATGCTCACAAGTGTAGCTCCCATCTGTCACCATACAGCGCTATGACAGTATCATTGACTATTATTCCTATGATGTACCTTTTATTCCCATGACTTTTTCCTTTTGTAACTGGAAGCCTGTATCTCCCTGTCCCTTTCACCCATTTTGCCCACCCCCTCATACCCAACTTCCCTGTGACAATCATAATTTTGTTCTCTGCATTTACAGGTCTCATTCTACTTTTTGTTTATTCTTCTGTTTTGTTTTGTTTGATTCCACAAGTGAAATCACGTGACATTTATCTTTCGCAGTCTGACTTATTTCATTTAGCATCATACCCTCTAGGTCCATCCAGGTCATCACAAATGGCAAGATCTCATCCTTTTTGTGGCCATGTGATACTCCATTTTATCTATATCTAATCTCCCATATTCTTTATCCATTAATCTACTAGTAAATAATTGGTCCATCATATTTGCCTGTAAAAAATCTAAATGACTCACTTTCCCTCTAATCCCACTTCTTCAAAAACAATTAACACTCCAGAGCAGAATGCTAGCTCTTGGCTATCTGCTTAGTGAAAATAGGAATCTAAAACTTTCATTCTATAATGTAACCAGAAAAAGGGAAGAATCATTAAATTTAGACACTACCTCTTCACAGTTATGCCAAATTCAAACATAACCAATGGGCATAAAAATCTTGCAGGCTGACCCTGAATTGCAGAGGCCACCAGATCTACGGTCTTAAACTATAGTCTCCAACCTTTTTGTAATCATTGAACTTACTGAGCACTTACTATCTGTTAGGCATGCTTCTAGACCAGGGTTCAGCAAGCATTTTCTACAAAGGCCCAAATAGTAAATGGCCATCTTTGTAAGCCATATGGTCCTGTCACACCTACTCAAGTCACCTGTTATAATGTGAAAGCAGCCACGGACAACACACAAATGAATGAGTGTGGCTGTGCTCCAGTAAAACATATATTTTTTTTTTTTTACAAAAACAGGAGGCAGGCTAGATTCGGCCTATGAGCAAGAGTTTGTCAACCCTTAGTCTTGACCCTTGAAATACATGAAAGAACAAAACAGGAAAAAAATCCCCTCCTTCATGGAGCTTATATTTTAATAAAATTGGTAAAGAAAGAAATTAGCATGCATTCCAAATGATGTTTATTTCTAAATTTTGTGTAGAATAGCATATAAACACATTTTATATATAAGATTTATGCAATACAATTACAATGAACATGAAAGATTTTAATTTAAACTTCCTATATTAATCTTTGATACTTTTATTATTTATTCACTGTTTCACTAAAATTATCACTACCATTGTGAGAATGATATTTTTTTTAAATCTTGGTTTAACATTTGGTGATCGATTTTAAGTCAGTTGTTGCAGAGATTTGGTTTTAATAAATATCACAGCGGAAAATCCATCTCACAATGATAAACAGCTCCAAATGGAAGAATTGTATTACTGACTGCACTCATTAAAACATGATTTCCATTTTTAAATCTCATCCTCCAATTATACAAAGGATTTCATTAAATTTTTGCTTTATAGATTTATATCTTCCTCAGTGTAATTAAGTTGTTATTGCCAACCATTTGGAAGGTAAATATTGGAAGATAAACATTTGTTGGCTGACTAAATAAATGAATAAAAATTCATTGCAAGCATTTGTAAGATTTTTAAAGATGTTTCCAAGTTGATGTGAAGTATGCAGACAAGAATTCCTTATGTGACATACTTACATAGTTCTAAGCAATACCCTGTCATTACTCAAATTTAAGGCACATAAACATATCACCTAACAGTAGACTGGGGAAAGGAAGGAATGAGGCACTCAGTGCCAAGCTTTCCATGCAATGGAATGTCCATAATTCCCCAAAGCAAACTCATGTAAGTGATGAACATGTGACCATTCAACAATCAGAACAGGTAAGGGCATCAAGGCCAATCCTTACCTTTTTTTTTTTTTTTTAATTTTTAGTTAACATACAGTGCAATATTGGTTTCAGGAGAATTCAGTGATTCATCACTTACATACAACACCCAGTGCTCATCACAAGTGGCCTCCTTAATACCCACTGCCCACCCCCGACCCATCTCCCTCCATTAACCCTCAGTTTGTCCTCGGTCATTGAGAGTCTCTTGTGGTTTGTTTCCCTCTCTTCTCTTTCCCCTCAACTTCGCATATATTCATCTGTTTTGTTTCTTAAATTCCACATGAGTGAAATCATATGGTATTCATCTTTCTCTGATTGACTTATTTTGCTTATGATCAGTAAAGTTTTCTTTCTTTTTTAAGAGTAGATTCAGTTGATCATCCAGTGCACACTATAGCGTGGACTTTGGAGACAAGTACCATTCCTGGCTATTTATATTGTGTGCGTTTGCATTTGGAGAGTGCTCTTCCTAACACCTGTGTATTTGTACAGGATTTCAACCCATACTGGTAGATGTAACTTATCAATTCTGCCAATCTAGTTCACCTTCTTTTTGTGCATCTTCTTAAGAGTAGTAACTTCTCATCACAGCACGTATGGTATAATAATGCAGAATAAACTCAAATTAAGTGAATTTTTCATTCACTCTTAGTTCAATCACAACCATTTGGTTGGCTATTTTTAGTTTCTTACTCCCATGCCTGCTCCAATCTGGAAGCTCAGAACCAGAAGCCTTCAACTATCTGAACTCCTTGGCAGAATCTTTGAAACTTCAGATGAACTTTAGCCAAGTTTTCTCTGTCCCTAATGAGAGGTTATTAATCAATAGTATGTTTGTAGTCATGAAAAGGCTGTTTACAATTTTAATAAATGTCATCTAGAAAATTAACAAAAAAGTAATTAGGAAGATTTATTGCCTGATTCCCTATCACCTTCATGGTCAAACCAAAGGAAAATGTGATAAAGAATGAGGATTACCAACACTTGAACATTTTATAAATATGCCTTCAAAATCCTTCTCAAATAGCCAGAAAGTTCAGCACACCCTCTTCCAAGATCAAGTAATACCCTTTCACAATTTTCACAATGTTAGGTAAGTTTGTTTGTTTTTTTTATTTCTTCAACCCTCAGCCTTCCCTCTGTAAACAACTTTAGAGCAGCGAATTTTATCTTTTACTTTTCTGGGTCCTAGGACATAATAGTGTTCCATTAACATCTGCTGAAATTAAATAAAATCTTGTGAAAGTTCCAAAGGCCATTTTAAATTTCCATGGTCAACCACTGAAAAAAAAAATGGAATAGTGAATTCCATCTTGTGTTCCTAAAAAGAAAGTGTGAAATATTTCCTTCTTCATGTCATAGTTCTGATTCAATAAAATTCTTCTCTGAGTATAATTAAGCCCTATAACACTGAACATTCTTCTTGAAATGTACTCTAAATACATCCAGTTTAAAAATGTGAACTTAACTTGGCCTACCTTCTCATAAAGGGGCTAATTAAAACTGCCATTTGTTGATGATGTGGTCAACCTCATAAAAAAATCTAACCAAATCAAACTCAACTACTCAGAGAGTTCAGCCAGGTGACCAAATGTAATAGCAAAAGGATTTTCCTGTATCAGCAACCAACTAGAAAATACAACCAAATATAAAATAACATTAACAACAGAATCCAATTCTATAAATTTTCTAAGAATGAGTTCACCAAAATACCCACAACTGCTACACAGGAAGTTTTTAAAGCTCAATGAAAGAACATAAAACAAAATCTGAGGAAATAAAGAGCATTCCATGTTCTCAAAGGGATGACTTAATATTATAAAGATGTCAATTTTCCCCAAACTCATCTATATTCAAATCAATTCCAATAAAAATTCCAGCTGAATTTATTTTGATAAACTTGATAAACCTCTTCTAAAGTGTGCATAGAAGTCTAAAGGCCGATAAATAGCTAAGTCAATTTTGAAAAAAGATGACTTAGGAGTAAGGAAGTGCTCTACCAAATATTAAGACACACTAAAAGTCAAAATAAAAAAGACAAAATGGTCCTGGTGCAAAAACGAACAAATAGAGTTGTGAAGCATTAGACAGAACCATAGCAGACCCATGTCCCAAATAGACAATAAGGACCATGCCATCCACACATCACAGAACAAAGAATAAATTGGTTGGTATACAGTGCTGGGAAACCCTTTTGGATGAAAATCAAACTAAATTCCTACATAACACCTTGCACAATTTTGACCCTAAGAGGATCAAACACCTAAATATGACAAGTAAAGTGTAAGCGAAACAATGTAGGAAAATAAACTCGTAACTGAGGGATGGGCAAGGATTTAAACAAAATCCAAAAAACACAATTTATAAGGTAAAATACTTGCATGCTGTCATACAATTCTGTTCACTGCTAAAGTGAAGAGAGAGAAAGGAAAAGGAGAAGTAATCTGTAATGTATAAAACTGACGGGGAATATAAAAGGAATAGACTATCTGCAATATCAACGGACTACCTATCAAACAAGGACAAAACAGAAAAATGGGGAAAGGAAATGAACAGGCACTTAAGAAGAAATCAAGTAACTCAAGCTTATTAAGAGATGCTGAAGATTGCCAGTAATTAGACAGATGTACACTTTGTTTACCTATTAGCAAAACCATACAACTGCTATTCCTGTGACTATTGCTGTGTAACAAATCATCATAAAACTTAGCTACTTAAAACAGCAACAACCACTTTATTTTCTTTTTCATAGTTTCTGTGGGACAGGTATTTAGGAAGGGGTTGGCTAGGAAGTTCTGGCCCAAGGTCAGAAGGTGTCTGCAGCTAAAGTAACTAGGGGATGACCACACCTATCTTCCGCCTCATGCAGCCATCTCCTGGTGGTCTATCACATGGGCTAGTTGGGGATTCCTCACAGCATGGTGGTCTCAGGGAAGTCAGATCTCATACATGGCAGCTCAGGGATGCAGGGCAAGTGTTTTAGCAAGCAAGGTAGAAGCTCAATCACTTTTTATAATCTGACCTCCAAAGTCATACAGTGTTATTTTTGCCAGGGTCTTGGGGCCAAAACACTCACAAAAGCCTCCCCACCTTCAAGGGAAGGAGAACTACACTTGACTTTTTAAAAAATTTTTAAATGTTTATTTATTTACTTTTGAGAGAGAGAAGCACAATCAGGGGAGGGACAGACAGACAGACAAATAGAACGTGACGCAGGCTCCAGACTCTGAGCTGTCAGATTTAATACAGAGCCCAACATGGGCCTTGAACTCACAAACTGTGATATCATGACCTGAGCTAAAGTCGGACACTTAAACGACTAAGCCACCCAGGTGCCCCTAGACTTGATTTCTGGATGGTCAGTGGCAAGTTTGTAGAAAAGCATTTGGGCTGGGAGATACTGCTACAGCCACCTTTGGAAACACATTTGCCACAGTGCATAATTCCAAGTGTGAAGGATCATGTGGTAATATAGAGAGGCACAGATATTCTAGAAAGCAATCTGGCAGTGTTTAGACAAGTTAAGTGTGCCTCCACCATCTGACTCAGAACTCTCACCAGTGGCTGTGTGCCCCTGTGAAATTTTCCTACAATCTGTAAGGGGACATGTACAAGGATACTTATGACAGCATTGTCTGAGGTAGCCAGGAGTTGGAGATAATTTGTGTTTCATCACCAGGGGAATGATTAAGTAAAATGTGATGAATGTTTGCAAAGATTCCTATATAGCAGTTTGAAGCAATAGAGTAGACGTGCACACAGTAACATGAACAGAATATTAAAACATCATGGTGCTGAAAAGGATAATGAGGTTCATAGCACGTTATCAATATTTTTATTAAAAAATTCACATATACCCAACAATGTATTTTTTCGGAGCACATACAAATGAAGGGTAGACCTCAACTGATTAAACGTTTGTCTATGCATAGGAGAGAAGAGTCTAAGTAGGGACTGAGGAGGAAAAGGGAAGGAAAATAAAGAGACCAAGAAAACACACCAGGGACATTTCACTGACCAATGGTGTGTCTTGAACAGAGGAGTATAATCAACTCTACCCTTGACATATCATTTAATAGTAATCTCCAAAGGCCCAGCAAAACCAGTTGTACTAGGTAGGATGTGAGACACCTTCTAGAAACATAGAGTGACACTTTGGCTAAAGTAACAGATGTTTCTGTTGCTCAGTTTGTTGATCTTTTAAAATATGTTTTGAGACGCAGGCAATATTTGGGGATCAATGAGAAATATATTTTCAGGCAGAAGAGGTTTCTTGGAGGTCATCAATTAACATATCACATAGATGTCACTTTAATTAAGGCTAGAACGTGAGTATTTGAAAACCTAGATTTTAATGACCTGAAAGTTCCAAAATACATGGTGCTTAAGGAAAAAAAGGTGAATGAAAATTTTAGGATCACCTTTAAAGTAAAATATACATATGCAAAACAGCAATACACATTTTACAATAAAAGGGCACTAGGCTGCCTAGGGGGAAATGAGAGAGAAGTATGAGGGCAAAAAAATTATTCATTAACTGTCACATCTACATTCAGGTTTTCAATTAGGCAAATAAATATTTTACCAAAATAACTACATTTCTAAAAAAACCAGTATTTTAATCAATCATTCCTACTTAGAAAAATATTTTAATGTCTGTGATCTCTCACGGATGGAATCTGATTTAATACAGTAATAAAACAACCACAGGGCCAACGGCAGAATGTCGGGAAACAGGCAAAGACTTTATTTCATTTCCTTGATAGAACTTTGACATCTGAGTTCAATGTTGGTTGACTGGTGTGCACTCTCTTTGCTTGGCATTCTCATTTAATAATGTAGTCACAGCTGTAAAACTTGAGATACTGTCAAAAGAGACAGAGAAAGCCGAAGCCGAACTAAAATGCTATGAGAATATTAGCCCTTTGGGGTGAAAGAAATATTAAAAAGTCAATCATGGTTTCCACATCAGGATTCTTTAAAGATTTAACAAAGGCTACTTTAATTTCCCACCCCCAGTAGACACCCTCATGAGACTAAGAAAGAAAAACTGCCCTGCATCCCATTGCTCTCCCATTTGGAGCCAGAGAAAAATTGAGCAATTTATGTTCAATCTCCTTCTCAAGGTCACTGACAGTAACATCTGTTTACTGGCTTTGACGTTCTAGGATTCTGAAGGTGAAGGGGAGAGAAAAAAAAACCACCATAGACGTGAGACAGTCATACTAATTCAATACTAAAAAAGGAGAAAAAATGCCACAGCAACCCAATACTTCTAAGTGGTGGCGTTTGGACATTTGTAAAAGCACTAAGTGAACATAAGCAGAGAGCAATCCAGGAGATCCACTTCTATTACCAATTAAAACATTTTTTTTGAGCGACCTCACACTTTGGGTTGTCTCTTTATTTTTTCAATGCTTTATCTATTTTTGAGAGAGACAGCATTGAGCGGGGGAGGGAAGGAGGCTGGGGAAGACTGTGGCAGTGGGGGAGACAGAGGATCCGCAGCAGTCTCTGCACTGAGGGCGGCAAGCCCGATGCAGGACTCAAACTCACAAACCACGAGATCACGACATGAGCCAAAGCCAGATGCTCAACTGACCGAGCCACCCACCCAGGTGCTCCTGGGCTGTCTTCTTTTAAGAGGCATTGATATTTATATTTCCCATAATTTGACTTGGTATAATACATAAAGGAGAAAAACATTTTTAAAAATCTTCCCAAATAAAAAACATGATTTCCACAAATCTGTTTTTCCAGTAGAAGTATCTTATCTTCATTCCTTACCCTTTATGTAAATTTTAAAATATAATGCATACAAAAGGGTCTCCTCAAGAAAAGATTAAGAGGTAGACAAACTGAAATCCGTCAACGTGTATTTTTCTCCTGCTCGGTAGTTGTAATTAAAGGGGGAGTTCCAGGGATGAACTAATAAATACGTGTTAACTTTGGTAAGTACTTAACTGTGTACCAGACGCTCTTAAGAATGTTAATGTATTAACACATTTAATCCTTACAGCAATGCTAAGGTGCAGATGTTATCCCCTCTGGACACAGCCTGAGAAAAGGAGATCCAGTAACTGGCTCAAGGTCACAGAGCCCGTAAGTGGTGGAACAAGGATTCAAATCTAAGCAGTCAAGCTCCAGACCCTGTACTCTTAATCATAATTCAATACCACTCCATTTAAAAAAAATAGATCAGAAGATAGACCAAAGTAATTGGCTAAGGCAAGTGGCTTAAAAAAAACTCAGAGTTTAAGTTATCCAAAGTACCAAAACTGTTAAGATAAAGCAAAACCCTTAGAGAACCCTAATCAAGTATGCCTAGACGCAGGGGTACATAGGGAAAACATCACTTCCGTCTCTGAGACTACCACTAATTACTTTCAACACTTGATAAGGTAAGAAGCCTTGCAGCACAACTTGTACGAGATTACTGGGCACTGGTGGAAAAGAATGACTAAAATTTATTGTACATGAATTCTATACTGAATATTCAAGCAAATCAGATTGTGGGCAACTTTTTGAGGACTACTGTTTATATTTTTTCCTAGGGAAAAAAAAGACATCACTCATAGTTGACTTTTTAACTAAAAAAATGTAGCAACATCATAGATTGTTATAGTATCATTTGTGGACCATATGACATTTAAATGCATTTTTTTCTGAAATGAAATGTAATGACTTTAAAATGGCAATTTGTTGTACAATCCACAGGTTTTGTCACGTAACACATGGGGGTGCAAGTTTGCAGCTCTCAGCCTGATCAGTATGAAGAACGCAAAGTGACTATGGGTTTTGGAATTTATTGTGAGTTTATTGTGGTGCTCAATGTCTTTATTTTTCAACAGAGAAACAAGCTCATGTGCTTTTATTTTTTAATAGGACAGTGGTTTATAAGTAATGCCTGTTCATCAACAAATGTCACTTAACACTAGCAGTGTAAGTTGTAAAGTCTGAAAGGCCTTAGGAGTTATTGAGTGCTGAATTTTCCTGCAAGGTACAGGTGATCAGGTTTTCCCTAGGGAATACTCACTCGAAGTTAGTATCCTAAGAAATAACAAATCCGTAAGACATGGTGGCATATGAAACCAATTCTTTTAATAATGATTCACTGAGTTACAACATGCCATCCAAGGGTTCACTGCATTTTGAAATCTGGTTTGCTTAGCTATGAAAAACAAATGGAAATAAACCAGACAAATCTCCATGTATTCAGTGGTCTTGTCTCATTCAGAGGTTTCCCTCCCCTTTGTTATGACAAAATTACTCTGCTACATTTTCCTGAGCAATATGGCCAGTATCTAACCAATACACTGTTTCTATTCACTAAGAGGCTTACCTGTCTTGAGTAAGTAACCTCATCAAGTCTTGTATTTTTCTCCTTGCTTCTACTCACCACTTCTCCCAGAGTAGGGAAAACTCTTTGCAAAAGAATGCCAATTTGCAAGGGCTTTGTTTCTATCTACATGCACACGGCATATCATTTCTATCCTTGTTCTCCCACTACCATTTTCTCATTTCTGCCACGGCTTATTCCTCTTTTCTGGTCACACTTCAATGTGTCATACGGGGGATACAAAGCTGAAGTGGCTCAGTTTATAGACCACGAAACTTTGATGACCGTTAATTTCGCATGAAGATCAAGGAGCCCAAGCTACAAAAGTCATTCATAGAAAACAACTTCATAAGTGGAAGGTTACTGTCTAGTTTAACTGGGCCTAGCTCTTTGCCTGTGATTATTTCAAACTGCATTATTCATAGCATACTTCCTGTTTGTGACAGTGTTTTCCTTTCCAAAACCTTTATGGTTTAAAAATGACAGCTTTTTGACTGACTCATCTATTCAGTCATTGAAAATAATATGGCTCTCTAAAATAAAGTCTGGATCTAACTAGATAATTAAGCACATGAAAACCTGGACGTTTTCTTTTAGTAATTAACAAATTCTGCTTTTCAAATGCCTGTAGGCTCGTGACTTTCTGAAAGTCTCAGTGTAAGTCACTCTAAGAGAACCAGTTAGTAATTCCTGCATAGTACAATTAGACACAATACAATTATAGGGGTTTGGTTGTTCTTGACTTCATTCACAAAAATTCTGGTCATAAAATGGCAGAAGGAACAACAGTTTCTGCCCTTAGGGATGCACCACCCTAGTGGGGAAGAAATTTTTTCCTAAATTACATTAAAACAATGATTAGGTATCTTTTGCTACATAAAAAATTACCTCAAACTCTAGTGAGTTAAAACTAAACACTTATTAAAAAAAATAAATAAATAAACACTATCTCATTGTTTCTATGGTTAAAGAATTCATAAACAATGTAGCTACATGATTTTCACTCAGAGTCCTTGGGGGGGTGGTCAACCTGTCAGCCAGAGTTGTAATTATCTGTTAGGTTAAGTGGAGATTCCAGTTTGCCTGAGACAATCCTAGTTGTGGCCCTTTTCCTGGCATAATTGTAATTAGCATTCCCTTTCCTTTTCAAAAGTGCCCTGCATTGCACAATATATTCATCACGGAACTAAGTAGGAAGCCATATCACAAGCACACGACTTCGAATATGAAAAAATACAGTTTCCATTGCTTAGCCTCTCATCCCCTCCCCAACCCCCATACATACAGAGTGGCTTTCCTTTCTTCCTGCTTTCAAGTCATCTCATCTTCCCACCAATTCTGAGAAGCTCCAATATTCAGTCAATAAATTTCCATTTGCTTAAGTTAACCCAAGTAACGTTCTATCCTAAAGAATCCTAAACTGGTATGATCATGTTACAGTGATTTTGCTTTCTACCTACAGCAGTGTACATTTATGGAAAGGTTTTCTATCTATTTAATTGAAGGGAGGAATTATATGTGCATTGAAATCAGCCGCTTAGTTGCTACAGTGAAGAGACTTACGAGGAATTCTCTGGAAATGAGAAAGCTAGTTATGAGCTGTTGCAGGAGTCTGATACCAAATGATGCTGTAGACTAGGACACAGGTTATCAAGATAGGAAGATGTAATGGATTCAGGGGATTTAGTAGGTGAAACTGATAGGACTTGGTGGTGGAATAGATATAGAAGGAAAAGGGGACGAATATTAACAATGATTCATTTGTTTTCAGCTTCTCTAGGAGATGCATGACAAGTCTGTTAACTCTACCTGTAACAGAAAACACATGAAGAGAATCAGAAATGTGAGTATGAGGTTTCTTTGAGACATTCTGGAAGGAAATTGGGTAGATAGTTGAACACATAGGAGAAGCACTGTGAAGTGGTCTGGGCTAGATAGAGATTTGCATGTTATCTTCCTTACAGATCATTACCAAAAAAAAAAAAAAAAGCCTAGATGGGATGAGATCACCTAAATCACTGCTTAACCCTGGCTGTTCATTCGAGTCACCTGAGGAGATGTTTTTCCAAAAACTGCTATTTGGGCCCAGAGATTCTGATTAATTGGTTGTGGTGGGACTACTGCATTTCAACACCTCCACATGAGTAAAGATTAGAGGATAAGAAGTAAAACCAAGGACAGAAAAACAATAGAATAGATGAACAGAACCAAGAGTTGTTTCTTCAAAAAGATTAACAAAATTCACAGGACTTTAGCTAAATAAGCCATGAAAAAAAAAAAAAGAGAGAGAGGACCAAAATCAGTAAAATTACAAATGGAAGAGGAGACATTACCATTGATCCTAAGAGACTACAATTAATAGCAACAGACCAATAAAGTGGATCATCTCGAAGAAATGTACAGGCTTATCTTGTTTTATTGTGCTTCACAGATATTTTGTTTTTAATATATTGAAGGTTTGGACATTAAGCAAATCTACTGGTGCCATTTTTTTCAACAGCATTGACTCTGACACATTTTGGGAATTCTCATGATATTTGAAACTATTTCACTGTTATTATATTTGTTACAGTAATCTGTGATCAGTGATTATGAATCACTGCAAGCTCAGGTAATGATAGCATTTTTGGCAATAAAGATTTTCAATTAAGGTATGCACATTGTTTTTTAGACATAATGCTATTACACACTTAAGAGACTATAGTGTCGTATGGACATAACTTTTATATGCATTGGGAAACCAAAAAATTCATTTGATTTACTTTATTATGATTTTCACTTTATCGAAATGCTCTGCCACCAAACCCACAATATCTGCAAGGTATGACTGTATGTCCAGCCTGAATCATGAAGAAATTAAAAAATGTGAACATACCAGTAAAGAGACTGAGTGAGTAATCAAAAATCTCTCACCAAAGAAAAGCCCAGGACCAGAAAGCTTCCCTGGTGAATTTTACCAAACACTTAAAGAAAAATTAACACCAATCCTTCTCAAAATATTCCAAAATACCTCAGAGGAGAGAACACTCCCAAACTCACTTCACGACTCATGCATTTCCCTGATATCAAAGCCAGGTAATGACACTATGAGAAAAGAACATTATAAGCCAATATCCCTGATGAACACAGATGCAAAAAATTTTCAACAAAATATTAGCAAATCCAATTCTCTAAGACATTACATCATCACCACAATAGATGCAGAAAACTCACTTGACAAAAGTCCACATCCTTTCATGATAAAAAGTCTCAATAAATTAGGTATAGGAGAAATGTACCTCAACATAATAAAGGTCATACATGATAAGTCACAGCTAACATCATAGACAAAGGTGAAAAGTTTAAAGTTTTTCCTTTAAGATTGGGAAGAATTCTGGGAATACAAGTTGGTCCAGCCACTCTGGAAAACAGTATGGAGGGTCCTCAAAAAACTAAAAATAGAACTACCCTACGACCCAGCAATTGCACTACCAGGTATTTATCCAAGGGATACAGGTGTGCTATTTTGAAGGGACACATGCACCCCCATGTTTATAGCAGCACTATCCACAATATCCAAAGTATGGAAAGAGCCCAAATGTCCATGGACAGATGAATAAAGAAGATGTGGTGTGTGTGTGTGTGTGTGTGTGTGTGTGTGTGTGTATACGCACACATACACACACACACAATGGAGTATTACTCGGCAATCAAAAAGAAGGAAATCTTGCCATTTGCAACTATGTGAATGGAACTGGAGGGTATTATACTAAGTGAAATTAGTCAGAGAAAGACAAATATCATATGACTTCACTCATATGAGGACTTCAAGATACAAAACAGATTAACATAAGGTAAGGGAAACAAAAAAATATATAAAAACAGGGAGGGGGACAAAACAGAAGAGACTCATAAATATGGAGAACAAACATAGGGTTATTGTAGGGAGTATGGGAGGGGGGATGGGCTAAATGGGTAAGGGGCATTAAGGAATCTACTCCTGAAATCATTGTTGCACTACATGCTAACTAATTTGGATGTAAATTTAAAAAAATAAAATTAAAAATAAATACATACATATATACATACATTCTATAGAGTGTATAGGAAAAAAAAGATTGGGAAGAATTCAAGGGTGCCCACTTTTACCAATCCTGTTCAACGGGTACAAGAAATCCCAGCCAGCACAATCAGGCAAGAAAAAGAAGTAAAATGAATTGGAAAGAAGTAAAACAGTCTCTGTTTGCAGAGGACATGATTTGATATATAGAAAAACTTAAAGTCTCCACTAAAAAAACTGTTAAATCTAATAAACAAACTCAGTCAAGTTGCATGACACAAAATCAACATACAAGAATGAACCCCAATGTTTATAGCAGCGTTATCAACAATACCAAAGTCTGGAAAGAGCCCAAATGTCCATCAACAAATGAATGGATAAAGAAGATGTGGTATATATATATACAATGGAGTATTACTCAGTGATCAAAAAGAATGAAATATTGCCATTTGCAACAATGTGGATGGAACTAGAGTGTATTATACTAAGCGAAATTAGAGAAAGACAAATATCGTATGACCCCACTCATATGGGGAAAGATACAAAACAGATGAACATAGGGAAAGGGAAGCAAAAAAATATAAAAGCAGGGAGGGGACAAAACATAAGAGACTTAAATACAGAGAACAAACTGAGGGTTGCTGGAGGGGTTGTGGGTGAGGAATGGCTAAATGGGCAAGGGACACTGAGGAAGACACTTGTTGGGATGAGCACTGGGTGTCATACATAGGAGATAAATCACTGGGTTCTACTCCTGAAATCATTACTGCACTATATGCTAACTAACTTGGATATAAATTAAAAAATAATACTAAAAAAATAAAAAATAAAAAAATAAAAAATAAAAAAAATAATACTAAATAATAATTTTTTCTAAATTAACAATGAATAATCTGAAAAAGAAATAAGAAAATAATTCAATTTACAACATCATCAGCAATAGTACTTAAGAATAAATTTAACCAAGGAGGTCAAAGATCTACACAAAATTCAAAGGCACTGATCAAAGAAACTGAAGATGACACAAATAAATGTAAAGATACCCCGTATCTGATTAGAAGAATATTGTTAAAATGTCCATACTACACAAAGCCATCTATAGACTCAATGCAATCCCTATCAATATTCCAATGGCATTTTTCAAAGAAATAGAAAAAACAATCCTCAAGTTTATATAGAGCCTCAAAAACTCTAAATAGCCAAAGAAATCCAAAGAAAGAAGAACAAAACTGGAGGCATCACACTTCCTGATTTCAAACTATATTGCAAAGCTATAGTAATCAAAACAGTATGGTACTGGCCTAAAAAGTGATGTAGAACAATTGAACACAACTGAGAACTGAGAAACCCACACATATATGATTAAGTGATATTTAACAAGAAAGCCGAGAAAAGTCAGTCAATGGATAAAAATAAAAGTCTCCTCAATCAACAGTGCTGGGAAAATTGGATATTCACATGTAAAAGAATGTAACTAGACCCCCACCTTACACCACTCATAAACATTAACTCCAAATGGATTGAGGACTTAAATTTAAAACTTGAAACCATAACAATCCTAGAAGGAAACAGAGGAGAAAATCTTCCTGACATGGGTCTTGGCAATGATTTTGGGATATGACACTTAAAGCCTGAGCAACTAAATCAAAATAAACAGGTGGGACAACATCAAACTAAAATCTTCTGCACTGCAAAAGAAACCATCAACAAAGTGAAAAGAGAACCTACAGAATGGGAAAAACACACTTGCGAACCACAAATATGATAAGGGTTAATATTCAAATTATATAGTGAACTCATACAACTCAATAGCAAAAAAAAAAAAAAATCCACCAAATAGCCCCAAATTTTAAAAACTGGCAAGGAAGCCGAATAGGTATTTCTCCAAAGAAAATAGTCAAATGGCCAATGGGTATATGAATTGGTACTCAACATCACTAAGTGTTACGGAAATAAAAATCAAAACCACAGTGAGGTATCACCTCACACCTGTTAGAATAGCTATCAAAAAGACAAGAGAAAACAAATACTGTTGAGGCTGTGGAGAAAAGGGAACCCTTGTGTACTGTTGGTGAGAATGTAAACTGGTACAACCATATGGAAAACAGTATGGAGGATCCTCAAAACAAAAATAACACTACCATATGATCCAGCAACTACACTTCAAGGTATATACACAAAGGAAATGAAATCACTACACTAGAGAATAATTTTCATCCCCATGTTCATTACAGCATTATTTACATAGCCCAAACATAAAAAACTTTAAGGGCATTATAATTAAGTGAAGTAAGTCAGACAAAGGCAAATACTATATGATCTCACTTACATCTTACTTAGTGCAATCTAAAGAAACTGAAATCATACAAACAGAGGTCATATCTGTGGTTTCCAGAGGTGGCAGGGACAGGGTAGAGGTGGGGGAACTGAGTGAAGGGAGTCGAAAGCTACAAACTTCCAGTTATAAGATAAATTCTGGGGATGTAATGTACCACATGGTAAGTGCAGCTAACAATGCTGTTTTTATTTTTAAAGTTGCTCAGAGTAAATCTTAAATAGCACAATCATAAGGGAAAAAAACAGTTCTTAACAATGTGAGGTGATGGATGTTAATAAACTTACTGTGGCAGTCATTTAACAATACGTCAATGGATCGAATCATCACATTATACACCTTAAACTTATACAGTATTATATGTCAGCTATATGTCAGTAACACTAAAAACAAAGCCCTCTACATGATTTTAGTGATCATACAGTATTGAGAACTAGTACATAGTATAGTATACTAGTACAGAATAAGAAAAGAAGGGCCAAGACTGAATCTTGAAAAATTTCAACATTTACTGGCAAGTTAAGATGAGCCAGCAAATGAAACACATAACAGCCAGAAAGACAGAAATGTAACAAACAAGAGATGGTAACATGAAAACCTGAAAAACAAAGCATGGCTGTTTCAATGGGGAGAAAATATTCAATTTTACCAAATAACTGCTTCCAAGTATGCTCAGATGTAACTAAGAAATATCCATCATAGTGATATTGCGGACCTTTTGAAGAAATAGTTTACTGATATCACATATGACAGAAATGAATTAGTTTAAAAGTCAATGGAATGTGTTCAACTTATAGAAAGAAAACGTCAAAGATGCAACATAGGAATAAATACAAGGGAGCTCCTGAAAAATAAATCAAGTTGGGGGTCTTAGTAGGATCCTAAGAACAAGCGGAGGTCTTTGCCTTAAATGAGGAGAACATCTTCTCCATGAATTCAAGAGGGAAAAAGAGTTGTCTAAGAGCAAATACTAGTGGCTGTATTTTGAACTGAAAAGATAATTCAGTTTCACTCTGAGAAGATTCTTTGTCTCTAGAGTAGAAGGCAAGGTAGGGGTTGAGAGTAGGGTGGAAGGGACACGTGGTAGGCAGAAGGTTGTGGAGAGCAGCAAACTACTGGTGTAGTTGTTATGGAGAGGGAGCTGATCAGAGAAAGTGAGTGAAAGTTCCAAGCAGTGTGGAGGATTCTCTTAAGCAAAGTTACCATTAATTTAAAGAGGAACAAGTACAAGAACCAAGTTTACCCAAAGGTGGATTTATTTATCCAGACAGGAGTGACAAAAATACGGGGGGGGGGCAAGGGAGTTCCATATGATAATGGAACAGGGTTATGGAAATGGTGCACCATGGAATCCAACATGGATGAGGAGAAAAAGAAAAAACATTGATGGACTGGGAGAAAACAGAAGCCCGCAGAGTGTCAAAGAATAGACAAGGTCTGTATGGTTGTTTTGGATAATCTTTTAATTATATACCTCAGTGGACTTTCATCCATAATACTAATACTTAATTTCACTGAGGGAAGATCTTTCCTGTTTTCTTTTGACTATGGCAGTGTGAGAAAAGAATAAAGCCAAGAGTTTTCCTTTATCTTTCACCCAAAGCTCACGGAGCTTTAAATGCTTTGATCAAGAAAAGCAAAGGAAGAAAGGGATAAAAAAAGAGGAATTTATGGTCCTATAATTTAAACTGGACAATTCCCAATTACACTAAATGTAGAATAATAAATGAGAGAACACTATGGTGCTGTAAGCAGCCAAACCGCCAGTCAGCCACTAAATATGTATGATGCATCCTATGGAGACCCCACTTACAAGCCTCACTGTACAAACTGGGTACAGAACATCCCATGCAGACAGGGACAGCTCGGGGTCTGTCCAGGAACCTAGAGATCTGAAGGCATCCCTAGACCCGCTAACCACTAAAAGGAAGTAACCTGAGGCATGCATTGGAGCCTATAAGATTCAGGGTAGCTTTGGAGCTTCTGAGCTGTTTTGCCTGAGTCATTAGACTCAATGTAAGTTAATCTAGAAAAAGGGAGGTCAATCCCTAGCTGATAAATATTTTCACAAATTTCCCATGTGCCAGTGATAATACTAGGTGCTAGAGATACTAGAGCTGACAAAACATAAGTGGTTCTTTTCTTCATGGGGCCTAACACATACTCAAGATGACAGGTATCAAATAATTGCTAATATTTAAGTAAATAAGCTGTCCAAAGGGCTACAGTAAGACAGGGTGTACCATCAATGGATATTTAGGAATACTTGAGGTTTATTAGCCCTGGAGTAGGGGGAGGAGGTGATAGCAAGGAAGAATTTATCAAAGACACCCAGGTTTGGAGATCAGGCAACATGGTGGTGTGAGTAGCATTTACTAAGACAAAGTATCTAAGAGAGGGGCAGCTTAGGAAAAGAAAGCATGAATTTAGTTTCAAACATCTTACACTTGAGATGCTTGTTAAACATCCTAGTGCAGGTACATAGTGAACAGATAAAAGGATCTAAAGCTTAGCAGAATGATCTGGGCTGGAAAGATAGATTTTCTCCTAGTTGCCACTTTGCTCAAAGGAGTCCCGGATATAACCACTGCTGCCATCAGTGTCTACTTGATGAAGGCAGTGTGGGCCAAGAAGGAAGAGATCCACTTTCAGAATTCCTTTCACTACATACCAGCCCAGCTTAATTATCAAAGCTGTTCTTTAAAAAATTACAATAGGCAACAGGTACCTTCAATACATCCTCCATGCATTACTATGGTAATCCTTCTAAAACATAGGTTGATGATGTTACCTTCCCTCTGATCCACAGGATAAAAACCAAGCTTCTACATGTGGGGTTCAAGATCTTTTATAACCCAGTTTCATTTCCTTCTATGCTCACTCATAATCTCCACGACCCATTCCATGTCACACACTTTTCTTCTACAACCACATCAACCTCTAGGAAGGAGCCCTTGATGGCTCATGCCTCTATATCTTGTTCATGCCGGTACTTCTTCCTCAAGTATCTTTTGTCCTTTTGTTCTGCCTGCAAAACTCCCACTCTCCCCTCAAGATCCTGTTTCACTTATTCACTTATTCAAAAACCATTTTGAAGCTAATTTTCTGTAAGATCTGTGGATCTTATGTGTATGGAATATAAAGCCATACACAAGAAAGGTATTATCCACCCATACTATGTCGTATGCGGCATACTAGAAAAGGACATCCCAAATGGGTGTGCTATAGACTTTAGTTTTTTCCCATTGGGAGATGGGAAAAATCCTTCTATGACATGCTCAGAGATTTACTGTACTGCTTGCTTATATATTCTGGATCTCTTCTCCTTGCCTTACTTTTTCTCCCTAAGTTTTTGGCTCATGCTGTTCTGACCAGGTATAACATAGTATTTTATTTTACTAGGTAATTTCATCTTATTATTTGTTTTTTAAATGATCAAAGTCCACTGTCATTCCTATGAAGGTGTGTTGATTCCAATGTAATACCTAAAATGCCTGCCATTACTTATATGCAGCTGGCCTTTTCTCGTGTTTGCAAGATTGCAGTGACCAATCTCTTTTTCAATCTCTCTCTCGGGGTGTGTGTGTATACACGTGAACACACACATCTGTCCCTCTTCTAAGTATTATGAGTTATTTCCTCACTGGACATACACATAGACTACATACACTTCCATATAACATCAACCGCCCAAGATTTCCTGTGTAACCATTCAACGATCTGTCATATATCCTCATAAGGGCCACCACTTTCTCCATCTCCTAGTTACCCCAGCCTTCTGAGTGTTGACTGATACAACACACCTTGGCCCTCCCATCTCTACACTCCTCACTATGTTAGCCATGGATTCACGATGTGCTCTACTTCCCAGCATCAACAACTGGAATCTGTACCACTTTATAGAGGATTCTACCTCACCATACCAACCGTGAACAAAAGTCAAATGCAAATCTGTTTTAAAAGATACAGGAGGGGCGCCTGGGTGGCTCAGTTGGTTGAATGGCTGACTTCGGCTCAGGTCATGATCTCACAGTTTGTGAGTTCAAGCCCTGCGTCGGGCTCTATGCTGACAGCTCGGAGCCTGGAGCCTGCTTCAGATTCTGTGTCTCCCCCTCTTTCTTCCCTCCCCTGCTTGTGCTCTGTCTCTCAATAATAAATAAACATTAAAAAATTTTTTAAATAAAAAAAAGATACAGGAAAGATTAGGAAAGATATTTAAAAGCTTGGGAAAGGTTATTTTTTTTATCTCTTGGGTGCTTGAGCAACCCTGAACCATCAAATAAATGAGATATTTGAAATGTATCCAAGACCATATTATTCAGGCACAGTAAGGATCCAAAGTCTGTATGTATCACATGGGCTTCTGGAAATCCTACTAACATTTATCTTTCAGTGATGTTGACATTCGGTCTCTTTGAAGGTGTCTGGAAAGGAAACTACTGCAGAGCTGAACTTACAGAACTTGTTTATAGACAGGAGCTCTTCCTCCCAGTTTAGTTATGTGAGCAACTTAAGAAACGGCAGTGACAGGAAAATTATAAATGTAGGTAAACTGTAGAAGGAGAGGGTGGTAACTGTGTTGGTCAAAACATGGTCCTTCCTAAGGGAGATGTAGAGATAAGAGGAAGGGACATACCTAAATAAGGTGTTTGATTAAGGCTAAAGCCAAGACTCTTCCCGAAACTCAAAGCTGATTTCTCTATGTCTCTTTGGTTCTCAATATGACCAATAGTCCCGTACTTAAAAAAAAAGCTAAGGCTGATTAATTAGTTCCAACAGATGCTATTCTGTCCAAGGCCATAGAAATAATACCCTGAAACGAGGATAAATTTCATTGTTTCAAAACTGCAACCTGCATTGAGTGAGCCATCTTGAAATTACATATCGCTGAGCATAAGAACCTGGATAGGACTGTTGGAGTGATCAAAGTCCAAGTCACTCTTGCTGGACTGGGAGAACGCTCCAAGGTACACACTCCTCAGTACAGTGCTATTTATATAAGGGAAAAACAGAAACAAATTAAAAACTGGTCTTTCTACACTTAAGGTGGTCATTTTAGGTCAGTAATAAAAATGGTAAGTATAGGGGCGCCTGGGTGGCGCAGTCGGTTAAGCGTCCGACTTCAGCCAGGTCACGATCTCGCGGTCCGTGAGTTCGAGCCCCGCGTCAGGCTCTGGGCTGATGGCTCAGAGCCTGGACCCTGTTTCCGATTCTGTGTCTCCCTCTCTCTCTGCCCCTCCCCCATTCATGCTCTGTCTCTCTCTGTCCCAAAAATAAATAAACGTTGAAAAAAAAAAAAATTTAAAAAAAAAAATGGTAAGTATAGACCCAAGACACAAAAATTCTTATTGGAGCATGTGAAGTCACAGCGACAAAAACTGAATGTACACTAGGATTATAATTATTTTTCCAGTATTTACATATTCAGGCAAAAACTGGAAAGGCATATACAAATATAAAAGTCTAAGTTATGGTGTTAGGGAGGGGGAAACTATGGGTGATTATCCTCCATTTTCTGAAATTTTATAACACTGTTACTTTATCTGTATAGAAATAAGTAAAGCATGCCAAATTGATGGGGCTTCAGAGGCACTATCTTTATATATCATAGACAGTATTTTATTATTGCCCAGGGAAGCAATTCTGCCATTCTATTTCCTTCTAAATTTTATGTTAATTAAAAAGGGAGAGTGATCCTCAACAGCCCAAGACCCAATAAATGTCAGCTCAGCATTTGTGGAAAATGCTAAGACCTACAAGACAACGAAGAATTAGCCTAATTCAGAGACTAGTAACATTCTAGAGTGAACGGTCTTCTTGGTCCTTACACGGAATGTGTCTCAGAGGAGCCAACGTGGATAGATGCAGGGGAGGGTTTCTCCCTCCATTACCAGAATGGTTAAGGTGTTGGTGACGGTTTACAGAGATCCAGATTTTATTAGCTTTAGCTATCTAGAGTGGCCAGGGAAAACTAAAAGCTCTCTGGTAGGAAACACTGTCAATTGATTAAGGCAAGACTGACAGCAATGAAAATGAGGATTCTAGGTTCTTGTGGAAAGACAAAAACAAAAGAAAGATGAGCACCAAATTACCATTTTTATATAAGAGAATGCATGCAGCTGTAGTTGGGGTAAATCAATAGAAGTATGTTGCTCTCCACACTTAATATTTTATTTTTGAAATGCACTTAAGATCCTAGACTAGCACCCAAAAACCTCATGTTTTATAATACTACTGATAACTAAAGTTTACAGACCTTTATAGCATTGAGCACATATTCACTTATTCTATCTCACACGACCATTTCAGGAACCCTTTGAGGACAAAAGGCAAGCACTGTTATTCACATTTTACACATGGGAGGAAGAAGTGAACCAACCAGCTGCCACTCACCTACAAAGTGGCAGAGTCCAAACTTAAGTTCAAGGAATCTGACTCCAGGCCACCCATAAGTCTTGCTGCCTCTCACAGGCAACATTAAAGTAGTTAGGGAAAAAAGCTCCCTTCTGGCAAAATTGGTATTTAGGACGAGGCTCTGACTTTCTTATCAGCTCTGTCCCTACCCAGAATTCCTCTACTCTGAGACTCCCGTCTTCCAAAGGGAATAAAACTCATTAACACTAACGTGACAGCGGAATACCGAGCGTGTCCCCTAAGTTTGCCTTTGCACTGGTAACGCTAGGAGAGAGCATTCTTAAAAACAATGGTGTGAACGAACGGTGGAATTTCTGTACCTGCTAAAAACAAAGGAACAGAAATATTTTGGGGGCCTTCCAATCATACAACCGCAGGACCATGTATTCTACTTATGAATCTGATGCTGTATAAGCCTCTCATCAATTCGGGACGCCAGCTGTGGTAAAGCACAAAAACAAAAATATGGTTCAGCTCTACCACGTGCAAGCTTGTGCGGCCAAGAATAATCAAATGACTCTGAGGTTCCATTTCCTCATGTGAAGAACGGAAGTTTTTATTTACAGTGTTGGAGTGAAGATAAATGAGATAAAACTGAATTTCAGGGAAGGGGTGATCATTATTCTTAGTATTTTCAGTGAGCTCTCTTTGGAGGCTTTTATCCTCTAAAATCAAGTTACTTCCTCCAGCAATGTTGTTATTCTAGAAGCAGCCTCAGAGATTTTACAATTTACTGTTAGCATTACAAAGAAAGAGCAACTCATCTAACAATGTGTTATCAAATCCATTTTTGTAACTTTGAGCATTATCTAGGAAGCTTAGGAGTGAGCATGACTTCAAAGCATTCAAAACACCGATGCTGTTTTGGGTGTGGGTGTGGGTGTGGGTGTGTGTGTGCGAGCGCGCGCTTCAGTAACTCAAAGAAGGCAGCTCGCATAATTAGAAAAGTATACGCTGCCATGGCTTTAGATAGATACATATAGATATGCCTATGTATCATACACACATCCAACATCTAAACATAAACTGATCAAGTTTATTAATCACTGGGAAATGGGATGGAATTAGCATGTCTTAACATTCCCTAGGGCACACATCTGGCAGTCTGTCTCACAATGTTAATGTTCTGCAACTTTGATGGTATGTATTCATCTGTGTGTGCAGTGTAGCTTTTAGGAGCCTTGGGAGTTTTGTCCTAGAATATAATTTCTTCCTTCTCCTGACCAGCCTAAGACTTGTAGCCCAGGTTGAACAAAGACTTAAGTGTCTAACTACCACCTACATAAAAAATACAGATAATTCTTTTTTTGTTAATTTTTTTTAATGTTTATTTATTTTTGAGACACAGAGAGACAGAGCATGAACGGGGGAGGGTCAGAGAGAGAGGGAGACACAGAATCTGAAGCAGGCTCCAGGCTCTGAGCTGTCAGCACAGAGCCTGATGCGGGGCTCGAACTCACGGACTGTGAGATCATGACCTGAGCCGAAGTCGAACGCTCCACCGACTGAGCCACCTAGGCGCCCCAAAATACAGATAATTCTTGAAGATATCTTCATTTTTTGTCCTACCTTGTCTTTAAGTCACATGATGTTTTTCAGCTAAGTAAAGATACTGAGGTACCTTTGAAATCTGGAGATTAGCGGGTGAGGTCCAGAATGTAGGAAGGACACTTGCAAGAGGTGGTACATATGGGTGTTTTATAGTAAGAAGACAGCCAAAAAAAAAAAAAGTGTCATTAAGCTTATAGTATACAGTGTTGCTTTCCTACTTGGAATCTATTCCCTATTCTATCTTCCAAACAGTATCCCAATTTGTTTTCTTCTGCCTATATAGCCCATGTGCCTCAGGGGCCGCTGTCCCCATCCCAGGTCCCGAGACAGGCCTAAATGGACTAAATGTAATCTAGTCTTCCTCCTTGAAACTTACTGGATCAAAAATGGGCATGTGACTCATTGAGGGCCAATAGGATTTCCAAAGAGAGGCCTTTTGTGGGGGTGAGAGTGTGGGTTCCAGGTCAGTCATTCTTCATTTTTCTGGGAGAGCTTTCAGAGGAACTCTTCCTTCTTTACTTCTGCATGCTGTCATACACAAATGTGATGTTCAGTCACAAGAAGCCAACACTCAGAAGGAAGCCGAATGAAGAGAATGGCAAGGAAATGAAGCCCAAGCCACTAGATGAGGCATCCCTGAAGCCCACACCTCACCGTTGCATTTCTCCAGGTGTGAGCAACTACATATCTTCACTGTATACACCTGGTGGAGTGGTGTTGGATTTTTTGTGACTTGCTGCTCATGCAGCCCAAATGATAGGGAGCCAAAGATAAAACGTTGTGTTGTGTGGGACCCACAGTCACCGTGCTCTGAGCAGGCATCTTTAAAAAAAAAAAATCACAGGCATCTACACCATCTGTCACTTGTTATAAGTAAAAGCTAGACAAAGAGAAGTCATGTGACTGTCCAAGGCATTGCTGTGCAACTGACAAAATCTAGGTTGAAATATTCTTGTCTCTCCTATCCTAACACTTTCCTTCCCCTGGAATGCCCTTTTTTTTTTTTTTTTTTTTTTTACAATCAAGATCATCTATAAACTGAGGAAAGGTTCTACAAAAATGTCACCCTCATTTTGAAATAATTTGAATACATAATTATTCATCTATCTAAGAAAAACAATCCATTTTAGAAAATTAATTATTGAGTATATCAAGTGCTTTCATTCTTAGAACCCATAATGTGAACTGGCTGGATCATAATTAATGCTTTCTAGCACGATTCTTATAAAGGTGTCTCTCCAATCAGATCTGACAGCCTACTTACCCAATTTGGCTCTTATGCCTTCAAGATCTTAATAAAACAAAAGTGAACTTGAAAGTTGTTCCAAATAGGAATGTAGAATTAAATATAGGGTCCCTGATATATAATATTTTTACTGACTTTGCTAATCAAAAAACAATAGAATTATTTTTCAGTTGTTTTTGCTCACAAAGCTAAACATTAAACCTTCCTAAAGACACGGACAGTAAATGGGGCCACCATCCCACAAATACATGCTGTACCCTCTGCCTTTTCACTCTCTTAGACGTTATATATGTTACAGAGGTATTATATATAGTATACATGCAGAGCTTTATTTTTATAGCAAACTCATTCATAATGGTTGTACTGAGTATTTTAAAACCAAAATATATAGTATATAGTATAATAAATATGCAAGATACTATCTTGGCCCACATCTAATGAGCTTTACTGATTAAAGTATTTAAACTGATTATAATACAGGATTTTTGAATAGATGACACTCCCCAGTCAGTACAAACTATGTGGGAAAAGACAAGCAAGGTCTCTCGGGGCGGTAGCTCAGTCGGTTGAGTGACGGTTGAGTGACTTCAGCTCATGATCTCATGGTTCCTGGTTTTGAGCCCTTCGTTGGGCTCTGTACTGACAGCTCAGAACCTGGAGCCTGCTAAGGATTCTGTGTCTCTGACTCTCTCTGCCCCTCCATGATTCACACTCTTTCCATCTCTGTCTCTCTCTCAAGAACATTTAAAAAAAATTTTTTTTTAAAAGACAATGTCTCTCTATAGATCTATAATTTGCAAACTGAAGTTTAACTTTATATAAATGCTTGCTATTGAAATATGACAATTCACTCCCAGCACCAATAGATGGGATCCTATATTCGAAGCCTCTTCATTTAGAGCCTTGGAGAGGAAATTCCTTTTGATATCATAGTTTCTACCTCTGGAGTCAACTCTACGACTAACACTGCCCGTGTGAGTTTCTGTTAAGGTTCGGGTGACCCCATCTGCCACCTGGCTCCCAATAAGGCTTTCTCTCAAGCTGTTGCTACAGCTTTTATTTGTCTGGTCACCTGTTGCAGGTAGGGATGTTGTCTTCCATCAGGTTAAGAGACAGACATGGTGGTCCCAGAGGTTAACAGAAAAGTCTGTGCTCCTAAGGACAGCCCCTAACAAGTCCTAACTTTACGATGCAGGGACTCAACAAACTGAATATGCACATGGCCAGGTACCAATGCCATCTTTATGCCAACAACAAGGCCATATTGGTCTTAAGCAACGTTTAACAGTAAAAGGGACAAAGAGTCAGTAACTCCTCAGTTCGCGTTTCTCACGTTTGCGGTCAGCTTTCATTCACGAATTGCATCACCTTGCAGACATGCTCAGAAGTGCACTGACCCAACCATGAGAGTGAGCTAGTGAATGAAGGTGGCTGATAAACTTTCAATACAAACCGTGGGATTTAATTTATTTGATTTCCACATCTGAAAACCCCAAATAAGTCTTCCCAGACAGGGGCCCCATTCCAGATGATTTCATTGTTTCGGCAAAACATTTAAGGAAGAAAATCTCAGTTATTCAAAATGTACCTTTTTACCATATAAAGGTTTATCCTCCAGAGACAAAGAACAATAATTGCTGCAGTGCTGGTTGTTCCTCTTTCCTAACTACCACCATCAAAATGACTAACAAAAATATCAGAGTAAGGGAATCTAATTAATTTAAAACAAGAAGGATTGCAACTTGGGTGTAAAAGAGGATCTGCTGAGTTGGTAGGATTTTAAACACGAAAGCTATTTCAAAGGGAGAGCTTTACAGATAAAGAAATAAAATCACCCATCCTCTTAAGACTTGGGTCAACTGCTAATGTAAGAAATAGTAAATGAAATAGGACTCAGGAAGGATTCTTAGAAGCAAGCAAATAAACAAAAAGCATCCTCTAGAGAAAGCTAGCTGTATTAAATTCAACACTGTAAACACCATAAGATAACAAGGGGCACCTGGGTGGCTCAGTCAGTTAAAGCGTCTGACTTTGGCTCAGTTCACGATCTCACAGTTGGTGAGTTCCAGCCCCGTGTTGGGCTCTGAAGCTGACAACTCAGAGCCTGGAGCCTGGTTTGGATTCTGTGTCTCCCTCCCTCTCTGCCCCTGCCCTGCTCATGTTCATGTTCTCTCTCTCTCTCTCAAAAATAAACTCAAAAAAAAGTTTAAGATAACATTACAGGAATTTGCAAAGAAAATGGCAATTATCCTTTAAGAAGTGAGGGGAGATTGTGTCAAAAAGAGTTAGATAATTTGCTGAACATTCATTTGCCTTTCTACTAAAATGCCTAACTTGACATCATTGATTAGCATTAACGCAGACACCCAAAAGAAAATATTTTCAAAGTTGTGAGACGAATCAAATTATATTCTTTGGCAAATAAGGTTTAGAAGGAATTATCTTGTGAAAGATGCCAGGAATTGTCAAAAGAAACCTTATTTCCATTTAAAATACAACTCGGGGGGGGGGGAACATGCTTTAAAGACAAATGCTGGACACCTGCCACCTTTACAATACAGGCGAATTCCCAAATCCCTAACTGTCCAGGTGTTTTATTTTTTAAAGGAATCCAGTGGTACCAAAATCTGTCAAAACACTGGATTTCATACCATTTGCCCACTTTCCTAAAATTGTAAAGTGGAAGTTCCTTCCACCTGCCCCAAGTCTTAGCCGAAATTAGACTATGGAGAAGGAAGCAAGGGAGGTGTTATAAATCACTGCTCTGTCAAGTCCAAGTCAAAACGCAAACATGTAAATCGCTCTGAGGCTAAAAAAGATTCCTCCCAAGGCCAAAGAAAGAATGTTTGTTTACACCTTTGTGAATAAAGTTCTGTCAAGCTGGGAGGAAAATATACTCGTATTCACAGGGGTAGCCAGGGAGCCAGTCCTATGAATCTCCAATGTAATCTATTTCCACACAAAGGACATTCTCACCAGCTTCCTCCTGGGACAGTAAATAATCACTAATCATCCCAGATGGTGTGAATGCAAACTTATCACTGACAGATAATAAATCAGGGCATTCTGATATGTGCCATGCTATTATAGTTCCAGTGATTTCACACCGATGGGACATTCAAACTGCTAAGTAGCATAATTAGTTACAGATAATTCCAAGACATTAATCATACTTGGGATAAGTCCTTGAAACAAACATTGAAAATGTTTTTTATGTTTTTTGGTTTTTTATCACATATAGTACCAAATGCCAGAGAGGGACTAATTTGCTATTGGGCTTGTAAGCATGCAGGCATTTAACATGAACAGCATTTTTTAATCCCCAGAATTGATATCCCATCACACAGTTTATGAAACAAAATACCCTTCCGTAACCACCTTGTCAATTTCTCAAAGCTCTGCTCCAACAAGACATTTAATTTTATATTCAAGAGAATTTGAATTTGATTCGACTATTTCTTTGAAAAAAAATGCAACTGTCCATTTATGAAGAAATGCACTGCCCACCTCAGGAACAATTGTGAAGCCAGTCACTTTTCTTTCAGGATCCATCTTCCTAGTGTTTACTCCAACATTTTAGCTTACTTGCACTAAACGTGTCCTGCCAAACTTCTGGCAGTGTTTTAACCTAATGCCCCATTCAGGCCCACTTACTCTGAAATGGAGTTCTGATTATTCATTCTCCTAGTCTCCTTCAAAACTTACTCCTCCTGTCTAGATCTTCACAGCCACCCTCTGGAACCGAGCCATACCCAAGTATTAACAAGTGGGAACAATTTAATGAAAGCTATCCTCCTTACTATTACAGTTGCATTTTAAGCTATTAGGCTTGAAAATGAGGAGAGTTTGGGATGTGTTATCTTCGTCTATGGGAACCCCACAAGTCAGGATAAATGAGCAACTAGCTTATGTCTACAGATGGTCACAAGTTAATAGGCCAGCCCAGTGTTTGGGAGCTACCCCAGGAGTTGTTTCAAGGCTTCAAAAGCACTTCGTGTGGAGAATGCCATAGAGCTCTTTGACATGTTACTTCTAGATGATCCATAAACTGTCTACCAACCAAAATTCTAAATCTACTCTTCCACATTATGTATGCTTTCATATAACTTACAGTGTTTCTCTAAGTCAGAACATTTTCACTTTTAGGAAATTAAATCTGTTGATCTGCTCACTTTTTCTTTTAGCAATGGTATTTTAGACAACTCTTGTGAAAGTCTTTCCCTCCCATAAATTAATGGAAATATTCCCCTGATTTATCTTCTAGTCATTTTACTTTTTACATAATATTTAAATCTTCAATTTATCCAGAGTGTATTGTGGCTGTGGCCTGAGCCCATTTCCAAATGGGTAGTATGCTGTCCTAATGACATTAATTTATAAAGTCAACTCTTCATTCCAAATTCCCATCAATAAAATATACAGTAAATCAATTAAAACATACCTATATGATGGAATGTGTAGTTCTTTAGAAGAAAGTGACTCTATACGTAATAATGCCAACAATGTACAGATTAAACAGTTACAAGAAGACCACACTGAAATCTGTATGATATGACCCCATTAAAAATAAGTCTCTGGATATAACATACACACATTTGTATAAACATTGAAAAATTCTAAAGACATATAGATCAAACTGTTCGTGACTCATCTAAGGATCAGGATTGGGGATGGAGGAGAGTCTTCTTCTTCTAACTCTTTATACTTATGTAATTTTTTAAAAATTGATAGTAAGTATATACATCCTTTGCATTTTAACACAAGTCTTTTTAACCAAAACAACTCCTTAATGTTAACCAGTGGTATAAACAAAACATACCTTCCAAATGCATACAATGCATACAAAATGTACTTGCTAAGAACCTCCTCTCTTTTTCCGGGATTGTGTCTTGAACAAGAAATTCACTTTTATTGAGTTTAGCTTCAGAAGTTTTGGAGTTGCTACTGCAGTTGTCCCTATAATGATTATTTAACATAGTACTTTAGGAAAGTAACATATGCATACAAAAAATTAAGAGATCAAAGCAGTTCCACACTCCTGATACTAAGGACTGTAGGAATCAGATTAGGAAGAAATCCCCAGAAGAGTTTTGTAAAAAGGATGGGACAGAGCTGGCTAAGTTTTGGTGACATGTGGAGGAAGTGTGTGAGTACAGTGCAGAATCAGAAAGCAAACATTAAATAGAGGAGTCTCCTTGGAGAATGTTTTTATTAAGAAGCAGTCGAGTTAATTCTGAAATGTAAGTTAGAACTTAATTACAGAAAATCCTCAGCGTCAGCCCAAGGGTTGCGAACTTCGTCATGCAGAACCAGTATGACAAATAGGTATTATTTCTCATGTAAATGCCAATTGCTAGGGAGGGCTGCCTCTCACTGAGGTTAAGAAAGACTCTCAAGTTAGACCTCAGTATCATTTAGACATACCTTCGTGATCAATTAGCAGCGTGACATGTGGGCTACTGCAGAAGGCACTGTTCTGTGCTGGAAACACACAAACCCTGCTAGAGGCCAAGCGGCTTTTCAATGTGGAGAAATAGATCTGACAGTGTTTCCAAAAACATCAACAGGACCTAATGTTAGTGAGACAAGGAAGAGAGTAAGCAGAACAGGACTTGGAGAGGCCGGAGGGAAAGGAGGCATCAACAGTGAGCCTAAGGTTTTGAGCCTTGAGTCCTAGAATGCTGGCCGCATTTTCAAAAATCAATAATTCATACAAGAGTTCATTTTCAGGGAGAAGGTAATGAATTCCTATTTTTTGAGCCAGTGGGCATGTGAAAATGTCTTGTAGGAAGTTTGGGGTATGATACTGAAAATGACGAATAAAGAAAAAAGGAAGCCCTTTTTTCCTTTCCTCTTTAAGGAGGCATATTGCTGGAAGAAAAAAAAAATCATGACCTACTTACAAATCATCCCAAATGTGAGTTCCAGGAAGGGGATGGTTTAACAATCCACTGGGGAGAATAAAATAAGTTGTACATTTCTCCCCCTCAAAAAAAGATGCTTTAAATAATCACAGTTTTGCAACGCATTGCTAGTTCTTTATAAACTTCACTACAAAACTTAAAAATAAAGCATTCTTGGAGCACCTGGGTGGCTGTCGGTTGAGCGTTTGACTTCAGCTCAGGTCATGATCTCACACAGTTCATGGGTTCAAGCCCCACGTGGGGCTCTGTGCTGACAGCTCAGAGCCTGAAGCCTGCTTCAGACTCTGTGTCTCTGTCTCTCTCTCTGCCCTCTCTGGCTCGCGCTCTCTCAGAAATAAAATAAAACATTAAAAAAAAACAAAAATTAAAAATAAATAAAGTGTTCTCTAATTTTTGAAGTTCATACCACTTACAAGTTTAACCTGACTTCCTTCTGATCAAACTGAAACTTGAGCTCCATCTTAAGTCTACATTTGGAAGAAAAATTTGCCGGAAAATCTATCTGTCACCAGACTATATGAACGTACCATGCATGGCACACGGTACAATTCACAGTCCTTCCCTAATTGCTTGTTCGAGCTTCACAACTCTCCTGTGAGGGGATAAGGCTGGAGATACAACCTCCACTACACGGATGGATTGAGACGGTACCTAGAGAGGTGTTATGGTTTACCTAAAGCCCACACACTAAGTTAGCGATGGAATCAAGGAAAGAATTGAGGTTCCCCAAATCCAAATCCAGTGTTGTTTACAGAACATCAGACTCTCCACCATATTAAAATATTTGGTTTCATAGGGGTCTTTTAAAATGTCATACTTTCTTATTTTTAATAAATGGCATGGTAGTGGGTTCATTTTCTAGTTTTTCTATTAATTTGTGTTTACTTGCCCCTGACAGAACAAGGTTATACCCTTTATGAAAGTTTGATACATCGTCTATAATGCTCTCAAAGATTTACAATCTCACACAATATTTTACTGCTGCCATTAAAAACAAGTGGTGAGATAAAGTGGTTTCAATTACACAATAAAAGGGTTGCCCTATTTCAAAGGCAAACTAAATTCAAAATGCTTGAAATAATTGAGTTACTGTTTTTTCTTCTGTTCCAAAGTATTCTAACACAATGAGAATGAATGAACTTTGTTTCTATTGTTTATAGCCAACAAATGCCACATATACTGGGAAAATAACTCGTCACCAAGGCATGTTTTTTCTTTTAACCATTATACCACTGCTCCCTTGAGCTCGCTTGCTCGCTTGCACGCGTGCTCGCTCTCTCTCTCTCTCTCTCTCTCTCTCAGGCACATGTGGCAATCTCCAAAGGCTACTGAATCTCCTACATGTTTTTTAAGCAGTATGTTTTCCTCATATCATAGGATAAGGTTTATTTAGAAACTCTTGTACTTTAGCTGACAGGATGTGACCCAAGGTGAAGGATAGAAAAGCTGATTGAAATTATACACCTTCGAGAGTTCCAGAAGATTGACACCTATTTTCAGATTTGTTTACTGTCAACTTTGAGAAATAAAATGTTTCCATTTTACACTGGGGTTAAAAATGTCATCTACAAGGGCTAAATCCATTTTATATGTGCCTTCTAGGATTAATTGTAGCTCCTAACATAGTCCTAAACCTACAGTGACAAGTCAGTAAGTATTTACTTGCCCTAATTAAAAATAATATTATACACAGTTTTTGGGTGGTAGCATACTCCACCGGCTGTGAATGGAGCTGTATGAGCATGGGAGATCGCCTAAAGAAACAGCCCCAAATCTCTGCCCTTCATGCACACCCTATGCAATGTGCTTCAGAAGCTTCTACACTCCAAAAGTGTTGTCTATTTCCCTATCCTTTGAATCCAGGCTGCCCCTGTGACTTGACTTAGCTAACAGAATGGGGCAGAAATGGCACTGCTAGTTCTGAGGCTGGGCCTTGCTCTCCTGAAACCTGTCACCATCTGAGCAAGCCTGGGCTGTCCTGACAGGGGATAACAGACCTCATGGCGCAGAGACAAGCTATACCAGCTGAGGTCACCACAGACCAGCCAACAAGCTCCCAGCTGACCTAAGGGCTAAAGCCCAGACACATGAGAAAACTTAGGTGAGACCAGCCCAAATGGCCGACGCACAAAATCACCAACTACAAAAATGGTTACTGTTTTAAGCTCCCAAGTTTTGTGGTGGTTTGTGTCACAGCAAAAACTAATTAATGCATGGGAGAAAGAGTAGCATAGGAGAAATCCCATATTCCTGTCTGGAAAAGAGCTTCTGCCAAGAATTTCACATTTTTGGAAAGTCTCAACAGAGCAAACTTCCACCCCTCTCTGTATCCCTTATTCTTCCCAAGAGAACAGGCCTGGCTAGCTTAATTGATCAAAGCTTGACATTTGTTGGCCATTTTCTGACAATGGAAATAAGAAGATAAAAGGTGGCAGGTCTGTGCTCTTGCTCTCATGAACTTCTTCTCAAGTGAAACAAGCGGTCTTCACTCTTCTCCCTAATTCTTTATGAAGGACCCTTCAGTGTTCATGGGTAAGGGAGGGGGCCACCAAGGGCATTCACCATCCTGCTGGTTATGGTGTGTGAAACAGGCCTAGAGGCCCTTCCCAATGGCCTGTGAAACTGCTCTATAGATCAAGACCTCTTCACATGTAAGTCCAGATTCATGGGGAGAGTAGTAGTGACCACTCAAATTCAGATTCAAACTGCATTAGCCAACACACATCAGCAGTCAGATGCCATGTCTGTTCTCACCAATGGAACCTCAGGAGGAGAAGGGACAGGTATCCTTCTCAACAACAGCCAGTAGCTGTGAATATTGACTTCAAAATCTTAAATGTACAGTGAGATAGAATTTTTCCCTTAGATTTTCTAGATCATAATTCCACTATTTTTCACCCCAGTGTTCACGGGATTATTATTAGAAGGTAACCCTAATTCTTTTATATTCAATTTTTCTATAAACTGTCTAGGTAAGAACCACATATAAACTTTCTAACACTATTGTGGTGCGCTTTTTTTAATTTTTTTTTTCAACGTTTATTTCTTTTTGGGACAGAGAGAGACAGAGCATGAACGGGGGAGGGGCAGAGAGAGAGGGAGACACAGAATCGGAAACAGGCTCCAGGCTCTGAGCCATCAGCCCAGAGCCCGACGCGGGGCTCGAACTCACGGACCACGAGATCGTGACCTGGCTGAAGTCGGACGCTTAACTGACTGTGCCACCCAGGCGTCCCTATTGTGGCGCTTTTTTATGTTAAGAGGAGAAAGGACTTTGATCAAACAACAAATCTTTTCCAATTGTCAGGTTTTCCACTCTATTTTAAAACTCTGCACTTTGGTACTATAACTGGATCATGTTTTCCAAGAAAGAGAATAGGATATGAAATGAGGTAATGGAGAACTCAATTTAGCATGTTAAAAATGTCTGCTTCACACAGAAGCACATGTGCACACATACACAGCCATAGAGAGCTCTTTTGCAAGGTGTATTAATGAACAGTACAAAAATCAAACCTTACATATTTTTGTTTCACTTTCCAAAACACTGAAGGATTATATGATGTAAAGAAATGTGACAAAAACTGTACCAAATTATCAAGACAACTATCAAAAAAAAAAAAAAAAAAGACTGGATTCCCACTCCAGTTCAAAACTGTGTATTTTCTACTTCCCAAGAAATCCCACTTTTGGTTTTTAATACCTCTATGCCTATGGAATCAAGAAGAGCCATGAGACCTGTCTTTTAAGAAAGTGTTTGCATTGGGACACCTGGGTGGCTCAGTCAGTTGAGCGCCCAACTTCTCTCAGGCCATGATACCCCAGTTTGTGGGTTCGAACTCCACATCAAGCTCTGTGCTGACAGCTCAGAGCCTGGAGCCTGCTTCGGATTCTGTGTCCCCCTTTCTCTGTCCCTCACCCACTCATACTCTGTCTCTCACTCACGCTCTCTCAAAAATAAACATTAAAAAAACCAAAGTATTTGCATTTCCAAAACCACCTGATGCATATCTACTTCTATCTACTGTTTAAGTTTTTAGTTTTATTTAAAGTTTATTTATTTTTTTTTTTTTTGAGAGACAGCATGCGTACAAGTGAAGGAGGGGCAAAGAAAAAGGGAGAGAGAAAATCCCAAGCCAGCTCCACCCTGTCAGCATGGAGCCAGACTCAGGGCTCAAACTCACAAACCATGAGATCACGACCGGGGCCAAAATCAACAATCATGGGATGAGCACTGGGTGTTGTGTGGAAGCAATTTGACAATAAATTATTTTTTTTAAAAAATCAACAATCAGATGCTTAACTGACTGAGCCACTCAGGTGTCCCTAAGTTTTTTAGTATTGCCAAGTCTACTCAGGTTTTTATTTCTCCCTCAATTTCAGTTTAATTTTTTAAAAATCATTTTATGTAATACACAAATTTATTGGCATAAAGTATTCAAGTATACTTTTACTATCAATTTTATAATTATCTTTTTTTCTACCTCCAATATGACTGATTTATATATTTTCCTTTTTGCTATTGATTTTGGTTGAAGTTTTCTATTAGTCTATTCAAAGAACTTTGTGTTTTTTGTTTATCCCTAATGTGTTTTCTCTTTCATTAAATTATATAATAATCCATACATGATTTCCTTCATTCCACTTCCTGTAAGATTCTTTTTAAAATCTCCAATTGTCCTTGGATGGTTATTAGCTCATTGATTCTCAGCCTTTCTTCTTTTTCTAATGTAAGGATTTAAGGTTATAAATGTCCTTATTATCTATTCAGCCGCATCCCATATATTTTGATGTATTCAACTTTTATACTTTATTTTTTAGTATTTATAAATTTTACACAAAATTCTTTTTTTAATCCATTAATGATTTAGAAGAGTATTTAAGTTTTTGAAATACAAGGAAAGTTTTTTAAAATTACCACCTTTTAATCAATTCTCAATGGCACTGGAGTCAGGGTTGCTTTATGGATTAGTAGGTAGTCATATTTTATTTAAATTGTATTCTGCAGGATTATATTCTACAATTATTCAGTGGATTTTATATATGTCTTAGATTAACAGTCTATTGTTTTGTTAAAAATTCTCCATTGTTAACAATTTTTGTCTGGTTGATCAATTACTCAGAGTTGTATTTGTCAATTTGTGAAATTTTCATTGCATTTCTACCCACTTTTGCTATATTGAGGCCATGTTGTTAATTGCATATATTTAGACTTGTTACATGTTCCTGGTGAACCGAACCTTTTATGTGAGGACATTCTTCACTTAAGGCTTTTTATTTCAAAGTCTTTGATATTTATATACTTTAGAATGATTTTGGCTTATTTATGTCTTATAATATGTCAGGTAGACATGCATGCTATGGAAATAAAACAGTCTAAGAGAATAGAAACTTAAGGAGAGATGCTGTGGTAAGTCTTCCCGCTGAATTTTGAGCAGAGATCTGAACGAGGTGAGGACAGATGCCACGTGACGCTCTGGGAATACAGAGTTTCCAGCAGAGAGAACAGTATAGACAACTGCTGGAACATGCTAGGTATGCGTGCACACCAGCAAGGAGGGCAGCATGGATTTAGAGCAAAGAGCAAAGCAGGGTGTTTACAGATGATAAGAGAAGGGAAAGGGGCTACGTCAAGTATGGACTTGTAGGCTACAGGAAGGATTTGAAAACGTATTCCGAATAAGAGAAAGCAACTAGAGGGTTCTGAGCAAAGAACAAACATGACCTGACTCACATTTTTATATTGTCAAAGTGACCACCACGTTTAGAAAAGATTATGGGGCTGGGGTAAACCATGGCCAAGGGTAGAAGCAAATAAACTATTTGGGAGATTTCTGAAATAATTCAAATGCCAGATAATGGTAGTTTAGATCAGTGCAGCAGCAGTGAAGAAGATGAGAGATCGTCTAATCTGGGGGGGGGTATTTGGAAAGTTAGAACTGGCTAGACTTGCTGATGGATTGATACAGAGTACAAGAGCCAGAGCAATCAATCCTGTGTGCTTGATATGAACAATGAACACACGTGGTTGACCTTTACAAAAAGGAGGAGGATTAGAAGAGGAGCTGGTTCAAGTAAGGGATATCACGAATTTGTTTAATTACCTGCTGAGTCTGAGATGCTTATTACTCATCCAGGTATGGATGTCTGGTTGGCAATGGAGTTCAGCCTAGATGCAGTCTACAGAGATAACGTGGGAGTCATCACATAGAGAGCCAGTCTTTAGAGCTATGAAATGCAGTCAGAGCACCCAGGGAGTGCATGAAGACAGAGAAAAGAAGAGATCTAACGATGGAGCTCTAGGGCACGTCAATGTTTAAAAGTAGGAAGATGAAAAGAACACAAAGGCAAGTGAGAGAGAGCCATGTCCTGCAGGCCAAGGAGATAAAGTGATTTAAGAAAGAGAAACTCCACTGCATCCGAACATAAATGACAGGTCAAGTGAGATGCGAAGTGATAATGTTTAATTCCAGGGCTGGCCATGTGAACATCCCTCCGGGAACTTGAACCAAGTCATCGCAGAAGAGTAGTTAGGGCTGAATGCCACAATGGAATGTGTTCAAGTGAGAATGAGATGAGAAAGCAAAGACACAAAGTAGAGACAACTCAAGTGTTGAATTGTTTTGTAAAGGAATTTTTAAAAATGGGGAGCAATCAAGATACTTTGGTTTGGGGGTTTTTTGAAGATGGAAGACATTAGAACATGCTATTGGTAATATTGGGGAAACTGATCATGCAAAAGAAAAGACAACTGCAGGTATCAAGTCCTTCTGTTTCTGAGGTCAAACTTTTTCTGTAAAGGCCAAATAGCAAGTGTATTAGGCTTTCTGGGCCATGCTACTCAGCTCTGTCCTTGTAACCCACAGCAATAGCCGTACAAAGAAGGCAAACCCATGAGCATGGATGTATTCCAACCCCACTTTATTTTCATTAACAGGAAGCCAGCTCAAATTGGCAGTAGTTTACCGACCCCTGTTCTGCTCGATAAATATTTTCTGGATCAGAATTAAATTCTTTTGAGTAAATGGAAAATTGTATACTATATAATAATACACTAGATGGAACTGAATCTCTGTTTTATAGGAAGCTTCTAGATTAACGACTTGTTACCCTACAGGGACATTCCTAGATCTGGACCACATCACTTTCTCATTCCCATTCTCTTTAATTGTCTTCAGTATCTATTAGAAAGATAACAAAAACCCAAAAGATTACCAATAGCTGAGAAAAATACTATTTTTGACAACAGAAAACTAAAGATGTCAATTAAGCAGGATACCAGGGCTGGAACTAACATTGTCAAGTAAAACTTAGGGGGAAAAAATCACAGTTTCAGTAGACCTAACATAGAAATCCATATACACTATACACAACGGTCTCAGCTGACTATAATTTAAGCTCCTTATCACTCAAAAGAGTGACTTAACTTCCTTAACAGCTAACATTCCCAATTACACCCTACTTTGACAAACATCTAGCATCCAGACCAATGGAGAGAATTGTTCCAATTGGAGACTTACACACTATTACAGGGATTACATTTTAAGTGAGGGATCTGATCAGTTAGAGATCATTCAGAGTTGAGTAGGGCGAGGAGGGGGAGAGGTCAGAAAACCTTTCTATGTGAGGAACAGTTGAAGCATTTAGTGACACTATGAAAAAGAGAATATTTAGGATAGACATGAGTAATATCTCTAAACACTTGAAGAATGATTATATGAAAGGGAGAATAAAAAACCATTGGTTACATGGGGCACCTGGGTGGCTCAGTTAGTTAAGTGTCCAACTTTGGCTCAGGTCATGATACCGTGGTTAGTGAGTTTGAGCCCCGCTTCGGGCTCTGTGCTGAAAGCGCAGAGCCCGGAGCCTGCTTCAGAATCTGTCTCCTTCTCTCTCTGCCCCTCCTCTGCTCATGTGCGCATTCGCACGTGCTCGCACTCTCTCTCTCTCTCTCAAAAAAAAAAAAAAAAAAAAAACTTAAGAAAAAAAAACATAGGTTAGAGGATATCCTTCATCTAAACAACCTAAGGAAGACTTTTCTGAAATTATATCAGACCTGTTTATACATACTGCCAAGTGAGGTGAAGAACTCTTGAAAAGTAATCAAGCAGAGAATACATGTTGTTTTACTCACAATATTCACGTCTTTACTTTCTCAACAGTGGAAGAGAAACAGAGGGGAGGGGAAATGGGGAAATGTTGGTTAAAGGGTACAAACTTGCAGTTACAAGACAAGTGAATTCTGGGGATCTAATGCATAGCATGGTAGCTGTAGCTAATGATACTGTATTGTATACTTACACTTTGCTAAGAGACTAGAATTTAAGTGTGCTCACCCCACATACATAAACTAATAAAACCATAACAACATGAGATGATAGTTGTGTTCATAAGCCTGGGGGTAGTAATCATTTCACAGCGTCTGCAAATCTATGATTTTTATTTGTCAATGATTTCTCAAGAAAGCTGAAAAAAATCTATCACATGATGTTTAAGTGTTAGTTGAAATAATGTATGTAAAGTCCTCTGCATAGTCTCTGACATGTAATAGGTGCTCAATAAATGTTTATGTGATTAATATAAAAAAACAAGAACAGGTGTGCTCTACCCTCTGAAGACAATTTTCTAATTAATTTGCAGCCCCACTTCCACCTTTTTTTTTAAACAGGACTCCAAAAAGGTTAGGATAAATTTAGGCATACCCTAGGAAATAACCGAACCATGGAAAATAAAGCATCAGTTTTTTTGTTTTGTTTTTTTTTTTGTCATTAAAAAAGCTCTTCCATCATGACTCTGTTCTGCCCGTTTTATAGATATTTCTGGAATACTCCACTGGCTAGGGCTCTGCCTGGGCTGTCAGCCGTAGGGTTCAGCAATACAACCACCAAGCCATCATTTTTCCAACTCATTAGACCATATCATTTGAGCTGTTGCCACTACAGCCTTCATAGCTCAGGGCATAAATATGTCTGAGCCTAAGTTTGGGAACTTAGAGTGTATCCTTCATTTTGTTTATTTTTATTTTATAACCTAGTTAATAAGAACACTCTCTCAAAGCTTAGATTATGAGTCTTAAAGTTTTTGCTTATGAGACTATCTTAAGAGAGGTGGGAGCACCATCTTCTTGGCGTTTCTCCATTACAGAAAAGGGCAGGTCATGCATTGTTGGGAGCCTACGGTGGCTCTGAAACGTTCTGTCAAGCACACAGAATGCCAGGCTTTGACTGTATGAACATCACAGAAAAGCAAAGCTTCAGTGCGCTCTGTTTGGCATTTTCACATTCCAGGTGCTTTTCTGACCATTTTCTTTAATGGGTGAATTTTATAACCAGATGCGATTTTAAGGGCAGTTTCTTGAGAGGTATGCTTAGATATTCATTTCTCACCATTATTCACTTTGTCCCTGGAACCACACTGCCTAAAAATTGAGTTACATTTGTTGGCATACCTCTGACCACTTATTTTTCAGGTGCACTATTATAAAATCATACGGACCACACAAATGTAACTAACAATTGTATGGTATTTTATCATTGATTAAGTGCTTTCATGTACCTCATCTCATGGAAAATCCCAGAGGTGGGAGCTTATGAAACAAATACTATTTAAAAAGCATTAGCTGGGAGCCCCCACAAGTGAAGTTTGTTTAGGGCATTTTAGGGACAAGCCAGGGAGCTGCGACCTGTACTAGCCACCACAATGATTCACATTAAACAGCACACAGAAGACAAATGTGACTCGACAGACTCCAAGTGAATACAAGTTGTTATTTTATGCATGTCAGACACATGTCCCAGCTGCATTAGTTCCCTAGGTCTGCTGTACCAAAGTACCACAAACTCGGTGGCTTCAAACAACAGAAATGTATTCTCTCACAGTTGTGGAGTCTAGAAGTCTGAAGAGGAGGGGTTGGCAATGTAGGTTCCTTCTGGAGGCTCTGAGAGTTCATCTGTTACAAGCCTCTCTCTTAGCTGCTGATGGTTTAGCATTTCTTGCCTTACAGATTAACCATTCCAATCTCTGCCCCTCGATTCACATGACATTCTCTCCTGGGTCTCTGGGTCTTTGTTTGCTCTTCTTTTAAGGAGCCAAGTCATACCAGAAGGATTCGGGTCCACTCTTATCAAGTGTGACCTCATCTTCACGTGATTAAACCCACAAAGACCATATTTCTTAATAACCTCACATTCACTGATGCCACAGTTTGAAACTTCACAATTCTTTCAGGGGGGACACAGTTCAGTCCACAACACCCGTCTTACCAATGATGACAACGGTTCATTTCTCCTTTTGTATTTCAAGTGTGATAATCCCTACTTGCCACAGACCTACTTCTTGTGACTGTGCCTCAAGTGCCCCTCACGTGCCCCTGTATACAATGTGGTATACAATACCCCAGAAAGAGCCCTCCCTTTCCTTCTGGCCTTCCCATCCTGTGACCATTTGGCTACATCGGCCTCTGATGAGCTTTGTGAGAAAACCACTCTGCCTCAGACAGCTACACATGCTGCCGATTGCTACCAATTCCCCCTGTATCTTCAGGTTCGGGGATATTATTGACGGGACCTTGGGCTTCAACTACAAATGAAGACACAAGATTGGCAAGCAGGGTTTAACTCCCCATGTCCAAGGGAACTGGATTTACAGCACTGAAATTGCACCTTCTCTCTTTATGTCATGGAGTCTAAGCCCATTTAAAGCCCTTTATATACCAGAACAATAACCCACCACCTTTCCTATGCCAGGACAAACCTTTTTTCAGAGGGACACTGCAAAAATCAATTGCCCTCAGGAGAAGCCACCACCCCTCATCAGTATGTAATCTCCAACAAAATCTCAACAATCAGAAATCCAACGGCCATTTTGTGATTGAGATTGTGAGTTGACAATACAACATACCAAGGAAAAGGAGAAGAAAGTAACAGAATAACTATTTTGTTGGCTGTGGAAGTAAGCTTAGTAATAAAATGTTTTCCCAAGCTTTCACTGCAGATAAAGGTAGCCAATAAGATGTAGAGAGAGGTCTTTTGGCAGGGCTGCTGTACAATGTCTTCACAGGTGTCCTACTCAGCTCCTTTGTCTTGCCTGGAATATATAGCTGGAGCTGGAGCTGCAGCAGCCGTCTGTGCACTATGAGGTGACCTTAAAAATGAGCGCTGCACATTAAGGATGGCAAAGTAAAAAAACGGATATCTATCAGTGCCATTGCAGAGCCTCCAAAACAGCCTTGGTGTTCATTTGCATTGCCCCCCACCCAGGGGACATTTAACTTTGCTAACAGTTAGCAATGTTTTGAAAGCCACAACTTGAGGTGGATGGCATTAATGGCATCTCGCAAGTAGCAGTCAAGGATGAGGCTAAACACTCTCTAGCACATGGTACAGCCCCCAAAACAAAGAATCATCAGGCTCAAAATATCATTAATTCTGAGGTTGAGATGTTTGGCACTTAAGGATAAGAACCTCTGTTCCTTCAAGACTATGTTATTAACAGTCAAATTTAATCGCTTGTACACACTGGAACAATTCCCAAAAATCAAGGTTTTTTTCATCTTTTTTACTGCTATGTTGTCACATGTAAGAACTACAGTGAATGTGAAACAAAACGTTTGAATTATGAGACTCAGCCTTCATCTAAACTTAGTATTTCCACTACCACAAATAAACAATAATTGTGAACACTTTAAGACACTGCCAGGCAACAGATCACTAATAAAGGTGTTGCATCATTGCTGAGTTAAAATCAATAGGATCGATTCCTAAGAAATTGAAACACAGAATACCATACAACCCAGCAGTTCCACTCCTAGGCATACACTACAAAAACTGTACACAGGTACTTAAATAAACACTTGTACATGGATGTTCATAGCAGCACTGTTCACAACAACTGAAAGGTGCAAACAACCTGAACGTCCATCAACAGATGAAGGGATAAACAAAATGTGAAACATACAACCAGTGGGATATTATTCAGCCATAAAAAGGGATGACGTATGGACACATGCCATAAAATAGATAAACCTCAAAAACATTATGCTAAAGTGACAGATGCAGACACAGTTCCATCTGTATGAAATGTCTAGAACAGGCAAATCCATACAGACAGAAAGCACTTCAGTGTTTGCTAAGGGCCGGGGGGGGGGGGGGTGGGTGAGGGGGAGGAACTGGTTGCTACAAGGTCACCTTTTAGGGTAATAAAAATGCACTAGTATGAGATAGAGAAGATAGCTGCACACTGTTAATATACTAAATGGCACTGAATTGTATACTTTTAAATAATTAAGATGCTAATGTTTATGTTATGTGTATTTTACCACAGTTTTTTTTTTTAATTTTTTTTTAACATTTATTTATTTTTGAGACAGAGAGAGACAGAGCATGAACGGGGGAGGGTCAGAGAGAGAGGGAGACACAGAATCTGAAACAGGCTCCAGGCTCTGAGCTGTCAGCACAGAGCCCGACGCGGGGCTCAAACTCACGGACCGTGAGATCATGACCTGAGCCGAAGTCGGCCGCTCAACCGACTGAGCCACCCAGGCGCCCCTACCACAGTTTTTAAAAAGCAGTAGACTAATCCTGGTGGTCTCTGTTCATAAATTGTTATTTGGGACCCACCAAATTTCCTGAGGGACCAGAGTCTTTGCCTAGAAATTAGATGGACTGAGGGGGGAATTCAGAATCATAGCATTTCAACTTGACAGAAGCGTAAGGTCTAGGATATCGATTCTTTGTAAATTGCAAACAACCAATTCCCAACCCTTCTACCATCACTACTTCTTCTCTGAACGGTTGATTGGAAAAGGGAGAAAATGGTGAGGTGGAAATTTTGAACTGAAAAGTATTAGCAGCTCCATCTCTGCTTAGAGACTAGGTGAGGACCCCAAATCAGATTCCAGCAGCATCTTCTACGAGGGTCTTCGAAAATTTAAGAGAATTATACCATAACTTGGGGGCGGATTAAGGTCACCTCAGTCTAAAATATGCTTTGTATCCCTCCAGTGAAATTCCTTCATATTATAAGAGCTCTATTTAAAGGTTCTGTTGAGCACATTTCAGAAATCTATGAATAAGCTAGGTTTGCATGTCAATCTATTTGAAACTAGAATTAAATTCACTTTTCCAACAGCTTTTTTTCCCCCAACTAGATTGTTGGTGGAACTCTTAATTTGAACTGAAGTAGGGAAATCGCATAAACCTTCTAACTTCTTTTTTAGCTATTTATGGATAAGGAATCATGGTAGCATGTTAATTTCCTCCAATCCTCCAACAAAAAAAAAGGGCCCATCTTGACCTCAGAATTTAATAACTGATTTATGTTTCTTTCTTTTCAGAATATGAGTTCAAACAGGAACACCTTACATTTTGATCCTTTTTTTTTCCTGCCTCCACACAAAGACTGTTTACAGCTACATTCACACAGCAGCAATTAAGGATAGCAATGCTCATGTGAATTTATTACGGCAAATTTTAGTTTTTAAACTAAGCCACATATATCATGCACTTGAGCAAATATGGCTATTATCTATGATTCTTAGAACTTAAGGATTAATTGGACATACCAGAAAATTTTAATATACACCTCTAAACTTAAAAGTGTTTTACCTTTACCAAACTACAGTATGAGTTGAAACTAAATGAGTCAGCAATTAGTTTCTTTGATAAAGTTTAAAAACTAAAGAACAAATGTTTAAACTAAGTCTTAGTTTTTGCTGCCCAATCCTTTGAAAATACCTTGTAAATAACTCCCAATTCAATCTGTTAGTACTCAACCACTCACCCCTGATCATGCTGTACCCTTCCTAAATTACACCAACCATGTGAAACCAGATCCAGGTTTTGTAAATTATGGTTATAAAATTGGTCACCTTTATTTGAACACCAAGAGTTTTCATGGCTCTAAGTTGTTTAAGGGAAGTAGATGTATGTGTTGCTCTGGTGTTGAAGGTTTAGTACGTGAACAGCTGGCAGTTAATAGAGGTAAAGTTATAAAATCAATGGTATGCCAATAATGTATGAATAATGTTGTACCAGATGTTGTCAGGATCCCATCCACATCAGTTCCTGAAGGCAGACTTGCAACTGCAAACACTTACATGTCTTTACCTGAAGGCTTTTTCTGGCCTCCAAAGCCCACTCTTAGCACACGGAGGAAGTTATAAGTTTCAAAGAATTAGCGCCCCACCAGGAAAAGCCCTCCAACACTGACTTGTCAGAACTCAGTGTATAAATACCCCTACTCTCTTGCCTCTCAAGTGGCATAAGATGGGGTCATGTTCTATGCTGCTAATCACACACACACACACACACACACACACACACACACACACGACTGCCAGAATAAAGTCCATATTCCCTGGTCTCCCCTGTAGGTAAGTGTGGTTATGTCACAAATTATCAAATTTTTCTTTTCTTTCCTTCCTACAAGCAGCAACGTGGAAGTTCCAGAACCAAGCTTCAACCATCTATGTGAGGACCATGTTTTAGGAAACTGAAGAGCAATGTCATGCAGGGTCCTCGAATGATGACGTAGAATAAGAATGCCCGACCACTGTGTTTTGCTCTCTCTCTTAGAGCCATTTTCTCTTATCCTACAACAGTATTCAACTAAGAGCAGAAGAAATCTTCATCCACATGGTAGTACGTCAGGATATGACATCACTACAGGGTCAACCTCTAAGCAAATGCCACATCTATACAATGTTGCCATCGGCTCACAGACCCCAATCTCTCACTGTCACCACATTTTCACTTGTCTGTAGTCTCCTCTGTTTTCTCCAACTCTCTTGAACTTTGACATGCTGAGGAAATCATGAAGCCCCTTTCAGAAACCGTAGCCAGAAAGTACAGATCTCAGGCTTGCTTAAAATCCCTCAAGGAATTAAGAATGAGTAAGAGGACAATATGTAAATGTACTTCAATTTGATCAAGCAGATCTCTAATGTGCTCATAATGTCAGTTCAACCAAATTAGCCACATGCTAACACTGACATCATCTGCAATGATGTAATCTTCCCCACTGAAAGCCTGCATCTGAGTGAAAGGCTATACTCATCAAGATGGATGGGCCAAGGAGGGAAGAAGAGAAATTCATCAACAGAATTGTTTCCTAACCTAAACCAGAGGACTTTTGGTTGCTCAAAAGAACTCCAAAAGGCAGGAAGGAATGATATGTGAAATATGCAGCAGATATAGTACCCTTCTGTAAAGAAAGAATACAGTTTACAACTGTTCTATTTACGAGTAATAGCTTTAAAAGTGATAAATTATGTAATGATCTCTCTTCCAACAGAACGAAATAACCAAAAAGTATTGGATGAAACTCCATTATTTTTAATGACTGCCAACTAAGAAGTTTTTTAAAAGTTACAGTTTTTTTCCAGGACTCATCAGTATCAATCTTCACTCTCTTTATCAAACCTGTCTTTCTACTGTTACCCTATATGATCAGGTTAGGAATAAAAACAGAACATATCGGCTTACTACAACGAATATGGCATAATTGTCTGGACACACAAGCTTAGTCTCAGAACCAGCATGCTCTGGCTCATGAGGTATGAATGCTAGAGACTCAAGCTTATAGTCTTGAACGGCTTTAATATTTTACTTATCCTGAAAACTAATAATTCAATTATTCAAAAAGCTCTGTGGAAGACTATTTCTAGGGCAACAGTTCTTCAACCTTGGCTACACACAATTCCCTGGGGAAATATTAATTTCCCAATGCCCAGATGACACCCTATAGTAATTAAATAAAAATTTCTACGGGTGGGTAGTAGCCAGGTGTATTTCTTTTTCATCTTTCCAGATGTTTCCAATGCACAGTGAAAGTTGAGGATCCCTCATGTAATGAAGCTCTACATTCAGTTAGCTGGATCTCCAGGGCTTCCTCATATTTCTAAAGGAATGCTTTACCCTAGGTTGGTCCAAATCAAACAACAGTGATTCTACCTTCAACTTCACCAAATAAGGAACCTATGCTTCTTAAGCAAACAACCTGCACAATTGGGAACTGTTTTTGTGCCATTAGAAAAGTCTTCTTCCTGACTTAATTTCCCTAATACCCACTTCGATTAACCCATATTTGGGAAGTCATGAGGAATAAGCTGTGTGGAAGTATACGCAACAATGAGAGGATTAGCACTGAATTATAACCGGGAAGATCGAGTACAGGGAATGTTTGAATCTGTAGAACCGGTTCCAAGTATCCTCCAAACCCCTAAACCCATTTTCTTGGTGCAGCTGAATCAGAAATTCACCATCTTTCCAAACCCAGACTCCAACCTCCCTGCATCTATACCCACATTCCTTTACATTCCTCCTGCTACTGTGGAAGTGGCAACTCCAACATTATCCATCCAACGCCAATGCCCCCACCGTGCTTCCTGTCTCATCTCCTCACCTTCCTGAGGTCATCACTCCAGCAATGCATATCCCCTTCTCTCTCCTGTATCAAGCATTTCTCTTTCTACTATGTTATTCCCATCAGAAACAAAGACCAAAAAAAAAAAAAAAATAGAGGAAAGGGATTAAGAGGTACAAACTTCCAATTGTAATATAATTAAGTCACAGGGATGAAAGGTACAGCATAGGACATATAGTCAATAATATCGTTAATAACTTTGTATGGCAACAGATGGTAGTAACTACACTTGCTGTGGTGAGCATTTTGTAATGTACAGAACTGGTGAATCACTATGTTGTGCACCTGAAACTCATATGGTATTGTATACCAACTTACCTCAATTGAGAATAAAAATAGGGGAGCCTGGGTGGCTCAGTTGGTTGGGTGTCCGACTTCGGCCTAGGTCATGATCTCGCCAGTCCTGAGTTCTAGCCCCACGTCAGACTCTGGGCAGACAGCTTGGAGCGTGAAGCCTGTATCAGATTCTGTGTCTCCCTCTCTCTCTCTCTGCTCCTTCCCCACTCACACTCTGTCTCTCCCTCATAAAAATAAACATTAAAAAAAATTTTTTAAAAAGAATAAAAATAAAATTTAAACATAATAAAGCAGGGCTCTAGACTAAATCTCCAAACAATAAGAGCCAACTCATCAGTCAATAAATATTCATCAAGTTCTGACTATCCACTGGGCTCTCTGTTCAGTGCTGAAAATCCCAGAATGAAAAGGATATTTGGGTGCACTAGAAAGAACAAAGTTCCAACTTTCATGTGTACATGAGTCATCTGGGGATCTTGTCAAACATGGGTTCTGATGCAGAAGGTCTAGGGTAGGGCTTCAGACTGCACATCAAATAAGCTCCTGGATGACATGCCAATGCTGCTGCTCCACGGACCCCACTTTGAGTAACATGCGCAACTGCAATGTGAATATGCACTATGGCAAGTTCACGGTCTGTATGCCCAAGAATGAACAAAATCTACAAGTCTGTGAAACGCTGGCCTCCTGTAGTCTTCATCATCTTTATCCCTTCCTTAGAAAGGGTTTTCACATTTGTTTATCTGTATACTATCCCAGGTCACCTTTAAAGAAGGTTCTAAGAATTTTATCATTTGTTCAACAACATGCCCACATAAAGTTCTACAAGAAATACTTTAAGAAAGTATAGGAAAACAAGATTTGCCAAATCCAACATTTGTAAAATCAAAAGGGAAAGGCATGCAGGCAAGATTTGGAAATAGGAAATGTGTATCACAGCTGGAAGACAGCTGGGAAGTCAACCTGCCCACTCCCTTGTCCTTTTAGCGAGTCCGTAATTCACAGTTTCCCCTTTGTCAGGAGAAGTAAAAGGCCACTTGCACTTGAAAGCAGCACTTAGAGAGAAACAGGACTTCAAATTCCCCAATACCTAGATTTTGCCATAAATGACTTTAAAGCAATTTAAACTTTTTTAAGAGTTCAAACTGTAACATTTCCATTAAAGTGGGAATTCTTAACAAAGATACACCTGTTTATACTGATCCCTCATAATTTGAAGTGAAATAAAAATGCATTCTTTGTTCTTTGCAATCTTTGCGCCTTATGAATGGGAAAATAAAACGAACAGCAAATTCTTCAGGTGTCTCAACAGCCCTTTGAGCCCATTAGATTCTAGGGTGACCAAATATCAAAGTCACTTTTAAAATCTTCCACACAGAATGTAATAGTGACATGTTAGCCTAAGTGGAACTAGGATTCCTTATAAAGTAATCAAATGATTCACTGGATCCTTAGTATAAAAAAACTAAAAGCCAGGGCACGTGGGTGACTTAGTTGGTAAAGCGTTCAGCTCTTGACTTGGGCTCACATCATCATCTCCTGGTTTGTGGTATGGAACCCTGCATCAAGCTCTGCACCAATAGTGGGGAGCCTGCTTGGGATTCTCTCCCTCTCTCAGCCCCTCCCCTGCTCACTTGCATGTTCTCTTTCTCTCTCTCTCTCTCTCTCTCTCTCAAAAATAAGTATTTTTTAAAAACCTAAAAGCCAGATTGAAAAGCAAAAGGAGGAGAAGGGGGAGGTGGAAGAGTCCAAGAAGAAAAAGTCCATTACAGGAAAGAACTCTCCAAGGCTGAAGATTCTCACAGTGCTCGTGGTTGGACAGTCCTCTTTTGACATACATACATTTCCACGCAAGTTAATATTAATTTCTGGTAACTTGCCATTACTGAAAAGAGAGGTTCTTTCCCAACCTGTGCTTATTATGCATTAGTGTGTCATGGCCAGTGTGACATGGTACAGAGTGGGTGGTCCCTGGTTCTAATTCCAGCTCTGTGACTTCCTAGATGTGTGTGGTTTGCACAGAGGAAAACTATTTAAATTCCCTAAGCTTTAATTTCCTTCTCCACCAACTAGGGATACAATGGAAATACAACTGGATTGCTCTAAAAACTAACAATTCTGTATTTAAAGTGCCCGACACTTAAACTTCTTTCAAATTGTTATTACTATTTTCTAATAAAGATGGCAAGCTTGTTTGTCACTGTAATGCCCTTTGCATCAGGTGAGCTTAAAGAATTAATGATGCTGATGACCTAAACATTTGTCTAAGAATGCTATCTTCCTCTTGTTTCTCCACTCTTGCTGACATAAAATAGTTAGACACTAAAGCAGGCAAACAAGAGGCTTGGGGGCCCAGGTCAGCAAATAGACTTTGTTTGACTTGCACAGTACTCATTAAAAATGGTAAATTTAGTTGATGGCATTCAAAAGTCAGAAGATTTCAAATAAATGTCTATATTAATAGGTTCTTTTGAAAAATCAGAAAAAGTGGCAACATTTCCCCAGCAACCATGCTTAGCAGTCATGGAGCTGAAAAGCTGGCCCCTTTAAGACATGACATATTCTCTCCAATTTGCCAAAATCTCTATCTGATTCATTTCACTAATTTAAGCTAGGTAAGTGGCCCCTATTGTCATTTGTGTTTGAGACCCTTACTCTATAGAGAAATATATATATTTAGACAAACTAGAAGAGATAATTAGACAACAAAATTGCTTCTTTCAAACTATGACCTCATTTTACTTGAGTTTGGACACACAGTGCCATTTGGGGGGAAACACAGCCAGGAGTATGCCTTAAGAGAAACTAAGGAATTCCAAAAACACTAAGAGAGACTTGAGTACTATTTATCAATCCAAATTATCCTCCCTGGCCCTGCACCCCTATACTCACATTCCAGGTTAGAGTGATGACTGCTTACAGAAAGAGGGAAATCCTACAGGAGCTGCAGGGCAGGTCGCCAGCTGCTCAATGCCATTAATCGCAGGAGCAACAGGAGCAATGCCCTTAGTACAGATGACACCACCCTGACGATTCCCATGGCCACCCTCGAGGCAGACACCAACAGGACCCAGGAGGGTGTGACCCCTTTGTGGGCAGCAGAGCCTTCGGTGAGCCTTGTCAGCAACAGCTTGTGACATTTCCAGCAGTCACCATATTAAAGAGAGGAAGAGGCAAAAGGCAGATGGGACAGAAGAGTCAATGGGTTTGCACTGGGTGCATACCTGAGGGGTCCTAAACCCTTTCGGAATTATTTGAGTTGAATCAGAGAGTTAGCTTCCATGTGCATGGGGAGAAGATGGAGCTAGATAAATGCTACTTGGTGATTGTAATCCAGGCTGTCAGATCTCCACAGGATGGGGTAACAAAATTACAAGGCAGTTCAGCAAATTTTATCACTTGTCTCCTTACTTCTCAGTTGATCATTACCAATCTGCTTTGTGTTTTTTTAAAGTCATTCCCCATTAAATATATTTAAGCACATTAAAAGGAAAATTCATATTTTCAATGCCTGGATGACCATCGCACTCAAGGTTTTTCCTTGGTCTCAACTGGTCAAGGGCACCACTTGGATTTTGGTAAGGTCTAACAGTAAACACTTTTTCTTCCAGTTCTTTCTAAGAAAGAAAAGAGGAAAAGGTTCAAGTCCCACTGCTTTGTAGGAAACATGCTTGTTGGCATTCTTTAGAGTTTTCTTCTAAAGAAAGTCTCTTTGACATGAGTGTACCTCATTTACTGTGATCAGTACCCAGGGAAATTGTAGGAATAGGAATAACTAAAGGGTAAAAGCAACTTCACAGCTGGGTGAATGGTATATGGGAAGTCACTGTACCACTCGAAGTTTATAGTTCTTCTGTAAATATACAACTACTTCAGAAAGAAATGGCTTCTAGAACTTCAGTTACTTCCCATTTGTTAGCAAAGTTAAGATTTTCAGCAATGCAGAGACTGAGGAAGCTGGTTAGAAATTAAGAAGTTTTCCCCGAAACAATATTCATATGGTTTATTTTCACTGTCTCAGAAAAATTTCTGTGATCATCACTCTCAATATTCTCAAGTGTATTACAAATCAATCTTGGAGATACCATCATAAAGCAAATTCCCTGTGGTTATTGATTTTAACAATAATTCAACCCTCCACTATATTCGCCAGATCTCTCCCATAGGCAGTGGACAAGATTCTGTTTCAGGATAATAATATTTAGGAAAACCTTGCACAGAAATGTTTTTTTCCTTTTGGATTCTTGGCAGATACCACCCTATCTTGAATGGGAACACTGGAGGGGCTTACATTTGTCTAACAGTGGAACCAAAGCTGCATTACTCCATGCAGCCAATCATGCAAATTTCTGATCTATCAAGGCATAGGATAAAGATTGGAAAGGCCAAGAATTGAGATTCAGGGAAAACCTAAACTATGGAAGGAGACTGTTCAATCCAGAATTTGTATTTTAAGGTAATTCTTCTAGAGATAACTCAGAGGATATTCTGAAATTACTGTTTAGCCTTCCGCCATTCTGATGGTGATGATGATGATGATGATGATGATGACGATGACGACGATGACAGACATATTTGAGACCTTCATAAGTATTAAAAGATAGGCATTGTATTCATGGCTCCAACTCTGTTAGCTCATTTAGTCCTTGAGACAAGCCTATCAAGTACATAATGTTTATTGGTCCTATTTTATCTAGTAAGAAACTGAGTCAGTGAGAATTTGCTCCAGGACACATAAGCCCAAGAATTCCACATTCCTTTTCTAAATCAAATTACATCTGGTTCTGAATCTCCATCCACATTCTTGACCTGGGGGTCCACTGAGGATTAAGTGGTCCCAGCAAACAAGACAGAGACCAGAAACCCCCTCCACTGTGGTGGACCGCTCCTTTTGCTTCGGCGCGGCCATCTCTCTAGTCCTCAGCCAGCCAGCCGTGGGCTACCACAGGCTCACAGCCATTCTTGCTGTGGGCCACAGACTCCTACAGAGATCTTTTCAAGGTAGGACTGCCAGGTGAAACAAAAGATACAGGATACCTGGTTACATCTGAATTTCAGATAAGCATACTTCTTCACATAGGTATGTCCCAGGCGATAGCTGCAACAATTATTTGGCATTTATGTGAAATTCAAATTTACCTGGGCCTCCTTTACTATATCAGGCAAACCTCTGTTAGCAGCCACCACGGCCAGAGTGCTTTGTTTCCAGCCTCTTCCTCATTCACCCTACAGCCATCTTCCATCTGGCAACAGGTGCAGGAAATGCCACGGTCATATCCGTTGATCTGTCCCCCACTAACACAGCCATGCAAAGATCAAAGGCCTGATCAATCCTGACAAGTCCACTGTATGCTAAAACCACACAAAGTGGCAATGGAAGAAAAATCCCTCTGTTGGAGTCTGGTGTCAAGGGCCTTAATCTGGGAGCTTCCAGTGGGTACATGGCAGAGAACTCAGGTGGACCCACCTGAACCTGATTCAGGCCCAGTCCTCTAAGAACTCTCTGCAGGTGGTGGCTCTCAGTCTAGAAACGATCACAGTGCCACATCACCCCAAGCCCCCAGACACCTCACCTGGAACCCCAGCTCTGCAAATGCCTTTTTTTTTTCTTTTTTAATTTTTTTTTTTTATTTTTGAGAGAGCGAGCAAGTGAGAGAGCGAACACAAGCAGGGGAGGGGCAGAGAGAGAGAGAGGGAGACAGAGAGTCTGAAGCAGACTGCAGGCCCTGAGCTGTCAGCACAGAGCCCGATGTCAGGCCCGAACTCACAGACCACGAGATCATGACCTGAGCCAAAGCCAGATGCTTAACCAACTGAGCCACCGAGGCGCCCCTGCAAATGCTCTTAAGACTCCAGCTAGGCACCTAAAATGAAAACATGTTTACTACCACCCAAGTAACAGGCATGCAGGTGTTTTTAGTATTTGATTTCCATCACATTTCTTTTATTCCTGTATTCTTTCAGCACTCCTATAAAAAGACTTTGACTGTATTTAAATTGGCCCAACAGAAAGTACTTACATAAAGGATCTATGAGAGGGATCTTAAGGGAAGCTGAAGAATTATTTCCCCTACAACTGTTTTTGTATTGGTATCCTGGGACCATGATGATTCCATCCCTAAATAAATACATGGACACTAAGACCATCCTGCAAGCAAAGGCCAATAGGATCACATTAAGAATCACTTTCAGGGGCGCCTGGGTGGCGCAGTCGGTTAAGCGTCCGACTTCAGCCAGGTCACGATCTCGAGGTCCGTGAGTTCGAGCCCCGCGTCAGGCTCTGGGCTGATGGCTCAGAGCCTGGAGCCTGTTTCTGATTCTGTGTCTCCTTCTCTCTCTGCCCCTCCCCCGTTCATGCTCTGTCTCTCTCTGTCCCAAAAATAAATAAAAACGTTGAAAAAAAAATTTAAAAAAAAAAAAAAGAATCACTTTCACTTACTAATACAGGGAAGATACAAATTTCAGAGTAAATTGTGGTAACAATGCTTTAAATAAAACTTCCTTCATTTCTTAATTTTTTTAAGTTTTTATTTAATTATTTTGAGAGAGAGAGAGAAAGTACAAGCAGGGGAGGCTGAACCCAATGCGAGGCTCGAACCCACAAACCGTGAGATTATAACCTGAGCCGAAGGTGAACGCTTAACCGACTGAGCCACCCAGGTGCCCCCATTTCTTAAATATTAATAAATACACTGACCATATAGCTCTGGCTACAGGACAAATATTGTAGCAGGTGTCTCCTTAAAGACAGCCTTGAGCATGGAGTAATGACTTCGTTGATCCAGTTATCTCAATTTTCTTTACCAAAATTGAAAACTATGCAACCACATGGTCAACTCTTCATACAAACTACTGGCAAAAGAAAAAAAAAACTATCCAAACAACCAATTTATTGTATTCAGGGCATCTCTGTCTGAAGTACTTGAGTCAATCTCTTTCTGAATCAGATTCTTTAAACATTTACAAAAAGAACTGGCCAATATTAATAAAATCTTTCCCTTATAACAACAACAACAAAAAACCAATCTTGTAATTTGTCTCTTTTATGCTGTTATTTTTGGTCTTTTTGGCTGGATAACAATTGCAGATAAGGGGAAGCAAGTTGGCATTTTGAACACATGAGGAATATATTGTGCATTTATAGGCCCCTTTAACTTGTATGCTTTGGTTTTGAACCAGGTGGTGGTGATCATTCACATAAAATTGATGGGACACTTGAACTAGTTTTTTGTCTGTTTTGCTTAGCAGAGCTGTTCATTTTCAGCCTTTTCCATCCTTGCTGTTTTTTCCCATATTCCAAATGGCAACACCTAACAAAATGCTACAAAGTGCATTACAAGGCAACAGACAGAAAAGCTGAGAAATCCTGCTATTATGAGTTCATCACATTTTTGTTTCTTAGCCTTTCTCCCCTCTTCAGCCAAGGTGGGATCTGACTCAAGTCCATTATTTCCTGTCAATTGCAAAACGTTTGTTAAAATGATTAACAAGGTAAGGGGAAAAAGGTGGGTGTAAGATGGAAGGAAATGGAAAAACACTTAGAAAATTTCTTCCCAATTTTATTTCCATGAAAAAACCCTTTGCAAACTTTCTGAACCAAATTTCTGTTCATCCTCATGCTTCGTGATAATCAAACAAAACCTAGTAGGGCATCTCGGTTAATCATTTCCATGTACAGTTTTATAATTCATTGATTTGGCAATTTTACCATAATCAGTCACGTCACGATCATTTAGTATAATAGAGGAATCAAAACCTGAACTATCAGTCTCTGTAATTGTATTTATTGACTTAAAAATCTGTGGTAGAAAAAAAGTCTGGGCATTATACTAAACATTTAACAGCTGGAAATTAATCATGATTATTGTTACTACTTTCAAACCAACTAAAATCAAGCTGATTCATTACTTTCAAAAATAAGTACTTTTCCAACTAATAATGGCCTGAGAAAACAAACTGAGCCTCTGCCATAGTTGACCAGCTTCCTGCCAGATTTTGCCAAATTCAAAATTCCTGGGGGGGGGGAGTGGTTTTTCAATTTTTTTTTTTTTTTTTTTTTTTAGAGAGCGGGCACATGTGAGCAGTGGGGAGGGGCAAAGGGAGGAGGAAAGAGGGAGGGAGAGGAAGAGAGGGAAAGGGAGAAGGAACAGGGAGAGGGGGAGAGGGACACAGGGACAGAGGGACAGAGAGCGAGAGAGAGAAGGAATCCCAGGCAGGCTCCATGCTCAGTACAGACCCTGACACGGGCTCAATCCCATGACCCTGAGATCATGACCTGAGCTGAAATCAAGAGTCAGACACTCAACAGACTGAGCCACCCAGGTGCCCCAAATTTTTCAAAGTTTTTTAAAGCCCTGGGGCACTTGCTTCAATTAAAAAATGTAGTTAGTAAACCAGAGTATAAAGTAGGTAAAGCAGGCCTACTTGTAACTGAAGTGGCAGGAAGTGAAGCAGAGCAGATGCTGGGAGCGCACATGCCAAGCTCCTGGGCCTCCCTCCAGGCCGCTTGGAGGTTCCCATGCAGGCTGCGGCTGCCCACATCTCTCTGCTGGGCAGCATTTGCCACCCCCCATCTCCCCCCTCCGCAGCATAGTTGGTCCACGCAGGGAGCAGGCGGGAGACGCTGGGTGACAAATGCCTCAGGAGCCAGCCTCTACCGGCGAGGGATGGGAGGTGGTGGACAAATACGCCATCTTCCTCACCCCTCCACAGGACAGTTGTGAAGTGTGGTCCATGCAGTTCCTCTGAGGCATCCCAGAGGAAGTGAGCTCAAGACAACTATAGCAGTACCTTGCTCCCTGATGTAGCTTTTATTAGCTTCCTCCTGGCGCCGTCTCTCACCCCCCCAAAGGATCACCTTACCAACAAACGGGGGAGCAGACACAGCCATACCCATCCCACTAGCCCACCCTAGATGGCCCCTAGGACTCCTCCACACTTTGAAGATCAGAGGTGCTCTCTGTACATTCTTCACAGATACAAGCGCATCAGACTTGCTACTACCAGCACTCACCACGTGTACACCAGACGCCACGAGTAGTACACAACCTTGCTCTCTGTTGGGCTGGTGCACCCTCAAGATCCTTGACTTCCCTGGAGTTAGACTACCCTACATATCTTCAACTACCTCACTGACACTATACAACGTGCCAAGAAATTCAATGCAACATTTCTAATGTTAAAAAAAAAAAATACAGGCATCTACCTCTTAACATCAGCAATCGGTTCCTGAGTTTCCCATTATCTGTTCTAGGGGTTTCTCATTATATTAAATGGAAAAAAAATTGTCATGTTACATTTCAATCTAACCCCCCCCAATCAACTTCTTAAAGCATACTTAAAACACAGTAAAATGTGTGCACACACAAATAGTGAGGATGCACAATGTTTAGTTTTTGTTTCTTCATCACCCGTTCAAAGAGTTGTTAATGCAGAATGTCCCTGCAGGAACACTGATATTCCACATAGCACAGGCGACACAAAGCAGGTATATCTCATCTCTTAACATTTTGGTATATTTTTCCAAACGTCCACACTTGATTCAGACATTCCACCAATTTTTTGGTACCCAACTTTGGCTGCACAATACAACCAGCTGGAGAGCTCTTAACAATCCCAATACCCAGGTGGCACCCCTGACCAATAGAATCTTGGGAGATCACTGGTATCCATACTAAACAATTCCAATGTCCAGCCAGAGTTGAGTACCACCATGCTAGATGAGTCTGGAATGCAACTCAAGACTTTTTTCTGCACATCCTTTTATTAATAATGTATTGAGATTGGAAGATAAAATTTTTACTGTAGGCAGCACCACTGAAAAAAATACTGATTTGAGAGACACACAGGACAGGGGTGCCTGGGTGGCTCAGTCGGTTAAGAGAGACACACAGGTTCTGTGAAGTTAGGTAATACAAAGCAGGAAGTCTTCTACCAGGAAAACCGTCAACAGGAGACACTTTGCGAGGATATGCTTCCAACTGATACGTGGGGTTTTAATTATGTGCACCTAACTGGAACAAAGGATTTTGTTTGTGCTTTTTATAAATTACCGATAATTCTAAATTAATTTTTTTGCTCCAGACTCCTGGCATTTAGCTTCTCTCCTCTATATTGTTTATATTCTTTTAAAAGTAAGCTTCATCTGAGCACAACAGTACACTGCCATACTTGAAAAATCCTCCCAATAGCCATGGTCTCACTCACCTCCAGGCCTTTACCAACGCTTCACTATCTCCTTGAAATACCCTTCCCACTCCCTATTCCCTATCCTTCTCCTAGATCACTCCTCCTCCTCCGGGAAAACTTCTTCCAAAACCAAAGGCTGGATTAAGTGTCCCCCCCAAGGATTCCCACAGCAGCCTATGCTCACATCACAACACTATAATTTCTGTATCCCTTTAAGCTCAATGGGCTCAAGCCTTCATAATTTCCTGGCCCACAGTAGATAGCTCAAGTATTTGTTAAATGAGTAACTGAATGGGAGGAGAGGGGCTATTCATTTTTAGCACCATCATCACCACCAAACCCCAATCCCACCAACATCTCAATTAAACATTGTCCCTTGAGCTACATGTCCTGGCTACTGTTAAATCACCCAACACAGCATTCAAACTCTTATTTACTGGTCTGGGTAGTGTCACTCTTGCCGGGGATACTTCAGGAGGCAATCATTTAAAACTATGCTTCTAAAGCATTTCTTCCACGTCTTGTACAAGTAAGTCCCTTCTGTAACACTCTCCATGATCAATGCCCTATTGCTATCTTTGGCTCAACTGTCCAAGCCCTGGGTAAGATAGATAGAAGCAGTACTTTACGGGTGGTGGGAAGGAGTCATTATTCCAGGACATCATTCCTGCAAATCCAACTCCAGCACACAGTCCAGTTTGGACATCCCCTTGTCCCTCTGTCAATTGCTGACCCGGTCATGTGGGACATAAAACACAAATGCTAATTCAATTTGTGCTTGATAACATCAAGCCCCACCTGCCTTTCCCAGTATAAATGAGCTTGCATCCTCAAATTTTTGCTATCTCTGGGAATCCTATCATAGCAGTCAGAGGCATCATCAAGCTTCCTTAGCCTAAAGCCACTAACAGCTCTGAGCTGTACCCCATGTTCAAAGTCTTAATAGTATAATGGTGAGGAAGGGAAAAAAATGAAGAAAAAGGCAAGACAAAGACATCAATGAGCAAGGAGGAAAAGAACATGTTTTCTCAACTTGAGAATGAGTTGGCACTCTGTAATATTTATATTCACAATTCAAATAGTGTTTAGTGTTTAATTTTATTTCTTGCTGACAAATTCCACCTCTTCAACCTAAGGATAAAAGCTGAAAAAGCTTTTTCAGATGCCAATTGCCTATGCAACACAACATTCTGATGGGCAGCAAAGTATGAATTAGAAATACAAGGGGCTTAATTTCCCTGAAAATAAATATATTTATCAGACTTTAGGATATAGAAGAAGGATATGGCAAAACACTGAGTTCTGATAAATATACAAAATCTATTAAGGGAGATATATTTATTCAAATTTAAAATAAACTTCTATATTTTGCCTTCCAGCCAACTCAGTAATATTATCCTTAACAGTGAGAATATCCTTTAAATTTATTAATACAATTTTATTTGTTATTTGACTCATTCCTTTTTTGAAAAATAATCAGGAAAGGATGGAGGGTTAAAGGTTGAGAGAAAAAGATTCAGCTGTGTCTATTATGTTCTATTTGTATTTTTTTGTGTTTGTTTATTTTTGAAAGAGGGAGAGAGAGCACTACTGGGAAAGAGAGAGGGGGAGACACAGAATCCGAAGCAGGCTCCAGGCTCCGAGCTGTCAGCACAGAGCCTGACACGGGGCATGAACCCACGAACCATGAGATCATGACCTTAACCAAAGCCAGATGCTGAACGGACTGAGCCACCCAGGCGCCCCTGCAATGCTCTATTTCTTTAAAAACGATTTGAAGGTAGATGGAAAACATGAAATCAAATCTGGATACTGGAGATACATGTGTGTATTATTTTATACTTGTTTGAAAAATATAACGAGTTTTTGATGTAAGTACACAACCAATACATCATGTTGAGTAAGAATACGGGATTTGGTTTGAGACATCTGGTTGTGCTGTTTACTCGTTCTGTGACCTTGGCAATCTAAGTTTCAGTTTCCCTTATAAGGGAATTTCCTTATTTTTTCTGATTTTTCACCTGAAGGGTGAGTTCTATTATTTGGAACAAAGACTTGTATTCACAATGTCCAGGTTAGGTTCCTCTGGAAACAGACTTTGAGACCAAGATTTGTGAGAGACTTTGACTAGGAAGTGCTCTCAGAAACACCACCAGTAAGAGGGTCAAGGAAGCCAGATCGGGCAGAGGGTGAAGTTGAGCAGTGATGCAGTTGCAACAGAGTCCTCAGCCAATCCCATGGGGGCATGTTGGAGCTGAAATGGAACTTCAGAATTATGTAAAATCAAGCTAAGGGGGCCACACATTTGTGCCTCTACATCAACCTTTAAGTCATTGAATGAAGGCCACCCTTAGGCAAAGGACCTAACTTTGGATGAGACAAGGATATCCTTTAGCCAAGGATAATGCTTAAAGAGGAAGATGAGAACCATCTGCAACCAACACCCCTATCAGCTGGAGATGAGGGTCTCAATCTTGAAAGGAGGATCTGTGTTAAGCACCCCAGCATCCATCCATCCATTATCAATAACCAAGACCCATCCTCAGAAATGGAAGGAACATGGTGCAGAAGTAGAAAGAAAAAACAGCCAAGAGATGAAAGGGGAAGCAGGCTAGGTCCTTGGAACTGATGTAGGATGAGATGGGGTCGGAAAGCCTATCGGAGAAGGTTGGCTGTGAGGGGATCAGAGCCTTCTGTAAGTCAGACTCTTCACATTCCTTGTATCTGTGGTAGGTCCCTGGTATTCTCTAGTATAAAATTTAAGTCTACATTCCAGCCAATGATTGCTTGGACCAAGGCACTGAAGAGAGAACCACCAAGCACACCCAGCGTCAGTGGGTCAGGTGAACAGGAAGCCAGATAAAAAAAACCTACAAGAAAGGTAACATTCATATGACCAAATCGGGCCACTGAGTTAAACGTCTCTTCATCCCCACTACACCCATGCCAGGGAGATTCACTTTCCAGAGCTAAGCCTTTAAGTTCTGGATTCTGTTTTAACAAGAAGAGGCTGTTTCCTCATAGTACCCCCTCCCCATCATTCAGAATGTTATTGGTCAACCGGGGTGACCGTTTCACATCTCAGGAGGAATAGAGTATTTTTCTGTTTTTTTCTTTTTACACTACCTTGAAACATTCATCCTTTTCAGGAAAGAAAAAGAAATTTAACATTTAACATAAGATTGTAGTTAGCTAAAAACTCTTCTCTAAATTTAAGGCAGCTTTCTTAAGCAGGCTAGGTTATCAAACTCCGATAGCATGGCTTCCCTGAGGGAGTAATTTGTACATGAAATTCAGAGATCACATTTAATTAAGTTTTTAAACACCATATTTAAACCTACCAGTTTTATTGTATCCATGACTGCCAGTCACTTATTTATAGACAAATGTCATATGCTCATTTTATTGCACAAAAATTGATCACTCAATTTGGATTCAATATGCTTTATTTCTAAGGCCTCCAAGAACTTTGCAATTAAAATAATGAAACATTTGAGAGGAGAGCTGTGTACTTAACTGTACAAAGGGAAAACTTCCATTGTGGCTCCTTCCTGTGACAATGCTTCTGTGACAAAAATCCTTAAACCTATTTGCACTTCAATGTTTCCACCTAATACTAACACAAGCACGTGTTACATCCCGATGGCCCTAAAGGTATGGATTCAAAACAGATAATTATCATTGACTGCAGCTAAATTGTATCTTTATTCAGATTTCCTGTAATCAGCGATATAAATAGATAGAAGGGTGCCATGGAATAAAGAGGGCCTGAATCAGTCTGCTAGCATGCAATGGTAGCCAATGGCTTTTAAACATTTCTGTGATTCACTCAGCCCACAATAACAGAGTAGACTTCAGTTTATTTCATTACTGACAGCATTGTTGTTAGCCTCTATCATCCAGCCTAGATGACTTCATTCCCTGTACAGTTCAAGGCCAAACACATCGTATACTTACTTGTTCCCGTTCCTGTAATCCATTCATTCACACAAATGAGAAGAAACAATCAATATAAACCACCATAACTTAACCTTTTAAAGATGACCCATCTACTCCCCCTCCCACCTCTACCACCACTGGGACAAACTGGAAAAATCCACGCTAAAACTTTTGTCACAGAGAAATAGGCTTTCCAATTCTGCTAAAACTGAACCATATGTATACACACAAGACTACCCAGAAAGAAACACACTGGAAAATTCCTTATTCTGCTTTACCTTTGCAAAAGCTATGGTTCCTATATTCAATTACGTTTTTGCTAAGATAAAGTGTGGATGGGAAGCAAATACATGTGGGTGGGATGTTTTGCCCATCTTTTCAAAACTCTAAGTCTGACGTGACATGCTCATACACAATCAAATATAGTAACCCATACAATTCAGTCAACACACTGTCCCTTGGCATAGGAGCTATGTCTTGTATGGCTGTCATTATGATTATAGAGGGCTGTCATGAAATAGTATTCTTCTTTGAATTCTCTTTCAACCATTTAGAATTATAAAAACTATTCTTGACTCATGGGCTATACACAACCAGGCAGGCAATGGGCCAGATTCGGCCCACAAGCTACAGACCGCAAAATCTGATCTAGACCACTAGTTCACCAATTTGTCCATTCACAGAATCCCCTAGTAATGTTTTAAAATGTCACCATTCAGGTCACACCCCAAGTCAATTAAATCAGTCTCTGGAGGATAGTATTAATAATTTGTGAAGCTCCTCAGATGATCCCTGGGTGTAGGTAAGTTTGGAACTCAACAATCTCTGAAGTAGATTATCCCTTCAGCTACTAATCATATAGACCACATGCAATGGCTTTGGCTTCCTTTGTCATTTCTAATACCCCTAACAAAAGACTTGTATTAGTGGAAGGATAGATTTCACAATCAAAAGGTCGTAGTTACAAAGTAAATTCAGTCAAGCATGAAATATGGTAGGGAGAGAGGGTAGCATGCTATTTGTCCTTGACTGAGTCTCCCTCCCCAGTGCCCCCAGAAAGCAGACTCTTGAGACAAGTTAGTATGCATCGGGACATGATCCCAGGCACCAGGAAAGGGGGACTGAGAAGAGTAAAATAGGGAAGGAAAAAGAGCTAATACGAGCATTAGTTATGCAGCTAGTCACTGAGGTTAGCGACTGAACTTAAACCCACTGGGATCTACTAAGAAGCTGGGCAGGACACTTTTCAGAATTGTCTGCTTGGAAGAGAAGAGAGGGGCATTCTCCCACTTGTTTCCAGCCCCTATATGTCAAGGGCTAGCACAGGGATTAACTTCCTTATACTTACTAACGGTACAGATTTAAGTGCAATGCAGCCAAATGCCAAGCGGCAAGATGCAGACAGCCAAGACCAATCCCTGCAGGGGGTTCCATGTGCTGAAAGCTGGTTGCCACAGCAATGGCTGGAGAAAAGGTAGGCTAAGAAGATGGGGGAGTTTCCCAAAAGGAGTGCAAAATACCATCACAAACTCATTAGAAGCCCCTAGTTTAGAAGCTCATATGAGTACTTTAACAGGTGACTCAGTGTAGGCTTAGCACAATGTCATCTTAGATAACTCCTCTTTACAAAACAATGTCAACAATGATACATCTCCCATTTTAACAGGGAAAAAATGTACAAGTCAGACACAATTTGTCAAAGTTGAATTTAAACTCTTCCCTAAATGCCCCTGTCTATTTTCATTATTCTACTTAATAGTCATATCAAACTGAAGTTCTACTCAGATTAGAAAGTAAGAAGAAGGTAAAATACACACTCAAAATCCCTCTACCTAAAAAATAACTACTGTTAACATTGGCCTCTTTTCTAGTCTCCGTCGAGATAGGTTTCCATGGTTGAGAAAATTGTATGTTTGTACCATTTTTGTACTTGATTTAAATTTCAGGACCTCATTAAAGTTCTTCATCTTTTGGTCATAGCATACACACTGTTTCCCTTTGCCCTTCCCAACTTCCCCTTTCCAGATCTTCAACTGTGTTGAACATTCTCTCCTCCACACCAATCTATACCTTTTTGGACTCCTACCTCCCTTTCAAGCCCCAGATCCACCAGAACTTACTAATTGTCTTTTCTTCCTGCTTTCTATTTGGCTATTTGTCCCCCCTTTTCATTCCCACAATCCTTTAAACTTTCTTTCTGTATTTTATACTTTTTAATCATATGGCATACACCAGTGCTGTATATATTATAGTTTTTGTGGACTGTATCCTCCGCCCATGTCCAATACCCCATCTCTATCTTAATGAACTGTCATTTCTGTGAAGGCAGGATTTGTCTTATCCATCCCTTTCCCCTACAGCACTTAGTGCAGTATCTTGTCTGTAGAAGGACCCCATAAATCCTTGCTGAATTAATGAATGAATGTTAAAATTGTCTCAGCTATAAGCCACACACCACCAGTCTTGATACTTGTTAACTATACCCAAGCAAATATTAAAACCCTGAGGGATAGAATATGTGTGCCATCGCAGATATGAAAAGCCACAGGGTTTCCAAATGCATTCTGCTTAAGAGTGTGTTACTGTGGTAATATCACAGTATGCCACGGCTGCCATTAGGCAACAAGCATTCAGAGCAATACTGCCTGCACCTCTCTTAACACATGAGCAGCTGTCCCATACACAAGGCCTGAATGTGCAAGTGCACTCTTCACAGATTTCACATGAGCAAGTGAGTTATGTCAGACCGCTCTCTTCTCCCAGCCTTCAATGTCCTATGGGAACTTCTCTTTGGCAGAAGGTACACAGCAAGGAAGGCTGGGTGGTACAATTCAAAGAGGTCAGCCTCCCTAGGTCGCAGAGCAGAGCAGCCTCAAGTACAGAGGTTACTGGTGGACAAAGGGAATACCAAAAGAATAGCGGTAGAGTTGATATTGCGATTTACAGCTTCCATAGTTGCATACAAGCTGGAGCTTCTCATCTGGACAAGAGATCTACTGTGGTTAGGTTCCATCGCTAACCCCATAGGACCTGTGTGACTTACCTGCTAATCGTGTTCCTCTCAAGTCAGTGTATTGTCATATTGATGTTTTACGTTGGGTCATGACTACGGGCATGCAGGATCCATTCTAGTCATGCACCTATTCATTTTTCAGTATTAGCATTATGGGACTCTGAACCCTGAGCCATATCCGAACACATGCTCTTTATCCTAATTGTTCATGACCTGGCAAGTAAGGAAGAATACAAGACATTTGTGTAAGCCAAAGTGATGGCCTTAGCCTGGAGTGCAGTAACTTGCTGTGTTATAAGTTCAGCATGGTGGTTAGCTATTTGAGGTTTTGCCCCAACAGAAGTTCCTCCTAGTAATTCATCCTTGGGTTTTTGAGGTTCCAGTCATTCTACCAAACTCATTCTGACAGCCTACATATCTGTAGATTATGGTATGATAATCTCCTCTTTGGTGGCTTCTTTATGGGACATGATTATAACACTTACCTCTGTCCAATGAACCTGTTTCCTTTTCAAATTAGTGAGTGGCCACTGCCTCCCAACAGCATGTACTCTTAAGATAACGGGTTGCCTCATTAGTAAACTATGTTTGCTCTTGCTACTCCTGAGTCAATGGCACTTGGGGTTGAAGGGTGAGGGGATGGAGGGGGTAGTACATGGAAGACTCCAATGTTCTTCAATTACATATTTTCTGGCACTTTTCTAGAAGGCACAAACCTCTGTGGGGACGGACTTAGCAATTTCCTACGTATACCATTTTTTTCATCATGGAAGCCATTTGGACCTGTCACTTCTGTGTGAGGACAGTCCTGCATTGCTTAACCAAGAATGAAAATATCCAACTGCAAGTCTGTGGTATAACTTCAGCATTCCTTCCCATAAAGACCCATGAACCAGCAATATACCCACAGCTCCTACTCACAACCTGAGTCTCCATGAGTCACTAGATTTAGAACTCTATAAAGTTCACTGGTTTTGTCTCCCTACTCACTTTAGCAAAAGGTCAAGTAGGCCTGATTGATATCTACTTAGGCGTCTCAACTCATGGTGTATATGCACTATGCTTTATTTTTTTTTTCCTAGAGACAATGACCTGTTCTACTACCCACTCAAATTTAAGTGTTTTCTACGTAGTTGAGTGATGGCAGCCAAGAGTTTCCCAAGTGGTGTTTATGGTGCTCCAGAACTCAGAATCACACAAGTGTTAAGGTGGGCACTGTTAAAGTTCCATATTCCAGGGGTGCCTGGCTGACGTAGTCCGTGAGTGTGCGACTCTTGCTCTCAGGGTTGTAAGCTCCAGCCCCATGGTGGGTGTAGAGATCACTTAAATCTTAAAAGAAAGCTCCTTGTTCCAATTAGTAATATTTCATGTGTTTCATATGAATTTCTAAGGATGTAACAGACTCTATCAGCCCTTCAACTTTTCTTTCATTTACTTTTCCATTCTCTACACTATTTATGTCCACCACTATGACTGGGTTGTGTGATACCATTATCTACACTACTCCATCCATCAATGAGAAATACATTGATGTGGTGGTGGACTTATGTAATGGAGTTTGTGCCCCCTAAGTCTCAAAGAATGTTCTGCCGCTAGGAGGCAACTTTTCATAACTCTGTGGCAAAATAATAAAGGCATATTGTAAACTTTCCCATTTAAAGGCAAAGTGAGACAAGCCTCTACCGTTGGTATGGAGTCAACAAAAGTTGCCTAATCAATTACCTCATCATATGTACCCAGGCCTCAGTGACCTGGTTCTAAACTATGATCATGTTGGCTCTGCAAATGACAAAATCTCAGAGTAGAAATGAAAATAGCATTGTGTCTTTTCTTCCCAACCTGTAGATCTCTTTGCTAAAATGCTAGTTTATCTTTATTAATTAGGGAAATGAATCTTAAGCCACTAACTCCTAAGCAGAGAGAAGAACATGTATTTTCAAAGTTCTGTGTGAATACTGGAATCTTCATTTTATGAACCACATGAAGCTGTTGGTTTTATAAGTAAAAATAAAAAGTCTGTGAATATTGACAATTACTTATTTAACTACATTCCCACTATAGGAGACTGACTACTCCACCCAACATGCAGAGAAGTATTACAAGAATGGATTCATTCCCAAGAAAAATAAGGATTAAAATGATGGGTCTGGTCCTGGGCCCCCTGTTTTAAACGCTTTAAATATTTCTTTCAAAAAAGTTAAGTGTTGGGAAAAGGGGATACTTTTTAAAGAAGGTAATACAAATAGCCACCATAAATTGGTATTGATTATAAAAGGGTAGCAAATCCATAACCAGAAGTTGTTGATTTTTTTCAGGGGCCCCTGGGTGGCTCAGTAAGTTAAGCATCAGACTGTTGGTTTCTTTTTTTTTTTTTTTTAATATGTGATTTATTGTCAAATTGGTTTCCATACAGCATCCAGTGCTCATCCCAACAGGTGCCCTCCTCAATGCCTGTCACCCACCCTCCCCTCCCCTCCTACCCACCCCCCCCCCATCAACCCTCAGTTTCTCCTCAGTTTTTAAGAATCTCTTATGGTTTGGCTCCCTCCCTCTAGTGAAATAAGTCATACAGAGAAAGACAGATACCATATGTTTTCATTCTTATGTGGATCCTGAGAAACTTAACAGAAGACCATGGGGGAGGGGAAGGAAAAAAAAGACTGTTGGTTTCAGCTCGAGTCATGATGTCATGGTTCCTGGGTTCAAGTCCCAGGTCAGGCTCTGCGCTGTCAGTGTGGAGCCTGCTTGGGATTCTCTCTCCCCCTCTCTCCAAACAAGTAAACTTAAAAAAAAATAAGTTTTTTTTTTTAACCTGGGTGGCTCAGTCGGTTAAGCGTCCGACTTCAGCTCAGGTCACGATCTTGCGGTCCGTGAGTTCGAGCCCCGCGTCAGGCTCTGTGCAGACAGCTCAAAGCCTGGAGCCTAGTTCAGATTCTGTGTCTCCCTCTCTCTCTGCCCCTCCCCTGCTCATGCTCTGTCTCTCTCTCTGTCTCAGAAATAAATTTAAAAAACGTTAAAAATTTAAAATAATAATAATAATAATAATAATATAGAGTATCATATCATCTGCGAAGAGTGAAAGTTTGACCTTCTCCTAGCCAATCTGGATGCATTTCTTCGTGTTGTCTGATTGCTAAGGCTAAGACTTCCAATACTACGTTGAAAAACAGTGGTGAGAGTGGACATTCCTGTCTTGTTGCTGACCTTTGGGGAAAAGCTCTCAGTTTTTCCCCAGTGAGGATGATATTAGCATTGGGTATTTGGTATATGGCTTTTATGATCTCGAGGTATGATTCTTCTATCCCTACTTTCTTGAGGGTTTTTATCAAGAAAGGATGCTGTGTTTTGTCCAATGCTTTCTCTGCATCTGTTGAGAGGATCATATGGTTCTTGTCCTTTCTTTTATTGATGTGGATGGAACTAGAGGGTATTATGCTAAACTAAATTAGAGAGAGACAAGTATCATATGACTTCAATCATATGAGGACTTTAAGACACAGGATAGATGAACATAAGGGAATGGAAGCAAAAATAATATAAAAACAGGGAGGGGGACAAAACATAAGAGACTCTTAAATATGGACAACAAACAGAGGGTTACTGGAAGGGTTGTAGGAGGGGGGATGGGCTAAATGGGTATGGGGCATTAAGGAATCTACTCCTGAAAAATCATTGTTGCACCATATGCTAACTAATTTGGATGTAGTTAAAAAAATAAAATTAAAAATAATAATAATAATTAGAAAAAGTTTATTTTCAACAGTCATTTGGTGATTCTACTGATAATTTAAGTAATAATGTCTTGTGAAATCTGTATTCTGGCCTTACAAAATAGATAAAAATTCTATCATGCTTCACTAAATGTAAGTGTTCTGGGTCAGTTTAGCCCATATGCCCGTTTGTTTCTCACCGGAGCAGTGATTTAATAACAGTGACTCTGCACACCTTTAGGTGGGGCATGTGTTTTCCAGTTACCCTTAGAGCCTACCATTCCCTACTGCCTTGTATATAGCCATTTCATGTAGTTGTTAAATGTAGGGCCCACAAAAGCATGTGAATTTGAAATACCTGCTATTAATTAGGATGTGCAAGTTATATGGGAACTACTCACTTGATTCAAGTGTTGGTGCCGTTCATTCAGAACACGATAGGAAATCATGAAGGAGGGGTGTTCTTTTTTTTTTTTTTTTTTTTTTTTTTTTTTTTTTTTTTTTGGGACAGAGAGAGACAGAGCATGAACGGGGGAGGGGCAGAGAGAGAGGGAGACACAGAATCGGAAACAGGCTCCAGGCTCCGAGCCATCAGCCCAGAGCCTGACGCGGGGCTCGAACTCACGGACCGCGAGATCGTGACCTGGCTGAAGTCGGACGCTTAACCGACTGCGCCACCCAGGCGCCCCAGGAGGGGTGTTCTTTAAACAGCAAGCACCTCCTCTGTATGACAAACAGATTCGACTTGGAAATAATTTGTTATATGTTGAATTTTTAGAAACAGAATTATTGCATGAGGTGAAATACTTGCCAATTTATCAAGAGAATAAATTAGCAAATGAGAAATGATGTGATGTCAAAGAAAATCCTGAGAAATAAAAGCATTAAGAAAATAAAAGGAGTTTCCTTGCAATAAAATACAAGGCAGTCACACTTCAGAAGGGATGGTATGAGGATATGTGTGAGTGAGGCTGAGTGTGCATGTGTGTTTAATAAAACAAAAACTTAGTATTAGTGTGTTCATGTATAAAAAGAGCCATTTTTATGTGATTATCAAATCAACAAAAGGTTATGCCATTTCTTCAGACATCAACTAAAGTCAGGGATAAAGTTTTTTTTCAACTAGATGAGTCCACTCTTAGAAGAAATGTGCAAGAGCTCTCTCAATCGGGCATCAGAAGTAGAAACATAATCTGATCATTTTTGGCTTATTACACGATACAAAGTGGTTTTCCCCATCTGCAAAACATGATGCACATGCTTATTTATAAAGGAGGCCTCCGTGATGAAGAGGGTTTTCAAGTTAGGTAACTGAGTTTGGGCCCCGGCTCTGCTGCTTACAAGGTGCTAGTCCTCAACAGCATCCGTGCCACCCTCTTCTTCCTGAGCCCCACATCTGGACTATATTCCTCAGCCTCCAATGTGGTTCCACATGGCCTGTGACTGAGTTCCACAAGAGAAGTGATGTGTGCCATTCCAAGCCTGGCCCATCAGAAACTTCTGAGACCCACAGAAGGATGGAGACCCAAGAGCAAGGAACCCAGGATAGCTGCACGAAACAGAATTCCATTTGCTTCATTTCCCCCATCCTTACTAACCTGCATGGGACTAGATATGAACAAGAAACACACTTTACGCACAGACATATTGAGGTTGTTAGAGCTTTTAGCTGATATGAACAATACACCATGAAACAACGGTCATGTTACTCAATTTCTGTAAATTCAAGGTCATCATTAATAAACTGAGAGTAACAACATATCTAACTGAGGGGGTTGGTATGAAATTTAATAAGAGAATGTATAGTACTGAGAACAATGCTTGCCACTCTGAATCATCAATAAACATCACTTATTAGAATGGTTGTAGATGTGTGTTGGCTATTACAATTTAGATGAATTGCGAAAAAAAAAGAAAGAAAGAAAAAGAAAAAAGAAAATCATGATTTCTTCTGTTTGGTACTATCTCCCTATACTTGGTCACATGCAAACTTCAGTCCTTACATTTAGTCAGTTCTAATACCACATATACTGATTAAATACTCCTTTGAAGATTTGGAGTCCCACAGGGTTGAGATTAATGTTGAACTGGATAAGTCACCATTGTAACAGATGCTTGAACCACCAGAGTGTACCCAATCGCTCTCCAAATTGAAAACTTGGAGAAATCACTATTAGGCATTATATCCTCAAGCACAAAATCTCCCATAAGCTTCGGACCACCATGGAGACAATAGAACACCAGGCTACCCTGAGACTGCACCAACTGGAAAGGATGCTGCCTTTGCTGTCACCATCAGTTACAGTGTATTCAGGTCCCATGGGACGCCATACTTAATAAATGGCCTTGCTTAATAGATGTTAACTAATTACACCTAGAAAATCCCCAACCACCCAAGGCAAATAATACAACATGCCAGGTGGGAAAGGCTGGATTTCTCATTTACATCCTTCAAATGCCTCTGTTATCCTTGAGGTAGGGTTTGGAGACCAAAGATCTTTACTTCTTTGAAGTCTGCGCTATTCTAATCCCTAAGTCTTGACTCTAAAACCTCTTAATCACTAGGTTCTCTAATCACTAGAGAAATCAGGTTAAATTCCTAAAAGAGGAGGCAAATAGGTCAGACTCCAACTGGAGCTGGTTCTCACCTTGATTTCATCTGACCTCTTAGGTAATGGGCTGTTCGATGTGGCTAAGGCACAGAGTACAACAGAGTAAATTTCACTTTGGCACAGGGTTCTGCTCCCTCATAGTTTAGAATGTAAGGCAATGTTTTAGCTTCTAGTGGGTAGCAGGACCACAGATTTGAGATCTTGATGAAACTAGGGATCCTCTCTCTAAAACAAAATTCAAGGAGTTGATAGTCCTTCCCATTCTCATTTGTAGTTCTGCAACACTGATCTTCACACTAGATCATGAATATGAAGGAGAATCCCCTGGAGGGCTTCTTAAAACAGAGGGCCAGAATATTTATGCACCCAAGATGGGAGCACCTAAATACATAAAGAAGTTATTAGCAGATATAAAAGAATCAATTTATATAATATAGTAATAGTAGGAGACTTGAACACCCAACTTAAATCAATGGATAGATCCTCCAGACAGAAAATCAAGAAGGAAACACAGCCTCAGTCAGAATGACACATTGCACCCAGGTGGACCTAACACATATATTCAGAACATTCCAATACAAAAACAGAGGAGCACACATTCTTTTCAAGTGCACATGGAACATTCCCCAGAAGAGATCACATATTAGGTCACAAAACAAGTCTCAATAAATTCGAGAGGACTGAAATCACATCATGCATCTTTTCCAACCACAACACTGTGAAACTAGAAATCAGTCACAAAAAAATCTGGCAAGAGCACAAAACATGGAGGCTAAATAACATGCTACTAAATAATGAATAGGTCAACCAAGAAGTCAAAGAAGAAATCAAAAAATACATGGAGACCAATGAAAATGGAAACACCACAGTCCAAAATTTCTGGGATGAAGCAAAAGCTGTTATCAGAGGGAAGATTACAGCAATACAGGGCTATCTAAAGAAGGAAAAATCTCCAATAAACAAGCTAACCTTACACCTAAGAGGAGTTAGAAAAACAAGAATAAACAAAGCCCAAAGCCAGTAGAAGGAAGGAAATAAAGATTAAAGTACAAATAAATACAGACTAAAAACAAAAACAAACAAAAACAACAAATAAACAAACCACAATGAAAGAGATGAAACCAGGAGCTGATTCTTAGAAAAGATCAAGAAAATTGATACACCTTTAGCCAAACTGATGAAAAAGAGAGAGGACTGAAATAAAATGAGAAATGGAGAAGTAACAACCAACACCACAGAAATACACAGGATTATAAGAGATTATGAAAATTTATATGCCAACAAATTGGAAGACCTAGAAGAAATGGATATATTCCTAGAAACATATAACCTCCCAAGACTGCATCAGGAAGAAATAGAAAACTTTGATAGACTAAGTACAAGAAATGAAATTTAATCACTAATCAAAAAACTACCAACAAACAAAATTCCAGGACCACATGGCTTCTGACGCAAATTCCACCAAACACTTAAAGCAAACTTATTATCTGTTCTTGTCAAACTATTCTAAAAGAAGATGAAGAAAAGCTTCCAAATTCATTCTATGAGAGCAGCATTACCTTGATACCAAAACCATATAAAAACACTACAAAAAAGAACCATAGGCCAATATCTCTGATGAAATTAGATGCAAAAATCCTCCACAAAACATTAGCAAATGGAATCCAAAGACACATTAAAAAAATCATTCACCATGTTCAGATAGGATTTATTTCTGGGTTGCAAGGGTAGTTCAGTATTCACAAATCAGTCAACGTGATACACCAAATAAATAAGAGAAAGGATAAAAACCATATAATCATCTCAATAAATGCAGAAAAAGCATGTGACAATGTACAACATCCATTCATGATAAAAACTCAACGAAGTAGGTTCAGAGGGAATATACCTCAACATAATAAAGGCCATATATAAAAAACCCACAGCTAGCATCATCCTCAATGGTGAAAACTGAAAGCTTTTCCTCTAAGGTCAGGAACAACACAAGGACGCCCAATTTCAACCACTTTTATTCAACATAGTACTGGTAGTCCTAGCTACAGCAATCAGACTAGAAATAAAAGGCATCTGTATTGCTAAGGAGTAAGTAAAACTTTCAGTATTTGAAGATTATATAATACTATATATAGAAAACTCTACGACTCCACCAAACTACCAGAACTGATAAATGAGTTCAGTCAGGTTGCAGGATACAAAATCAACATACAGAAATCCATTACATTTTTATAAATAAAGAAGTAGCAGAAAGAGAAATTAAGGAAACAATCCCATTGACAATTGTACCAAAGAGACTAAAATACTTAGTAATAAACTTAATCAAGGAGATAAAAGATTTATGCTCTGAAAACTATAAAAAATTAATCAAAGAAATTAAGGCAGACACAAAGAAATAGAAAGATATTCCATGATCATGTAGTGCAAGAATATTGTTAAAATGTCCACACTACCCAAATCAATCCACAGATTTAACGCAATCTCTATCAAAATAACAACATTTTTCACAGAACTAGAATACTCCTAAAATTTGTATGCAACCACAACACCCTGAGCAGCCAAAGCAATCTTAAGAAGAACAAAGAACACTCTCACATTTCAAGATATACTACAAAGCTCTAGTAATCAAAACGGTGTTCTAATGGCACAAAAATAGACACAGAGATCAATTGCATAGAATAAGTGCAGAAATAAACCCACGCTTATATGGTCAATTAATCTATGACACAGGACACAAGAATACACAAGGAGAAGACAGTCTCTTCAAAAATGGTGCTGGGAAAATTGGACATGTACATGCAAAGGAATGAAATTGGGTCACTTTCTAACACCATACACAAAAAGAAACTCAAAATGGATTAAGGACCTGTGAGATCTGAAACCTTAAAACTCCTAGAAGAAAAGAGATCACTCATCATCAGGGAAATGCAAATCAAAACTCTAATGAGAGGGGCGCCTGGGTGGCTCAGTCGGTTGAGCGTCGGACTTCAGCTCAGATCATGATCTCAGGGTCCGTGGGTTCGAGCCCCGCGTTGGGGTCTGTGCTGACAGCTCAGAGCCTGGAGCCTGTTTCAGATTCTGTGTCTCCCTCTCTCTCTGCCCCTCCCCCATTGGCACTCTGCCTCCCTCTGTCTCAAAAATAAATAAACATTAAAAAAAATTTTTAAAAACACTAATGAGATATCACCACTCACCTGTCAGATGCCTAAAATCAAAAACACAAGAAACAGGCGTTGGCAAGGATGTGGTGAAAAAGGAATCCACATGCACTGTCGGTGGGAATGCAAACTGGTGCAGCCACTGTGGAGAAGAGTATGGAGGTTCCTCAAAAAATAGAAATAGAGTTACCATACAAGTCAGTAATTCCATTACTAGGTTTATCCTAAAGAAGAATAAAACACTAATTCAAAAAGATACATGCACCCCTATGTTTACTGCAGCATTATTTACAACCGCCAAACCTTGGAAGCAACCCAAGTATCCATCCCAAGATGAATAAAGATGTGTTATCTTTACACACAATGGAATACAAAGCCCCCCCCCCAAAAAAAGATGAGTATCTTGCCATTTGCAACAACATGGATGGACCTAGAGGGTATAAAGACAAATACCATATGATTGCACACATATGTGGAATTTAAGAAACAAAACAAATGAACAATGAAAAAGAGAGACGAATGAAAAAAAACAGATTCTTTTTTTTTTTTATTGCTTATTTATTTTTGAGAGAGAGACAGAGCATGAGCAGGAGAGGGGCAGAGAGGGAGACACAGAATCCGAAGCAGGCTCCAGGCTCTGAGCTGTCAGCACAGAGCCTGACGTGGGGGTCAAACTCACAAACCGTGAGATCATGACCTGAGCCGAAGTCAAGCGTAACCGACTGAACCACCCAAGAGCGCCCCCCAAAAACAGATTCTTAACTACAGATAACAACCTGGAGGTTGCCAGAGAGGAGGTGGGTGGGGTGATGGGTAAAATAAAGGGAATTAGCATACACTTATTTTGATGAGCATTGAGAAAGGTATAGAATGAAACCATATTGTACACCAGAAACTAATATAATACTGAATGTTAATGATACTTGAATTAAAATAAAAACTAGGGCTGGAGCCCACCCTCAGAGTTTCTGATTCAGGGAGTGGGTGGGTGGGGCAGGGAAATTTGCATCTGTAACAAGCTCTCAGTGCTGCCTGAGCCCTGGGAACCACAGGATGAGAACCATCATCACTCTGGTAGGACTCTAGCGTCCAGGTTGAAAACATCTGCCTCAAGGAGCCCACTTGAGAGCATTTTAAATACCGGGAGGAAGGAATCATCAAGTCTCTGGTCAAGAGATAAAAGGTGCAAACTCTCCGCAATACGGAGCTCTGACCTGTGACCTCCAGGGATCACTCACCTTAGAGTGGTTGAAATCGGTGTCTCTTCCTCTGGTTCCTGTTTCTCTTTCCCTTCCTCCTGCCCTCCACCTTTCTTTCCCCCTTTCTGTTTCAGAGCCTTCATGTTTATGGATCCTTTTCCTTCCCCATCTGTCCCAGTGTGTGCGTGGGTTTCTAGGTAACAATTTGCTTCTGTCCCTCTTACTGTCCCCAAATTCCCTCCCTCTGCACACTATAATAGGAAACTATTTTCAGATTTTACAATTTGTTGTACCGATTCAATAAAGTTTTATGAGTCATTATTAATTTTGAAGTAAAAGGAATATTTTATATTTCTCTAAGGACAAAAAGTACTAATGGCTCTTGACATTTTTCCTAGGATAACTCATAACTTGTTTAATGGGGAAAAATATCCCCATCTTTCTCCATACAAGCATCGTCCAATAGAACTTTCTGCAATGGAAGAAATGTTTTGATTCTGCACTCTTCAACCCAGTTGCCATTGGCCATATATGGCTCCTGAACACTTGAAATATGGCTAGTGTGACAGAGAGCGTAAAAATTTTAAGCGATTTTAAGCCTAAGTGGCCATATATTGCTAGTGGCTACCATATTCAACACTGCAGCTCTGTATTATCTACCTTGAACATTATATAAAGTGTATATGTATAGGGTGCAAATGCATTTTTAAATCTTTCAAGCTATGTTAGATCACCATGACAGAAAAAAATGTTAGAGATGAATCTATTTCTGTAACCTTTTCTTGAATCTGATTCATAATTGCACAAAGAGTTATTTTTTTTTGATTTAGCATGCTGCTACTACTACTACTAATGTAATTGTAAATAAAGCCATGTCAAATGATGAAGAGATTTTTCTACCAGATACCTAGGAGCTGAATTCATTTCTCCAGGGAGTAATATAACCATCTGTGTGTATCAATCGCACCAGCTCTGTTTGTTTCACTCGAACAAGGACTAGGAAGAGGCAGCGCCAACACCCCCGTGATCCATTAGCAGACACAACCAATCACTCTGAACCCTCCTGGCTACTAACCCGTGAGTCTGGTTGCAGACTACAGACAAAGGACCTCAATTCCTGTTTTTGTGATCCCTTGGGTTCTCAGAGGGTGTCAAAAATTCAAAGAACCCCTCAGACAAAAATAACTTTAATCTCACTTTAATTTCAAAATAAACAAATACATGCCATGCAGCCTCTTTCAAAAGTTAGTGTGAGAAACTAAGTGAACTGGAAAGATGTTACAGTTTCTAAAAGATAGAGGAAACACTGTCTAGCCCCACATTTAAAAACCCCCAAAAAAGCATCCAAATCAGAAAAGACAAAAAACTGTCACTATTTGCAGATAACATGATGTTATATACAGAAAATCATCACGAGTCCACCAAAAAAACTTGTTAGAATACACAAATTTAGTAGAGTTAGAGGATACGAAATCAATATACAAAACTCTCTTCTATTCCCATACACTAACAACTATCAGAAAGATGTTAACAATCCCATTTATAACTGAGTCAAAGAGAATGCACTATCTAGGAATAAATTTAACCAAATAGGTGAAAGATCTATACACTATATCATACTCATTAACTGGAATACTATTGTTAACATGTCCACACTACCCAAAGTCACCTACAAATTCCAGGCAATCCCTATCAAAATCCCAATGGTATTTTGCACAGAATTAGAACAAACTCCTGAAATTTGTATGAAACCACAAAAGACATTTACTAGCCAAAGAAGTCTTTAGGAAGAAAAACAAGGCTGGAGACATCACACTTCCTGATCTCCAACTGTATTACAAGACTGTAGTAATCAAAACAGTATGGTATTAGCATAAAAATAGACATATAGATCAAGGAAACACAATAGAGAGCTCAGAAATAACCCCCCACATAAATGGTGGGTTTAATTAATTTATGACAAAGTAGCCAAGAATATATGATGGAGAAAGGACAGTTTCTCCAATAAATGCTATCAAGAAACCTGGACAGCCACACGCTAAAGAGTGAAACTGGACCACTATCTTACACCACTCATAAATAGGTCTTGGCGATTACTTTCTGTATTTGACACCAAAAGCACAAGCAACACAAGCAAAAATAACAAGTAGGACTAGAGCCAACTAAAATGCATGGGCACAGCAGCACAATGAAAAGGTAACCTGATGAAAGGCAGAAAATACTTGTAACTCCGATATCTGATAAGAGGTTAATATCCAAAATGTATAAACAATTCGCACAACTGAATAGCAAAAAATCAATCTACTTGAAACCATGGGCAGGAACAGACCAGACATGTTTCCAAAGAAGACACACAGATGGCCAAAAGATTCATGAAAAGGTGCTCAACATCACTAATGGGAGAAATGCAAATCAAAACCACAATGAGCTGTCACCTCACACCTGTTAGAATAGCTATCATCAAAAAAAAAAAAAAAGGAGTAACAAATGCTGGCAAGGATGTGGAGAAAAAGGAACCCTTGTGCACAAAAGGTACAACAGGTATGGAGAAGAGTATGGAAGTCTTCAAATATCACAAGTGGAAATACAGGGGCTCCTGGGTAGCTCAGTCAGTTGGGCATCCAACTTCGGCTCAGGTCATGATCTCACGGTTACTGAGTTCAAGCCCCGCGTCGGGCTCTGTGCTGACAGCTCACACGCTCACTCTCTCTCTCTCTCAAACGTAAATAAACATTTAAAAAAATTAGTACTACCATATGATCCAGCAATTCCTCACTTCAGTATTTATCCAAAGGAAAGAAAAACACTAACTTGAAAACATTTATGTGCCATGTTTTGCAGCAGTATTCACAATAGCCAAGACATGGAAGCAACCCAGGGGTCCTTGATGGATGAATGGAAAGAGAAAATGTGATGTACTACATACAATGGAATATTATTCAACCAAAAAATGAATGAAGTCCTGCCATTTGCAATGACATGGATGAAGATTGAGGGCATCATGCTTAGTGAAGTAGGTCACAAAAAGACAAATACCATACAATCTCACTTCTAGGTGGACTCAAACAACAACAACACTAAGTCAGATACAGAGAACAGACTGGTGGTTGCCAGATCTGGGAGTGGGAAGCAGGCGAAATAGGCCAAAAGGTACAAACTTCCAGTTGCAAAATAACGAAGCCCCGGGGAGGAATGCACAGCATGGTGATTACAGTTAATAACTATTCGATGGGTATATGTGAAAGTTGCTAAAAGTAGATCTTGAAAGTTCTCATCACAAGAAAAAAATTACAACTATGTATGACAATGGATGATATTAACTGGACTTCCTGTGTTTGTAATTTTGCAATTTATACAAATAAAGTCATTATGTTGTATACTTGAAGTTAATGTAACTTTGTATATAAATTATATCTCAAAAAGTAACTTAAAAAAGACACAACCCTTCAGATGGTGCAGCCTCAGATTCTCATTCAAGAAACTTCAATTTTCCCTGACCCTAGACTTTTGAGCTGGCTTACAATGTGTGAATTTTGAATCTTACGGGAGACTACACGTACCTGTGAAGGCCTTGAAATCCATGCCATGAAAATAGAAAACATTAAATCTCACTATCTTTAATTGTCATCCAATAATGCTGCCCTCACCTAGGATTCCTACCATTGACCAAAGTTCTTTGGGGGCAATCTTGGTTTTCCCAATGCTTACCAGAACATTTGTGTTCCTGAGACCTTATATTTTCAGGGTACTTAAGACCTTACTGCTTGCCTTCACACACACTGACCATCAACCCTCACAACACTGGGAGGTGGGTATTAGAGTCTCACTTTAATAGATGAGGAAATTTAGGCTCTCAGACTTTAACTGATAAGGAAATGATCCACTCAAACAGGGAGGTAGGTAGAAAAGAAATCTCAGTCTCATTTGCAGCAAAGTAGGCTTGGGTCAGAGAGCTAGGGAATCACATCAAAGTGCTCACTCTCTTAAATGGAGTATGTTTTGAGAAGTACAGTTACCATTGTGCACTGAATTAAGCACATGGAAGCCAGCCCAGGCCGTCCCAAGGCAGATTAATGGAAGCAGAATTTAAGAAAATGCCTTTGAGCATTCTTGAAGCACAGGGTATTGTATGTGAAACTTTTACATAATTTTTTTGTTACTTTTTTTCCTGAATCAAGGATTGGCACATTGTATGAGCTTTATATAAAGGCAGGGCTCTTTTCCCTGAAACCAGTTAGAAGCCTGAAACCTCAGTAAGTGTTTACCATAATAAGTCACCTTAATATCTCACTTTGCTAAGTTGTTATCCAATTAGTATACTGAAAGCCAAGTCTGTGGAAGTAGCTAGCTGAACTCAGTTTAAACCTCTCAAAAAAATGTACTTACCCCCGAAGTGACCCGTTTTGAACACTGGGCCATATTTTCAGGGACAGATTAAGAAACAGATTCCATCCTGAATATAGCAGACTCTTTTTTTCCTTTAAATCAAATCTATATGAGAAGCATAGAACTTTTACAGCCTTTATTATTTCAAGTTGTAACATGAAGTGATATTCTGCGGAACACTTTTCGGGTAGCTATGGCAACAATGATTAGCACCACATACTCCCAACCAAAATACCACCTGCATCTACATCTATTCTAAACCCTTAATTAAAAAGAAAAGCCCAGTTCAAATTTCCAGTTGGTAAATTTGGGAGAAAACTTCAAAAAAAATGTTGGGAGATCTATTTAGGTTTTGCTTCTGTGTTTGGTTCATGAAGATTTTTTTTTTTTCCTTTCAGGACAACTTAAGTCTGACTATCTCTTCCTGCCCACACCAGAACCACCCACACTGTTAAGTTTCTGGAGAAAGAGAGGTTTCAGCATTTCCTTTTCTAAGGAGTTAATCAGTAATGAGAGCTCCAGGGACGAAAAGAAAAGTATTCCTTTCAAACAATTACCCATGTGCAGGAGATTTTTAGGTTTTTACTTTCTCTTTGGGCAAGAAGGAGAGAGGGTAGGGAGGAGAGAAACAAGAGAAGGAGGTAATGACTTCAAAGAAGCTAGGGAAAGGAAAACAGAGAGAAGGACAGTGGGCAAAAGATCAAAAGAGGGGGCAAGCTACTGGATCTGTGAGGGGCAGACAAGGGGAAAAGCATGCGTGATGGATAGAAGGGAGACAGGCTTCACACAGGCTGAGAATGGAAGGTTGTGGAGTAGCCTGTAGACATTAGCTCCAGTTCTCCACTCTGTCCTATTTCCATGCCCTCTTCCCTATGATTTGCTATGTCCACGGACTCCCCCTGCACTTGGACGTGCTCTGACCTACAGGATATGAGCAAAGCTAATGCACGTAGAGGCCGTGACTAGGGCTTGTGCCGCAGGCTTGCGTGCTCCTGTCCTCCACCACTGCTGTGAGGACATTCTTAGGCCAGTCTGCCGGAGAGTGAGAGGCCCTTGGAGCGGAAGTGATGCGCTCCTGTCTTCCCAGCCAAGTACATCCTGGCTCAGCTGACAGCTAGCACACTGCCAGATATGGGAGCAAGGCCGGCCAGTATCAAGGAAGCTGTCTTGGTGAACCAGCAGCCGAACGCAGCCGCAAGCGTGAGCCCTGCCTGGATCACACAAATAAATGGATGTGGTTGTATGTCACGAAGTGTGTTTGTTGTACGTCGTTACTGTGGTGATAAATAAGTGATACAAGTGCCGATCCCGTTAATCAAGGACTTTCATTCTATCAGCATTTTGTCACATTATCTTATAAATAGGTGTCAAAAGTCAATAGAGAAAAATGGAATATAGGATGATGTGAAAATCAACACAGGAAATGCAAGCTTGGGAACGTCATAGTTGATAGCCACTCAAATAAAACCCAGGACATTCCACAAGGTAAGGTCAATGGGATTCTAAAGCTACATGAAAGTTGGAAAGTATCCAGCCAATCCCGTTGTAAAATAAATCGAAGTTAAGTAATTACAAGGAGACACACAAGCTTTCTTTGCAGTCACAAACGCTGCACCAACTAATGGACTGAAGAGTTTGCAAATTCTCAGGTGCCCTGTTAATTGCAGCTGAATAGCTGTAATAGTAAAAGCAGTTTTCGCCAACTGTGGGCTTGAGGGTAAACAGGGCAGGTGATCCCCAGTGAGTCTGTGCTGCTGACTGCAAGAACAGAGGATAACAGCTGCAAGTACCACCACACTCCCCAGCTTACCATAAAAGTAACAAATGAATCGCTGCAGAACAACAACAACAAAAAACCTTGAAAATATATGTGGATGAGCCCTTCATTCACCTTCTGGCAACTGTACTGTACAAAGAAAAACAGAACTGGAAAATGGACAATGTGACCAACGGGAATGGAAATATGTTTCTTTTCCTGTAAAGCTGGGTTCCATTCTTTCAAATAAGAAGTGCTTCTGTTGGGGGGGGGGGGTTAGATGGTCATTTGCAAAGGGACAATCTCTTACATAAGTGAGACGATTCTCTGAATTCCACACCATGTGTTTAATCAAAGACTCCGTTAGGTATGCAGCTGAGTAAACCAAGTAACATGCTGAAATAACATAAAATGACTTCTTGATTGACTGCAGTAATCAGGGAACAATGGAGTGAAAAATCCCTGAATTATTTTATTATGACCTTGGAATGCATTCTTTGATTGACAATAACTTCAAACAGGGGGAAAAACACTGAGAGAATGTGAAGAATTTCTAGTTTTTATATTCTGATCCGTGTCCAGCTCCAATGCAGCCCCCATTCTATGGCAGAAATCACCAGTGTCTATCTTCAGCAGGTGTGATCCCACTCATAAACCTTCCTTGGGTGTGTGGTAGAGGAAGGAGGAAAGAAATGATAGGTTTAGAGGGCCTTTCCTCATGTTGTGAGAGGTGGGAAGACCCTGGCTCCTTGAAACTTTTCCTTCTGCTCCATTTTTTTTTTATTTATTTGAGAGAGAGAGAGAGAGCACGCGAGTGCAAGCAGGGGACAGGCCAAGAGGGAGAGAGAGCATCCCAAGGAGGCTCTGCACTGTCAGTGCTGAGCCTGACGATGTAGGGCTCAAACACACGAAACCATCATGAGACCATAACCTGAGCCAAAACCAAGAGTCAGATGCTCAACCAACTGAGCCACCCCAGGTACTCCCCCACCCCCCCATCTGCTCCACTTTTTAATGGTTTCCTGATGCCAGCAAGTTAGTCCAGAGAATGAGAGGAAATCAGATGAATCCAGTGAAAAGCAATGAAGCTTCAAACCTCTTGAGATCTGTTCCTTCTTCCATTTATCCACTCAACAAACCAAATTCAAATACTTAATGACTACTCTGTGCCTGCCATGTGTTAAGTACTGTGGCCTCACTGATGAACAAAGCTAGTGGCCTTCCTGGAGGAGATGCCAGACTAATGAGAGGAGGCAGTACACTGGCTTACTTACAACAGAGCACTGGGTACTCTGTAAGCACTCAGTACTTACAACAGAGCACTGGGTTGTGACAGTGTATATAAGTACAACCAAATGTATCTGGGGACTGCAGTTGGGGAGGCTTCAAGGTGGAGAAGGCAGAGCCCTTCTTAAAGGCCGACTTTAAAATGATATTCTAAGTGGATCTAGTAGGTCAATCAATAGTCCAACCAACTCTCCCATATTGTCCTTGGACTTCCATCAATAGGCTGTCTAATCCCAATCTTTGCAACTTAGAACTATGCATGTATGCAAATCAATACAAGTCTTAGCATGAATAATTGCTACCACTACAAGAGACTGAAATATCAGTTGAGTATGTGTTAGATTCCAGAAACTGTGCTAGGCACAGTGTCCTATTTGTTTAAAAGAAGGATGGGTGTTTTGTGATGCTTTCTTCAATTCTTATGAAATCTATTTTTAAGGATAGATTTATCAGCCTTTTCATAACTCCTTGAACAATGAAATATACTTTGGATTTAGGTTTCCTCTCTACAAATAAGATATTGCCTTAACTGGAGTGGTTGTTTGTGTTAGTTAGTAAAGAAAACAAAATGAGGTATATTCTTTCATTGCAAGTATGAATTCAAGGTTGTTATGTTGGGGCACCTGGGTGGTTCAGTCAGGAAGGCATCAACAGTTCAAGCCCCGGGTTGGGCTGTGAGCTGACAGTGCGGAGCCTGTTTGGGATTCTCTCTCTCCCTCTCTCTTTGCCCCTCCACTGCTCATGCTCACTCTCGCTCACTTGCTCACGCTCTCTCTCTCAAAAATAAATCAACTTAAAAAAAAGGATGTTATGTTAAACTGAGAGATCTAATCAAGCAGTCTTTTAACCCAAAATATTCTATTTCCCAGGTGAATAAATGTTATGTTTTGTCCTTGAAAAGAAAGGCTAAGGAAACTTGGCACTGGCTAATGAGAGGGGATTTGGACTCAAAACCAGTGCATTTTTTTAAAATCAGTTCTTTGCATTTATGGGTTGATTGCATTAGAGGGACAGGTAAATGTATTTAACATTCCCACATGACTTTTCTCCTTCACTTCACTGAGAATAAATTCAAGGCTGACTACTGTAAAGAAGCCAATAGTGGTATTTTCAAAAATGTACCCAAAACATACTTTGGACCATAAGCAAATTTAAGCCAAGAAAAAATTAAGAGGCACTAATTTGCAGACTATCATTTGCAGCATTTATGGGATTTCTCTGCTCAAAGTTCAAAAATGAAGAGTAGTCAACTTATGCATTTCATTGAATCCTTCAAATAACCCCAGGAAGCAAAAAGTATCACTAATTTACAAGTGAGGCAACAAGCTAAGGAAGTTTAGGGCAAGGTTGGATGGAAGTAAAACACCCAAGACTGAACTGTACGACTCATAGACTTGAAAAATCATTTTTGTAACACATTACCTGTGATTAAACCATTTTTTGTTTGATTTGTTAATTAAAATACTACATTCTGTCGATGCTGTTGAACTAGCTATAGCCGAATCTGGAGACTGATAAAACTAACAAAAGACAAAGTAATGTCACTCTTTACTGAAGCAAGAGATAACAATTCCCATCATGGACAGAGACTAGAATGGAGAAAGCTCATCTCCTTGCAATGAAGTACCAAGGCAGAGAAGGATAAAGTACCAAACTGAAATCGAAAGACAAAAAGAACAGTTTTGTCTAATGTGTCTAATTCAAAGAAACTTAACCGCAGAAACATATAGCCCTTTCAGACAACAAACCAGCTAAATAGTTTTCTCTTTCTCTTCGAAGCAATGTTTGAGCCAGAAATATAGTATTTTTATAATTTTCAAGCACTTTACACCATGCTTTCACACACATTATTGCATTTGATCCTCACAACTGCTCTAACAAATGGAATTTATTAATGTCCTCATTTCATAGAAGGGGACACCAAGTTCTGAGCAGATAAGGAACCCGTTGAGGCACATAAACCATGATCAAGACAGCAGTCAATGCCAAGCCTTCTGAGCTCAAGTCTTTACTTGGGAAAACACACTACTACTTCCTCTTGTTTTGAGCCAAAGAGAAACAATTTCAAAAACAGCTGGGAAAAAAAAACCCTGAAGTCAAGTTACTCCTAAGCAGAGGTCAGGTCACGCCCAATGCATCTAGCATCAAGTTAGTATTTGAGCTGATTTTTAAAAGATATATCTTTGGTTAGAGTTTATGGATTAAAAAAAAAATCAGTTAAAAATAAAGTATACTATATGTTAACTAAGTTGGATTTAAATTTAAAAATATATATAAAGTATGTATTTTTAAATCATGATAAAGGAAATAAATACCCTAAATTAAAAAAAAATTTAAAAAGGTATTTGGGGGGGTGCCTGGGTGGCTCAGTCAGTTAAGCATCCAACTTCAGCTCAGGTTATGATCTCACGGTTCATGGGTTCGAGCCCTGCATTGGGCTCTGTGCTGACAGCTCAGAGCCTGGAGCCCATTTCAGATTCCATCTCTCCCTCTCCCTCTCCCTCTGCCCCTCCCCCACTCATGCTCTGTCTCCCTCTGTCTCAAAAATAAACATCAAAAAAATTGTTTTTAAGTATTTGGGATTTAATAATCTACAAAAAAAAACCTTAATTGTATCTCAGAATATGTGTAATACTTTTTCCTAAACACATTCTGCTTCCACAGTGCTTGATGATAGATTTAATAAAGTAGTAGAGATATAGGAGATACTCTGTCCACTGAGAATTCTTACTATAAAAAGGCCTACAGAAGAATTGTAATATTACATTTAGGCAAGCTTGGACCTGCTATCCAAATCACTAGGCAAAATTCCCATGGTTTAATATTGTATTATACCATGACCAATCCTCAATTTCAGTTAGCCCACAAGCCCACAGTTTTTCTTGCCCATGGGTTTGTGGGTAGGCTACATTTCTTGCCTAGGCTCGGCAGAGCCAGGCTAGACTCCCAGCTTCATATCAAGTTCATGTGTGTAACAGATGTCTTGAACATTCTGGGGCCAGGAGCTACTTGGGTTATGTTCTTCTCATGGTAGATGGCAGAATTTCAAGAGACCAAGCCAAACCATCTGAGCACACTTGAACCTTTTACTCATCCATTAAGTGATATTCTATTGTCCAAACTAAGACACACGGCCAAGCCTTCCATCAACGGGAGAGTGAAATGAACTGTTTCCTCTAGGTGGAGGTACCACAAAGCAAGTGCGCAGGTTTATAAATCTCTTACAAGGAAGTAGAGACTTAGGATAATTCATTCCATCTACGATATGGGAAATTTTATTATGTCAAAGCTGCATTAACTGAAGTCATTAAATAAATGGGTTTCAAAAAAAATATTTCCAAGTTTGTTCTTAGAGTGTTGGCGTGCAGTGTGACAGAAGTACCCAAAAGTGAGGTTAGAGAAAACACCTTGAGAACCATTCCAAAGAATTTAGCCTTAGGCAGTAATCATGGGGAGCTACAGAAGCCCCTTTGACTTTGTATTCAGAGATTCCCCAAACCACCTGGCCCCTACACCTCATTACAACGTTACCTGCAGGGACCCATCCCAACCAAGTTTGCTTTGGCCTCCTTGTCTATACCTGGGTGGGAATTCAGCACACTGAGAAGATACTTACATGGAAAATTTTGCTGATCTAAGTTAATTAGAATTTTAGTAACATTGATGATCAAATGTATTAATATTTTATTATTTACTTTCTTAATATTTATTTTAATTTGAATTTATGGCCATCATTTTAAATGATTTATTTAGAATTGAAGGGGTAGAATTCACTAAAAATGATGCTGTAAGTGGTGTCTGCCCTAGTTCTATTGAGATCTTGCCCCAGAAAGGGGATTTTTAGTTTGTCTTTTCCCCACTCCTTTGGTCTGCCCCAACTTTGCCTGTCTTCATTCCCTTTCTCATCTCGCTATATCCTGTTATATTAACAGGCTGATGTACATGATTTAGGCCATCTCTAGGGACCAAGCATCTCACCGTTCCTGTCTACCTGGATGCCATAGTGATGCCAACAACATAAACTACAAATGATAGCACAACAAACACAGTTCTTTCTATGCAAGTAAAACTCTGTGTCTCCCCCTAATATCCCAACAAATACAATCTCTTTGCTACCCCCAAGTTGTGAGAAGGGCATGGGTGAGAACCAGCTTGCTGAGTTTCATCCTCATGACAGAATGGATTTTGAATGACAGAGTACAAGTGGGAAGGGTAGGACAATGGAAGGGTTTACTCATTTGACACTTGAAAAGATTAGAAAGATTTTGCCCTCTAACAAAGATGTATTCCTTGAGTATTTATTCCTCTCATTCATTCCCAAATTTATTCATTCAACCAACAAAATGACTGTAATGTTACAGGCACTGTGGTCCCAGGCTAGAAGGTGAAGTATTATTATGAACCACAACAGAAACTTTTGTAGACATAAGACTAAACTAATTGATTTTTGTTAAGAAAAAAAAAAGATGTGCTTTGAGCCAAAAATAACAGTGGTCTCACAAATACTAGCCAATTGGGCTTAAGGAGATCATTTTACCTCTCTGATTCTATTTACTCATCTGTAAAATGGACATGATACTTAATCCACTTTCCTATCATAGAAAACTATGTCAATTGTCATTTATGTGTGAGCACAGTACAAAAGTCTTGTGTCAATATTATTCTGAATTTTAAATAACAGATTGCCTTCACATTACCTCAATGTAAGGACTATATCCATCACTATTCCTGTGTAACGAGACCACAAAATCTCAGTAGAACAGAATATGACCATTTGTATTTATTCTCCTAGGTCTGCAGAGCAGCCAGACCAGCTCTACTTCATGCTGCAACATCTTTGGGTTGACCAGCATGACTCTATGTACCCCTCACTGTATAGCGATCAGTGGGCTCCTAGGGAGGCATGTTGTTTTTAGGACGGGGGCAAAATAAACACAAGCAGAAACATGAGAGGCTTCTTAAAGCTTAGGCTCAGAACTAGTACGCTGTCATTTCCACCTACATTCCATTGGTCAAAGACAATCACGTGGCCAAACCCAGCATCAGTGAGGTGGAGAAATTTATGTCCACAGTGGCAAGGTAAAAACGGTAAATACTTTCTGAAAGATAATCTAGATAATCCCAGCTCTCTTTTTCTCTACTTAAAAGTTTTGGAAGAACAATCTTGGGTGGGATATAGGCTTTAAACACACCATCTTCCTACTCAAGAACCACAATAGCTCTCTAGCACACGTTTATTAACTAACCCATTAGCCATTAATAACCCCCTTCTACCTTGACATCTCCATTGTGGAGGCTGGAAAGCCCAATACTTCATTTCTCAGTTTCATTTGCTTCTAGGGGTAAGCATGTGGAATGTGGCCAGTTCTGGTCAATGAAACAAAACCACAAACCTGACAGAGACTTTTAGAAAAGCTTTTGATCCCTTTAGAAAAATACAGGCAGGAAAGGAGAGCTGGCAGGTAAACCATGTCCCCCTTTTCCCCCAGCATGAATGTACAAGTGATGCCTAAAGCTACAGCAGCCATCTTATGACAATGACATGAAAACCTTGAGAACAGAAGGCCAGCATGCTCAGGACTGGTTCCCTGATTGCATCACTAGGCGTCTTCTGTAAGTAAAGAAAACCTTTTTTGTTAAAGTCACTTCTGTGTTACTTGTAAATGAATGCAACCTACACAGGCTCCTGGTCATCTATTGGTAACATCTAAACTCTTCTGCTTGGCTTTCCATATCCTTACTAACTTGGTCTCCATATGCCCACCCATCCTTAACAAACATGCTCACTCAACTCAAGTCAAACTGGTTGTCTCCCAAGTCTTTGTTCTTGGAATGCCCTCTTCCTCATCTTTTGCCAATCCAATTACAATCTATCCTCCAACACCGCGCTCATATCCAACTTCATCCAAGAAGTTCAACCCAAAGTAAACTCTTCCCTTTTCTGAAACACAGTTGAGAATTGGTCTTCCAAAAATCCAGCTTAGTTTTTTAGTTCTAAATGTTGCTTAGATGACTGCTTCTTAACATTTAAGAAGAGTGACCATTTTCTATGGATGGTTTCCCATGATTCAAAATGGTACAGGTCTTAGAACACAGCACAATTCATGTTGATTATGATTAACAGGAAATAGTGTCTAGTATACCAACAGGCTGGTACCTAAGTAGTTTTTGGTTAGTCAGTTGTCTGAAAGTTAGAATTTACTTTCCGTAGAAAATCCAACCAATCTACTTACGTAAATATGCAAAGGGAAGGGCATCTCCTCAGCTCAAGGCAATATTCATCCACTTGTCCATTCATCCACAAAATAATCATCAGATGCCTGTGTCATGGAACAACTTATTCCCATGAGTTATCCTAACACATCTCCACTTCTATCTCCCTCTCTACTACTTTCTAGAATACACACATTTTTTTGTGATCCTAAGCTCCAACTCAGACTTTTTCTCTCCTGCTTCATATTGCCTAAGTGATCTACACCCCACCCCAGGGTCTATTATTTCCGACAGTGATCTCAGGTACATATTAGGAGAAAAGCAATCTGTGCTGATTCACACAAGCTATGCATGGCTGAGAGCCCCTTTATGGGTCCCATGGGCTCCTGTTGGTTTTTTTTTTGTTTTTTTTTTTACATATTATCTTTAAATTCTTAAAAATTTCCCTCCGAATGCAAGTTGAGGAAGTACAGACTACATGTAAGACACCGTCAGGTATCACGTAAAATACCTCTCCTCTGAACCTGGTGGCAGGTCAAGCATCAACTCTTCCTTTATTTCTGAACCTAAAATAGCTTTTAAAAAAATAGATTTATTTAGGTATGGTTGACACACAATAACCTGTCCATGTTTTCAGTGGACAACATGGTACATTCTGATGTGTAAATACTCATGAAATCATCAATAAGACAATGAACATTTCCAACACCTTTAAACGTTTCCCGTCTTTTTTTTTATCTATTGACCTGCTTTCTGTCACTATATATTTTCATTTCTTACTGTACATAAATGGAATCAAAGTATAGATGGATGAAGATAGATTTTTTTGGGATTCTTTCCATCAGTATAATCATTTTGATATCCATTATGTTTTTTTTAATATATCAATATACCATTCCTTTAAGTTGCTGAGTATTACATGGACATACCGTATTTTTTCTTATCCATTCACCTGTTGATGGATATTTGGGTTTTTACTAGCAGTAAATACAGTGGCTATAAACATTCAAGTACAAGTCTTTGTATGGACATGTACTTTCTTTTTTGAGACAGAGTGCACACATGCATGTGAGGGGCAGAGGGCCAGGGTGAGAGAGAATCTTAAGCATACTCCATGCCCAGCACAGAGCCTGATACATGGCTTAATCTCATGAACTCAAAAAACCAGAGTCACACACATAACCGACTGAGCCACCCAGGCACCCTGGACATACACTTTCATTGCTATTAGATGATTATCTATGGCTGGATCCTATGAGAACTTTGAAATGTATGACTATCTTTGAAAACTAAGGATTTTCTCAGCCATTTCCAAGGTATTAGCATCAGAGGCTCTGTTAACAAGTACAGAGGTGAGAGACACTTAATATCATGCATTTATAACCAGGGAATTACTTATGGCTTGAAAACAATTCTCCATGTGTATTTCACATTCTGGCAGGTCTTCTGAGCAGAGGCATTTACAGCTTTTGTTCCAGAGTATCTCTTCAAGGCTATCTGTGGATCACATAGCCAGGACTAGAAAGAGGCAAACGTGGCACCTAGGGTTCCAAACTCAGACGGACACTCACCCCAAGGGTTGTGCAAGTGCAGGACCAGCACTGGAGAGTGACCATCCTCTTAAATGTTATACTTTGGCTCCTCACTTGCCTTACCCTAGCCCTGGACCTAGAAAGCAAACTGCTTTGGCAGATGGATACAATGTTTCCCTCCAGAGCAGAAGGCAGATAGATGTGTTTGCTCTCCAGGATAATAAAGGTACCTTATCCCCATGGGGCAAAGGCTGGGCAAGTTTGCCAAGAGTCCCCTTTAAAAGATTGTGTTTCCTATGTTCAGAGCTCCTAACCTGGGTTATAAACACACCGTGTGTGCAACCCGGTGCCCACTTATGCATCACCTCCACGAGACTGGAAGTAACTAACACAAACACGAAGCTGACACTGACAATTGTATCGTGAGTAGTAAGGTCCCTCGTCTCTGACTAAGGAACCTGATATTGCTTTCAGCATCCATGAAACTGTGGCTGGCTCAGCTGTTAGCTTGCAAGCAGGGAAAAACCTCAGGCCCTTCAGTTTTTGACACCTATTACCACAGTGATGCCAAATCCATTATCCTGAAACCCAACTGAGAGAGAATTTTTAGGTAGTGCAGGCGTCTGCTGCATGATCTCGGGTACAAAGCTTGACAGAATTCATCCTAAGCCCTCTGTATACTCCATTATTGCACTCATTTATTCATTCAGCAATATATTTATTAAGCTCTCACTGCATGCCAAACACTGTTTAAAAAAATGATTCTTGCCCTCCTGGATTCACTGCCCAGTGAAGACAGCAGACAAATAAAAAACTATAATTCATAGAGATTATTGCTATAACAAAGATGAGAAGCCAGGGAAGGATTCAGAGGAGGTGGCGTTTGAGGGGAGTCTTGAAAAAACTGGAGGCGCTCACTGGGATTGAAGGTGGGAGTTGGGTGGAGAGAAGAGACATGTGCAAAGTCATACATATATGAAAGGGAAAGTTATGTTCTGAGAATGATGAGGGAATTACTATGGCTAAAGAAAAGTTCGTGTGTTGAGAAGGAGGCTAAAGAGAGGGGAAGGAAAATCCATGGGAGGTAAAGTAGGGTATTGGGAGAGAAACTCTAAAGCAGTAGATATAGGAGAAGGATTGGGAATGCAAAACTAAGGAACTGGGGCTTTAAGTAAAATGGATGCTTCAGAGTTGGCTTTCATTAGTTGTTCTTTTTAAGTGGGGAAGCCATAAAAGCCATGGTATTTATGTTTATCACACTGAATTATAGCCTTTTGTATCTATAAAAACTCCCCCTGCTAGGGCAGAGCTCCTGTGGGACTGGGGGACGCCATCTTGTTCACTTTTGACCTCCAATTTCACTTGAAAACAGAGCAGCCACTCAAAAAAAAACAAAAAACAAAACACAATTACTAACAAATGAGTTACTCAGCAAAAATTAACTCCCCCTCACAGGTAATCTCTATGTATGATGCACCTCAAAATGTCCTGTTTGCGAATACCAAGACAAATAAATGAAAAACTGGAATGTTTCTGATAGTTTGGGGAAAAAATGATCATTCCAGGTTATACCTTACAATTTTTCTCTCACTTTTCATTACTTTATTCATGAGATGGCTTTTTTTTTAATCACTTTGTGCAGGATGCTAATACAGTACTTCTCTCTACTCTAAATTTTATATTCTTATTAAATATACTTCTTTTAAATTTATAAGGCACCATGTATTATTCATTGCCAAGTCTTGGCTCATGCCACAGATTATATATCACTTTTTCCATGTATCATAAGTAGTCATTTAGATTGAAATCAAAATTATATTTAACTGAACTCATGGCCGCTGAGTTATCCTCTCATATCAAACTTATTTTCTGGCCACTTGTCTCTGCCAAATGTTACAGATGAAAAATCTTTCATTAAAGTACTTATAGTAAGAAGCTAACACACTAATATTTGTTTTCTCCTAAAATATTTTCTGGGGTCTAAAACTTTTGATATGCTAATACTGTGGGAAAACCCTGAGTGAAAACATATCCCTTATTCACAAAGAAGTAAGATTATAGGTAGATCTATATTCCACTGAAACATTAGCAAACTCAAAATTCACTTAAGCTCTGTCCTTTTTCTTTCAGTTCCAAGGTCTTCGTTCCAACAATATACAGTTAGAGAAAACTTCTTACCAATCAAAGTTATTATTTTAAATGCTCTGTAACATTTTAAAAAGTTCTTTGACATATACAATTTTGCCTGCAATGAGAAAAACAAAAACAAGTGCAGACTCTTTCTAGAAGGCTTTCCTCTTCTAATAAAAACATATACGCTTTCTACTGAGGGTGATCAGACTCAAATGTGAGTAAGAAATACCTCACACAAGAGTTAATCATAGTAACCAACCAGCCACCTTCTCTTTTCCGTAGGTGATTTTGCCATCTAGTAATAGAAGCCCTAGCTTGTCTCCTCTTTCCTTGCTTTCTCCTTGAGGCAACTGTAATTGCTTCTTAAAAATAATAGCACTGGGGCGCCTGGGTGGCTCAGTCAGTTAGGTGTCTGACTTTGGCTCAGGTCATGTTCTCATGGTTAGTGGTTCAAGCCCCGTGTCGGGCTCTGTACTGACAGCTCACAGCCTGGAGCCTGCTTCGGATTCTGTGTCTCCCTCTCTCTGGCCCTCCCCCACTCACACTCTGTCTCACTCTCTCACAAATAAACATTAAAAAAAATTTTTTTTAAATAATAGCCCTATCATGTGCCAAATCTCATCAATGTTAGTTAGTGATTAGCACATTTTTCCTGATATTTTGAAGTCTGGCAAAATAAAGCGTAACGAGAAACCAGGCACATTTTGGGTGTTTTGTTTTGTTTTGTTTTGTTTTGTTTTGTTTTTATCAACCACTGTTTGTTGCCAACCATTTTGTTGGTGGAAACCGGTTGGAGGAAAAAAGGGGGCTGGAAGTTTAATCTCTTTACTGGGAACTCAACTTCGTTCCTTTCTATAAACACAGGCCTACTCAGATACCCCACTGTGATGGAAACTGCAGGAGAGTAGAGATGAAACCCAACTCCATGGCTGGCAAAAATGAATGACTCAATTTCAGGGAAGAGGGTACTGTGAGGGCAGGAAAAAAGCCTGGAGTCTTCTCTGAACCACACTGCTTCCTACACATGTCATAAGGCACCCTAAGCTTCCTTCTTCTCATCTGGAACATAGAAATAATTAATATCTGTTTCTCTACAGAGTGTTGAGTTCAAATGACACCATTCAAAGAAAGGAAGTTCCTAAATTCAATCTAGCTTGAGTTTTGCATTTTTCCCTATGCATACGTACTTTCACGATGCCCAGATTATATATATACTTTTTTTAAACATGCACACGCACACATATAAATAAAACCAAAATCCCCTTAGACCTCCAGCCTTAACCACAATATGCATCTCCCCTTTCACTGAGCAACCATTACCAGGAGTTCATTGGAAGGCATGTCTTTTGAGCATCTGACCACACTGTATAGAGAGACCTACTTCTATATTCTGTAACTACAGTTTGTTACTGCATTTTGTGGAGAGACCGCATTTTATATATTTACTTTTCTCTTGACAGATATTTACAGGGTTTCTTATATTTTGTCCACATAAGTAAGATTGAGACCAACTGAACATCCTTGTACCCTACTTGGGCAGCAGGCTGAGTGTGCAGGGCACGCACCCAGGGCAGAACCCCTAGGTCAGTAGGGTACAGGCATTTGATACATGCAACTCATGGTGGCAAAAGCCTTTTCAAAGGGGCTCTACCAGCTCGCACTCACCAGCAGTTGACATATGCCCATACCTTCAGGCTTTTCAGACTTAAATCTTGTCATTCCAATAAGGAGGAAACGAGTTTACTGGTTAATAGTGAAGATGAACTTTTCAGATATTGTATTAAGTATTTCAATGTCTTCTCTGAATTCACTGTGTATACTTGTGCTCGTATTTCTCTTACAGGTTTCTCCTTCTAGTGAGGTACAGGGGTTCTCTTTATGCATTGTGGATATTAACCCTTTGTTACATATGCGAAAAATATCCTCCCACATGTTCCCTTTCTCTCACTTGTATGTTGAATAGTGTCCTTTGACTTAACAAAAGTCTCTACCCTGACATACTCAAATGTATTCTTTTCCTTCTAGGCTTTGTCATTTGTGTTTTAAAATGTTTTCTATTCTTCATGGACATAAAGATGTTATTTCACAATGTCTTGTGAATATTTTAAAGATTTCTTTTTCTACTTAAACATCGAATTTCTCTGGAGTTGTTTTTTGTCAACAATCTGCTGGAAAACATGAGCAAAAAAGACATGACAGCCTTGTGACCCAGGCACTGGATCCGTGAGCTCAAAGACTACTCATCCCTCCGCTGTCCTTGGAACGTGACTTCTGCTTGCCTTTCTGGCTCACAGAGACTGCTCTAAAAACACAGCCTTGAGATGGTGATGTTATGTTGAAAACCCCTGTGTGGTGCATGGGACTGAGTTCAATGAGGACATCTTTATAAAATTCTAAGATTTGGAGGGTGGGTGTGGGGATCCATGCATTTTGCTGTGGCTCCAGAAAAGCCTCCTTTGGACACTCCTTTTACTATTATTACAACTGCAACCCACCACCACGGACTGGCCTTCCTCTTTCTTTGGTCTCCCTCTGCCTCTGCCTGAGGGGACCAATTTCAGATTACACAGAGAGAGCTTCCAAGAGGGTTGTGAACCTACACAGTCTGAGGAAGCAATCTACTTTTCTCATATAATCATTTTGCAATGGGATTTATTGAATGACCCATCATTTCCACATTAACTTTTAATAGAACTACTTCCCGTCTCTTTCTATGTTGTCTATTTGGATCCTGATCTACTTGTCTCCTCCTGCACCAACAGCAGGCTATGCTAATTACCATAGCTGCATGATAAGGCCTAACCTTTGATAAGCTCCTTTTACTAACATTTTCTGAGCATTTACTATTCTAGAAGGATTTCAGAATCTGGTTGGTGAGTTCCATTAAAAATCTGAGAGATTTTTGGTTTAATAATATATTCCTGGATTGGTTTGTGGACAATCAACATCTTTGATATGGAGCATTCCAACTGAGTAGGGTAGCTCCTATCTACATTTATTTATATTTGTATATCCTCCAATAAGGTTTTATCTTTCTTTAAAGAGATCCCATATTTTCCTATTAGGTTTGTAGTTTTACCAAGTTGGTATTGTTGTTGCTATACTTAAAAGAATATTTTCTCTTAGCTCTGTAATTGATTGCTGCTGGTATATGGTCATGTTGTTTATTTATTTATTTTTTTAATATTGACCTTCTCTCAAAAAACCTGGCTGAACTCTTACAGGTTTATCCTCTTGGATTTTCTATCAACAGTCCACAAATAATCAAATTCAGACTTAAGTGCTTAGGAGTTTTCCCTATTGTATTCAATTTTAAGGACCTCCCACACCCAACCAGAATGGGAATACTTAACACAAACTAGGATATTCACTCCTTAGTTTCTATTTACCATGGGATTTCATCACTAATGGGTTTTTTAATTTTTCTTTCTTTTTTGCCATTGATTGGAATAGATATATACAGCTGTTTTAATTTGTTAAGGTAGCAAACTCCACTGATAGCTTTTATAGTGTCTCAAACATTCTTGAATTCCTGGTATAAATTCCCACTTGGTTTTACAGCTTTACTACCTAACCAATTTTTATTTGGGTTTTCATATCAATGTTCACAAGACTGGCCCACAGGTTTCAGGTGGCCGTATGTGGTTGTAGTATAGCCATATAAAACGTTTTATGCATTTTCCTTTAAATATGCTCAATGGCAAGTCTTAAAAAAAAAAAAAAACGCTGCCTTGTTTTTTAAATTTTGAGGAAGAAGTGTATGTTAAAGCACAGGTTTTCTGTTTCATTGAATTTTTACTCATATTTGCTATCTCTTGGGTCAAGATTATTATGTGTGCACATGTGTACATATATTTACAGAGTAGGGTGTCTATATGCATACGTCTTTGAAATCTCTACTAGGCAAGTTTAAATTCATGGACCAGTTTCTCTAACTATACGTGTCCATGTGTATAGGCTAGCTTTTTTCATTCCAAATACTGTTTTTTCGCCCTTTCTTATTTTCTCACTCACCAAAGATATGCCTCTATTCCTCTGTAAAGATTTAGCTGTTGATTGTGTAGATCTAAACCAATTTTTATTTTATTAAATTTTCTATATTGACTTCCTTCTTGGCTTTACTGGGTTTTTTTTACCCATTTCTATTCTAGAGTTGTATCTTAAACTCATTTCATTTTTAAGGAAGACTATGAACTCCCCTGTTAAAACTTCTTTGGCACTCCACAAGTTATAAAATGTAGAACTTTTTAACCTTTTAATTTGAAATAGCATTTTACTTAAGAGACCATCTGAGCTTTTTAAAATGAAGGCAGTTTTCAAAGAAGGTTAATCTATTTCTTCACTGTTTTTATCTTGATCTTGAAGTGGTTTGTGATTAGTTTTCACAAGTTAAGACTAACCTTTGGGCCTTGTACAAATCTCGTTTTTTAGAGTACCCTATGTCCACTTTGAAAAATGTATATTCTTTATTATGTTTAAGATTCTGTTATTGAGACTTTGGGGGGTTTCATTTGTTTTTTCTACATACCTCTCTACCCGACCGATTTTCTTAGAAAGCTGCACTGTGCTCCTGTCTCCCACCAGGATTTATAGTTTTGCTGATTTCTTCATGTCATTTGTCGGTTTTTGTGTTCTTTATCTTTAGGCTATGTGGTAAGGCTCACTTAGGCTTATAACTGCTGCATGACATCCATTAGTCCTGTCACTGTGAGATGCCCACCCTTCTTTGGGTCTTTTAACATTAGTGTTCCTGTTTCTATTTTGTCTGGTATGACTAAGGCAGTTTTCTTAGCGTTACTCTCCTATTTATCCTGACAACCCCTTTATTTTTCAACTTAGCAGTTCTTATATCTTCTCCTACAAGTCGCATGTAATTGGATTCTATACTCCAGGCACACCCCTAACTGAGTGTCTTAATCCACTTGTGTTTTTAGGATTACTGAATTTCAACTTAACTTTGCCACTCTTTTTCTATTTACTATGCCTTCACTTTAATTTCTGGGTTCCTCCCTTCCCTTAAAGTGATTTTTTTTCTCTCCTATTTTTCTCCCCCTTGTCAATTAAGAGCCAGAGTCCATTTCTTTACTTCTAGGGATTATTCCTAAAGCTTTAGCTTATTTAAGTTTGTTTTTCTTTCAAATACTAACTTAAGCATTTATCTATTTCTTCTCAACTACAAGACAAGTTTTATTCCAATGGGGCCTAGATTTTTTCTTTAATGTTTACTTGTTTTTGAGAAAGAGATAGAGCACAAACAGGGGCAGAGAGAGTGGGAGTCACAGAATCCGAAGCAGGCTGAGCTGTCAGCACAGAGCCTGATGCAGGGCTCCAACTCAAGAACTACAAGAACCTGAGCCAAAATGAAACACTCAACTGAACCACCCAGACACCCCTAGATTTTTAAAGTCCTGCTCAAAAAACTCAGGGTTGGAGAATCATGCCCTTCAGCTTGTTCCACTAATGCTCTGTATACCACTTTCTGCTTTAGGAAAAAACCTGTGAGATAGAGGTTAGAATTTCTTTCTTCTCCGCCTCCCTATCTATGCTGGGTTTCGTCTAGAACTACATCCACACCAGTTATGGAAGTCCCCCAAGACACAGTTCCCACAACGACCTCCTCTGAGAGGACTACACTTCAGGCTGACATCTGGCACAATTCCAGGCTGTGGCCCATACAGGAAGTTTGTTTTAAAATTGAAAAAAGTCATGATTACCAAGCACTTGGAGCATTTTCATGGTGAGAACGCATCATTTTTCAACTAGCACAAACTAAGAAACACTCTTTGTTGTAGGCCGTGGACATTAGGTTTTAACTAACAACCATCTTTTCATTACAAATGTAAGATCTCTCCAACTCTGTCAATAGTACACAATTAAATATGAACACCTCAAGATAAAAGTCAGTCATTATATTAACCTAAGTTTGTCTACAAAATCTTCATGTTGTCTATCTTCTTCTTTGACAACAATATCCCTCAGAACCACCACGTATTTCCTTATCTTTAGGACAATGGTCTTCGCTGTGAGAATTAAGACTTTCCAAATGTCAATGAAATCACGTCCTGTGAACACTCACCTCCAAAAACCAGACTTTTGAGGAGTCTTACAGGGATTATCTTTCTTTAAAACATGAGAGTTCTAGTCCTTAAAACAGTTTCTATTTTTATTCAAATTTTGTTGAATAAGTCAGAAGGTTCTAACTGCAGGAGGATTAAGATAACTCTCTTGAATAAGTTTTATAGTGTGCTTTTATATACATGAAACTCACTCTTCACAAAAAGCCTTTACTGTTTTCCTAAGATCAAGTGAGGTCAAGAGACAGTCCGTGGCTGAACCAGTACTCCCATTTATGACACTCAGACCTGTGTGTTTGCTGCCTCTTCCAGTCCTGCTCTTTAAATTCAGTGGGGGGGGGGGGGGGGAAGCACTATAGCAAACAAGACTTGCAAGATTCACTTAATGACCCCTTAAAGTTTGCTCTAAGAGTTCACTGGCACAAAACTACTAGATGCTGTTTATTATAATCACATCTAACTTGCATTTAAACAGCCACCTGTGTAGTCCATGATTTAAGAGATATTCCACCGAATGGGATAACTTCTTTGGGATATCAGCAACTATCACCACAATCCCGTTTTCAATCATTTTCATCCAGTCAATAAAATCCCTCTTGTCATTTACACATACTCCCTTCACTTCCCTGCACCCCCAACCCTAGGCAACCACTAATCTACTTTCTGCTTCTTTAGATTTATCTTTTCTAGACACTTCACATAAAAACAATCATGTGGCCTCTTGTGCCTAACTTCATTCACTTAGAATATTCGTAACATGCATCCATGTATCAGTCATTTGTTCCTTTTTATTGCTGAATATACCACATTTTGTTTACCTATTCATCAGGTGGCAGAATTTCCAGTTGCTTCTACCTTTTCCCTAACCCATTTTTACTGCAGTGTGGTAGCTTCTGGACCATGTTTTGGGTGTTCCTCTCTAGAACCCCAACCTCCTAAATGCTATGTATGTGTACAGAACGTTGTATCTGATATCTCAGCTTCCTCAGATACCTCTGACCCCCCTCAGACACCAATCCAATGGATTTTAACAAAATTAGATTTTAAAAGACCCTAAGACCCTTATAGGACTTGATTCATCTCAGTTTTTCATAACCAACTATGTACAGAGTTATTTAAGGCATTTTACCAGCATCTGAAGATGTGGTTATAATCATACAACTCAGTAATTTCACTAAAAGTCACTGAATTACACACAGCAAATGGGTATATTTTATGGCATATAAATTATTTCTCAATAGTTGAAAAAACGGTTGGGGACGACAGATAATAAAACAAGGGTGTAAAAAACTAAATGACAATGTTCAAGCTGTCAACCAGAGCAGCCAACACCCCTACCACAGCCCACAGAATGAGTTAGTTAGCAGTTTATTAGATGCAGGGTAATCTTGCCGATACAAACCCAGTATCTGCTCTGAGTTCTGTATACTCACGTGCCAAATCTTAGCCTCTCCCACACTGGCCCAACTCATTCAAGTGGAATAAAAAAGGAACAGCATACTAGGTTATCAGAACAAGTTTTGAACTCTACCAAAACTACCTTTGAGTTGTGCACGTGCCACTTGTTAAGCAAATTAAGTTACACAAAATTTAGGGTAGATTTAACAAATCAAAATCTAAGATACCATGTTAAATTTCCATTTCTGATGAACAATGACTAATTTGCCAGTGTATGTATATCCCATGCAATATCCGAGGCATACTTAAACAAATCATACTTGGTACATTCTTACTGACAGGTTATTTCTTGTTTATCTGAAATGCAAATACAACCAGGTAGTCTGGATTTTTTTGAGCAACCCTCCAGAATCTGTGTATCCCCTTGTTAATGTGGGAATATTAAAACCACATTATAAAATTGTGAGATTATATAGGCCATTTAAATACATTAGCAAATTACCTCTAAGAATTAGCTTATCATTTAATGGTGCATCTGCCTGGACTACCTCTCTAGATACTCAATTATCCTCTAAGCGTAGAGCCCCATCCCGAGCCATAGTTGACTTTGGCAGGATGTTACATCACGCAGATCTTGCTAACTTCATCTCCTAATGGATAAAGTCTTGGAACTCCACCACAAACCTGTCATACAGCAGCCAATCATTCAGGATGGAATAAGCCTTGGGCATGGCACAACATGTAATTCCTATCAAGTCACAATCCAGTCTAGTACAGGAAAAAAAGTGCTTAGAACAGAGAGGAAATCAAAAACAAGGGTAAGCACAGCATGACAACGCTAAGAAATGAAGGAAGCAGTCCTCAAATATTGAGTACAGTTCTGGGACTAGCCATCTCCCCCTTAACTCTTAGATGCCACCACCTGTTTATACTCCCACTGTTTTATCACTCCCCTTCATGGTGACACCAGGCTAAGTCAAACCCACATGTGCTAGATTTTAGACACCGTAACTGAACCAACTCTCCCAGGCCCTGGAATAAGAACAATGCAAAGCTATACTCATTCATCTGTCCTGACAGCAACAGGGTCAGGCAAGGAATCAGATCATTCAAGGAACTCTTTCACCACTTTGATTCTAAAGGCAATACTAAGAAGTTTAAGAGAGTGAAGAAAAAAATACACAGGCAACATGCAATTCTATTACCTAATGGCAACCCAGGAGAAAAAAAAAGGTAATGTTACATGCAGTTTTACACATCTAGGAGGAGACTTTATTTTCTCCAAAATATTCTCAAAACATTTCAAAACATTACATACTCATTACTTAATGAGTAATACCCCAGGGGATAACACTTTGTTGCCCATTTCCTACTATTAACTACACTAATAAAATAAAGTCTGGTACACATAACTTCATTCACCTTAACCTAATTTCTAGAAAGCCTAATTTCTAGCTAAATTATTAGCTAGGACAATTGCTAGATGCCTTTTGAGATCAGTTATACGAATTTATAGTCCCTTTTGTACTCAGGATATTTACAAGGCCTGCTTTGATAAGCCCCACATATCCCTCATCTCCCTGCCAAAGCCTTCTTCCCATTTTAAGGTGAAAAAATGTGTTATCATTTTAAGTGGACAGGAGAACCCTGACTTAGCTTCATTCCTGTCCCCAGGACAGTCATGGTCTTCATAGAATCGCTAAGAGGAGAAACCACTGAGCTTACAAATAGGAAGCAAATGTCTGCTCTCCATCTTCGGTGGCCTAGAGAGTTCTGTGGAAGTCAAATATAACTTTTATGTAAAACGGGGCTCATTCTTTGGGTTTCCAAGTGGGCAGCCGATCAAGAGTGTTGAGAGCATGGCCAGCGAGATAGGGAGAGACAGAATGACCAACAGTGCTGGGCAGCCATGCTATGTGCTTGGATACTGGAGTTCTCAGAACCCGATCCATCCATCACCCAATGTAACCACAGTGTGATCATTAAAACACTCACGTTTTCTGTTTATTTTTTTGACCAGCTACAAGCTCCTTGTTTAAGGAGTCTATAAAACTAAGAGGATTTTAAGACAAGAATCATGTGGTCCGACAATCCTAGGAGGCCTAGGTGCAGGTAAAAGTAAACCTTCTTAGAGAAGCAGCATAAACAGCTACCTAGATAATGATGTCTGTGCTTTGGGGAGAACGGGAAATCCAACACCAAAAGGCAGGGATTCCACGGCTCTAAAGTCTAACGAAGATGGTAAATGCTGCAAAAAACCTTCTGGTTGATTAATGATGCCTTTGGGAGGGAACCACCCAAAGTCTCTTGAGATCAGGATATCTACAGCACTGCCTGGCTCCAATGTCACATGGCTGATTGATGCCTTTGGGAGGGAACCACCCAAAGTCTCTTGAGATCAGGATATCTACAGCATTGCCTGGCTCCAAGGTTACATGGCATCAAGACTGTCACAACATACAGAGCCAGATAACCCCAGCCAGGTGGTTGTTCTGCCTGGCTGAGAAGGGCTTGAATCACTTCCAAACTTAGACTGCTCAGGGGTGCCTGGGTGGCTCAGTCAGTTAAGCATCCGACTTCAGCTCAGGTAATGACCTCATGGTTCATGGGTTTGAGCCCCGAGTCAGACTCTGTGCTGACAGCTCAGAGCCTGGAGCCTGCTTTGGATTCTTTGTCTCCCTCTCTCTGCCCCTCTCCCTCTCACACTCTGTGTCTGTCTGTCTGCCTGTCTCTCTCTCTCTCTCAAAAATAAATCCACATGAAAAACAAAAACAAAAACAAACTGCTTAGCCTCTTCTAGCCCGGAGTATTTAATCCATTTTTTTTAATGGGGATTTTATTTCTTAGAAAATTTCTCCACCTTTTGAAGTTGGGTATATCACACCCACAAAGAAGGAAACTCAATTCAGGCCTTAAGAATGGATTCTGATAGTTTAAAAACTCTAGACATTAAGAGTTGTTGAAACTAACTTTAGTTGGCCCTTGATTTTAAAACAATGTAGTGTATCACCCATTTATGCTGCCCATTTGTGTTAGAGTCCTTAGGGATAACCAAGTGAAGTCTTCAAATCTTGAGCTCATTGTTTTAGGAAGAGTTATTTGGCTTTAACATGATTCTGCTACATACTCTAGACAATGCCACAGTAAGTTGTTTCCCATTTGTGTGTACCTTCTTATTCATCTTCCTCCCTCTTCAGGCTACAGAGACCCAGAGCAGCACAGGCAATGCGACAGCAAACAGGCAGGGCAACATGTGCTTTTTAGTAGGTCTTTCATCAAGTTCAAGTTGGTCTTTTGCCTTGCCCTTACCTTTTTCTTTTGCTGTTACACGTTTCAGAAGAATGATTCAACATGGTCTCTGAAGAAAGATAGCACTGAAAATTTAGAATCGCAGCAGTTCCCTAGATAGACTCATTGTCATTCAACCAGGGGTGTTCACTCCTCATTTTCCTATGCTCAAATTACAAGTGTTGTAGATTTGTATTAGTACCTACCATATGCCAATAGTATCCTTGGGTTAAATTCTTTCATTTTAATCTAATTGTTGGAGTAAGCCAAGAGAAAGATAGAATCCAATATAGAATATACTTCTCTAGATCCATTTCTGTACAAGCTTGAAACAGAATCATGAGTTCTATTTTGATAAGTATTAAAATATCTGCTGTCAAATCCTTATCTGTTGCTAAAGACTGAAGTAAACCCAAGCTGGGGAATCAGATCAAAAGCCTCTGATGTAAGACAGATGAACATTGATAAATGATTACCAATAGCCGATAAACTAAATTTCTGCTTCCCGGCTCAATAAGCCATAGTTGAAGTCACTTTCCAAAGTGCTTTTTATCTCACACTGGGAGGTGGGAGAAATCCCCTAGAGCTCTGGCATTTCCTGCCAAGTTGAAGGATCTGGCAACTTTAGGCAACATTTTTACATGGCAGCAGTCAGCTGGGTCTCCTTAGCTGCTGTCCTCTAAAGACACAGCACAGGTCTCCATTCACTGCAATCCTCTCTTCCCTACCATCACTCCCAGCTCACTTCCCTTATTTAACTTGCTGGCCACTGTAAGTATCTGAATTAGCCACCCACTCTCCTAGCCAGATAGGGCCTTGGGCTTTGCAGTTCTCCAATAGGAGGAGACCCCCTTAACAGCTCACAGAGACAACGACAATGAGGCTAAACAAGACCTTAGGCCTTAGATTTACAATACAGCCAGGAAGTAGATCACCACGCCCCACATCTCCTACCTGCCTGGTTGGTAGAAGTTTAACTTCCAGGCTTAGGATTAGATCCAGAACATGTAGAGGTAAAAGCTGCAGCCAGCTGGTGAAGAAACCAATTCCAGGTCACACAGCTATTCAAAGCTGTGCAGGATATGGGAGCCAGGGGTGTTTTTTGCTTTGTTGTTACAGTGAGCACCCTGGGAATCTACCTGCCAGAGGACCAAGAGGCAGTAAGGAATCTTCCCCAAATCAAGTTTTAGATCTCTGTAGAGTGGCTGCTCTGAGGATGCGTGGTTTAGACTTAGAAAATTTACCTAACCCCGGAGTATTCTGCAGACTTCAATCCCACCCTAGCAGCGAGCCTTCACTGGGATCCAACAGGCTGTAGAGCAAGATGAAGAAGACTACTAAAAGAAAACCTGTAATACTAAAGTTTGACATTTATCACTTGTTTTTATTTGCTCCTTGGGATCCAACAGAGTGATTCAAGAAGAGCAACAAGTCCAGCAAACCTTTGGTTACTGAGTTGTCTACTGATGCTTTCACCCAGCCTCCAAGATGTTAAAAGGAGAGACTCTCAAGTTCTGCCATGAAATAAACCTTTTTATCTTCCATGCTCGAAATTGCCTATCCACAAGGCATCCAAGCCATGGGACCTTCAGGATAAAGGATAAATCCTCTCTAGGCTGACTCGAGGGTCACCTTGGCCACTTCTTCCCTTACCTTAGGAGGAAAGCAGGTGAGGGAAAAAGGAAGATGCCACTAGAAGTTGGAAGATAAGACTACAGAAGACAATACTGAAAACAGAATACTTCCATGCTACTCAACTTGGGGCCAAAGAACATCATCATCATCACCTGGGAGCTTGCTGGGACTACAAATGACATGTAAGGGTGGGGGCCAGGATTTGAGCTGAGCAAGCCCTCCAGGTGCTGCCTTTGCACAACCTCCAGCAGAAGAAGCACTAACCAACCCCATCTACAGCATCCACACAGTGAAATACACAAGATTCCAGGAGACTTGAAAGGCTCTCACCTAGTCCTTGTGTGACCTGAAGTCTTCTTCCATTGGCATAGGGTTCTGCTACTCACATATGCTACACAAATTCACTAGCCAAACAGATCCCATACGGAAAGAGCATGCTGATGAAAATGCATATTGTACGTCTAAGAACTCATTGTAATAAAAAAACATTTCAATCTTTCAGACTTAATCCTTTTTGAAAAGAAATACTACAGGTGAAGGTTTAATAGTCCCTTTCAATCTAGTTGCTACTGCAATGGAAGGGACTGGTTCCAGAATTTCAGGAGGTTTAAGAACAAGGATGAAATTCATCTCTGACATTTAGCCTCAGTCCATCTCCCTTATCACCAGGGCTCCACCTCACTGACTGCCTGAGGACCTGAGGTTAGCTGCACTTCAATTTAAGTCTATAAATAACCACTGACAAATGCTACATACAATCATGAAAATTGTACTGATTAAAATTACACACAGAATTCCCACTCAATTCCATTTTACTGTGAACACCTGTAAAAATATGAATTGCCCATTACTTGCAGGGGCATCTCCTTCAATTCCCCTATTTACAGACGGACAAATGGAGACAAGAGTAATAAACCTACTTGTCAAAAGCCACAGACCTCAACAGCAGCCGATGCATATAACCCAGCCTTTGTGACTGCCAGCGGCCCCATACTGCTCTCAGTTTTTTAGTGCTGCCCAGTTGGCACTAAGAACTATCATCATCTTCTCCAACCCACCTAAGTACCGGTTCTTTGAGTAAGCATGCTCCCTTTTGCCCAGCTGCTGGCCAAAAGTACAGTAGCTACCCAATCTTCCAACAAACTGTCACAATTAAGCCTTTTTGATCTAACCTTGGGAATTCAATGAACCTGAACATTCCTGAGGTCCATGTTGTCAATTAAGAGTAAGACTGCCTTTTTTTTTAATTTTTTTTTCAACGTTTATTTATTTTGGGGACAGAGAGAGAGACAGAGCATGAACGGGGGAGGGGCAGAGAGAGAGGGAGACACAGAATCGGAAACAGGCTCCAGGCTCTGAGCCATCAGCCCAGAGCCTGACGCAGGGCTCAAACTCACGGACCGTGAGATCGTGACCTGGCTGAAGTCGGACGCTTAACCGACTGCGCCACCCAGGCGCCCCAAGACTGCCTTTAATTATCATAAGCATATTAGCAACTACCATTTACTTAATCATCTATTTGAAGCCCTGTATTAGGCCCTTTACATGCAATCTCTTTGGACTAGGAAGACCATCTGAGGTTAAGTTAGTCAAGGTCACACAGCTTGGAGGAAGCAGGCCTATGGTGCAGACCCAAGTTGGACTCTAGAACCCATGTTCTTTCCACTGCACTGCTAATAAATTAGGGCCTTTCCAGCTTGATGTTCCAGTTTCCTGCCTTTGAGTACATAGCCCTATTCTGAACCCAGGCAGTCTTGACTGAGGTCCTGACACTCCATATGCGTCTTCATAACCGTCTCCCCACAGTGACTGGGGCTGACCTCCTGACTCTTAGTCACAGGCTGGAGTCCTGTTCCTAGAAAGATAAACATCGGGCAACAAGACCAGTCACCTGTCACTGTTCAGACCACTACTGTTGACCCCATTCACCACACAAGCCCTGGGGTACAATTAGTTCCCCCAACCTGATCCACTTTCAACATTTTCTCCAAGTTAAATGCTGGTGAGAGATGTTTCAGGGGCCACCTACTATGGGCCAGCATTAAATTAAGCACCTGTAATATAGTGTTGCATGTGGGGTAGTGCTCATCCACCATGGAGCCTCGGGCTGCCTCCCATCCAAGTGCACCTAAGATCATGGCAAACAAACATATAGAAAGATTCCTTTGGTATGTTGGTAACTTTGGCAAAGTCCTGCCAAAGAAATATCCCAAGTAAAAACTCTCAAAACATACACAAAGCGCTTCTAGACTCCTGCCCGATTATGGGTTGTTTGTCATAGTCCACACTGTCAGCGGGAAATCCGTCCAACAAAAGGTAGCAGTAATTACATCAGTGGTGATTAAGCTGAAAAAAGGTACATGCTAAGACTGAGTCACGCTTAGTCGGGCAGTAGCAACTGACCCTATAGGAGCTATACCAGAGATCAGTTCTTTCCAACGTGCATACACATCACCCGGGGCTCTTGTGAAAACGTGGATGCTAATTCAGTAGGTCTGAAGTATGGCCTGAAGCTATGCATTTAAATTTATTTGTTTATTCTGAGAAAGAGAGAACGCAAGCAGGGGAGGGGCAGAGAGAGAGGGAGACAGAGAAAATCCCAAGCAGGCTACGCCCTGTCAGCTCAGAGCCCGACGTGGGGCTCAATCTCCAGAGCCGAACGGTGAGATCACGCCCCGAGCAAAAATCAAGAGTCGGACACTTAACTGACTGAGCCGCCCAGGTGCCCTTGTGCAGTTGATCTCTGAACAACACAGAAGTTAGGGGCACCAACCCCTCACACAGGCGAAAATCTGTATTTAACCTTTGACTCTCCAATAACTTACTATTAGCATACTATTGACTCCAAGCCCTGCCTCAACAGCCAATTAACACCTATTTTGCGTATCATCTGTAGTAATATACTGTACACTTATAAGCAAGTAATATAGGGAAAAGAAAATGTTAAGAAAAATCATAAGAGAAAATACATTTCCAGCACCGTATCAAAACGAATCCTCAAGGGGACACACACAGTTCAAATCCATGTTTTTCAAGGGTCAACCATACTTATCTTGATCAAAGTTCTGATGTAGGTGGCACTAAAACCTTTCAGCCACACTGCATGATCTCATCCTATAGGAAAAGCCAGAATTGAGTCGCAGGACACGAGGGAGAGGGAGCCCGGGGGTTAAGGGGCCTAAAAACAACACTGAAATCAAGAAAGGGGGAAATAAAGCGACAATCACATAAATAACAACAAAGTCGTTCAACTGAATAAACATTCAATGCCTGAAAAGCAAAAACAAGGTAGCCTGGAGTTCCTGCTGCAGTCAAGCCCAGCTAACAAGGAGGAGCGCCGGGCAAGAACTGAGCAAGGCCGAGATGCCAGAAACGCTGGCACCCAACAGGGAAACTCTCAACTCTTAACAAACAGGAAGAAGGGAAATCCAAGTACCGCAGTCCCACGGGAAGCAGTCTGTCAGCAAGGAATCCAGGAAAGGACAAAGTTTGGGAGCCGGAACACGGAGCGAACTGCAGCGAACCGCTCGGTCCGTGGCGCCGGACCCACTACAGGCCTTATCCTCCTTCCTAGCTGTGCGCCAGAGGATCAGCAAGTGTGAGCTGAGTGGCCACAGCTGTGAAAACTGGCGCGCTAGGCATGCCGGGAAAGCAGAGTTCCAAGCACAGTCCCGTATCAGCCGTAGCAGAATCACTGGGACCTGTTAAGACATGGAAATACCCAGCCCTGCTCCAAACCCACTGAATCAGAAACTTGGGGCGGAGCCCAGCAGTTTTAACAAGGCCTCAGGTGATTCTGATGCCCACTCGAGTTTGGGAAGCGCTGCGGTTGGGTCACCTAAAGTTCAAGTGGAAAGATAAGGCCACTGTGGCAAGGCAAAGTCACAATACGTAGCCCTAACAATGGTGCTTTTAAAGAACTAGTAAAGACCGAAGACAGTTTACAGGGGGAAGAAAATCCAGTAGAGTGAATGTCAAAAAATAATTAATAAAACATGCTCAGGTATCAACAAAGCTGGGCAATGATATTCAACGGTAGAGTTTTGTCTGTATTGAAGAATCATCCAGCCACGGGTGTGATTCTCATAGTTTTATTCTGATAATGAGAGAAATCGTGAGTGTCAAGAGGGGTCAACTCATAACATGCGTTCAAAACTTTCACAGGCGGTATTTCAAGAAACCCCCCTAAGACAAGTGCTATTTGGCGCAGTGCTTGTAAAGATCGCTTCTCACAGGAAGAAACACAAACTTGAGGAAAACAAACACAGTGGGTCTAATGTGATCTGTTTGACAAAACTGCTGAGAAAGAATTTTGTTTTAAATCTGAACACCAGTGTAAGACAAAAACAAAAACAAAAAACCATGGGGAGGTTTTTAATTATACTGCTTGATTCAGCAAATAGGTGTTGAACATCTCTTTTCAGACACTAAGGATGCAAGACCAAACAGAACATGATCTCTTTGAAAACATTTGCAGTACAGTAATAAGGGCACGGTGGACAAGACGACAATCTACTAACAGTCGGCAGAGCTGTGCTACGGGCTCACCTAAGGAGCCAAGGGAGCATAGAGTTTCACTAGAAAGCACCACAGACCTCTTTTCAAAAGACAGTAAGGCTTCCTTGGACTCTGAAGGCCAAAAGACAAAGAACATCTCAGCAGAGGGAATGACACGTGGGAAGATGTGGAGGCAGGAACTGCCCTCTGGGAAATACTGGAGGCTTAGAATAGCTGCGGGGGAGACGTCATGAGGCTAGAGAACTAACTAGTAGACACCTCGTAGTGACCCTGGGTGCCGTCCTGGTAATACTGGTGAGCCAGGGAGGACCAGCAACACATAGCTGTGCCCTTCAGAAAGACCACTCTGTCTTAGTCCTGCGGTGAATGGGTTGAAGAGAGGGCAGCAAGGACAGCTGGCAGGAGCAGTAAGGAAAAGGTGGCCACAATTTAAGTGAAGGACTAGGACATCCGAGCTCAGGAATGCAGGAATGATGCAGTTCTAAAGGGTGGTAAGGCCTAGGACACGACAGGACTGAGACACTGGGGCACCGGGATCAATTGGGGGATGGGCCCTAGCAATTTGTAACCAATATTAGCAGCAAGTTGGCGATCGATTTCATTATTTTCATAAACTAGAGACGATTTAAGGCTATCCCTGTGATAATGTCAGTTCACATTTCAATCTGCTCCCCTGAGTGGAAGAAGGACTTGGTGAGCCCATAATGACTGCCGAACGTGTTCTCTGAGCAAGGCACGTGAGCACACAGCAGTGGCAGGATGGGAATGTGAACCCTCCCTCTTGGAGAGTGCCAGATGCCCGCAAGGGGCAACAGGATATATACCTCACAGGCCAGGAATCGAGTTCACCTAACCTCAGGCCATCTAACCCACACTGCAAAACACATGACCGAATGGAAGGAAAGGCAGTCAGACCACAGCCCTCTTCTCCCTCTAACCTCAAGGGGGAGAACTCTGCCAGACACTGAGGAAGGTCATCTTTAGGACCCCAAAATCCAGTGCTCTGGCATCAGAGGCTTCTATGACAGGAACGACATACGTAACCTTTTTCTTCCTCCTGCTGCTGGATCCCTTCTTTCCCTTGGGATTCGTATCGAGAGATGGAAACTGTGGGTGACTTCGGCTTGGGAGAGGGGCACCCTTACCTTGAAAGGCCAAGCTGGGTCAGGGAGGGGTTCTCAGGAAAGGGTGTCAGCTTGGGGCTGGAGGTGCCCCAAGTCTCAGGGAAGAGTAGGGAGGAGGGGAGGATACAAAGTGATTTATCGAGGTTCCTGCAAATTCCGAATCAGCTCACCAGTAAGGAAAGAAGATGGGCTTCTGTTCAACACTGAGGTCTGGACTAGAAAAACAGAGAGAGCACATGGTTCTGGTTCCTTTGGTCACATCTTAGACCCTCAAGCACAGGGTGCACACACACAGTCTGATTCTGCACCTGGACACCTGACTAACACAGGTAGGGTCTAGAGGAGAGGCAGTTTATTACTGAGGAATAGGAAACTGAAATGTTCCAAAGGCCCTAGAGGCATTTACAATAAAATATTAAATACCAGTTTTTCCCATGTGGCAGGATTTGGGGTAATTTTAAAATCTTCTTCTCTTTGGGACGCCCAGGTGGCTCAGTCGGTTAAGCATCCAAAATAGGCTCAGGTCATGATCTCACAGTTCGTGAGCTCGAGCCCCGCATTGGGCTCTGTGCTGACAGCTTGGAGCCTGGAGCCTACTTCAGATTCTCTGTCTCCCTCTCTTCTCTCTCTGGCCCTCCCCTGCTTGTGCTCTTGTCTCTCTCTTTCTCTCTCTCTCTCTCTCTCTCTCTCTCTCAAAAATAAACATTAAAAAATGTTTTAATAAATAAAATCTTGTTTGTTCATGGGAAACTTCTATAATGAATATGATTTCCATTACTAACAACAGAAATTAAAATTATTTAAAACATTTCATTATTTATTATTATCATGCTGGACAAAGAACTCTGTGCTAAAAATTTGATACCATTCCACATATATATGATGTATATGAGTACATAAAAAAAAGCAGATGCAAAGTGATGAATCTATGATAGAAAGATTAAAGAATAGCTGGTCACCAAATGCTACTGAAAGAGGTGAGAATATACTGGAATGTAAATTCATGCGTAAGCTCTGACATGCTAGAATTCTATTTCAATGCACTGAAGGATAGGTTGGCTTCCTTAGCTGTAAGAGCTATCATAGAAAATCAGCAGCTCGAGGACTAACAAAAATGAGTCCAAAAATGGGAGAGAATAAAACAATGACAGTTAAATAATCTCTGGTCTATTCACACAATGGAATATTACTCAGCAATAAAAATAAAAAATACAAACTATCAACACACGTAACACCCCAGACAGATCTAAAGGGCATTATGCTTAATGAAAAACAAAATTACTCTCTAAAGGTTACATACTGTAGGCTTTAATTTACATAAAATCCCCAGCATGGTAAAACTATAGAGACAGAGAGACAGAAATTAGGAGTTGCCAAGGCATGCAAATGTAAAGGGCCAGCACAAGAGAGTTACTCTGTGGTGAGGGAACAGTTCTTCATCTCAATTGTGTTGGTGGTTACACAGAATAAAATTGAATACAACTACACACACACACACTAATGAGTGCACATAAAAATGGTGAAAACCAAAAGAGATCTGCAGTCTAGGTAACAGTATTGTACCAATGTCAATTTCATGGTTTGATATCATATTCCGGCTGTATAATACGTCATCACTGGGGAAAGCTGCAGGAACGATGCACGGGACGCTACATACTACTTTTGCAACTTTCTGTGAGTCTATAATTATTTCAAGATACAAAAAATTTTAAACATGTCTAAATTGGTACATGAATTCTATGCACATATTTCATCTTCCCTCTTTAGCAAATGGGACATTTCTCATAAAATATTAATATTAATATGGTATAAGGGTGACCACCAGATAAATTTAGTACTATAGCATAAGAAATGTTCCTTTAAGAACTGCTGTGCAAGAACAAACATGAAAATATAGGAGCCTGATACAAAATGTGCCCACGATAGAAGTGGCCAAACATAAAACTAGTAAACTGTAAGTTAACTATTTTTTTTAAATTATATAGTGTACCAATCCTTCTTATTTCCCAAACTAGCCACACATAAAATCCTTATAGTTGTGGTTTTATTTCTGTATATGAAAGCAAAGTATATATATCACTCCTCCTCAGAGACGGTGGGTAGCAATGAATATACATTTTTGAAAGAGTACATTTCGCTTTACAACGGCAGCTTGTAAAGAGAACACAGAATTACAGTGGAGGGTAGAGCAGTAGTAGAGGGCTTCACAGTGAAGCTGGGACAGATGAGGAAAGCTGAGGGCACAGAGACCTGGTCCCCCTAGTGGCACTGAGGAAGGAGGGAGCGGAGACGTGCACCGAGGCTTGCCAGAGAACAGGTGCTCAGGGCTGTGTGTGCAGGACCACAATGAGACCCTGAGAGAGTCAGACAGGCAGCAAGCATTTGGATGGAGAATTTTCATATTAGCCTGCAATAAGCAAAATGGAAACATAGCCATCTTATTGAAATTCAAGTTCCACCTCAGAAGCAGTGTCCTACCCCGACCCTACACACAGTCTGCACATGGTTCTCACCTTGGCCCTCCTGCTACATCCCGGGAAGGGGAAGGGCAGGGGGTGATGTGGGCCACGGTAGACAGGCCCATCTATGTAAGAGGTTGCTGGGCTCTTCTGGGGGATTTCTGGGGACTCGATTTCAGGTGGGTGTTTGGCCCACCATTCCAAAGCAGTTTCACGTTGACATTGATTGACAATAGGTTCTCTTCTTAAACTCTAATCCCCAGTTTCTAAACACTGTATGTTTATAAGAAGTATTGACAGTAACTGTGAGACTAGTTTAATTTTTTTTTCTTTCTTAAGATTTTTTTAATGTTTATTTATTTGTGAGAGAGAGAGAGAGAGGGACAGCGTGAGCAGGGAAGGGGCAGAATGAGACGGAAGCACAGAATCTGAAGCAGGCTCCAGGCTCTGAGCTGTCAGCACAAAGCCCGACACGGGGCTGGAACTGACCAGCTGTGAGATCATGACCTGAGCCGAAGTCAGACGCTTAACCGAATGAGCCACCCCGGCGCCCCATAGACTAGTTTAATTTCATTTTCATCCTTTATGAGCTCCCAATTCTTTTAGAATTAATCTTGATGGAACCCACTGGTCTTTAGCTTCAACATAATCCAGAAATGAAACAACAGGCACACAAGGAAGAATGAGACGTTTAAAAGGTAGGATGAACAAAATAACATTTTTGCAAAAATGTTTGCAAGAACATTTATTTAGCACTTACCAGGTGCTGGTACCAAGTGCTTTCGTATGTTAACTTAGTTGATCATCACAACAACCCTGTGAAGTAGGCACTATTATTATCACTATTCCCACTTTATAGATCAGGAAACCGAAGCACGGAAGTGTTAAGCAACTTCCCCATAGTCACACAATCACACATGGAAAGCTGTGATTTACGCCATGTCTCAACTCAGTGGAAATGGAAAAGCGACAAAGAAGTAAGAAATTGGGGCTTCTCCCCTCCGCCCCAGTCGATTGAAGGAATGTTGTCTTCAATCGAGTATTTGAATCTGTTCTGGTGCTGGTATCTCCTACTTAATCCCACATCTTGAATTCCTAAGAGCACTTTTCAATAAAATGTTTTCTACTTATAAAACACCTCCACAGAAAATGAGGGGCAATAAACCAAAGATGTAGGTCAGGGCCAAGGTAACCAATAGGAAAAGAGATACACAAGCGTAGTTTCCCACTTTGAGTAATTCACCTTCAAACAAGCCAAAGTCTCTTGAAATTAGATATCCTGTAGCAGGTCCAATTCCACATTCCAGAAAGAAAACACAGAAAATAACTTAACTGTTATATATGTCATATATGCTATATATGTCATATGTCATGTCATTATACTCAGTGGAAGTGTGGTGTTGGTCCATGGCAGTGGTTCTGAAACTTAGGCTTGTGTCAGAATCATCTGGAAAACTGATAAAGAACACAGAGGCCCATTTTTTGGTCAAGTGAGGCAGGCAGGGCCTGGGCCTTGGTATTTTATCAGGTTCCCGGATGATTCTTATATCTGCTAAAGTTTGAGAACCACTGTCTTCAGGGTTCTGGATTCTGGTAACTGGTAGAAAAGAGTCTGGGACAGCAAAGCAGCTCTTTTCGCTGACATAAGCTTCACACATTACAGCTATATCCCCTCTCTTCAGCGTGTTTATTCATCACGACTCACATCAGCCCTACGTTAAGTGCAATTTACCATCTGCACCTCCCAATGTAAGCTCGATCTTGCCCAGGGCTGTGTCTCCAAAATGGAACCCAATGTCTACACATAATAATTACAAAATAAATATTTGTGGAAAGAATTGATGGAAATCTACCAGCATTAAAATCACAGAATGGGAGTGTTGAGGATAGTATTCAATTGTCTCTAACTCCAAATAGCATATAGTTCAAATACTGAAACAGTTTTGCTGTGTGTGCGGCCACTCCAGGGGTTACTTCCTTTCAGTACCAAGGAATTGATTGAATGACTAGTTAGCGATGCTGGATTCTGAGCCTGCATTATCTCTTTCAGTAGGGAACCTGGGTACATATTAATATCCTAGGGTCTCCTTAACTTCTCCCTAAAACATGGATTATTCTATTACTCACCCACCACATAAGGGGTGTTTTAAGAAATCAATTAATGACCTGGCCATTTAAAAAAAAAATACCAAGTGCTTTTCAAATGTTTATTACATGGTCCTGGTTCTAATAATGCTGCTACAGGAATTTCTTTCATTGAATTATGTGTTGTTTAAATGTAAAAGAATGACCTTTAAATCACAAAACAAATGAATTTCTATCAACTGAACAAGTGTAATTTTTTCACAACTGGAAATAATCCAGTCTAAATAATCAAATACAAAAAATACATAGGGGGCGCCTGGGTGGCTCAGTCGGTTAAGCATCTTCAGCTCAGGTCATGATCTCACAGTTCGTGGGTTCGAGCCCCACCTCAGGCTCCGTGCTGACAGCTCAGAGCCTGGAGCCTGCTTTGGATTCTGTATCTCCCTCTCTCTCTGCCCCTCCCCCGCTCATGCTCTGTCTCTCTCAAAAATAAACATTAAAAAAATTTTTTTTAAAGTAATGCATACAAAAATGGCAGCACACTCTATCTGAACATGGCTTTTACTAAATCACATGTGAACCAGGTCCCTGCTCTCATGCCACACAGTCATGACTGTCCACCAATGGTGACACTGTGTGGGGGTGATTTAAGAGCATGGGATTAGAAAAAACAAGATTGGCGCTTGCTTCCAGCTTGGAGAGTCACTGAAATACATGAACCTTCATTTTCTTCATCTCTAAAATGGCGAAAATAATTGTATACTCCTTAATGGGTTATCAGAAAAGATCACATGAGAGAAGTGTTGAGCTTAATACCTGACACAAAACAAGTGTTCAGTAAGTGTTGTAATGTTGTTACTTTCACATTTGCATGCCAATTAGTGTCTGGGGCTTGGATCCGAAAAGTAGTCTATCCCTCTGCCTGTTAGTTCCCACAGATCATATCACAACACCATCTAGGCAAGTTCCATCCTAATGGCCTGAACTGTTAGGAAACGCTTTCCGTAAATGGTTAACACTTGTACTAGATCTGAAAAGATGAGCGAGCTAGACCAAAGAGCCCCAGCTTCCACACTCATCGATGGTCTAGTCAGCTGCCATCAAGGATGACTGAGGACACACAGAGCAGAACACGGCCACCTAAATGGGTTTCCTGTGAGTGGGGATGCTTAATTATAACATGGGCTTGTCCAGAATGCCCTGCTGGGCCACCCTGACATTCCTACCAATCTTCAAGCTTAGTTAGCTTTCTATACTTCCTGGACATATTTGTGTGCCTGTGTAATAAGTGAAGAGAAAATTCTGGTAGCTGATCCCTTTATGTTTTACACAGACTCAAAGACTTTCGAATCTATAGCAGCAGGAAACATTTCCATTTTCAATATGGGCTTGCCATCTGTCCAAAGCTAGCTTCTGGAGCACCACCTTTTCTCCATGGCCTTTCTCTTACCACAGAGGGATATTCCCAACAGTCTCTCACAGCAGCATAAGCAATAACTGCTACTTCTAGGTGCCTATTAAGAACCAGGCACTTTACATACAATCCCTTGAGGTATATATAATTATCCCATTTCACAGATGAAGAAATCAAAGACTCTGAGAGGTTAGGTAACTTGCCCAAGGTCACACAGCTGGTAAAGCTGAGCTGGGGTTTGAACGGAGATCTGTTTGGCACCGCAGCAAGGTCCTTTTCTCTCCCCAGTGCTTGCGGCAGGGTAGTGAAAGGATGTTTTGCTCTGAGGTATGTTTGAAGCATTTTTTCAGACCACCGTGTTGTGCTCACGTCACTCTGTTTCACCACAGCCACATAAGCAGAAATTGCTTTGGAACCTGTCGTCCCTGGGCTGGGCTTACATCCAGCTCTGAGCTGCACTCAGAAGGGGTGGGGGTGGGGGGGAGCAGGCTTCTAGTAAATTAATATGCTCCAACACGAGTGCATCATTCCAGTCACCTGAGAATAGGAAAAGCCTTATCAAGAACTTGCTATTCATTTCAAGCCACTTTAATCCCCTCTGGTTTGATGCAAATTCATTTCATTAATAATTAACAGTACTTGGCACTGCTTTCCTTCAGACCCAGTTCTCGGTCAGCATTCTACTCTGCTGAACCTGAGAGAAATGAGGGTCGAACCAAGGGAGGAACGAAAATGAGAGAGCCGGGATCTAGCATTAACCCACCCACCCCAACCCCCTACAGAAAAGGCAAGCGAACTATTGAAGCAACAGACATTGGCATTATCTGTGAGACAGTCTGGATGATCCTTGTAGTTCATCTTCTTAATATTACATCTTTAATGAGCTCATCCATGCTTTGATAGTGTGGCTTTAAACCTTCCTTTGGGTAGATATTATAGATCAGTGGTTCTCAGCCTTGGCCAGGAATCAGAATCACATCTACAACTTTAAAAAAAAATCACATAAAACCTAAAGCTTAACAGCCACATACCTTGTGACCCACCAATTCCACTCTGAGGCATATGCCTTGCAGAAATACACACATAAGTGCACTTACAGATGTATTAGGATGCTCAGAGCAGCACACAGTAGCCCCAAACTGGAAGCCACCCAAATGCCCACCAACAATAGAATGGGAATGGGAAATACATTTCCACACAATGGAATAATATACAGCAGATAAATGAATGATATACAACTACACACAAGAGTATGGACGAATCTCATATACATAATATTGAGGATAAAGACCAGACACAAAGGAGTATAAGCTGTATGATTATATGTTTTAAATAAACACCAAACACAGGCAAAACACATCTGTAGTATTAGAAGTCAGCAGAGTGATTACAGCAGGGGGATCAGTGACTGGAAAGGGCTTCTGATCCTGTTATCTTTCTTGATCTAGGCATTGGTTACTTGAATGTGTTTACTTGTGAAAATTCAATCTGGATACTTAGAATGTGCATGTCCTTTCTGGGTATATATCACCCCCAAGTATAAAGCTGAAAATTTACACACATAAACCTATCGCCTCCAGCCCCGTAGCCTCCACACCCTCCTCCACACATACACACACACCCACTTACTTCCCCTGAGGAGCCGAATTCAGCAGCATTGGGGCCCTCCCACACCCTTTTGTGAAGCTTCTCCAATAATTCTCCACAACCAGTATCATCTCAATATTGTTAGCTTTTGCTGGCCTTCCAGCAGTTGTAGTCAACTTTGGTGTGAAAACAATAGAATTCCATTACTAGCTGCATGATATTAAAATGTGAGAACTGAAAAAATCAAATCAATTTACTGAGCAAAAGTATCAACTGACAATATTGTAAAGCTCCTCATTCTCAGCTTTCCAAAAAGGAGCCATGGAGGAACTTGAGCATTTTTGCTACTGGAGCCCTAATGAAGCTGACATAGCCTGTCCTTTTTCCTAGGAACAGCCACAAAACAGTAAGAGCCTAACACTCACGCGAGGCATTGCTGTAAATGATTTATATAAATTTACACACACTTACACATCATAACATTACTTGAAGGAGGAATCATTATCTCCATTTTACAAAGGAGGAAAATGAGGCACAGAGAGATTCAATAACTTGCACATGGCCATGCACCCAGTAAGCCAGAGAAACAGGATTTGAATTCTGATAGTTTGGCTTTAGAACCCATGCTGTTGTCCACTTCACTATATTCCTGTGTATGTTATGGTGTTTGGTATATTCTCCCATTTAAAAAAAAATTAATATTTATTTATTTTTGAGAGAGAAAGAGATAAAACATGAGCAGGGGTAGGGGCAGAGAAACAGACAGATTCTGAAACAGGCTCCAGGCTCCGAGCTGTCAGCACAGAGCGTGTCGCAGGGCTCAATCTCAGGAACCTTGAGATCATGACCTGAGGCTAAGTTGGACGCTTAACTGACTGAGCCACCCAGGCACCCCATATCTTCTCCCCATTTTAAATGGACTACATTTGGGGCGCCTGGGTGGCGCAGTCGGTTAAGTGTCCGACTTCAGCCAGGTCACGATCTCGCGGTCCGTGAGTTCGAGCCCCGCGTCAGGCTCTGGGCTGATGGCTCAGAGACTGGAGCCTGTTTCTGATTCTGTGTCTCCTCTCTCTCTGCCCCTCCCCCGTTCATGCTCTGTCTCTCTCTGTCCCAAAAATAAATAAACGTTGAAAAAAAAATTAAAAAAAAAAAAATAAATGGACTATATTTAATGCATTTATGGTAAATAGCAAGCTATGTTCACTTGAATATTGGCATCTCGGCAGAAAATCACATGTGAAATGACTGAGATCAGTAATACAGGTTTCACATTCACTCTTTTTTTCCAACTCTATTTAGATATTATTGACATATAACATATGTAGTTTAAGGTGTACAGCCTGATGATTTGATACACATACAGATTACAAATTGTTTGCCACAACAAAGTTAGTTAGCAGCTTCATCCCCTCACATAACTACCATTAAAAACTTAAAGTACACACACACACACACACAGTATTGTTGATTATAATCACCACATACTGTGCATTAGATCCCTGGAACTTATTCATCATATAGCTGGAAGTCTATAACCTTTGGCCCCCAGCCCCTGGTAACCACCCCCACTCTACTCTCTGTTTTTATAATTCAGCATTTTTACATTCCACATATAAGTGAGAAGATACAGTATCTGTCTTTCTCTGACTTACTTCACTTAGCATAATGCCTTCAAGGTCCATCCATATTGCCTCAAAAGGCAGGATTTCCTTCATTTTTCTGGCTGAATAATATACCACTGTAAATGTATTCCAAATTTTCTTTATCCATTTATCCAATGATGGACACTTGTTGTTTCTATGTCTTCACTACTGTGAATAATGCTGCAGTGAATATGGGGGGTACAAATAACTATTCAAGATAGTAATTACATTTTCTTCAGACATATATTCAGAAGGGGGACTGCTGGATCATATGATAGTTCTTTTTTTTTAAGTTTATTCATTTATTTTGAGAGAGAGAGAGAGAGAGAGAGAGTGAGCATGAGCAGGGAAAGGGCTGAAAGAGAAGAAGAGAAAGAGAGTCCCAAGTAGGCTCTGCACTCCCAGCATGGAGCCCAATGCAGGGCTCAATCCCATCAACTATGAGATCATGACCAGAGCCAAAACCAAGAGTCAGACGCTTAACCAACTGAGCCACCCAGGTGCCCCATGATAGTTCTATTTTTAATTTTCTGAGGAACCTTCAGAATGTTTTCTAAAGTGGCTGCACCAATTTACATTTCCATCGATAGTGCACAAGGGTTCCCTTTTCTCCACATCCTGGCCAACACTTGTTGTCTCAAGGTATGAGATGATATTTCACTGTGGTTGTGACTGGCATTTCCTTGGTGATTTGTGATGTTGAGCATATTTTCATGTACCTGTTGGCCATTTGTAGGTTTTCTTTGGAAAATGTCTTTTCAAATCCTTTATTTTTTAATCAGATTGGTTTTTTTTTTTTTGCTTTGCTATTGAGTTATAAGAATTCCTCATATAATTTGATATTAACCCCTTATCAGATAGATGGTTTGCAAATATTTTCTCCTACTCTGTAGGCTGCCTTTTCATTTTGCTGATTGTCATTCTGCTGTGCAGGAGCTTTTTAGCTTTATGCAGTTCCATTTGTTTATTTTTGCTTTTATTGCTTGCACTTTTGGTGTTAGATTCAAAAACTTGTTGCCAAAACCAATGTCAAGAATCCTTTCGGGGCGCCTGGGTGGCGCAGTCGGTTAAGCGTCCGACTTCAGCCAGGTCACGATTTCGCGGTCCGTGAGTTCGAGCCCCGCGTCAGGCTCTGGGCTGATGGCTCGGAGCCTGGAGCCTGTTTCCGATTCCATGTCTCCCTCTCTCTCTGCCCCTCCCCTGTTCATGCTCTGTCTCTCTCTGTCCCCAAAATAAATAAAAAACGTTGAAAAAAAAAAAAAAGAATCCTTTCCCCTATGTTTTCTTCTGGTACTTTTCCAGATTTCAGTCTTACATTAAGTCTTCAATCCATTTCTAGTTAATTTTTGTGAGTGGTATAAAAGAGGAGGTCAAATTTCATTCTTCTACATGTGAATATCTAGTTTTCCCAACATCATTTATTGAAGAGACTATCCTTTCCCCATTGTGTGTTCATGCCACCCTTGTCAAAATGTAGCTCACCATATACATATGGGTTTACTTCTGCCACTCTATTCTGTTCCACTGGTCTATGTGCCTGTTTTTATGCCAGTACCATATAGTTTCCATTACTATAGCGTTGTAATAATGTTTGAAATTAGGAAGTGTGATGCTTCCAGCTTTTTTCTTTCTCCAGATTTCTTAGCCAATTCAAGGTCTTATCTGCTTCCATAAAAATTTTAGGATTTTTTTCTATTTCTGTAAAAAATGCTACTGGAATTCTGATAGGGATTTCTTTGAATCTAGGGATAGCTTTGGGTAGTATGGACATATTCATAATATTAATTCTGCTGATCCATGAACACAGGGAATCTTTCCATTTATATATACATGTCTTCTTCAATTTCTTTCATCAATGTCCTGTAATTTTCAGTGTACAGATCTTTCAATCACATCCTTGGTTAAATTTGATGCTATTTTATCAAAAATAATAAAATACTTAGGAAAAAATTTATTTTTTTATTTTTGTTTTTGTATTAAATATAATTTATTGTCAAATTGGTTTCCATACAACACCCAGTGCTCATCCCAACAGGTGCCCTCCTCAATGCCCATCACCCACTTTCCCCTCTCCCCCACCCCCCATCAACCCTCAGTTTGTTCTCAGTTTTTAAGAGTCTCTTATGGTTTGCCTCCCTCCCTCTCTGTAACTTTTTTCCCCCTTTCCCCTCCCCCATGGTCTTCTGTTAAGTTTCTCAGGATCCACATATGAGTGAAAACTTCTGTCTTTCTCTGCCTGACTTATTTCACCTAGCATAATACCCTCCAATTCCATCCACATTGCTACAAATGGCCAGATTTCATTCTTTCTGATTGCCAAGTAGTATTCCATTGTATATATAAACCACATCTTCTTTAACCATTCATCAGTTGATGGACATTTAGGCTCTTTCCATATTTGGCTATTGTGGAAAGTGCTGCTATAAACACTGGGGTACAAGTGCCTCTATGCATCAGCACTCCTGTATCCCTTGGGTAAATTCCTAGCAGTGCTATTGCTGGGTCATAGGGTAGCTCTATTTTTAATTTTTTGAGGAACCTCCACACTGTTTTTCAGAGTGGCTGCGCCAGTTTGCATTCCCACCAACAGTGCAAGAGGGTTCCCGTTCTCCACATCCTCACCAGCATCTATAGTCTCCAGATTTGTTCATTTTAGCCACTCTGACCGGCGTGAGGTGGTATCTCAGTGTGGTTTTGATTTGTATTTCCCTGATGAGGAGAGATGTTGAGCATCTTTTCATGTGTCTTTGGCCATCCGGATGTCTTCTTTAGAAAAAGGGTCTATTCATGTCTTCTGCCCATTTCTTCACTGGACTATTTGTTTTTCGGGTGTGGAGTTTGGTGAGTTCTTTATAGATTTTGGATAGTAGCCCTTTATGCAATATGTCACTTGCAAGTACCTTTTCCCATTCCGGAATAAATTTGACCAAGGATGTGTGTGACTGGGTTTTTATATTTTTCAGATAGTTCATTGCTAGTGTACAGAAATGCAACTAATTTTCTATGTTGATTTGGTTTCCTGTGACATCACTGAATTCTTTTATTAATTCTAATAGTTTTTGGGTGGAGTATTTCAGGTTTTCTATATATAAGATTGTATCACTTACAATCATGGACAATTTCACTCCTTCCTTTCTGATTTGGATGCCTTTTATTTCTTTTTCTTGCCTGACTGCTCTGGTTAGGACTCCCATTACTATGCTGAATAGGAGTGATAAGAATGAGCTCCCCTGTCTTCTTCCTGATCTTAGAGGAAAACCTTTCAACCTTTCACCACTGAGTATGATGTTAGCTGTAGGCTTGTCATATATGGCCTTTATTATGTTAAGGTATATTCCTTCTACACCCAATTTGTTCAGAGATTATATCATGAAAGGATGTTGACTTTAGTCAAATGTTTTTTCTGCATCTACTGAGATGATCATATGATTTTTATCTTTCATTCTAATAATGTATATAATTACCCCTGCTCCCTTTTGTTTTTCCATACTTTCACTTTGAGCCTATAGGTATCCCTAGAGCTGAAGTGAGTCTCTTGAAGGCAGCATGTAGTTGGGGCTTATTTTTTATTCTATTCAGCTATACCTTTTCATTAGAGAATTTTATTCACTTACATTTAAAATAATTATTAACAGGTAAAGACTTACTAATGTCATATTATTAATACTTTTCTGGTACTTTCACAGTTCTTTTGTTCCTTTCCTCCTCTTTCACTGTCTTCTTTGTGAATTGATGTTTTTCCATATTGGTATGCTTTGAATCCCTTCTCTTTGTCTTTTGTTTATCTATTATAGGTTTTGCCTTGTGGTTATCATGAGGCTTATAAAAAATCTTATAGATATAACAGTATATTTTAAACTAATGAAGGCTTAACTTTGATCACACACAAAAACTCTACCCTTTTACAACCCACCCCATATTTTGTGTTTTTGATGTCATAATTTACCACTTTTTATATTGTATGGATATCCATTGACAAATTATTGTAGCTACAGTTATTAATACTTTTGTCCTTTAAACTTTTATGCTAGAGTTATGTGATTAATATACTACCATACTAGAGTATTAGAGTATTCTGAATTTGACCCTATAATTACCTTTACCAGTATGTTTTATATTTTCATATGTTTTATGTTACTAATTAGTATTTTTTCAATTCTGTTTGCCAAACTGGCATTTCTTTCAAGGCAGGGGTAGTGGTGATAACCTCTCTCATCTTTAGTGTCTTTTGGAAAAGTCTTTATCTCTCCCTCATTGCTGAAAGACACATTTGCAGGGTGAATTATTCTCGGTTGGTAGTTTGGTTTTTTTCTCCCAACACTTTGAATATATCATCCCATTCTCTCCTAGCCTGCAAGGTTTCCCCAGAGAAATCCACTGATGTAGCCTTATATGGTGCCCTTATATGTGAGCATTTTTTTCTCTTCCTACTTTAAAATTTTTCTATTTGCCTGAATTTAGACAGTTTTATTATGATGTGTCTTGGAATGGCACCTGGGTGGCTCAGTTGGTTAAGCGGCCAACTCTTGATTTCAGCTCAGGTCATGATCTCACAGTTCATGAGTTCAAGCCCCACATCAGGCTCTGCATTCACTGCATGGAGCCTGCTTCAGATCCTCTGTCTCCCTCTTTCTAGCCCTCTCCTGCTTTCTCTCTTTCTCTCTCTCTCTCTCTCTCTCAAAAATAAATAAATGTTTAAAAATTTAAAACAATAATGTGTCTTGAAGAAGATCATTTGGGGTTGAAATTTTGGCCTGACCTGTTAGATACATGAACTTGAATGTCCAAATCTCTCCCCAGATTTGAGAAGTTCTTATCTATTATTTCTTTAAATAAGCTTTGTACCCCTTTCTCCCTCTCTTCATTTTCCAGGATTCCAATAATGCATAGATTGTTTCTTTTAATAGTGTCCTTTAATCTACAAAGGCTTTCTTTACTTTTTCATTCTTTTCCTTTTGCTCATCTGCTGAATGATTTCAACTGATCTGTTTTCAAGTTCAATTTTTTTTAGAGAAAGAGAGAGAGAAAGACAGAGGTGGGGGGGAGAAAGAGAGAAAAAAGAGAGAGAGAGAGAGACAGAGAGAGAGAGAGAGAGACAGAGAGAGAGAGAGAGAATCCTAACCCAGGCTCCATGCTCAACACAAAGCCCAACATGGGACTCGATCCCACAACCCTGGGATCATGACCTGAGCCAAAATCAAGAGTTGGATACTCAACCAATTGAGCCACCCAGGTGCCCCTCAAGATCACTAATTCTTGCTTCTACTTGATTGAGTCTCCTAGTGAATCTCTCTATTGAACTCTTCAATTCAGTCACTCTATTTTTCAACTCTAGGATTTCTGTTTGCTTACATTTAATGGTTTCTATTTCTTTGTTAAACTTCTTATTTTATTCATGCATTGCTTTGCTGATTTCATTTGGCTGTCTATCTGTTTTCTTGTGGTTCATGGAATTTCTTTAGGAGGATTATTCTGAATTCTTCATCAGAAAATTCATAGATCTCCATTTTCTTAAAGTCAGCCATTAGAGTTTTATTAGTTTCCTTTACTGATGTCACATTTCCTTGATTATTCACAATCCTTGTGGCCTTACACTGGTATCTGTACATTTGAGAAAGTAAAAACTCTTTCCATCTTTACAGACTGGCTTGGAAGGCAAAACCCTTTATCAGCTTGTCCAGAGACCCTGGGTGGGCCATCTGGTGGTGTCAGTGGACAGCCTTGCTGCTTAAGTCCTTGGGCAGGCAGGTCTGGTGCCTGGGTCAGCCAGTGGGCAGGCCTGGTGCATAGATACACAGGGACCAGGCTTAGTGTGTCCATGGAGTGGGCCTGGTGCTAGGCCTGCCAGAGAGCCTGGGTTCATAGATGCCCACCTGGATCCTGCATTTATGGGGGATGAACAGGAACCTGGGGCCACAGGAACTGCCCTGACTTGCAGAAGCTAGCTCGTGCTGAAATATGCCAGGAGCCTGATGCCAATGGAGCCGCTCATGGCAACTGGCTGGCATCAAGGTAATCTGGGAGCCTGGGTTCATGGGAATCCAGTGGGAGCCTAGTGATGCAAGGGTTGCCTGGCAACCTGAGTTTGCAAAAGGTCATCAGGAACCTGGGGCCATAGGAGCTGCCTGGGGCCACTAGAATCTACAGGTGCTATGGTGAGCTGGGGGCCTAGATTCCAGGAGCTGGCACCAAAGACACCATCTAGGGCCTTGGGAGCAACCTGGGGCCACAGTAGCTACCAGTAGTTGTTGGAGCCAATGTGCACCAGGGTGAGATAGGGGCCTGGTTTCCCAGAAGCCTACTGGAAGCCTACATCAAGTCTTCCAATGCTGGGAGAAACAGGCAGGTCAACCACGAAAAAGATTCCCTGACCTCAAGGATATTCTTTTTTTTTTTTTTAAGTTTATTTCTTTATTTTGAGAGAGAGAGAGCACACATGAGGAGGGGAAGGGCAGAGAGACAGGGACACAGAGAATCCCAAGCAGGCACCACACTGTCAGCCCAGAGCCTGACACAGGGCTCGAACTCATGAACTATGAGTTCGTGACCTGAGCCAAAATCAACAGTCAGACACTTAACCAACTTAGCCACCCAGGTGCACCAGCAAGGACAATCATCTATGTGTAGTTATTCATTCACTAGCAAACAGCAAATGAGTGCCTCCTCTGTAGCAGGCGTTGTACTAATGTGGGGGACCTAATGGTGAGCACAGTCAAGGGCAAGGTCCAAGCCTTCTGGGACCTCCTCATGCAATAGGCAGACACTGATTCAACAGCAGAGGACCTACTGTAAGTGATCAAAGCACTACAAAAGTATGTAAGATGGTGAAGTATCCTTGTTAGGGAGATCAGGGAATCCTTCCTTGAAGGAGTGATGATGACATGAAATCTGAAGAATGAGGAGGAGGCAAAAGAGAAGGTGGGTGGGGTTACAGAAAGCTTAATATGCATGCATAAATAACTGTAATGCAAATCAAAATGAACAAGTACTATATTAGACATAAAAAGCACAATAGAACCTCAGGATCTTTTTCCTTTTTCATTATATAAATCACATAAAATTATCATATTTCAAGTATGAACCCAGAAACCCTTGCATTAGCTTCATAATTGGTCTCAAAAGCCTGGAACACAAGAAGACAAAAACCCTGCAGGACGGGAATGTGAAACAGTACTTTCAAGTCAGCAAATGTTTAAAGATTCAAGACATCAAAGTGAAAAGGGAAATAATGGTATTTACCTTTTCTGAAGAAAACTAGCAACAAAGAAGGAAAAAGAAAAGACCTATATGCTAAAATCATCAGTCACAGAAGGTATTCCTACAACACTGTGGGCCAGAACCTCCCTACTTCCCTGCCCACCACTGCTGTGGTTAGCTGTATCAGAAAAGTAAGGACATCTCATTAGGCCAAAAGACCTCACGCAGTATGTGAAGGATTTGGTTAAGTGCAAGTTCTGGGACTGCTTCATAGGCTCAGAATAAATCCAGATGGAAAGAATGAAGAGTCTTTGCAAATCTAAACCAGCTCCATAACCACCTCTTGACGTGACCACCTTCCCAACTGTTCTCCACTTGCCACAATCAACTGATGTGATCTTTTGAAATTGTAATTCTGTCATGGGCCACATACCCGTCCTCCACCGCCCACCCCCACACACAAACTTTCAACTGTCATCCATTGTTCATAAGGTAAAAATGCAGCTTCTTAAAGTAGCCTGCAGGTGCTATCTGGTCTAGCTTCTGCCAACCTCCCCAACCCTACCTTGCACCCCACTCACTATCTCCCTGTGTGTTTCCTCAACAACAGCCTTCTTTCAGTCCGTCATATTCACCATGGTCCTTGTTACCTCAGGGCCTTTGCATATGTTGCTCCTTCTAACTAGAATGGTCTCTGCATCCCACCCTTCATCTGGTTGATTCCCACTCATTCTTTACCTCTCGGCCCCTGTTTGAGACAAGCCATCCCTACTACAAGCTCAGGTACCTCTTCTCCATGGCACCTGCTATAGGTGTGACTGTACATATATCATCTCAAGTATTTGTTATTTTTTTAAGTTCACCAATTTATTTTGAGAGAGAGAGAGAGAGAGAGAGAGAGGGAGGGAGGGAGAGTGCAGGGGAGGGGCAGAGCAAGAGGGAGAGAGAGAGAAACCCAAGCAGGCTCTGCACCAGCAACGCTGAGCCCAATGCAGGGTTCAAACTCATGAACTGTGAGATCATGACCTGAGCTGAAACCAAGAGTCAGATGCTCAACTGACTGACCCACCCAGGCACCCCTAGTCTCGATAATTTTATTAATGTGTGTCAGCTCCTTAAACATAAAGGCTGCAATTTTGTCTGTTTCTGCTGAGTTTGTGTACACAGTCCCAAGCCCACTTGTTGAGTCATGGGAAGGGTTTCACAAATATCCAGGGCATGAATAAAGGGGTTTCGTGCAGATCTTCAGTTTCTATGAGTCATTGGTTAGCATATCACTATGCTTCCAGGTTACTCTCATAGAACCAGGTATAAAGAAGTACATTGTTCTAAATAATAGTATATTTTATCCTTGCAAGAAGCATGGAGGTAAGCAAACAGAAGTTGAGGAAGGCCTGCTACTCTAGTCATACAGCATATTCTAATCATCTTGGTTACTTTCAAGTCAAGTACAGTCCAAAGTCTTACAGTGGAAATAAGAAGGAAATCGATATTTAGCTGCTTTAACCTAATGTTACTCAAACAATATTATATCTATAATTGCATGTGGTGCTTCTTTTATTTAAACCTACCATGTTTAAAGAATGTTTTTTCCCTGACATGAGAAAACACTGAGTTCTTGCTATAAAGTACAAAGAAAGCAAAAGACAAGAGTGAGATTCCAGAAGACCCTTTGCTGCTCATAAGTTACATTTTAGGCTAGTGTTTGTCTTTCTCTCTTAGAAAATTGAACGTAATTATCTGTACCCCCTACCTTCCCGTTGGGAGCTTGGGGGAATTAACGAGATGATGTTTGTGGAGTGCTTGGGGCCTCTTGGATACACTAGTATTAGAACTCTTACGTAAAACATTGCAGTTGAGCAAAGCTGATGCCAGAAAACAAATGGTAGAGAAACATTAAAGACAAATTGCTATTTGATGATTTTTCAGTAATGAAAATCATCCTTTCTTTCTGAACTTCTAACAGCACTCTCTCCTCCAGTAGCCACTAGTCACATAGAGCCATTTCATTTAAACAGAGAAAGTGAATTATACATTAAATTTTAGTTCATTAAAACTTAAATATCCTCATGTGGCCAGTGGCTTCCTCAATGGACAGTGCAGATACAGAGCATTTCCATCATCAAAAAAAAAAATCCCAATGGACACAGCTATAAATCTAGGAGGGTCCTTTCCTGTTGACGTTTTGCACGTGAATCCTATTATTGGCCACTTTGAAACCCTCATCCCGAGTAGGGGTTTGGAACTTTATCAGCTGGAAGAGAAATTACTCATAGAACTGAAGATACCTTGTTCTTAAAAACCAAATGCTTTCCTTTCAAACTCAGTTGTTTTGCCTTTCAGAGGCTGCCTTGGCCTCGTTAACACTAGGAACCTGGACAGCGCAGAAGGAGTTAAACGGTCCTCATTTTCCCCCTGTCTCCTGTCTCTCAGGGTCCTATCTACATGTAAGCACTCAAGTCAGGGCAGACAGCAGAGTAAACCATCTGAGTGACCGTGAATACAGAGTTTCCCAGCTAAAAACTGCTACATCCAGTTGTCCATAAGCTAGAACATAGGTCATTGATATATTCTCATAGGGAACAAATCCCCATTGGCATGAAAACGCTGCTGCATCTCATTTTTCTCTTTATACTATTTTAGTCTCGTCGGATTGGGGGTGGGGTGGGGAAGAGAAATGAGCCCAGTGCATTCTAACTTTGTGTGGGTGTCTTCCTGGCTTGGTTACCAAAGAAACCATTATGTTCCATACTATTCAAATAATGGCTCTACTAGCGCTCTAAATACTTTTTTCTTTTCTAACCCGACCGCACTGCAGATTTAGAGCCACCATCTGTTGGCCAGCAGAAGAGAAGGGTTTCTGGAAATGCCACGGCCCTTCCCACACTGTTTTAAGCCTGGGTGTCAAGACTTCAACCTGAGAAGTCTGTTTCCAAGGCCAATATTTCCCCAGCAGAGCCCGGAGGCTGTCTCCATGCACCACTGCTCCGCCAAACCGCAGAAGTGAGAGGTGTCTGCAGACATCCCGTGAGCCTGCCAGAAACCTCCTGCCACCCGGGCCGTGAGGCTCCTCTCTTGCCGTGGTTGCGAGGGCACTGCCGCTCCAGTCCTGAAGCATGGTGGGGGATCTGGCTGTGACGAGCGTTGGCCTGTCGTCCCGAGGGCCAGAGTCAGTCATGTCACCCACCCATGGATGCCCACCACTGATCTCTAGGGCAATGATACACGTCAAAGAAAACACTCCAAAGAAAATCCAGGAGCCCGGGATGCTAATGTCCCTATGGAGGGTTTCTAGATGAGGATTTGGTTTTCAGCACCTACTGACATTTGCCATCCCTCACCTACTTTTTCCCCAGCTTTGCTGAGATATTACTGATGTACGACATCTGTAGGTTTAAAGTGTACAGTGTGGTGATTTGGTACACATATATTGCAAAATGATTACCACAGAGAAGTTAGCTGATGCCTCCAGCACCTCCAGCACCTCCTAATTACTCTGTATGTGTGTTAAGAACGTTGAAGGTCTCTCTTACCAACTTTCAAGTATAAATAGAGTATGGTTAGCTACAGTCACCAGGCTGTACGTTAGATGCCTAGGACTTAATCATTTTAGGACTGTAAGTTTGTACCCTATGACCAACTCCTTATGTGCATATGGAGGCGCAATGCACGCGGCAAGTCCCCTATGAATTCGAGGCGGCCAGGAACTAAGGAATGAGGTCTTTTTGTAAACTTCCAGGTCTCTGGAACAAAGGCTTCCGAGCTACTCTCTCAAACAGCGTGGCTACTCTCTTGGAGGTTTAACACAGATGTTAAAGAGCTTCCAAATTTCCCTCTTCTAGGCATTGAAGTACAAATCGGGTGAAATTTTGCAATCTGTTCAACCACAAGAATGTTACTGATTGCAACTTAAGAACAAGAAATTATTAAAGCTAGTAGTTGCTTCCACCAAGACAAACCCACACCATGGCTTATAAAGCAAAACTTCAAGCAATGGGCCTCCAAACGATTTGGATCAAACAAGCATCCCACCCATACAAGAGATTTCTGTATGCTATTGCATATATGTACGTTTCTTTGTAAAGCACATACACATTCTATTACGCTGATATATTATCACATTACAAAACATGCTCCCAAAATTGAAATGCTAAAAACATGAAAAATTAAAATGCAATATTTTTGAAATTATGCCTAACTTTGTTTCATTTATCAGAGATACAAAAGTCACTCTTGCTCTTACTGGCAAAATATGAGACTTCTCAGAGCAATATGATCACACACGCTCTTCTTTTCTTAATTTAGTTTAGTTCAAAAGTCTTGCACTAACTTCCATTAATGCTGATTCTTGGTTTTTAAAGTTATGTCAGCTGACAGAGAGACAGAGAGAGAGAGAGAACCTGCAAAGATATATAGATCAAAATGGGAAAAGTAAGAGTAATTTAAAAACTTGATACCTGATGTAAAAAAAATCTAATCTTTATAACTTCATATATGTAATAATAATAACATGTTTGAAAAATCGATAATATTTATAAGGCCTTAATCAGGCACACATAAGCTTTGGTAGGTGGTAACTCTGCAAAGACATATACATGAGTCATGGAACCACTGTCAATACTTCTTTTCCCTCAGGATATATGATAGGTGACCAAGTAACATACAGACTGAGGGTGGGCATCTGTGTCCAGCTGGATATTAAACACGAGCAGAGTTGCCATACTGTGAAAATAAAAGTACCAGATGCCTAATTAAAATTGAATATCAAATACACAATACTACTAACGCCAATGGCATTATATTATACTTAAAAATTGTTGTTCATCTAAAAGTCAAAGTAGGCATCCTGTATTTTATCTAGCAACACTAAATATTAGAAAAGCTTCATTTGTTTCTTCTCTTTTTTCCTTTTTTTAACCCAAAGTAAATACAGATTGGAGTTCTAACATTTTTTTCCGGTATGCTCCGCAGTGGAGACCCCTTCCAGGAAGCTATCACCAGAGTCCCTGGACAAAGTAGTCTCCTCCTCAAATAGCTAACACAGCCAAGGCTAATTTAAAAAACACCCCCTTAGACTTAAGCTCCTTAAACTATTCCCTCCCAACCCTCTCGCTACACTTTGGTAGCATCGCAAGTCAATGCTATGACTGACTGATACAGAATCTTCATTTTTCCGGCCAATAAGGATGTTACAGGGCTGAGGGAAAATTAGAAGTAAAGCAGAAAGAGGCGTAGGCCACATGTGTGGGTGTGGGTGTCGATTCACCCATACCTGTTCCACCACTGGTTTACAGGGGTAGCAGCAGGCGCACTTGATCCTTTCCACCACCACCAATGACACCCAGTATGTGGATCCACATCAAAGTGGACCACAGTACAGAAATGCAGTGATCATGGCCTAACGAGTTCAAGAGAACACAGGGCTGGAAGATGTGTCTGTGCATTAACACTATAAAATTCTGAGAGGTAAATTCAATATGACCATAAAATAACTTAGCATTCACACTTTGCTGCATACTGTGTCCAGCACCAACAAAGCATGGGAAAGAACCTCCGAGAAGGTCCATGGAAGCTGGTCTTCATGGCAGCATGATGGCTCATGTGGAATCACGGGTAATGAAATAGCCAGCATTAAATAAAGGGTTCCAGGGAAATGTAGGGCAAGAAGATCTAGGTTGTTCCGATCTGAACAGGTTCCAAAGAGCCATGGCTCTGTGAATCTATCTCTTTCTCATGAAGGAAGCCAGGGATGCTAGGTGATATTAGCCAGGAATGGTGTATTTGACAATAAAAATACTAATTGGGTGGTACCGAAATCTGAACAAGAATAGATGATGGCTGGACATCACAAAGGATCTTCACATGTATTGATCTGTCAATAAACAACTATATAAATGGCCTATCTCTACTCATCCACTATCCTAAATCTTCATCAGTAAAATGCTATATACCTCACATGCATCCATGAATTTTTGTAATACATCTTTTATTGAATTGCTTACATAGGTAGAGGCCACACACAAAATATTTGTCAGGTGCTCCACACATTTTTGGAGCAACCATAATACCAGTCAATCCCAAAATTCTCCTGTGCTACACCAGTATGCAATTTCAAAATGATGCACAGCCTCAGGACATTTTCGTGGGCAAGGTTATTCTCTCCATTATAAGAGGTAACAATTACTGAGTGCCAACTCTGTGCCTGATACTGTGCTCAGGGCTATGCGTACGTTATCTCATTTTATACTCCCATTAAGCCATGAGAAATAGGAAGTTGCTTTATTTTAAGCCACTGCATCAGAGAATACTGTGGTAAGCAGCAATATATCATTGAAAGAGGTTAATTTGAGTTTTTTGTTTTATTCATTGGTCCCGAACTGCTGTAGAGCAAACAGATCTCAGATCTTTTCATCTCCCTTTTACAAGTACAGAACTTAAGTCCTAGGAAGGATCAGGAAAGACACTGACAAGCGTAGGCCGACAGATTTCCCCCAAGGAGGCATGAAGACTGCAGAAGCAGAACAAAAGTCCTTGCATGCCAGACTAGGCGCACAGCTGCCTTTGGACCATCTTGCCTCCGGAACAAACAGGGAAAGTTCTGAAGTGACCTGACTGCCCAGGGCTCTGCAACCCCTCAAATATGCCATGTCTAGTCCAGGAAAGAGGTCTTCCTTTCCCTGGAGCCAGATATGTAGTGTCCCGGATGCGGTCATTCGTCATCTCTGTAAGGCCACTTGTATTTGAGGCAAACCTGAATCCTTGCTTTTTCACGCCAGCCAGAGGCAAGACAGTCACAGAGACTGAGTCTGGACACAGCAAATGCACCTAGACCAACTATTATGGAACTGGGGGCACGTGACGTGAACAGCAAGATCCTTGCGAGTTTCCTCATTCATTTCACCCAAGATCTCAGTGCTGCTTACTGCCAGCTCCCTTCTGATAGGGAACGTCAGTTGGAGCATTTCCCCCTCTCATGTGACTTCAACCAAGACAATCCACGAAGGTCATCATTGGTGCCTGGTGCAGGAAAATGGGGACTGTTTCCCAATTCTCACATCCACAAAAACCTCCAGCTTGACAAGAAACAGGAGAATATTAGGAACTTTGTCCTTTCTCCTCCTTGCCAATTAGTTTTTGACCTTTATTTCTTATTTAATGCAATAAGACACAGGCCAAAGAGAATGGAAGCCAACTTATAACAATGTACATGTATAATTTGGAGGGGGGGATGAATGAGTGATTGAACTAATGAATGAATACAGGCTAAAGGAGGAGTAGAAGTGTTGGTCACTACTGGTCTCCCGGTTCAGTTCTCTACAAACTGAATTGTTCAGGAGGAATCAGAAGATCAGAGGATACAGCAGGGAATGAAACAGACAAAAATCCTCAAAGAGCTTACTTTAGAATTGTGGGGAGACATGTAAGAGATACACAATAGATAAAACACATAAATCATATGGTGTGTTAGATACTGATAAGTGCCACGGAGAAAAAGCAAGCAGGAAGTGAGGATGAGGAGTACAGGTAGGTAGGGGTGGTGCATTTTTTAAAAGTTTATCTATTTATTTATTTATTTATTTTGAGAGAGAGAGAGAGAGAGAACAGGGGAGGGGCAGACAGAGAGGGAGAGAGAAAGAATCCCAAGCAGGTTCCACACCATCAACGCAGAGCCCAATGTAGGGCTTGAACTCGAACTCACCAACCGTGAGATCATAACCTGAGCAGAAATCAAGAGTCAGATGCTTAACCAACTGAGCTACCCACGCACCCCCTTTTTTAAGCATTTATTTATTTTTGAGAGAAAGAGTGCAAGTGGAGAAGGGGCAGAGAGAGAGGGAGACAGAGGATCCGAAACAGGCTCCATGCTGACAGCTGAGAGTCCAGTGGGGGGCCCGAACCCACAAATGCAAGATCATGACCTGAGCCAGAAGTCTGACGCTTAGCCAACTCAGCTACCCAGGCGCCCCGGGGTGGTGCATTTTTAAATAGCGTGGTTAAGGAAGGTCTTAGTGAGCCCAGAGCTGTAGCATTTACAAAACTTATTGCCCAAGGAAACGCACAGAGCAGCTCACAGAAATTAGGAGATGTGCCTTTGAAAAGTAGTTTCAGCTGGGGAGGAGAAGTGTACCAATTAGGAATTGTACTTGGCAGCTAGTAAGTAAAATCTCGGTAGTTCAAATAAGATAAGAGGTTTTTTTTTTTTCTTTTTCACGAAAGAAATGTGAAGATAGGCACTTCAGAGCCATAGGACGTCTCCATGTTGTCATCGGGGACTTGGGCTCCTTGTACCTTTCTGCTTCACCCTCCTGAGTTCCTGGCTTCCATTTTCAAGCATGCTTCAAGCCAAGGTAGTTGTTTTCTCTCCAGCCATCATACCTGCGTCCCGAGAAGACCTGTGCCTCTTGCAGTCTTCCCATAGGTCCCACCCAGCATGTTTTGCCTACGTGCCATTGGCCACCCCTAGTTATAAGAGAAGCTGAGAATGTATTTTAGCCAGAATGTGACTTCTCATAATGAGATTAACCTTTTTTTAACTAAGGAAAAAGAACGGCAATTAGCCTTATGACTCAGGAAAGCAGGGTAGGATGCAAGGAACGTTCCAGTCCACAAAATGGCGGCTTTCTATTTTAACACAGTAGATAGTGCAGTCTCCCAAAGACCAGTACTGCAGCTGCAGATCCCACGGTACCTGTGAGAGGCTGTGCTTAACACTTCACGGGACAGAGCCTCCAGGAGCAAGGTCACCAGGCCCCCATCACCTGTGTCAGTGCCCCACTCAGCTCCAGCTTTGTATTTCATCAACCCCCTGGCCCTTAAGTTTTAAAGAACCCTAAAGATCACCTGGATCAACCCCTGTCCAACACCTGAATCCTCCCTCAGAATTACAAAAAGATTTCCACCCAGCAGTTCACACCAAAAACCTAGGAGTCATCTGGATTCCTCTTCTCTAGTTAACACCCTGCTAGCATATCCAACCTCCAAAAAAGATCCATCACATCTTTTTACCTTCTTACTGCTACCATTTTCTACAAGCAGCAGCATCCTTCCCCCGGTGGTTAGCAACCCAGAACTGGCCTCTGCGGCTCCACCCCTGCATCCCTACATTCCATGGACCACACAGCAGCCAAAATGCCATTTCCATCATGTAAACCCAGCCACGTCACTTTCCTACTTAAAACTCTCCACTGGCTTCTCACAGCACTGAGAGCAAAACCCAAACACCATGATCGGGATGCCCCCGATCTCTTTGCTTCTTTGCCACCCCCACCCCCCACCCCTGCTCTGCTCAGGCACTCAAGCCACACTGGCCTTTTAGTTACTTGAACACACCAAAGTCCTACCCGTCTTGGGGTTTTTAACTGGAATCTTCTTCCCCACAAGGCTGGACCCTAATCACTCAGATATTCACTAAAATATCCCACCTCCTCAGAAAGACCTTCCCTGACTTATTCTGACAGCCCGTCCCTACTACACACTCCCTAGCATGTCACTTTATTTTCTTCAGGCATATCCATTAGCTAAACTTAACACGTGCATACATTTGTTTTCTTGTTCATTATCATCATTACTAAGTTCCATGAAGGCAGAAACACTGCTTCTTTTGTTCTCCTCATATCTCTAGCACCATAGTGAATGGCACGTGGTAGGCCCTGCCCGGTGTTAAATGAATAATGTCATTTGAAAATGCTCTCCCGTCTCCTAGTCACTCTTCCTGGGACATCTCACAGTTTGTCATAAGCCCTCAAACAGGTTCCAAAAAATACAACTCAATTCTTAGAATTGCACCATTAGCAAAGAACAGAATGGCATTCTTGGGTATTATGCAATGTCCCCTGTCCTGGTTCAGTGGCTGATTTGTAAAAGGAGTTTTTGCATATGGATTCATAGATCCATTTTAGGAATTTTCAGGGGTTGGGGACCCAGATCAGAGATCACTGCCCCACAGCCTGTCCTGTAATGATATCTGATTATAAGTCAAGTTTCCAACAGCCCAGCAACTGAGAGAGTTTCCCTAAAACCAGCTTGAGGGGATACCTCGAAGCCAAAACTCTTACCATATAACCATTCTTCTGATTTCATCTCGACTTCCTGTTTTTAGAAGTAATCTAGATTTTAGACTTTTTATTGTGTATTATTACAACTTTTTGAGGTGCTACAGAGACATCTATGCATTCACAAAACATCATTTCTCTTCCTCCTAGGCATATAGCTAGATTACACACAGGAGGGGCTGTGCCATTGAAGGGGCCCTGTCATTGAGTTCTAGCCAACAAAATGTGGGTGGGAGTGATCTATACCACAGGATGGAAGGGGGCTGGGTCCCTGAATGATTGAGTGGAACAGAGTCACCTACACCCCTACTTGAGTTGGAACGTGACACCTATGAGAAATAAACTTTCATTGTACTAAACCACTGAGATTTTTTGAGAAGTTTGTTATGACATTCATCCTATCCTGATTTACACAGAGGAATAAAATAAAGACTGTATGATAATAATAATGTTAAATTTTCAAAGAGAAAACAATTCAACTTTTGCAATCTTAGCCGTTTGGGGTTGTTACAAATTATATAATTTTAACATCAGCGGGTGACGAGCAAAAAGCTTGCAGCTTCTTAGATGACATAAACATAGTGTATTTGCTTTTCAAGTGCTGGAAATGTTTCTGACTAACACATGAAAGAAATATTTTAAAAGGCTGACTTGGAGAAAATGCTCAACATGGAGAGAACAGAATTTTTCCAAAAAGGGAAACAACTCAATATGGTCCCAAAGCCCTCCCCAGACTCTCACAGAGGGACATCAAAAGTGCAGTAAAATGTTGGACTTATTCTGAAATCGAAGGAAAATTTTCTCATGAAGGTAGGATGCTATTCAGTTATTATTTAACTAATTTATTTATTTTTCTAAAGTGATTTTTTAAATTAAGGAAACTGTCCAAAGTCTTTATCCTGAACTCCTTGGGATTTATAACTTCAAACTGAATCGCCCTTCTACACGACCACCCTTCAAGTATTTTTGGCTAACACTGTATGTTCAGGCCATTAGATCTTCCTAAGAATCAGGAGACTTTTTTTATGCAATTTCAGTTTTTCCTACATAGACTTCCTTCCTCTCCATATATTTAATAATAATAACAGCAACTAATAGTAATAATACTAGCATCTGCTAGTGTACATCAGAATTGACAAAAAGCTTTCACGTCCATTATCAAGTTATAATACTTAGTAATACTTTATATAATCCATTTATTTCTGTATTCCATGTGTGGCATTTGTAAAATCGTAATTTCCCAACTTTGTAATGTTTCCTGGAGACCACAGCCCTACTTACTAATTATATACAGTAGTTAGAATGCATTATAATTTTATTTGTAAAATATGGATGTATTTTACCAGAAGAGCAAAAGCATCAATTATCTCCATCAAAATTTTAACTTGCTATGGTTTTTTTTTCACAAAAAATATACTCACCACATTTCTACAGCTTCCTTTTTCCAATCCTTTGTTTCTCCTATCATTTTCGATATGCACCATTCTCTTGTCCAGTAGTATCAAGTTTCCAGGTTTCTGGCCTCTGGTTTGAAGTCCGTGGCCTGCAAATGTTTTAAATAAAGCAGAACTATAGAAAAATGATTAAATGAATACAGACGAGAAGGCTATCTTTGGGTGGTATGACTGCTTTCGGACTTCTGTTCATTTGGGTTTTCCAAGTTTTCTGCACTGAGCGTGTAATTCATTTTGTAAGTAGAGAAAAAGTAAAAAATCATTAACCATAAAGCACTTCTTTGAGCCATTTAGCTTTACTACATAATTACATATCACAATTGGTTTGGGTTCATTTTGGTCTTAGTTGTCTCTTGTCCTAAACTTCATATTGGAAAGAAAGGATCCCCAAAAAATGCACTGTATCCAGCAGAATTCTCTCCCCTCCAAAGAAGACTGTTTAGAAATGAACGTCTTTTTGAGGCACCTGCTTCCTTTCAATGGGGATGACAGATAAAGTTTGATTGAGAGAAATGCCAATCGTGTCATGAGGCAGATGAATTAACTTTCTAATATTTCTTTCCTGACAGTAAATCTCAAGTTTTACTCCTATGCTTAGCAAAATATTTTTAGAAATATTGTTTGTTCAATAGAGATGATGCATTTTACTACTTTTTAGAGCAAACCATTGATCCCTATCACCATGGCATTAGGTAGGCCTCACAAATCATCCCGGCATCTGCCCTCAGCCTCAAATAAATCACTGACAGAGCAGTAAAGCAAAGGGAAATGCCAATCGGAAGCAGGGAGCCAAGAGGAAAAGATTTTGTAGCATCTCTATCTATGAAATTTCCTTTCTCTTAAAGTCTTTGGGTATTCTCATTTCTTCTGCAATTTCCTCTTGAGAATTTCTCTCACAAAACATATTTTAGCATAGTACAAATCTTCCTAGGGGGTATTTTTGAGTTCTTCAAAAATCCTCTACACACTCATGCTAAATATCATCCAGAGTGAAGTTTTTAATCTTATTTATTTATTTATTTTGACTGAGAGAGGGCAGAGGGGCAAACAGACAGGAAGAGAGAATCCCAACCAGGCTCTGTGCTGACAGCAGCAGAGCCCGATGCGAGGCTTGAACACACGGACTGCAAGAATATGACCTGAGCTGAAACCAAGAGTCGGATGTTTAACTGGCTGAGCCACCAAGGCACCCCCATCCAGAGCGAGTTTTTAAATAACAGGTCAAGCAGTGATACACCAAATATGAATTTTACATATATGTGCATGTATACCTACACACACATCAGTATTTCCTGGCTCAATTTTAAATTTCCTATCCTAAAAAATGACTAATTCTCCAACCTAAAAATTCTCATCTACTTTGTTTACATTTGTTTTATTATCAGGGAGGCCTGGGTGAAAATCTTTAAATAAAGATGAACTATCTTCAAGCTCCTTTGGGTTCTCTCTCAATTGCTGGAGACTCTCTTCTTGAGCAAAGTAAATTTGTATCCATTTTCTCCCACTTTACTCCACAAAGTTTTTCTCTCCTGAGGCCAGGGGAACATACTTCTGGGGATATCTTAGCACAAAAAGAAAGAATAGGGAGAGGTGCCGGCCCTCAAATCTAGGGCCCATGCTTAGGTAGCCATTTCGAGGTTGGTCTGGATTCTACAGTGGTCTCTGTTCCTCATCATGGAGATTTTTGGCTACCAATGACACAATCTTGTCTTGAGAAAGTCTGGCTATAGCAAAAAAGGGTTAATGATCTGTCCAGGACCCAATTCTAACAATTTCACTTAAATATAATTATTTTCTGTGAGAATATTTCCACAGAATCCCACCGTAACTTTATTCCCAGTCCCAAAAAGAAAGGTGGAAAAGAGAGCAAGGAATCGTCACAAGTGTTACCAAAGTAGCAAAAGTGTTACCAAAGTGCTATCAAAAAAGAAACAAAATTCTAGGGGCGCCTGGGTGGCGCAGTCGGTTAGGCGTCCGACTTCAGCCAGGTCACGATCTCGCGGTCCGTGAGTTCGAGCCCCGCGTCGGGCTCTGGGCTGATGGCTCAGAGCCTGGAGCCTGTTTCCGATTCTGTGTCTGCCTCTCTCTCTGCCCCTCCCCCGTTCATGCTCTGTCTCTCTCTGTCCCAAAAATAAATAAACGTTGAAAAAAAAAAAAAAAAAAAAAAAAGAAACAAAATTCTAATTAGTAAAGGAAAAAGTCCTGTTGCAGTGGTATTTGAACTAGGGTAGGATAAACTGCCATAAATAGTCCCCAAAATATAGAACACTTCAAACAGAAGTTTCTTTCTGGCTCACACAATAGTCCAAAGTGTGTTTCCTGGTCAGTTGGTGGCTCTTCCCCCACGGCAATTCAGAGATTCAGACTCTTATCTGTGGCTCTGGAATCCCCAGGGCTAGTAATCTGCATTCAACTGACAAGAGAAGAGTATGTTGGAGCTGCCTCAAGGAGGAGGCAACAAGTATCTCCTACTCACATTCCATTGATGAGAACTAGTCACATGACTGATCTTAACCACAAAGGAACCTGGGAAATGTCATCAAGCTGTGTGCTCTGGAAGAAATGGAAAATTAATCTGGTAAACAGCCAGCCATCTCTGCTGTAAGTGGTCCACATCCACCTATCTCATTCATTTATTTTTATTTTTCATTATTAATCTATTCATTCTTGAACCCCTAACATTTTTACTCAATACCTAACAGGGCAGACATTTGATAAAATGCTCAATGAATGTCACAAGTCAGGAAATGAGTCACTGTGATATTTCATTCTATTATTTATATTTTACATATAGTATATTATGTTTTATATAATTTTATATATTTAATATTTAGTACTAATCTGATATTAAGAGAGTCTAAAAGTTAGCCTTCCTTATTTTAAAATTCCAATCTCCTATTTGAGTCAGTCTTCCTCCCATCCAGGCTGACGAGTGGCTCCAGAGATGTGGAAGGGGGACCAGACCAAAGTGAGGGAAACTGCTCTCTCACACACTACCGTCTTCCCTACCCAGACTGCTTAGGGCTGAGGTGGTGGGGAGGAGGGAGAAGAGAAAGAAGAATTCTTGTCATGCCCTCCCTCTGCTTTCTTGGTTATAATTACAGTTCACTTATGTGATGAGGTAAGGTAACCATCACTTTTCTATTGGTGTCACTGTTGTCCTGTAGAACCTTGACGACCCTTGTTTCCCTCCATGAGACAGGAATTTAAAATGCTGGCTCTCTGAAGACAGAAAGCATGTGGGTTTTTTTAGAGGACACCAGGGGAGGTCTCCCCTGAACACTGCCCTACAGTGAAAGACCCAACTGAAGTCAGCCTCTTTCTCACCCCTCCCTGTGCCCTTCCCATAGTGACTTGCTCTTGGGACTCTTTCATTGAGGCAGCAGCCCTCAGGGGCAGGGAGGGGGGAGACAAACAAGAGAGCTTATATTCTAGCCACCTTCCATGGTGTCCACCTGGGTACAACAAAGTCCCACACTTGGCCGTGCCAAAGGGTGAGAATGCTGGCTGCACCTGGAACTCTGCCTCTCAGTTCTGATTTCTCATCCCTGCCATCACCCTATGCCCCAGAATGGTCATCCCAGAGTCATGGGATGCATGAGGCACTCCACTGGCTTGAGGGCTCGGCAATCTTGGTACAGGAGATAATCTTACCCGCAGACTTGGAATGGAGAGGTTGTGGCAGTTCTGTTATCCTCAGTCTTGTAGGAGTAGACAAGTTAAATGCCCCATGGTAGGGGGGTAGGGGTGGTGGCCGCCAACCCATGAATCTCTATTCTCTCCCCACAAAGATGGCCTCACATCCTATAGCCACATTTTACTTGATGGAGGGGGGAGGAAGCAAAGAGAAGCAGGTATTGGTGCCTGTTCTGCTGAAATGGTGCCTCTCAGCAGGCAGACTCTGGAGGGAGGTGGCTGTTCATATGGATTGGTAATTCTCTGAACTTAAAATTCAGAGGACTTGGTGCCTTTTGTTCTGAGATGTGAGTTCTAGTCAAAATTCCAGGAAAAAGCCTACTTTGCACTTCACTCCATGACTCTGAAATGATTTCTTTGTCAACTGAAGCTGTGACATTTTGGAGCACTGAATTTGATTTCTGGCTGTCTAATCTGTGGGGTATCGCCAAGGGAAAGATAGCAGTCCCTTATCAAAAAACGTAACTATTCTGTACAGATCATTCCTACCAGCCATCCAGAAAAATTGCTGACCTTTGGACATACGGCCCTGAAAAACCTAGAGCATTTTCTCTCATGATGTTTTCTCTCAGATGAACATAGAAACGCCTGTGTAATCCATCCAGCACATGCTTAGAAAATATCATTGAATTGGGCCAAATTATTAGGAAGAAATGAGGCTGTCCGTTGCTGTATGTAATTTGACTATAAACTCTCCTCCCCCTAGTCCCTTGGGAAGATACTTGCTAAAAAAATGTGTTAAAACTTTGCTCCAAAATCAATTCTGGGAAACCCTAAATGAGCCCCAAAATTTCATATTCTAATCAGAAATTGCTTTGGGAAATGACCATTTTATAGAATAACACAGAATGGGCTAGAAGAACACACCCATCCCATACACACACACACACACACACACACACACACACACACACACACACAAATATACTTTCTCTCTCCCCTCTCCCTCTTCCTCTCCCTCTCTCTCTATATATATGTGTGTATATAACCAATAATTCTATAAGTGGTAGAATGCTAGTTCAAATTTTTCTTTGTACTATTGTATGTCTTATAAATTTCTACAGTGAATATATATTAATGATAAGGTTGATGATGACCTTAATTAAATTCTTACATCTGCCAGTCCCCATGATACATTCCCTTACATATACCTCATTTAAACTTCAAAACAGGACAGTAAAGTAGGAACTACAATTAACCTCATTTTATCAATGGGAAAACTACAACTTAGAGATTTTTTCATTACACAGCTGGAAAAATGTAACAGCTCACATGTGGCAAAGTCAATAGAGGAGTGTACATCTATCTGAATCTGCATTTCTGTTCTTTCCACTCTGCCATGTGACATAACCAATGTGGGAGAACTTCAGTTGGGTCACACCTCAGAAATGGCTCAAACATGATCAAATGTCCAGGTTTACCTTCGTGAGGTGAAATGGCAAACAGTGCTCTCCACCTGAAGGCAGAAGAGAGATAGAGAGGACACAAACTAGGTGTCTGCAAAGTTGGCTTTTGTTTCCCCTACAAAGCATATAAAGCAACACGGAGTGAAGGGAGATGACTGATTTGGGCACACGCTCAAGACTATACTGAAGCACAACTGTGGACAAGAGTCCAACAATTCAGGAAAACCTCGCCTAACCAGAGGTCCAACCTGCAGCAGCTTCAGCCAGCGGTCACCCAGGGGACCCCAAAATTAATTTAAAGGACTCTGGTGCCTCCAAAAGCTATGAAATGAATAATAATATAAATGTGGAGAGATACTGCTGGTCTCCCCCAGGTGACCATGTGTGAGAAAAACAGCAGTGGACTGGATACAGAACACACTGTAGCTAAAGAATGTCTACCAAGGATGCGGAAGAAGAGATCAACATTGCAGGCAGAGGCATTCAAGCCCAGCAGCTGGGGGGAGGGGTGGACATTCTGTGAATAGAGCGTGGGAGCCCTCCACCTTTCAGTAGCCCCTAAAGACATCACTTTGTGGCAGCACAATAAGGAAACAATATTAGAATGAGAAAGGATACTGGAGGTCACTGGAGGTCACCTAGACCCCTCTTCATTTTACAACTAAGTTGATGAAGTGACAAGACCGTGGCTGCTGATAATTACAATCTTGAGTCTTTAAGAGGTGCTAAGGATTGTATCAAAAACCTATGTTTATGAATGCTACAAAAAAGTAAAAATAAACATAATGGCATTTACACACATAAACTTAGATTTCCTGGAAAAAAATATTCTTTTGTGAAATATCACATTCTCTGATGAGGTCGGATATATTGGTCATTATGGTAAAATCTGGTAATAATATTAGCGGAGGACACTGAGGCTTTGCAAAGTCTAGCAACTCTTCAAATTCACACCCTTCCTATGAAATTGCCAGGATATGTGTTTGGTACAATTATCCTCACTTTATAGATGTGTCTCAGTGAAGCCACTTAGGCGTGACAGAGCCACTGTTGAAACCTGGGTCTCCTAACTAACAGCTCTGAGCATCGTCTTCCATGTTTCATTGTCCAATAACTTCTCTGGAAATGTGACGCTAGAAAAATAGGTACCGAAGAACAGCTGGCCATGCAACCCCATTTATGCATTCATTCTTTCAGCAAATATTCATTAAGCATCTGAGTCAATTAGCTGTTGCCACAAAAATACTACAAAAACCACCTCCAACTAAATGGCTTTAAACAACAGTTATTATGCTTTCACAAATCTGTGTGTTAGTTGAGAGGCAGATGATTCGGGCGGGCTCCGTGGGCCACCTCTGCTGGTCTCAGCTGTGGATTGACTGATTGGGCCTGGGCTTAGCTGTGGTGGCACAGCTGTGCCCCATGTGTCTCTCATCCTCTTCCTGGGGCCAGAGAGCGCGCCCAGGTACATACCTCTCATGACCATAGCAGAGGTACAAGAAGATAAGCCTTAGGGTGCCTGGGTGGCTCAGTTGTTGAACATGCGACCATTGGTTTTGGCTCAGGTCATGATCTCACAGTTCGTGGGTTCGAGCCCCGCATCAGCACTGCGCTGACAGTGCGGAATCTGCTTGGGATTATCTCTCTCCCTCACTCTCTCTCTCTCCCCTCCCAAACTCGTGTGCTCTCTCTCTCTCCCTCTCTCTTTCTCTTGGAAGGAAGGAAGGAAGGAAGGAAGGAAGGAAGGAAGGAAGGAAGGAAGAGAAAGAAAGAAGATAAGCCTCATTCTCAAGTGCTTTCTGAGCTTTTGGTCTGCACTCCAAGCCTTTTTGCCTCTTAATATTCCATCAGCCAAAGCAAGTTGCATAGCGAAACTCAAAGCCAAGAGGTACAAAAATAGATTCTGCCTCTTTAATGGGACAAAGTGGAAAGTCAGATGGCAAAGGGTATGAATACAGGAGGAATGAGATGGGGTGCATTAAGGCAGTCTATGACAACACCGACCATATTCCAGGCACTGTGCCAGGCACTGAGGAAAGCATGCTGATCATAACAGAAGCTGGCCTCCTGGAGCTTACACTCAGAAACTGATGACTGAACTTCTACCCACATGAACTCTGCTGCAGCCTGCTCCAATTGTAATCAAAATTTAACAGTGAAGTCAAGTCTGCTCCCCCTCATTATATTTTGCATTTGTGGGAGAAGTAAGGGCTTTGAGGGACCATCTATTATTTTGAACTCTTCACCACCGTTCCCCTTGTATAGCCATGCATTATCAAGATTGCCTCCTATGATAGATTCATTCAAGTGAATAACTGAACCCATCAAACAGCCCTTCTCCGCTGTCTTTGCAGTGGGTCCATGGGACAATCCATGGGTAGAATGGAAAAATCCTGTCTTTAAGAAGCTGAAGATTTGTGTTTCACAGCTCCACCCCTTACAAGCATCCTGTTCGCATCACAAAGTTGTTACTTAATCCATAAACATTTCCTGAAAGCTATCTACTTAGCAGGATCAGTGACCAGGATTTTTCCATCCAATGATTCGCTGATCCTCACAATAACGTTGTGAGTAAAACTAGTACAAGATTTATCCCATATCCAACAAATGGTTATTAAAACACTAATTATATGCCAGGCACGGGGCCTGCCAGATAAGAAATATATAAATTTCTGGCCATCCCGGAGCTCACTTTCTATTAAGAGAGACCTGTGAACAATACAATTAAAATATAATGAGGTAAGAGTCTTTATAGGAGACAATGCACTTAAAAACATTACGCAAATATAAGGTATTATATTTAAGCATAGCTGTAAGATCTCGAAGACCACATCCTGTTTTCAGAAGTGCCTAGTTTATCTACATGGAAATCTGTGCTACTGAGACAATGAGAAGCCAATGGAGAAACACCCGGACCCAAAACCATATGCCACCAGTTTCCATCTTTCTGAGAAAACCTAATCAACGGTGGGGGGAAACATGATGCTCACCAGCTCAGCAGATAAGTGACAATCTTTGGGGATTCAAGAGAAGCCTGGAGAAATAGATGTGCCCAGGACAGGGAATAAGAAAAGAGGAGTAGAAATTTTAAAAATTCCATAGATTGAGGGAACTCACGGCATAAACCTAACAAATAAAAGTAGAGCATGGAGCAATCTCATCTAGGTGCTGATTCTAATTGCCTTGATACGAAATTAGTGTCTGTGAGTTGCAGACACACAAAGAGTTTGTCAGTTCACCCACTTCACAGATAACTATGTAAACAAAGGACCAACCCAAATATTTACCCTTCTCCCTATAAACTTTTTCTCTACTTCTTTCATTCTTTCCCCAAGTATTTCCTAAAGTAAAGCATGCTAATTGCTGGAGGTACGTGAGGACATCAGCCACTGAGTCAGTTTATCTTATCAAAAACTTTCACTGACAAATAGGAAATTTTTTTAATAGAGCACATACCCTTAGACATAAAGTGAGTTGTTTGTCACAAATTTAAAACCCTTATAAAGCCCAATCACTGATGGTTAGAGAGGTTTCTTAGAATATCAGCTACCATCTCAGTACTGCTTTCATTAAATGACTTTGCCAAAGTTATGAAACCTTCATAACCGCCATGAAAAATGGGTGTCTCTAACAATACCATGTATAATTAAGCATATATTGCTGTGCTGTTGGAAAATTCCATTGTCACCTGCATCGGCCTCTAAGATCAATTTGCATACATGGATCAAAGGGAACCTTACAGCTTGCTGGTTCATTCAAAAGTGAACCAGGATGATTTTAAGACCTTATTAAGTCCCTCAAATTCATCAGAATAAGAGTGTTTTGACTTGTAAACAGCAAAGTATTTTCTAAGGGATTATGAGAGAGAAGCATTCATCTACCGCTTCAGTTGAATTTTTCTGATGTATTCATGTTTAATTCCTTGTCTCTCTCAAGCCCTGATATCCTTGATTCTTGTTCAAATTAAGTATATATTTTTAAAGTCAAGTCAAAATTCTATTGTTCCATTCAATTTAACATGCGTAGATTCAGAAGTCCTCTAGAAGGGCCAGAGTGGAGAAAATATTGCTGCCGTGCAGTAGAAACCAAAGCCTTCCCATCCTCATTTTGGGCAATACCCTTCAAGGAGGCCAAGCAAGAGACAGGCCAGACTGGGGAATTCTTCATGGCCAAGAGAGAAGGAAGGAATGGGAAGCACAGACCAGAGTAAAGGGCAAAGGCCCAGTCCTGTTGGTGACAGAGGATAGCTGTGACTCTCCTTTACCTGCTACCTACCTACCCACCTCACCATGCACCCGGAGCCAGGACTCGACAAGCCACAACTCCCTTGCTAGCTGGCTCCTTGTCCAGTTCTGCCAGCGGGAGACTGAACGTGGAGGATCTCCCTGAGGAAACCAGAATGGGGGAAAAGGGGAGAGGGACTTCGTCCTTCCCTTCCCAGTTTCTGGCAGCGTCGTTCCAACAGCAGCCTCACCTTGCACCATCAGAGATGCTAGAGGACCAGTCCTCTGTGCTCCTTCACTCACTGATCCATGCCATCCAGGTCCTCAAAGTACCCACTGGATCCCCACCTCGATGGCCCCAACCCCAGCAGCAGGCCACCTGCTCCACAGAGGCCCATGCACCAGGCCCAGCATGCTCCTTTCCAAGTTGCTGCATTCTAAAACACTACTTCTCCTTCTTGTCCTCCCGGCCCAGGGTGGGAACTGCTTCTTGCAACTATTCTTTTCTGGCTCCCCTAGGCCACCCCTTTGGCTCTCTGGCCTTCTAACACCTATGTAATGAATTCCTATATTGAATCCCTTCCGTTTACATGCCTAATGCAGTTCCTCTTCTCTTAAGTAGACCCGAACAGATACTCTCACCAAGGCAGTGACTGTCAATGAAGGAAGACAGTGGATTTTTCCATTGCAGATGAGGGATTTGGGAAAGATCAATATGTTATTTTTAGAAGCTGTAGAGGTGATTCTGATAGTATCACCATCCCCACCATTATTCTTTCTGCCTTTCTTCCTCCTTCAACTTGTAATGTGATCTCCAGGCCATCTTGCCAAGGGCATTCCATGGACATCTAAAGGTGATTCCAATGGAAGAGATGTATGGGAGTCTTTGAGGAATCCCTTTATCCAATAACCCCATAGGTAAATCCACCTAGAATACACATGTCAATAGTGGTGATCTGTAATGACGTTGGACCATGTACAACCATGCCTCCCTCACTATTTCTTTCAAAGACTGTCCTCACCTGCCACTCATGGGAAGGGCATCCAAGGTACCAACTCTCCCAGGAAGTAGAGGCCACACATGTAGTGAAGCTTATACTCTGCCATAATGACAGAGTCAACCCCGCAGAGAAGAAAACAAAACAGAATCTTAGCACAGGGCTTAGGAAAAAGTTCCCAGCCCTCAATATTTGACAACCCCATCGATAACTGCACTTTCAAAAACAGACTGAACCCCTTCCACACCAGCATAGATCAGAGCCCAGAAATGAATTTGAGCTAAAAGAATAATTCAGCAAACTGAAAACTCTTTAGTATTGGTTTTTACACATGAATGCCGTAATTATGTTGTTATATCTGTAGCATATCTTCATTTCTCTAGTGTTTTGGTCGTGTTGTATTTTGATTAAATATTAACCAACAAATACTTCAAGAAATGTAGGAAGATGATTCCTTAAATAAATAACTTAGGTTTTAAAAAAAGATCACATCTAAAAATTATTAATGCAGTGAATTGAGGTGAGCACTTTAAGCTCAGGCAGATGTTGACTGCAGCATTTAGCTTCCCTTTCTGAGCACCACTGAGGCCTTCATGCCCAGAGCTAATATGACCTCAAGAAAATGAAGCCAGTCTTTGGCTCAGTGATTTAGAACAGTGGGGGGAGTTGGGAATAAATGCTAATGGTTTTCAGTCAAACCCAAAGCACAATACAAGGCAGCCAAAGTAAATATTTTTTTTTCTTACGCTTCTAGTTGACATTTGTGCGGCAGGAGAAGGCCTTACCCTGATAAATAATTTTTTGAGTTAACAGCCCCTGCTTCAGCTTACCTTCCTTCTAGTGAGGGAAAAACACAAGAAGTCATATGAAGGAAAGACAAAATGGAAGACAAATGTTTCACGGTGGTTCCATTTCATTTACCAATTTCATAGGCTAGCTGCTGGCTCATCTTAAATTCTAGTCTTTACCTCCACCTACCTCCAATACACACGACCCACATCTCCTTCACACACCCAGAGCTCTGCACATCAATATTTTTTCTTCATTATTTACCCCTGTTCTTCTCAACTCTTCTTCATTATATGTCTTTCGAGTAGGGCTGGTACCATAAACCCTAGTTTACAGGACAACATTCAGTGTAACAGCTCTTTGACTTGCAGGAGGCAGGCAGAAAAAATATTTTTGTTAAGTTTAAATCCATTCATATTTTCTCTGCCATTGTTGTAAAGTTGTATATAAAGGTAAGGATGCATATTTTTCAGACAATTGTTTTGTAATGTCTTTGATATTTCTTCCATCTGCCCCTACAAATCCTGCAAGTTTATCTACAGAACGCAAATGAAGCTAGTGTTGACTGGTGTAACAAACCAGTTTGCATTCAGGGAACATTCCTTCTTAGTCTACTTGTTTGTATCTGCTGAAGATATGTGCATGTCCTGAACACTTACTATATATTGTATGTCCTATCTGTCTGAGTCATCATCAATCTGAACTTACAAGCCTCCAGCCAGATGGTTAACTTTTTTGCCACTGCTAGCAATGTGGCACACACACAGAGATCCTCAGTATAGCAGATACAGCATAAGCTGCTGGAACACTGTCCATGTCCTCTTGCCACTCATTATTCTCTTACACACTAATGGCTTGGAGGCAAGCCCTTATGGCCTCCTGCTTAAAAGCCCGCCCTAGCCACAGGAGCATGCTCTGTCCACACGTGGGGCAGGCTAGAAGGGCCAGGAGTTAACACCTCCCCCAGTCAAGCCATAAAGGATGGGAGTGGATGGATACACACCCCAGCTTCCTCACCCCTTAGGTGGAACATCTGGGAACCATGTTGTACACACTGTTGTACACAGTCTCCAAGAGGCTCACAGCAGGACTCAGCAGCAGCCACGCACAACAGTAATGCTATCATTAACTAGTGTCTGTATAGGTTTCCTTCCCTTCCCTGTGTCACTTCACCCCTCCCTGACCAGTGCTTCCTGGGACCACTCCCAAATAGACTACTTGCATCCATATCTCATCTCAAGGTCTGCTTATGAGGGACTCCATACTAAAACCACTCAGCAAATGATTTCAGGGATACGCATGGTCTTTTTGTCCTGCAAACTCAAAAATGAAAGGTTTCATATTTAGGAATGCGGGAATAAAAATGATCTTGGAGTTTTATTTTCTAAATACACCACTCATTCCTCCCTAGGAAGTGTAGCCAGGCACCCAAATCATACTGTGTATTACTACTAATATAATCTTGCTTTTGGCCCATAGGCCATTGAAGCACTTTGATAACCAAACACCTCAACTAAACTGAGGCTTGGGGCGGTAGAGTTGAGTCAAGCCCCCTTACTTAGACATTGGCAATACTGCTTGGAAAAACTGTCCCAGGTCCTCAGGCCTTGTACCAATTCAGAGCCAGGAATTTACACAGAAGCAGTGGAGTCTCTTAGAAAGAGCAATCCAACATTCCAACACTTTCTCCATGGGGTTCAACATTATTAAAACCACTTCATGGTCCTGACCAAGGCCAGATAACAGAAAAGTGCATCGAGGCCATGAGGGTGGCTGAGAGTGACTAACTGACAGGATCACCAAGGGCCCAGTCTGGAAGAGGACAGTCACTTGGAGTTCCTTGGGAGGCTGGCACTGGAATCTGTCTCTACCCATAGTGCACTCCTGATTGAGTCTAACGCTGAGGGAAGAAATGGTCACCACTGAACTTACCCAACACATATTGTCATACTGGGTTAGGCACTGAGGAGTCAATGGCAATCAAAACAGACCCATCCCTGCCTTTGAGAACTTACAGTACAGTGTGGAAGACAGATATTCAACAAGTGGGCAAATAGGTAGACACCTACAAATGGATTATTGAAACAATATCAGGAGCCAGAATTTCTAGGCAAAAGGGATGTAAAGGGGGCAGGCTGGAGGAAATAGCTTGTGTGAAGGCCCTAAGGGGGCAGAGAAGATGGGATTTCTCAGGGAATAGAGAGAAGGCCCATGTAGCTAAGATGAGACACAGAGACACACACACAGAGAGAAAGAGACCTTGTTCAAGTTTGTGCTCCTCAACCTAAGTGTTATAGGAAGGCATCTGGAGAGGTCTTAAGCATGGGAGTTCCATGTAAAGGAATGCAGTACCTGGGAAGGAATCCTCACCAGGGTCAATGACAGTACTAAAGCCACAGTACTGAAGCAGGCAAATGAGTCTGAATCACAATTCTGTGGACTTTCAAAATTGTAGTGGGTAATAAATACAAACACATGAAGACAGAGGAAGAGGAAGAGGGGGTAGGGGGAGAGAGAGAGAGAGAGAGGAAGAATTTAGAACACACGTCTGACACACTGGCACATCATAAGCATGCAACAAATATTAGCTATTGAGGGACTCTTTTTTAAAGTTTATTTTTATTTTGAGAGAGAGAGAGTGAGGAGAGGAGAGGCAGAGAGAGAGAGGGAGACAGAATCCCAAGGCACTTTACCTCTCTCGTATGAAGAGGTATGCACTTTCAGTGCAGAGCCCAACTCTGGGGCTTGAACTCATGAACTGTGAGATCATGACCTGAGCTGAAATCAAGAGCTGGACACTTAATCGACTGAGCCACCCAGGCGCCCCTGCTATTGAGGAACTCTTAATAGAAAAGACCTTGTTTCCTCAAGTGAAAACTCCAGCTTGGGGTAAATTGTTACAAGCCCTAACATTTTTCTAGAAATGCCTAGTGGCTACTTGAAGACCATTAATTAAATTATAATTGTTCATTAATTTAACAGGGGTTCTCAAACATAGCTGCTCATTAGGAATGCCTAGGGAGCTTTTAAAAATAATGATCCCTTGACACCCCTGACCAATCAAATCAGAAACTCTAGGAGGTGGGGTGGGGGCTTCAGTATTTTTTAGAGCTCCCTAGTTGCTTTTACGTGTGGCCACCTTGAAGAACCAGGGCAACATCTCCACATGAGTTAGTTCATTAGTAAACATCTAGCCAACCTGTCACCAAGCCAGCGCCTGAAAAGAATATAAGAGAAGGTAAAATGAAATTGAAGTTGGGTGAGTTAGCTCAGAGCCTACTCTGGGCTGGGTGTTTTTCATTCACTGTGTTAGTCAGTATTCAAAACACTCCATGAGGAAAGTCTTTTCATCCCATTTCATAGATGACAAACAACTGACACTCTGAGAGGCAAGTTACCCAGGTCACACAACAAGTAACAACAACAACAAGTAGGGCCAGGACTCAGGCCCTAGCCCTTCTGTGTTCCCAACCCTACCCTCTCTCTACGACCCTCAACCCTCATACTACTTCCTAAGAAAGAGTTGTATGGTTACGACCCTTGAGAAGCCCAAAAGGAAATTGGACACATAGAAGGTGGTGGCAGTGAGAAGGGTCACAGGGGAAGCATCATAGGACACGAGACAAACTACATAACTCATCATTTTTCCCATGGACTGTGCTGCCAGTTATGGCAGACCTCTAGGTAGGTTTCCCTCGATCAAACCTTCTCCCCACATTTCTGAGAAGCCATCCCTCATCCCCTCTTGTCCTCATACCTCTAATCTAATGCATCGGTAAGTCCTATTGTTAATGTCTCCAAAATATCTCTGGAATCTGGGCGCTTCTGACTGTCTGCACAGCTACAACCCTAGTCCAAGTGGCCACAGCTCCCTATCAGGAGACTGTGTCTGCCTCCTTCGTATTCTTGGCCTTGATAGTCTATTCTCACCCAGCAGCCAGAGCTACAGTGGGAAACACAAGTCAAATGGTTGATCAAGCAGGCTGCTTTGCTTAAAACCCTCCAGAGGGGGCGCCTGGGTGGCTTGGTCGGTTAAGCGTCCGACTTCGGCTCAGGTCATGATCTCACGGTCCGTGAGTTCGAGCCCCGCGTCGGGCTCTGTGCTGACAGCTCAGAGCCTGGAGCCTGTTTCAGATTCTGTGTCTCCCTCTCTCTCTGACCCTCCCCTGTTCATGCTCTGTCTCTCTCTGTCTCAAAAATAAATAAACGTTAAAAAAAAATTAAAAAAAAAAAAAAAAAAAAAACCTCCAGAGGCTTCCCATGTCAACCCGGCCACAACCCCAACTCCTCATGGTGACCTCGGAGCCCTCCCAGCTCTGGGCCTGCCTATCCCTCTGGCTCCAACTCCTGCAATGCTCCCTCTCATTCACACCGGCCTTCCACCTGTCCCTGTCCCTCAACGTGGGCTGCTCTCTTGGGACACCACTACATACCATTCCTTCTATTCACGGTGCTTTTACCCTGATTTTTGTATGGCTGCAGCTTCTCCTCATTGGGCTCTCGACTCCAATGTCACCTCAGAGAGGCTTTGCCTGACCATCAGAGCTGAAGAGGCCCCCGTCCCCACCTCACTGGTCATGTGCCCTGCATTCAATAATTACCTGCTTACTGGTGGACATGCTTTTATAAGTGTAACTAACTGCATCCATGGCCAGAAGGATTGTGATTCTTTGGCTGGAAATTCTATTCATCACACTCTGTTTGTCATGCTCCTCAGCCTTTAACTCATCGCCGTTCTTCATTCTCAGTTTGCAAAATGAGAATAATGATTAACATGAGTCTTGAGGTGACCTTCTGACTGAGGAATTGATGTGTATTAGCAATTAGATTCCCGGTGCCATATTCAGATAGAGGGATGACCCAAAGCCAAATCTTTTTCTTGCACCTTTCCCTTTGTGCTTCATGTTGGCTTTTCATTTGCATTTAGCACATTCAGGGAGGAAGCAACTAAACATTATATCGGCTGACACTGTGTGAACACTTCAGATCCAGTCAGGGCAGGAAGGCTGGGAGCAAACCTACACCAGAAGCCCTCCCAGGCTTGGAGCAGACCCTAAGCCCATTAATCTCCTGCAAGATAACCAAGACCACTGCCAAAAAAAATTAACAACACCATTTCCTGGACTTGACAGCTCCCACTCCAGGCCATTCATGAAAACGTGGATGGTGCCCCCATGACTACTGTCTGGGGTCTGCTTGCCCTCCTGAATCGTAGCATTAACCTGCCACTGTGTGGTCTCCTCTTTTCTCCTCTCTGTAGCGAGGAGTTCTACACCTGTGGACCCCCACGGGTCTATGGGTAGAATTCTGGAAGCCCATGACTTGGGTGGGAAAATTTTACCTTTTGGGTTTCAACCCCTATCTGAAATTTGGCATTTCCTTCACCTCAATGTAGGCAGGAAACCTCAGAAGTGCTAGCAGTTCCTGTGACTCTGTCTCCAATAAAAGTCACAGTTGTGTTCATATTTCACATGTCAGTTGTTGCAGATTTCTCAAAGTACTGCTAACACTCATCACTGCTTCAAAACTGTGGCAGCTATTAGAACTGCTGCTAGATCTTGTTATTTAATGTGTTAACAAAGAAGCACATGTATTTGTCTATCACAAACCTGGGTATTTATTACTATTTTGATATCCCTATTTCCATATAATTGGTTTTCTTTGTTATTCTATGTATTTTATTTTACACATGTAAAAACAGTGTCTGACAGGGAATTCATAGGCTTCACCAGACTCCCAAAGCCTAGCTCCCCCATTAGGTCACACATTGAAGTGCCCAAACCCTCCTATGGATACATCAGAGAAGTTTTCATCTTGGGCAACTTTGCAGCGAAGATCGGATTTGTCTTACTTGTCCTACATGGCGCTGCACTCTGTCACCATCCCTAGCAGTAGTTCTCAGCCGTGGTGGGCCTCACTACCTTTTAATGTTTTTTTCAATTTAGTTTTGAGAGAGAGAGACAGAGACAGAGAGAGAACAAGCAGAGAGAGAGAGACACACACAGAATCTGAAGCAGGCTCCAGGCTCTGAGCTGTCGGCACAGAGCCTGACGTAAGGCTCGAACTCCCGAACCACGAGACATGACCTGAGCCGAAGTTGGATGCTTAACCGACTGAGTCACCCAGGCGCCCCCATGCTACCTTTTAATAAACATCCATACCTACCCTCATTACTCTCGGAAATGCAAAATAAATAGTGTGATTAAAAACCGCTCCATGGGGCAAAGTGGTGCTTTGTTTTAGAACATCCCGTCTCTACTTCACCAGAAATTCTGATTGCCCTGGTTGAGAGTCCCTTCTCAATGAACGCCCTCATGAGAGCACAGTAGAAATCACCCTTGTCCTTGGCTACCCTCTTCAAGGTATTTCTTTCACTAAGCATGCTATTCTTACCCAAATCGCAGGCTCGAACATGTTGGCTTCTCCCACTCCTGATCAGGAAGGTAAGGAAGAGGGTCTCAGTGGTGTGATGTGGGCAATTCCTTTTTTCTTTTCATTCTGAGATGATAAAGGTGGGGTTTCTGGAAAAGTTTACCAAGAAACTAAAGGGAAAGGCAGAAACCATGAAGCAAATGCAGAAGTCCAGAATCGAACTTGTCTTCAGAGAACAGATTCCTTATGCCAGGTGACTACAGTCTGGCTTCCCACTGACTGGCCTGGCACCAATCGCTGGGCACTCGAGCCCCTGTTATTTTCCTCCTCTCTGGCTGGCTGGGATGCAAGGCTTGGCAAATCCAAACCTTACCCAGAGGGACCTCATGGTTGGCACAGCTTCTAGGCCTGGCAGGAGTCTCAGGCTCTGCTAACATCGGCTTCCTGACTTCTCTCCAGGTGTGTGCAGAGTGAGAAGAGAAAGAGGCCAATGACAGCTTCGAAGATAAAGCCAACATCTGCGAGAAAGGGCGAGGATCTGAATTCAGGGCAGAGGAATAAAAGCAATGATGGTGGAGAGGAGCGACCCAAAGAGACATGAAATGAGCACTGTGTGGAGACCCAGCCAAGTGTCCTTCCCTTTGGCTCCCCCTTGAGGCCGCTACTGGTACCGCACCTGGTCCCTGTACCCCAGCTCAGGCCACAGGCAGCCCTAGCAATTCTGTATGCAGGGGAGGGGGGGGGGGGCCCACAACACACACACACATCCTAGTTGCTGGTTGGTCCTCCCAACACTCATTTGCAATCCCCTTCTCACTTTTGTGACAGGTTAAACACCCTAAACTCTTTCTCAACCTCTCCTGATTTTAGGAGTAGCCGTGTGCTACAGGTCTAGCAGTGAAGACATCAGGGGAAATCTTGTGAAGTGCTTCTGGAGAAAACAATTATTTTCCTTATCAAAGGAGCAGACATAACTTTCCCCCTTTTTCCTTTCCAGGAAAATCCTGTCATACCCTGCATATGTGATGTCCAGAATTGTGAATGTTATATTTCAACCATAAGGCAACAAACATGAAAAAAAAAAAAGGCTGAAGAATGGGAGAGATGGCCATATCTGACATTCTTGAGCCATTCAATCAGTGCCCCAGTCGCTACATCCACCTCCTGGATGACATAGGAAAAATCAGTCCCTTTTTTTTTATTATTAAAATCATTCTTAGTTGGGTTTTGTAACATCCAGACAAAAGCATTCATAACTCATACACCAGAAATAAGTAGCTCCCTTCATCCAATAGCCATCCATTACTCAAAGTAACCACAGTGCTCCATTCCCAAGTCCATCTGCTGAGAGGCCTTCCCTTCCCTAGCAAACCGTGACAAGCAACAAGTACCGATGACACACGCAACAGCTCTTGGATGGCACTACCGGCTGGGCTCAGATTTCACGTCAAATCCATCTCTGCTAGCTCCAACCTATGCAACATCCCATGCTTCTCTTATCACCCACCTCCCCACGGAGACTTTCCACGATGCACAGTTGCAGAGTGACCAGGTATATACAGTTTTCAATGTTAACTTACATGCTTTATCTCCAACCCCACTGCCCCATGAAATCACCCCTTGTCACCCCAGCATGAAGTGACCTCCCCATCTTTGAATGCCACTTACACCTGTACCACTCATTGAGGGTGGAACATTTATGAAACGGTCAGGCATTGGTCTTAGTTATCTTCCACCTCCAGGAAGCCTCCTCGACCCTCTCAGTCTGAGTGAAACACATCTAACACGATGCTCTATGTGTTCTTCTGTCAAAGCCCTCACCAGACTTTTGTCACCTTCTGTCAACTTCTCTACGTCCTGCAGTAAAGTATGATCTTTCACATAGGGATGGTATCTTACAACATATATCAGTTCTCAAATTGGACTTTCACATATTAGATGTTTAAAATTTTTTCCTGAATGAATAATCATATCTCTCTACTAAGATATCAACCTCATTGAGAACAGAAATCTGGACTTTTGCCTCCTGGCAACCCCCCCCCCCCAAGTGATGCATTAATTTGTATAGAGAGACAGGAAGGTTTTACTTCAATAATTTCTACTTGACATCTAAGGAACATGATTTTGTTGTTTGTATATGCACACATATAAACATCCAATCATGAAATATGTATGTATAAACATATACAACATGTAGCCACAAGATGCCAAATGAAAACTTGGCCTGCTGATTCTTTCCCACCCAACCTCCCAGTGGTTTGACTCAACCCTCCAACTGTTCCTGCAGTATGCATACACAGCCTCTTTTATTGTCTTACTAAAAGCTTTGCAACAAAAATCATCAGCAATTAAGAGGAGCCACTTCTGAAGTTCTCAGATGAAGCAGAGCAACATAAGAGAGTTTATCGCAGGTAAGAGAAAAGTGCCTTTGAAGGCCAGTTTAACATGGATACAAACATCCTCTGGACATCACTCACAGAAAGTCCAGGGCACTGCTAGTGATGTTCTCAGAAAAGAGACAGTCTTGCAAAACATAATCCATGACTACAGCAAGGGCTGACCTCTCAGGCATGATGGTTTTAACCAAGGTGTTTAGGATATTTAAAAGGATGATCACCATCCCCTTTCTTCCAGATGGAAAATGGTAGTCAAGTGATTCTCCCAAATTCAGGCAGAAAACCACACAAGGATGAGGATGGAGTAGAGACAGCCACGGTGTTGGCAAAGGAAGGGAATGCAGCAGGTAAACTGGGCAACTAGGGCACATGTTTTCAAATAAAGTAGATGGAAAGACTCAGAAAGCACGTGTTAGGTTTAAGGATATGAAAATGCTTGGGGAGAATACCTCCTGTCGCAGATAGTAATTTTATAAAAAGTAAAAAAAGAAAATACCCGTGAGTCTTCTGACACAAAACTTCAAGCTAGACTGGAAAACATATGAAACACACTAAGTAGGAATATTTTCGGATTATAACTTTCAAGCCAAGGGGAGACCTAAAGCACCGTCAGAAAACATGAGAGATTCATTGAAGTTCAAGTGTCTCTTGGACCTCAAATCTGAAAGCAACTTTTAGTCCCAGTTCTCTCAATGTGGAGAGGAACCATGGAAGGGCCTTAAGTGAAAAACAAAAGGATTAAATATTCCTACCGTCCGGTTGACAGTAGATTTCTATTTTGCTTATCTTTACCCAGAAGCACCCACTCAAAGATGACTCTACTTGAAGCTGTATCACAAAGCTGTCATCATCAAGACAGTGTGGCACTGGCACAAAAAACAGACACTCAGATGACTGGAACAGAAGAGAGAACCCAGAAATGGACCCACAAACATATGGCCAACTAATCTGTGACAAAGCAGGAAAGAATATCCAATGGAATAAAGACAGTCTCTTCAGCAAGTGGTGCTGGGAAAACTGGACAGCGACATGCAGAAGAATGAACCTGGACCACTTTCTTACACCATAAACAAAAATAAACTCAAAATGGATGAAAGACCTCAATGTAAGGCAGGAAGACTTCAAAATCCTCAAGTAGAAAGCAGGCAAAAACTTCTTTGACCTTGGCCGCAGCAACTTCTTACTTGACATGTCTCCAGAGGCAAGAGAAATAAAAGCAAAAATGAACTACTTGGACCTCACTGAGATTAAAAGCTTCTACACAGTGAAGGAAACTATCATCAAAACTAAAAGTCAACTGGGGCGCCTGGGTGGCGCAGTCGGTTAAGCGTCCGACTTCAGCCAGGTCACGATCTCGCGGTCCGTGAGTTCGAGCCCCGCGTCAGGCTCTGGGCTGATGGCTCAGAGCCTGGAGCCTGTTTCCGATTCTGTGTCTCCCTCTCTCTCTGCCCCTCCCCCGTTCATGCTCTGTCTCTCTCTGTCCCAAAAATAAATAAACGTTGAAAAAAAAATTAAAACTAAAAGTCAACTAATAGAATGGGAGGCGATATTTGCAAACGACATATCAGATAAAGGGTTAGTATCCAAAATCTCTAAAGAACTTATCAAACTCCACACCCAAAAAAACAAATAATTCAGTGAAGAAATGAGCAAAAGATACAAATAGACACTTCTCCAAAGAAGACATCCAGATGGCCAACAGACACATGAAAAGATGCTCAATTTCACTTATCATCAGGGAAATTTAAATCCAAACCACAATGAGATACCACCTCACACCTGTCAGAACGGCTAATATGAACAACTCAGGCAACAACAGATGTTGGCGAGGATGTGCAGAAAGAGGATCTCTTTAGCATTGTTGGTGGGAATGCGAACTGGTGCAGCCACTCTGGAAAACAATATGGAGGTTCCTCAAAAAATCAAAAATAGAATTACGACCCAGCAATTGTACTACCAGGTATTTATCCAAAGGATACAGGAGTGCTGTTTCGAAGGGGCACACGCACCCCAGTGTTTATAGCAGCGCTATCGACAGTAGCCAAAGTACGGAAAGAGCCCAAATGTCCATCGACGGATGAATGGATAAATCAGATGGGGTATATATATACAATGGAATATTACTCAGCAATCGAAACAATGAAATCTTGCCATTTGCAACAACATGGATGGAACTAAGCAAAATTAGTCAGAGGAAGACAAATATCATATGACTTCACTCATATGTGGAATTTAAGATACAAAACAGATGAATGTAAGGGAAGGGAAGCAAAAATAATATAAAAACAGGGAGGGTGACAAACCCTTAAGAGACTCTTAAATACAGAGAACAAACAGAGGGTTGCTGGAGGGTTGTGGAGGGGGGATGGGCTAAATGGGCAAGGGGCATTAAGGAAGACACTTGCTGGAATGACCACTGGGTGTTATATGTAGGTGATGAATCACTAAATTCTATTCCTGAAATCCTTATTACGCTATATGTTAACTAACTTGAATGTAAATTTTTAAAAATTAATTAATTAAAAAAAACAAAGATGACTCTTGCCAGAGCTGACAGAGATCCCTGGGCCTCTGTGGAGGTGATATTAATCACTTACCAGATGTTATAGTATGAATTGTATTCCCTCCAAATCCATATGTTAAAGTCCTAACCCCTGGTACCTTATTTAGAAATAGGGTCACTACAGATGTAGTTAGTTAAGATGAGGTCATACTGGAGAAGAGTCGGCCCCTAATTCAATGTAACTGATGTCGTCATTAAAAGGGGGAAATATGGAAACAGACATACACAGGAGAACACCGTATGAACTTGATGAGTCTACACTAAGGAAAGCCAAAGACTGCCAGCAAAAGACCAGAACCTAGAGGACAGGCATGGAACAGAGTCTCCCTCACAGCCCTCAGAAGGAACCAACCCTGTTTATGTGTTGATCTCAGACTTCTAGCCTCCAGAACTAGGAGACAATAAACATCTGTTGTTTAAGCGCCCCCCCCCCGCCCAGTTTTATATATTTTGTTAAGGAAGCCCTAGGAAAGTAATTCACCCGATTAATAATTACAGCCTCCAATGTTTAAATTGCCAAGGGCCATCTCCTCCACAGATGATCTTACCACCACTAAAGAATTAGCACCGCCTCAGTTTTCAGAGTTATCTTTAGGTTGCCTTCTGCCTCTGGCCCCTCCTTATGTATTTACTTCCTTTCCGCAGTTAGAAAAATCTGTGTTTACTAATTTCTAAGATGGGATTGATGCAAAGCCATCTGCTTAATGAGAAAAATTCCTGTATATATGAGATAATCAACAAATATGGCTCCAATTAATGATTTTTCAAATTACTATTTAAATATTGACTTGGACTGTGCCCATATGATGTCAAAATAACTGATTTGCATGTGAATATTTCAGTCAAACAATTAGCTGTTTTCTCTACATAGCTCCAAATAATATGGTTGATTGTTATTCTATCACCAAATTGGATTGACCAGTGATTTTTGGCATCATAAAGCATAGCCTAGATTCCTTTATGAGTACCAGGAGATCAAGCCAGAGAAATAAAAAGGTATTTCTTTTCTTTAAACTCCCAAGGACTATTAATAATGAAATATTACTGTGGAGGGAATTTTCACTCAGAAAGTATCACCTAATAACATTAGTTAATAGTCCTTCCTGTGGGATTATGTCACCATCTTATTTCACCTTTATTGTTCTACAGGGGAGTTCATTACCATGGTTTGGGTGATACTACTGCTTTATGGAGATCAATGTGTTATTGCTTCAGGTGAGGCAAATTAAACAGAAAGCCTACCAGACTGATAATAAATAGGGAGGTGAAGAAGTGGGGGAATGGTCATGAACACATATGTTCTCATTTTGCTTTTTCCCTTCCCCAATTTTCCTCACCACCCACTGGCCAGAGTGATGGGAAGTGGATGGATAAAGGTAGGGTGGAGCCACAAAAAGTAAACTGTGAAAGGTGGTCTGAACTGGAGAAGGGGAAATAATTGAAATGAGCAGGTTTCCAAGTGGTCCAAACCAGACACACTATTGTACCTCAGGCACTGGCCCTCTGCTCCAGTCAAAGCCATGACAAGAGTTACCACATTACATCTTTGTGGCCTTACCACATATCCCTCTCAGTCTTTTACTTCCTTTTGGCCCCTCCTCCTTTCTTTCCCCTTCTGAGTGTAAAATGAGAGAGCTTAATAGCGGTCCCCATATTCCATCTTTGCTGTTCCATGGCTTAAAAGAATCCCCCAAGTTGGAGACTCTATGGAAGATTTGGGTTTCCACAGCAAGATGTGGACATTGCAGTCTGAAATTCAGAATTCCCAAACAATGAGCCAATATGTTGGCTCAATCTGTTATGTTTTCTAGATAATCTCATTATCCTAATTCTTAATAGGATATTATGGGGATTTCCAAGTCACTTTTTAAGACGTTAAAAAAGAAAGTATTTCACCAAAAAGGAAGACAAATCAAGAAAGAGATTGCAAAGATTTTGTGAAACTAACACCTAACAATAAGTAGAGAAAAAAACTATTGTATATAATGATTAAAACAAACAAGCAAACAAACATAGAACATTGCTGGTAAGAATGCAAAATGGTTCGGGCCCTTGGTAAAACAGTTTCGAAGTGCCTCACAATGTTAAGCATAGAGTTACCATGTGACCCAGCTATTCCAGCATTAGTTATAGAGCCAAGAGAAACAAAAACATGTATCCATACAAAAACTTGTACACAAATGTTAATAACAACATATTTTATAATAGGACTAAAAATACTTCATTAAAATGGTCTCATAGTGTCCCCACATAGGTGTCAGTGAAAGAATTCATGTCTAATACAGCAAAATTGGTGCCTATTTTCTTCAATGTGATTGCTAATTGTGTAAATGAAAGCACACACGTGTGAAATGTGTGTTTGTGTGACCTAACAAATATGAGCTGCCACCAGAAATGGGGGCCTTATGTATAGAGAGTATATGATCTTTAGTCAACTTCAGGGATGGGTTCTAGAGAGTCATCAGAAGGGAAATTGCAGCTGTGCATTATAAAGAAGAAGCAAATTGTTATGAAACAAAGAGGGAGGCTGCTGGGGAATCTCAACCATGAAAGCCATACATTTCATTTTCCTAAACCCCCTTCTCATTTATCTCCTTTCCTTCTCCTCCAAATGAAATGGTCTTATGTAAGCAAGAGCCCTAAGATATAACTCAATCTCCCTGAGAATAAGGACATTTATGAATCCACGTGAACCCCCACATTATGGATTTGACCTGATGGAGTTTACCCCCACCTTGTAAACTCCTCCAGGCCACTGACCTCTCTTGTCCAGCTCTCATGACCAAGCCTTTACATTCAACCCCCATTTGTTGCAGCTTGGAGCTTAACACAGTCCCCCCTTTCCTTCTTACTCACTCTGACAAGAAGCTCAGATCTCCAGTGGAATTTGGTAAAAATACACTAATATCTCTAGGGTTGGGCATGGTTTTAGCATAGCTCTATGAAATGACACTGTGTCTTCAGAAACCATGATGCAGTATCTTAGCTCCATTCTGTAATCATCCAAGTCCTGCCAGTTCTATGTCCTGAAAAACCTACCAATCCTTCCCTTTCTCTCCATCTCACTGGTCTCTACCTTGCTTCAGGCCCCAATCTCTTCTTGTCCTAATGATTATCATGACCTCCCAATTGGTCTCTTTGTCTCTAGTCTTGCCCTTCCTTTACCCACCTTTCATGTGGCCACCGGAGTAACTTTATAGAACGTGAGCCTGGCCATAAACTCCCCTGTTTAAAGCCCTGAAATGTCTCCCCATCACCTTCAGAGTGAACACCCAGCTCCTTATCTAGGCTTATAAGTCCCTTTCTAACCCAGCTCCTGTCTACTTTTCCAAACTACTGCCCAAGCCATCCTGAGCTATTTGTAGTTCCCCAAACAAGCTAAGCTCTCTATCTATCCCATCCTTATAATTTCAAATAGTATTCCCTCTGCCTTGAATATTCCCTCAGGTAGCCTTGAATATTCTTTCCTTCCAAGGTGGGTTGCCTAATTCTTTTCTTTTTCAAACAGCTCTCCTGATGCATAATTTACATACATTAAATTCACTAGGCTTGACTAACCACTAACCTTTGAGATTCCATTTGGACGTCATCTCTTGTTTTTGATTGGTTTCCCCCCAAAACAGGTCTTGAAACAAACGTGTGGGTGCAAGTGGTTTATTTAGGAGGGAATTCCCAGCAAGCAGAGTGAGGAAGTAGAGAAGGGAGATAGAGAAGAAAGATAAGCCAATAAAGGGTGTGTTGTGGGAAACTGGGGCAGTCAACTCTGCTGGGAAGTCTTTGAGAGCCTGTGTAAAACACATCTCTGAGTCATCCCAGAGAAAGGCAAAGAAATTTGAGTATTTATTTTCCTGTCCCGCACTGACTTAGGGTCACTCCTAGGGGTGTTAGCCCACTGGCACTTCCAGCCTGCCCCATGGTCAAAGAATATCTCAAGCAGAGAGAGGCAGGAAGCCATTGGTGTATATAGGAACCACCTAGAATAAACTCCTAGGCCAAGGAGGTAAGGATGGAGCACCAGACAGCATCTCTACGTATATACCCTCTTCAAAGCCTTTGCAAACCCTACCTTCACTTTTCAGTTTGGGTTAGGGGAATGTTCTTACTGGTCCCATAGCACAAATGTCCTTGCCACATTACACAATTTTGTTTTTTCATTTTTTGGCCTCAGTCCACTACACTGTGGACACCTCAAAGGCAAGGTCTTTACATGCCTTCATGCTCCACATTTAGCAAAGTGTCTTGGGCCTCCTACCTAGCCCAACAATGTGTGAGGTTGCTTCAAAGCACATTACATTCGTTATCATATTTTACACCTGAAAATCTCCTTACAGGGGTGATAGCATCATCATCTTTATCATTCTGATTTTAGGGACAGAAATCTAAAATAGAGTGATGAGACAGAGCTAGATGAAGGACCACATTTGCTGATGGCTAGGCCAGTAGCCAAACTACTTTAGTTTCTGCAGTTCGCCGCACTACAGGAGGTAATGGCATTCACCTGAGGCTAAATCTTTCAACCCATGGTAGGACAGACTTTTCCATATCTAGAATAATCCGCTTTACAATATTCAGAAGGTGCCTGAAGGTGGTAGCAAAGCAGACCTAGAAATGCCAAGTCCCATGCTATATCTGAAAGAGGAACCTTTGATTTTTTTTTCTCCTCTCACTTAGCTTCTTCAAGGAGCTGCTTCCTGATGTAATTTTTCTACAATTCTAATATTTGTGAATATGTAAATCAGATTTACTATTAATTAATTCACCAACATAATGCCATTCACTGGAAGGAAGTGATCAGCCATGGGGAACAGAATGCCTTGTAGCTCTGTCATTTTTAAAAGTCAAAGCAAGAAGTACACAGTTCTAATAACAGAAGGGATGAAGTGCTTTGTTCTTAGGTTATACTCTGGAGTACAATTTTTAAAGGGATTAAATATATAAACATCAAAGAAAGACTGCCCTGAAGCTAAGAGTTGTATCAGGAAACCCCCTACTTTTTTATGTCCCCTATGTTCATACAAAAGACAATGGATCTGGTGGTTATAATGGTCTCTATTCGCTTTACACAGTAAAGTAAAGGAAGAGAATTAAAGAATATTTCCCTCTGCAGTATAATGACTGCTGGTGAACCATTAAAAAATGGAAGAATTTCAACAGGCATAAGGTCAGTCTATTTGGTTGCTTTTTCGATTATGTATTTTGGAACCACTTGACAGTTTTCCATTTTAACATTTTAAGGGATTTTTCTTGATAGAAAAATCCAGACAGGGACTGCAGAAGTTTTACCATCTGCAAAAAGAGTGGGTTGGATTAGCTCAGCAAACACTTTGGGTTCCACAACAATATTTTTGTTGCTCCACAGAACTTCTCTAAGGAATACCAACATCAAAAATGAATCCAAACACTGAAAACCTGATTAATGGATAGGCCACAATATTGCCACTTTACAACACTATTACATGGACCATAAATACAGAAATAGCATTAAGTTGTTTATAATATTCATAGCATATCATGTTATGTAATTAAGATGTTTTTGACATATGATGATACCCAGTCAAGGCATTTTAGAAGAGGAATTAAGTCAATTATGCTTAGAAGAATGACTGAATGGAAAAACATAGATTTTGATATCAGATAGACTTAGATTCTATTTATGCTTCCATTACAGTGTAACCCTGGACAAGATAGTTAATCTCCTTAATCTTCAGTTTCCTCTCTTTAAAATGGGTTCGACAATTCTTAATAGTCCGCAGTGATTTTGCAAATTACAAAGGTAAGATATGGGAAAGTGCCTAGGGCTAAACTTAGCAGATAAAACTCATTAAAATGTTCTTTCCCCATGTTCTATCCTTCCTGTAAGTTTTCCACACAATTACTCTTAAAATTCAAGTGATTATATTTTAGAGGCAGTTCTAATGTATATTTTTAAATGTCCCCCTCCCCAAACACCTCAGAACGCGAAAGTATTGGGCATGATTTTAAATGTGATTCTATTGATTTAGTGGTCCACCAATTTAAATATATTTCCATTTCAATTGGCCTGGCTTAGAAAAAATGATCAACCTCTTGCATTATATTATTCTAAAGAATCTCTTTAGCTCTAATTTTTCTCTAAAAACAATTTACAAGTGATGGGGGCTGGAAGGGGGAGGAGGAACTAGGTTTCCATGGATCTGTCCCTGGTGCTGAAAGTGAATAATGTACCTAAACTCTCTTGGTTTAGGTGCAGCAGAAAGAAAGCTAACTTAACTTAATGAAAAAAGCCTGCGTTGCACTTAGTTTGATATCAAGAAAGTGGAATTACTCAAGATTTCCCCAAACTTCAGGATCATCCCAAGGGAGGAGAGAAAGGGATCCTATAGCAGCCCAGCCAAGTGATCAAAAGGCTATCAAAAAAACAAAAACAAAAAAAAAAAAACACCTGACATATAACATTATTAACACGTAGATATCTAGAACATTAGATAACAAAGATGCTCAAAAAATCAAGATACTAATTCTAGGCTAAAAGTATTCTAAAACTAGAGACCAACTAGATATCAACTATGCCTTTTTTGAGACCCCCACACCATAACTGTGACCTCTTCTCTGGCGTTTCCCTTATTCAGGTTCATATTTTTTTAAGTTTATTTTGAAAGAGAGAGAGAGAGAGAGAGAGAGCACGAGTGGAAGAGAGGCAGAGAGAGAGGGAGAGAGAGAGGGAATCCCAAGCAGGCTCTGCATTGTCAGCGTGAAGCCCGCCGTGGGCTTGAACCCACGAATCGTGAGATCATGACCTGAACCCGTGAATCGTGAGATCATGACCTGAGCCGAAATGAAAAGTCAGATGCTTAACTGACCGAGCCACCCAGGTGCCCCATCAGGTTCATTTTAATGCTCAGTATACTTATCCAAACTTATTCAACTAAAAATTCCTTGAGAGCAGGGAATCCTTTGTTCCATTTCTCCTAGTTGTTGACTAAAGTAGGAACTTAGTGGTAATTCAAATATAATTACTTAATCGACTTAAATTAATCAATGTTGGTGTGCCAGTCAGAGAAAGCTTATTAGATATGTGAGCTAGGATTTTCAGAGAACACTGAAGGATAGAAGGATTTTGGAAGGTAAAGAGAAGGTAAGGCCATGCTTTCTGTTAGAAGAAAAAAGCAAAGCACAGACTTGGACCTGGGTGAACACAGACACCCAAAATGGTGTGTTCCAAAATGTCCCTCCCTGAATCAATACATGAAATATCCCTCACTTAGCCATTGAGTCCTATGTTTATTCAGGAAAATGATTCTGCAGGACTTTTTTCCTTATGTCATGAAAGATCACTTTTTTTAATGTTTTGTTTTTGAGAGAGAGATAGAGTGTGAGCAGGGGAGGGGCAGAGAGAGAGGGAGACACAGAATCTGAAGCAGGCTCCAGGCTCGGAGTCCGACAAAGGGCTCAAACTCACAAACTGCGAGATTGTGACCTGACCTGAAGTCAGACACTTAACCAACTGAGCCACACAGGCACCCAGATAGATCACTTTTTTAAAAGGCTCAGGATGATATTGAAATCATAGTGAGTTGGAAAATCCTGAAAAATACAGGTATCCAACTAGCACACTTTTTAATGGGGATCATCTACTATTAGGACTTGCCACACGTGTTCTCTCTTCAACTGCAAGTTTAAACTATCTTCAGACGACTGTTTTTGGGGAAAATATCAGGGAGTACAGTGTCGCTATGTATAAAACAGCTTCTTGGTCCAAACAGGGCTGAGTCCCAGCAGATATTTCATGGAGACGTCCCCACTGCAGGGAACACTGATGTTTGCCAGGGGGGCTTCCCCACTCTAAAGGAAAACCCTTGTCATCCTTTGGTCTGCCACGCATGTGTTTCCATTCTCCAAGAAATCTTACCTAGATCTTTTAGGATGACAGAAACATCGACCACTGACAAAAATATCAGTGTTACCGAGATTGGAATAGTATAAAGTAATGATAAGCACACTGTCCTAAGTGCCACCCTAAATTGCAGCTGCCCAAATATTCTTTGCATGATCTCACTATGCATGGTGATCTCGTAGTTGATATTGAACTGTTTAGATTTAATATTATATGCATGGAAATATTGTGTTTCTCAGGCAAAAACCGGTGGTGTGATGATTGAAAGCTAATGCTTGACACACTTGCTACACAAGAGTAGCCCCTCGTTGCTAACCTTATCAAGCCAAATAAGCTTTGGTTTTGGGTCCACACTCCCTCCACGCCATGATTAATCCCTCTGGCATCTGTGAGCAAGACTGAGCGGAGACTTACTCCAAACGTAACAGATGATAGGAATCCCCTCCCAAGTGACAATGCTTCATGTATTTTATCAAGAAATTTAATCCCTGTGAAGGAATGCCCTTGTCCCTTCCAATTCAACAATAGTTACCGAGTCATCTGTTAGGAGCAGTCTACTTAAAATGTAGTGGTGAATACTTGACCCTAAGAAAATAGAGAAGTAGGTGGGATATTTATGTAAAGGATGTTCATCTCAGTATTACTTAGGACAGTAAAAAAATTTTTTTAAAGCCCCAAATTTCCAACAATAGAGTATAAGTTAAAGAAATTAAGTTTTAGCCATTTGATGGACTTCTATGCAGCCATTAAAATGTCCTATGGCGATATTAATCAACATGAGAAAATGGTTACAATTTAATGGAAAAAAAATGTTTACCAAACAGAATGTTTATTATAACTTACAATTTTAGAAAAAAAAAGTTTATAAGCATTTTATATACATTGCCTAAGCCCTCCTGCCAAAGACCACCAAGAACACACCAGCAGTTGAATGAATTGGGTTTATTTTTCACTTCAGTGAGGAGAACATGTACCATGGGGAACTGAAGAGCATCTCAATAAGGATTTGGGCTTGTGTTGAGTAATATGGGGAAAGATTTAAGGCAATGGGGCTTGCTGTGGAATGGATGCTGTCAGGAAGCAGGGGTAGTTTTATGACTGGGTGTTTTAATAAATCTTTATCTAGGAGAGAAGACCAGACCAAAACTAAAGCTCCAATTTCTTTAAAAATAAAAAAAACATGATACTCCTATTATCCAGGATAGGGGCACGGTTGATCATTTTGGGGATTTGGACAAGGTTCATACTTCACCTATGTTCAGACATGATTATGGGGTGGTCCTAATTTTGTCTGGATCCATCACAGTTACAGAATGACCTTACCTGACATTAGTGTTTAGAGAATGGTTTTTATTCAGAAGAAGAATACTGGAACTTAGTTGTGAGTAACAGGGCAGCTCCTAGCGACACCAAGTCCCAAATGGTAATACCAGGCCAACTTCTGGATGGCAGGGACTGATGTTCATTTTCACACATACACATATTCAAGAACGACCAGAATCATGAAAAATATCATTAACTAGGTGTTTGTGATATACCAGGCACTGTTTTAAGTGCCTTACATTTTTGACCAATTTATTCCTTACAGCGACTCTATGAGGTAGGTATTATTAATCATTCCCATTTTCCAGAACAGGAAAGTATGGCATAAGGAGGTGATGTTACTCACCCAACGTATCATAGTAAGTAGTGGGGCATGGATTCAACTTAGTGGCTATGGAACCAACGGCCTGAATGTCTGTATTGTATTGTCTATGTGTACAATAAATTATCAACAGAGGCTACCCCTGAAAGGTGGTGGGCGCAACAGGGATAGGGGTGTCGTTTTGTTTCCTTCTTTTTCTAGTTTTTATTTTCTAAATTTTCTACAATTAATATGTATTAATTCTTCATCAGAAAAAGGAATAATTTATGAATGTACTGATGGAAACTCTATTCCCAAGGTCATTGCCCCAAATGCAAACCTAGGTCTTTGGTGGTGGCAAGGCTCCTGTGAACATCTGAATCAAAAGAAAAAAAATCAAATCGGGAGGAGGCAACGCCCCCCCCCGCCCTTGCTCCAACTCAATTTAGATAATACTAACTGAATTTCCTGCAGTAAAAAGTGGCAGCAAGATTCGCTCTCAGGCCATTGGGGGTTTCTGAATTAAATCGGGGACTGTGGAAGTTGCCCTCACATATACACAAAGACGATTAGGAATAGAGTAGAAAGGACTAGAAGCAAATGCCAGGGTCTCAAAGGAAGGGCCCTTTCCGAGTGGGAGGACAACACTCCCACCCCCGCCAGCTGAGCAACTCTGGGTTTCTGCCCGCTCAAAGATTCAGCCCAGGCGTTGAGAAAGGGGGCACCTGCTCCTCGGCCTTCGTGGGGGCTAACATTAAAAGGCCAAATTCCAGGGACGAGGGCGAGCCAAGGTTAGGAGGGAACCATCTGGAGGGACAAAGACTTCAGAATGAAAAGAGCTTCGCCAAAATGTTAAAGGCTCCCAAGGAGACCTGTCGGCTGGTTTCCCTTCTCCCGATTCTGTCGCTGCGCTGGCATCAGGGCACATGAAACATCTCTGTTCGCTCCCCGCGCCAAACACCGACTTTAGGCCTCCTGAGAGGTGCCCACCCACCAGCTGCCGCCAGCTCAGCGGCAAAGAACTGGGCTCACAGTATTTCCCATTGCCACCGCACGCGCACCCCCCGCCCTTTCCGCCTTTCCTTCTGCCCCGGCTGAGAGCCACGCAGGGCATCCACCCTGCCATTTAGCACCTCGGCGGCGCAGTGGTGGGTGGTTTCCCGAAGCGAGTGCCCTCGCAGCCACTTGCGCTTGCCTTGCCAGTTGCAGGGGCACAAGTCAAAGAGGCTTTTCCCTCCTCGATCATCGTGAATCAGCAAAGCGCTGCAGAGCAGCGGCGTCTCCTCGAGCAGGAATTACGATGTTGGGGGAAGGGCACAAGCGGAGTGTTGCAAGGGAATTTCTAGCCCCCTCCCAACGTGTCCCTCCCAGGGACCGCGGTACTGGAGTGGGGATGGGGGAGGTGTTGGCTGGAAGCCTTTGGTTGAACCTAGGCGCCCGGGGGAGCCTTCGGAAACAGAGATCGGTGTGGGGAATGAGCGAGGGTGGGCCGAGAAAGTGGACCAGAGTACAGATGGGTAGAAGGACCTAGGGAGCAGTCAGAGCTGAGCGGGTGCGCCCCAGGGGTGGGCACCGCAGCAGCTGCAGGTGTTGCTGAGGGAATGTACGAAGGAGGGTCTGGTGTGGGGGAAGGGAGGAGAGAAACCAAAAAAGGAGGGTTTCCCAGCCCAAGACTTTCTGATTCTAACATGCAAGTTCCCAAGTTCAGTTTGAGAAGTGGAGGGCCGCTTAGCATTGGGGAGTCTGGAATAGGAATATTAGGGGAACACCTCCCTGAATCGCGTTCTCCCACCCATTTCTCTCTCCCTGTCCTCTTCTCCGCTCTTCCTCCTCCTCCTCCCCGTACTTCTCTTTCTCTCCCTATTCCGCCTTTCTTCAGCTTCAGTATGCAAGTCCATGCTCAGTAGTGCGGGCTACACTCCAGGGACCGCGCCTCCAGTCGCCACCGCCTCTCCTTTGACCCTTGGCATTAGGAGGCCAAGCGGCAGCGACTGGAGGCGTGGAATGGGAAAACCCAACACTCGAAGCGCAAAACCTTGGGACCCCTCCACCGCGCACCGGTCCCCACCCCCTTAGCCGGACTGAGCGCCTCAGTAGCCCAGGCTCTGAGATCCGGCTCGGTTTGAGTTGCAATGCATGGACCCCGGGGCTTAGAGCGCACAACGAAACGCGCTAAATTGTACCTGTGCGTGGCCGTTCCCGCCGCCGCCGCAGGTCTATCCCGGGCCCGAAGCCGGCGCCCGCCTTCTCGGGAAATTCTCTGGAGGGGGAGTGCGAGGGGAACCACAGTGGCTGCCTGCTAGCTCAAGGCTGGCGCGCACACGCACACGCCCAACTTTGCCGAGACGTCGGCGCCCCCCGGGCTCCCCCGCGCCCCCTGCGGCTCGGCATGCTCGGAGACCAGTATCTCTCCAGGTCTGAGATAAGGTGTCCCCCACTCCCACACTTGCGCCTTTGAGAATGAGAGGGCGGGGTGTTGGAGAGAAAGGGAGTAACGCTACAGACTCCCGGTTCACGAACACTCTATGCCCGCCCGCAGGGGCGCCCGCTCCAGCCCCGCCGCACCAGGTCCCCCAGACCCGCCTGTGACGACAGAGGGAGGAGGAGGAGGCAAGGCGGAGAGCCCGGAGTCCAGGAGCTCCACGGACTGATCATCAGTACCAGCACTTTTATTACTGGGGGACGGGTGGGCGCGCAGGTTGAGGGGCGCGCAGCAGAACTACCCAACCCCAATACACTCTGGAGCGACGCTGAGGGCGAGAAGAACGATCCTCTACAGACGCCTTTTGGGTGGCCGTGCCCCAGACGCACACTCGGACCCCGCGGTCCCGCGGCAGCTGCAGTGTTGGGGATAATTTAAATGGCTCTTACTTGAGAGGAGGCGTGATTTCCACGTTCGAGCGTCTTCGCTCCCCACCCCCTCTCCGCACCAGCCAGTGCGCGCCACCACCTGAGCCTGGCGAGAGCCGGGGCGCACGCAGTCTTCAGCCTCCTCCTTTCCGCCTCTGGGGGTACTTGGCTCTGAGCGGGTCCACCCGACGCCCCCCGGGAGAACTCTTTACTTTTTGTTTGGAAAATCAGGGCCATTTCTTTATTCATCGCTGGGTCTCCCCGGAGGAGGACAGGGGAGGGGAGGGCGTGCGTGGCGGCCGGGCCGGGGGAGGGGAGCGCGTGGAGGGGAGGGGACTGGGTGTAGCCTGGAATTCTCCGTCCTCGTGTTCCTAGGCTGGCGCGCAGAGTCTCCCCGAGATAGCGCCGCCGCCGCTCCCCGCGCCACCCCGTCGTTGGCCTTGGGGGTCGGGTGAGTGGGGTCATGACGCGCCGCGGGGGCTGCTCCGGGCCCCTCCCGCGCTGAGCCGGGACGCGGCCCCGCCGCGCGGAGCCCCTCGGGCTGGGAGGCGGCGGGGGGTGGGGAGGGCGCACGGGGTAGGGCGGGGTGGGGGCGGCGCGGAGGCCGCCAGGCTGGGGGGCTCTCTGGGCCGGCGCGGCCGCGGGCAGGAGGGCGTGTCTCCGGCCCGAGGGGACCCTCCCGAGGCGCGGCGCGGGACTCCCCGATGGTGGTGCCGCGGCTCCGGGAGAGCTCCGGGTCTCGCCTCCGCCGCCGCCGCCGCCGCCGCCGTCGCCGCCGCGGGCGCCACCACCGCCGCCGCCGCCGCCGCCGCCGCCCGAGCCCGCGCCGAGCGTGCGCCTCGCCCTCCTCCCGCGCCCGCTCTGCTCTAGGATGCTGCGGCAGGTTCTGCACAGGGGCTTGAGGACGTGTTTCTCCCGGCTCGGCCACTTCATTGCCAGTCACCCGGTCTTCTTCGCCTCGGCGCCCGTGCTCATCTCCATCCTGCTCGGCGCCAGCTTCAGCCGCTACCAGGTCGAGGAGAGCGTGGAGCACCTGCTGGCGCCCCAGCACAGCCTCGCCAAGATCGAGCGCAACCTCGTCAACAGCCTCTTCCCGGTCAACCGCTCCAAACACCGACTCTACTCGGACCTGCAGACCCCCGGGCGCTACGGCCGGGTCATCGTCACCTCCTTCCAGAAAGCCAACATGCTGGACCAGCATCACACTGACCTGATCTTAAAGGTGAGAGAGGGGCGGGCGCGGGCAGCCTCCCGCCCGTGCCGCTGGCGCGGCTGGGCTGGCTCTGCGCGGGGGTCCGGGCTGAGAGCGCCGCCTCTACCATCCCAGGCGGCTGCCGCAGGGGCTCCCCTGCACCGCGTGCCCCTCGGAGGCCGCCCGGAGCCTCCTAGCCTCCTGGGCGGGGAGCGTCCGGGTCCGGGTCCGGGCCCGGCCCTGCCCTCGCCACTGTCGCCGCCACCCCGGCAGCTGCTGCAACAGTTGGGGCGGCGGCAGCCACGGTGCTGTGGTCGGTGCGCTTGTTTTGGTTGCAGTGGTCTTGGGGGTGGGGAGGCTTGGGGGTAACGGCCAGGAAGGAACAGAACAAGAGGAGACATTCTGGAAAGTCCTGCTACTTGCAAACAAAGTATTATGCTTGGGGGCGATTCAGAGTCCCCTCTCCCATTCTTTTCTCCCTTCCTCTGGCCTTCGGAATGATGTGGGAAAGGCTGCTTGCAGGGGCCGGGAGGGGCCAAAGGAATGTGAGGCGGGATGCTGAGGAAAATGCCTCGTACCCACCCAGAAGGAAGTATGCTCCCTGGCGAGGACATGGGGCTGCCCTTCCGCCCTCTTCCCCAGAGCGAGGTGGCCATCTCTGTCTTCTGGGGTAGGAAGTGATGTCTGTAATTCGCAGTTATTTCGTCTTTCACAGTAGCTCCCCTCTTTCGAAAAGCAGAAACTTCTTTGGGAAAATAGAGATTCGATTAATCCACTTTTATTTGGGTGCATTTGGGCGTGAGGATGAGGGGCAGAGGCAGAAGGGGGAGGACAGAAGCCAGACTGTGTGGCTCTAAGAAGAGCACAGGAAACTCAGCAGCTGGGTAGAGGGTGACACTGGTGGAAACAGGTTGTGCCGTCAGCCCGAGGTGGGAATTTGATGTGAAAAGTGAGGTTAATGGTGGTAACTTTCAGGAAGTTCCTAAGAAAAGCAGAGGAGTGAGGACTAGAGGTGGAAAAGTGGAGACCTTCCCAGAGAAAAGCAAAAAAGAGGTGAGAAGGTTCCATACAAGCCCCTGGTGGGGATTATGGGGCTTGTTTACTTAAGGTGCCCCTCTGCAGAGGGCCGGCAGGAACCAGTCGCAGCCAGAGCCCTGGGGCAGAGGCAGGAAAGGTGCTGGTTTTGTGAGGGGCTCGGGTCCAGATTTGGGATTATCGGGCCGGTTAGATTTCTAATCTACTTATGCCAAGGGGAGTCAACCAGTGAACCTGGGGAACTCTCTCTTCTTTTCCTCTATAGGTAACCCTTTATCCCTGGAGACCAGCTAATTTTTCTATGTTATTTTCCTTCCTCCATCTGTTGATGTGTTATCAATCAGCAATTAGTAGCGAGGGGAATGCGACTAGGGACTCAATGGAATCAGGACCTTCCCACGTTGGGTGGCTTGTGACATTTTTAATGGCATACACATCATCACAGAACCTTAGTAACAGTAGTCCGGAAATATTTGCTTTTCTTATGATCATGCTTCCAACATTGAAGTGTTTTTTGTGTGTGTGCCAGTACTTCAGTGAACATAATATGACACACAGAACAATACTGCTCCAAATGCTTGCCCAAGAAAACACGTAATAGTTTCATTGCAGGTTTAAAGAAACTATAACTTAGCCAGTCCTGACAGTTGGAAAAGCTGCCCCATGTTTTGATATATGATCTAGTAAAAGATGTTTCTCTCTGTATCCCCCCCCAGATGATGTTTCCACTGGCTTCCCCCCCTCCCAACAAACCGTCACGCCACTGTGACGGGCAGTCACCAGTTACATTCACTCTCAAGGTTAATGAGACACCAACAGGCACATCAGATCTCTTTTCAACAGGATTGTTTCTCTCCTATTTGATTTTGATCTGTTCAGGACAGAAAACTATATTATCTGACAAAGTTGGGACTGGAGAGAGAGGGAGGCTGTCTTTGCCTCCGTGGCTAAAGGGCAACTTTAAAGGACAGTGGTCTTATCAGTGAATTGTTTTCAGATTCAAGATGGTTTTTCATGTGCTAGGTGTCTGGGGAAAATCAAAACCAAGTCAAATAGTGGTCAGAAGCCATTTCTAGCTGATGGCTGTCTGGTCAAATGAATTCACATAGTTTATAAAAACTCAAACCTAGGAAACTGAGGGAATTGCCTTCAATTGTATATATCCTTTTTTTTCTTTCTACATCCAACTCCTATAGCGGGTAGGTATGGAGCTGGGCACAGAAAAATGGACCTCCAGTAGTCATGGAAATAGAAAGTGTGGGAATGAGCACTTATCATTATTTTTCTTTCTTTCCATTAGAGACATGATGAAGATTTGTCTTTTACAAAAGGTGTTAAGAGTGAAAGAGTCACTGTTTCTGCCCATACTAGTGTTATCCTGATACTTTGCTGCTGGCATCAAGGACGGCCCTGACAGCTCACATTGCACACAACGCCATCCGGCTCCTGCCCATTGAATGGCATCACATTTGAAACGAAGTGGACAAAGCATAAGCAGGGCTTTATAAAGGCTTTCGCAGGCCCCATTATGAAACCGGAGGACGTATGTTGCAGGGCTGTGTCACTTACTCCTCATAGTACTCTGCGGTTGTACCCATTTAACGAAGGAGAGCCTTCTTCTCAGGCTATTAGTCCAGCTACTTTTGACCAAAAATAGAAGAGGGATGATGACAAAAAGCGAAAACCCAGGTTGATTCTTTTTTAAATATACTTCAGAGTATCACCAAAAAAAAAAAAAAAAAAAAAAAAACAAGAAAAAAAAACCACATTTGAAAATCCAGCCTATCTCATTTGGAGGAGCTTTCTCAAATTTGTACAAGTGACATGGTTGCCGTACTCCGGGTCTGCAGCGTAGATTTCGACCCCAAACTATGACAAGGGTGACCATCCCTAGCAGTGGTTTCCTCTGAAGTCTCTGGGGCCAAGATGTAGTTTGGGGTGTAGGTGGGTGGGGCCTGATGGTGCTGGTAAAGGATCAACCATTAATTTCTGAATGTCTTTAAATGTCTTCGTTTCACTAGAAGATTAAATTTAGCTCATTATTATATTTTAACAGAAAATTCAGGATGTTCATCTCAGAGCAAATTTCAGAGGAGTGCCTCATGAGCTTTCATAAATATGTTTCTTCTTGATCGCTGAAAATGAAGTGTAAAGTCTTGTTGGTAATTGACCTGGGGTGTGACCAAGACAGTGCTTGATTTATTCCAGAATCATCCATGTAGAAGGAAGAACCTGTTTAACCCAGTGCTTATAATAGTGACATAACCTTTATAGCATTCTATAAGTTATAAATGTATACGTATCAACGTATATAACTTATAATGTATATGTATAAACATATAAATACAGTAAACACCTTAGGGTATAAGTGCTATGATCCCATTTTACAGATGAGAAATCGCCATAGAAATTAACTCACTTATCCATGGAAAGAAGACAAGGACAGAATCAGGGCAGGACAGGGTTTTGACTCCCAGACCAGTATCTTCACTATAATGTACTGCCTCGCATATGATAAACTACTTGAATGATTTAAATGTACATTTTTATTTTTTTTTCAACGTTTATTTATTTTTGGGACAGAGAGAGACAGAGCATGAACGGGGGAGGGGCAGAGAGAGAGGGAGACACAGAATCGGAAACAGGCTCCAGGCTCCGAGCCATCAGCCCAGAGCCTGACGCGGGGCTCGAACTCACGGACCGCGAGATCGTGACCTGGCTGAAGTCGGACGCTTAACCGACTGCGCCACCCAGGCGCCCCCAAATGTACATTTTTAAAACCCAAATGAACTATACTTGACTAAAGTCTCACACCCATCTCATAGTGTTGTCCTAACAGTAGTAACTGGATAATAAGGACATTTTCTTAACTGATTCTGTCTGGTGTCAGTGAAAATCCACATATAGAAACTCTAAATGCCCAAAGTAAAGCATAAGATACTTGGAATTAGCAATACACAAAGACAGAAATCTAAAATGTTTTACTGGAAAAATCCCTGGATGATTGGATGAAGCTATTTCCTATGTGAGCACCGTTCAACTGTCCAGGTGGATTCAAATCCAATGCCTCACACAGTTCCTGGCACATAGTAAACCCTCAAGAAACAACTTGCCAAATGCACTTGCCCTAGTTTACTCAGACACTTATGTGATGGGTAAAGAAAATTCCATAGAAACTACTTTGACATGCATTTTCACAATGACATTTTTAAAATGTTTACGGCTCTACAAGCAGTTTCTAGTCCTTTCTTTTTCCAGGATTCTTCCTTCCTGGATAACCTCTGTAGTCCTATTAAAACGTATTTCAGTTTGGGAATTGTGTGGGGGCATTTCCTTTGTACACCGTCCTTTTCGAAGGACCCTCACAGGATAGTTTATTCCAAACCAATGGAAGGACACATCCTCACCATGCAGACATTCTTCCACTTACTGGGGAATCTCACTTTGTTCAACTGTTGACTTTCTATTTCATTTAAACTTCTCACGTTTGAATACATTAAATAGAACTAGGTTGCAAAACAAGATTCAGAGAATTTAATTTGGGATTAATTACTTCAGGCTTCCCAAGAAGGGCAGCATAACTGCTAGGTCAGGGTCATGAACACATTGTAGCAGTATCCAGACCCCAGTGTTTCCAAATACTGCCTCAGCACTTGCAATCATTGTGGGAACTGCCATCATCACTCTCTGTATATAGGCTAAGGATCGGCACATTCCAACCTAGCTTTGAGGTCAGAAGTTTTTATGTTTTTAAAAGATTGTAACAGAACAAGACAAAAACAAAGAATATGAGGCAGAGATGGCATGAGGCTCTCAAAGCCTACAAATATTTACTCTTTGGTCTTTTACATGAAGAAGTTCCCGTACTGTATTCCAAGCCCCTTTACTGGGACAATTACAGGAAGTTAACACTATTAAATAGCCTGGAAGGCAGTGGGTCTCACCCCTCCCCCCAGGGGACTCTTGGCAATGGCTGGAGACATTTTTAACTGTCACATCTGGGGGTGAGTTGCTGCTGGCATCTAGTGGGTGGAGGTCACAGATGCTGTTAAACATCCCGTACGCACAGGACAGCACCCCTCAGCTAAGAATTATCTGGCCCCAGCCCTGCTTGAAGAGGTTCATTTGTGTTTCTCTTGCTTTCTTAGGGTTTTTTTTCCCCAGCTGCACTGAGTACACAGAATAAAAGAATGCCAACAAGTTCATATGTTACAGAACTTGGGCTGGGGACAAATACTACCACCTCTGAGGAGGTGCTCTTTTTGTGAAGTTGGGCAGAGATCAGATTGTGCAGGTTAACCTTCCCCAAGATGCGGTTCTCCTGCTCTGTCTCACACCTCTGTCCTTTATGGTCTAAATCTCGCCGTAGCAGGACCCGAGGAACTGAATGCAGTCCAACTGCTGGGATGGCAAAGCTGAGGCTTGTCAGCGTGGCCGTCGTTGTCGGCAGGCCTGACCCGCCGTCAGCAGCAGTCACCCACGAGGCCGGCCTCCTCCTGACAGTGTGTGAGACCTCCCTGTGAGCGGTGGCCTGCTGAGGAGGCACAAGGCAATGCCTTGTTGCCTGGTCCATCTGCTTGGCTTTGCTGAACATTAAATGAAAAAAGAAAGAGCTCGCCCCCGAGGAACAGTGGACCAAAGAGCCTTGGGTTTGGAGGCCACCTTCAAGGGCGTCTGTGCAGATGCTGGTGCTGGAATCTGCTCTTGCATCTCAGGGCGCTTTTCCTGGTGACAGGTGCTCTGACGACTCGAGCAGCCCGGGTCCTCCAGTGAGTTATTCTAGTGGCAGATAGTCTTAGAAAAGATTGAGCACGAGCCTGAAAGGGCAACGTGCGTGCATCTGCTGGGCCAGCCAATTGGCTTTTGCATTTTATCTTTGCACTAGGGGAAAATTCGGGAGAGAGAGAGATCACTATTCATTCTCCTTTCACTTCATAGGTGTGCATCCCAATCATCCAGGCACAGTATTCTTCTCAGGTTGTCTGCCTCCTGAGCACATTTCCGTGGTGCAAACAGTATTCTCAAATGCCCACCCGGCTTGTCTCTTCGAGATTTGGGGAGCAATCTCTTACTTCCCCATGTGGATAAGCACTTGGGACAAATCTGGGTAAAGTGTTCATTTAAACTGAAATGTAAAACTAAAGCAGTAGTGTGAGAGGAAGGCCACCTTTTTAGTGACTCCTAGTATCTTAACAGATGCTCTATTAGAGTAAGAGAAGCATGATTTTCAAATCTTAACACCAAAACCAAACTGCTCAAGACTCGGCACACTTCTTAACCTCACAGAACAGCTGAGCATCTAACTGGTGATTCCTTACAAAGCCCGAGGGCAGGAGAAGCAAGCTGAAAGAAATTCGTTCTTCCCTGCCTGAGAGGGGGCAGCACCCCTTGGCACAGGAGCTAGGGAGGTACACGGTGCTAGGGATCTGGTCAACTCTGACTCAGTGAGATGGTGAGATGCGCCATCTGGTACCTGACTTTGGGGCTCAGTGTGAGCCCCAAGTGATACTCAAGAGAGGCTTGACGCAGACCTTTGAAGTCACCTGCTTGGTGTAGCACATCACAGCAAGCAGGCCTGTCTGCCGCCACATGCCCGGAAGGCCACAGAACTTCCGAGGAGTCCTGCCGGACTGATTTAATGACCAGCAGGGGAGGTGAGTAATCTCTAACCTTTAAGAGACCAAAAAAAAAAAAAAAAAAAAAAAAAAGGGAAATCAACACCAGTTGTTATTTTATATGGGAAGCCCTGAATAATGTGTCATGCCTTCAACTTCAGAATTCATATTTTGAACCAAAGCAGGCAATGAGGGAACCGGGAGGCTATTTTTATCTTCTTGCTCTCTAAGAAATCCTCTTGAGAATATTGTTTCTGGTATTTTCAAAGATCCCCACTGTTAGGTCTTCCACTTAAAGTTGAACTTGTGGGCTCCGAGTATGGTCGAGATGAGGATTTTAATGCAAGCAGGTACCTGGTAAGGTGATACCCAAAAATCTCGGCAAGAAAGTGGGACAGGAAATGAAGAGGCAGGCAGCCAGTCACAGGAGCCAAATGTCCACTGTGGGCATCTGGGGCCCCATGTCACTGGGGAACTCTGGGGGACACTGTAGAGCACATGTCTAAACTATCCCACCTGTGGAAGAAGAAGCCGGATATTCATTCCCCCATATCCGGGGGCACTAAATAAGGGTTTGACAATTCCAGATTCCATATGTGTCCCTGTAACGGAATTGTTGTTTTATAAAAGCCTCAGGCAAAGAGTCGTAGGTGTTCAGAGCAAGAGGACTTGGCATGTAGAGAGGAGCATGAGCTGAGAGATGTATCTAGAGTTATACATCTCAGGGCTTAGGGCTCACATTCCTCAGGAATGTTCATCCCTTCACTCAACAAAATGGCCATGACCCCATTTCCATGAAGTTTACAGACAAGAATGATCCAGCATAGACGTTTCATTATTCTTGAATTCGATTTGATCCACTGCCATTTTAAGGATTTCAGTTCTGCCACTGGATGGCAATAAAGATGATTCCCAACAGGGCCGGGACACCACGAGGACTCGGGGTTTTCTGTGCTAAACCCCCAGGTCTGAGTGGCCTGGATCCAGCCCCCCTTCCCTCTGTGAGTCCTAGAGAAGTCTGCAGCCTGCTTCTCATACCTCCACCTCCACACATGGACCTGTTGCTCTCCTCCCTAGAAATGCATTCATTCCTTACTTTGGGTCCAACTCACCTGCCTCCTACTTTATGAGGCCTTCCCACATTCGTGGCTCCTTCCCTTCCTTAAATCTATCTGGCTTTCGGCCATATCCACATTCCTTAATGCTTAACTATACGTTATTATATAATTTGCTGTGTTGTCACGTGATACTTTCTCTTGAACAAGATTGGAAGCTCTTCAAGGGCAGGAACAAGGTCTCCTACTCCTAAATTTCTCCCAGAGCCTACCACAATGTGGAGTATGCGGCAGGTAGTTGATAAATTATTGCTGGTTGATGGCTTGTAGAATGGAAAATGTGCTCTTCCTTCCCTATTGATTTATTTTGGTCACACAAGAACTGCTAATTTCTCAGCATTGAAGGTGAGATTCCTTTGCCCATTTTCCCACAGGCTCCATGACTTTGCCAAATACCACAGCTGTGCCAACTCTGCCTAATTATCTCAAGGGGCAAAAATGCATCTCTGCTAGAGAACTATCACTAGAAGTGCCCCCCAAAATCTTTGTGATACTCAGCACCTTAGTTTTGTGAGGCCTGCATTATTGCCTTTTGTTTTGGTTCTTGCTTTGGTTCGGCATCTAGGCAGGTGCTTGTACTGAGTAAAAGATTACTGGCTCTTGGACTCTTTCATGTGCCCACACATCACCTGGACATCTTGTGAAAAAACAGATTCTGATTCAGCCTGGGAAGACCCCCCCCCCGCCAAATTCTGGATCTCTAACGAGCTCTCAGGTGATGCTGGGGGCCAGTGGGGCGCACTTTGAGCAGCAAGGCTCAAACTTCACTGTTGTGAACAGAATACTGGATTTGGGGTCAGAAAAGCCAAGCTCAGGTCCCAGTTTTCCTAAGTATGTGACTTTGAGTTAGTTGCCTAACTCCCTGAGAAGCAGGTTCCTCCTGTGCATTGACTGTAATATCACCCACCTCTGTAAGGATGCACCGAGACAAGGTATGTGATGGCACTGTGTGACCACACCCTTCCGCTGGGTGGATTAACATTTCTGATCTTGGCCTTAAAAATGACTGTTATCCCTTCATGTGTGCCAGCGCTTCCAGAGCCATCACTGCCTGTTGCGTAAATACACATGTAAGCATTTTTGTCTTTGATCCGCCAGGCAATAATGGGTGCTCAGTCTACGTTCTTAATACTCAAATTGGCAATGTGTTGGCCTCTAATGACTCTGAGTCTCAACAGATGACTGGCGTCGTCCTACTGCTGAACATGCAGCTCTTAAGTTCCTAGGCAGGCAGGGGTCGGGGCGGGGGGGAGGGGTCGGGGGACTGACGGCTGGATTGCATTTTGCCTCATCAAGATGCTTCCTCAGAGTTCAGAACCTCATCTTCCTGCTCGACAGGGCTTCACACACAAAGGAAGCCTTCACTTGCTGCCCAGGGAAGTGTCTTTGGAATTAAAAGCTCTGGGAGGCCACGGGCCCCTGTTGGAAGGTTTCCTTCACCACTCCTCACAGCAAGCCAGACAGGGATTCTCCAGCAATTTCGGTGAGAGAGTTAATTTACATGACTAGAGTGTTTCCCTGAGAAATCTCACCGACATAAGTAGATCTGCAAGCACTTCAAAGGGAAAGCGTGTCCGGAATTGTCAGAGATCAGGAGAACCAGGCAGAGTGATCATCGTAAAGCCCTTTGAAACTGTGAAATGTAAAATTTTGCTGACTGGGGGTTTTAATCATTTAGGTCAATGCATTTCCCCCACCTTCTCCTTTCTAAAATTTCTTTTTATGGGGTTATAAAAGAAATCTATAATTATTTAGGATCAAAATCAAATCCAGCAAAGAAAATTCCCCTGCCTCCCTGGTTCTCTATGCCTGAACTCTTCAAATGGAACGAACCTCAGTGTAAGTGACAATTAGCAGTCCTTCTCAAATCTGAATATGCTTTCAAATTTCCTGGGAATTTTATGAACACGCATATTCTCATTCGGTGTAGGTCTGGGACAGCAGCCCTGAGTTCCACACTTCTTACAAGCTCCCAGGGCCGCTGCAGCTGCTGGTCTGAGGACCACACTGACAAGAGCAGTGGCTTGGGAGAAACCTTTGTGTATTCTGACTAATTACTCAGGGCCATTTAATTGCCTCCATTCTGTAAAACAGTGCTTCTCCAGCTTGAGCGGATCTCCCCCGGAGGGCTTGTCCAAACACAGATTTTGGGTCTCACCCCCAGAGTTTCTGATTCTATAGGTCTGAGGTGGGGCCTGAGGATTTGCATTTCTAACAGGTTCCCAAGATGATGCTGTTCCTGCCGGTCCAGGGAACACACTTTGAGAGCCGCTTCTATAATGCATCTTAGTAATTAGCTGCCAGGTCTAATTCCAAAACTACAGTCTCCCTCTGTGTAGAACTTGGTCCACATATATAGGCAGGGTGCAAAATATATTTGCCCAGCAGTTAATTCTGAACGAGAGTGTAACAGCTGTTGTGCAAAGGGAACTACGTAAGTCCAACCCTTTTAAGTCTGCAGTTCAAGGCGAGCATATTGGGCAGAGGGGCCGGCTCTACTGCCTGTCTCCAGGGGCTGGAGGCTAGAAGAAGATGGCTGAACAGAAGAAAGGATGCTCTAAGATGGAATGGGGGAGAGATAAGCTCCCTACCCACACACACATCTACACTGTGGATGTTGTTGCTACCATCACTGTGCAATTGCCAAGGCTTCCAGAATTTCTCCCAAAGACTTCCCACACAGGGTGACCTGCCATTTGCCTTTGTAGAAAGTCTCTTTACATCAAACCAGAAGGTGCAGTGGGTACACAGAGGAGCTGCACATTGCATTTTTGAGACCAGGACCCAGCTCTGTGGTTGCCAGAGGTGAGGTGTCCGCAGCGAGGGCCCTGGCAGCTAAAGTTCAGTTTCAACTACTGTCTGATGTCAGTGATGTTAAAGAGAGGTAAAGTGGAACTGGAGTGAAGTTCAGTAAGTGCTGGTTTGGGCATAGTGGAAATAAGTATTTCAGAGCCCCAAAGTTCTGGGTTTGAGGCTGTGAACCATTAATGTGTCCTTGATCAAGTCACTTAACTTGAGTCAATTTCCTCACCCACAAAAGGGGACCAGCAATATCATCACGGGGTAAGAAGATAAAAGGAGATACATATGTAAACAAAATTCATAAAGTGCAAAGTGCCTAAAGCCACACAAATTGCAGAGTATCTGCAATGAATGCATGTTTGTCCAGAGCAAGAGAACAAGCCTCTGAGGATTCCCAAGGGAAAAGAACAAGCACCAGAATCAATTCACATGTTTCACATCACCATCTCCTTTTGTAAAAAGTACCCGTAGGGTCCGTGACTACCTTTCGTTAACCAAAAGCTTTGCTGACATGGCCTTAGACTCCCAGATAGTGTAATATTACATCTGTCTCTATTTTCACTTTGAATGACCCAAGGAAAATTAAAAAATAGCATATCTGTTCATCCACTGTTTATACTTCTAAAGACTTAAACCCGCACTGTCCAATTCAGAAGCCACTAGCCATGTGTAGCTATTTAATTTAAATTTAAATTAACAAAATTAAAAATTCCTTCCCTCAGCTGCAATAGCCACTTTTCAAATGCTCAATAGCCACATGTGCCTGTAATGGACAGAACAGGTAAAGAATATTTTCATCATCAGAGAAAGTTCTAGTCAACAGTACTGCTTTTCACAGATAAATAACTGATACATCATAGGGCTTAATTAATAAGCAGTGGAATAAAGATTCAAACACAGGACCAGCTTCTAAATCATCATTTAAAAACAACTACACCAGACTGCCGCCATGAAATACAGAAATACATGAGTGAGGTGTGCCCCTCCCCCCCCCCCCCCCCCCCCCCGTGTCTGATGGCCTTGAGGCAGTATTTCAATCAGTATCAGAGTAAGGGCGGGGTGGGGGGGAAATCCTGCAGTATCAGCTTCAACATGTAAAGAGTTTGGAAGTGGTCCCGCCCACCCTTACACAAAGAAAAACATAGACAAACTGAAAATCAATGACTTCTCTTGGACATATCAAAGAACTGAGGTCACAAGGAAACTGTCATCCCAAAATCTGTAGAGGCAGACACATCCAGAGAGACATAGACATAATCTGCTTACCTGAAGCAGAAGGCTCTGGTAGAAACACTTACATGGTAATTTTGACAAATCGATGGAACCATGAGTGTAGAGTAGCATGAGACTCCTGGGAGCTGCGGTCACTGTCTTTAAAGGGAGAGGAATCAGGAGGCCCACACTTTCTTGGGCTTCACTTCCAGAAACCCCACCAGATTCCAAGGTGAAGGTCTATCAGGGAGAGGTGGAAGAGTAATCACTGTGATGAAAACCACCCAGTTTCCTCCATAAGAAAGGCCTACTGTCTAGAGAAGATTTTGCTAGAGAGCAATTCTGAAACTTTGTCCTAGGTTCCTGCCCACTGAAGCCCCCTTCAGCCTTTCTGTCTCACCTAAGTGGGGGAAAAGAGTTCACAGGTGTCAGGACATCAAGGAAATAGACCAGGGAAGGAAGTAGGGGATGGGGAAAAAACTTTACCCCTGGAGAAATATTTGTGAAAGTCACAGCCCCAAAACACACAGGCCCACTTAAAGACTGAGATTTCATCAGGAGATTATATAGCATTTGCTGTCCCTAAATCTTACCATATCAACAAGGTTCCAGTATAATGGTGGATTATAGCTGCAAGACACAAACTCTCTCCGTGAAGGAGTACACAGGGAAGCCCGAAGTCAAGAGAATAAACAAAAACAATGATGATGGGGGAGTTTGAAGCTTTTGGTACATATACTCACAGCAAACATGAAATACATCCCAACTCCCCTAGAGTAACATAAGTCCTCACTATAAAGGCCTGTTTACCTCAGTTGATATTAACTGAGACATGTCCAGATTTGGAAAAGAAAATTGTATGGCATGCCAAAAGAAAAAAATATATAGTCCAAAGAGACAAAGGAAGCATCAGTACCATACTCAGATATGACACAGATGTTAGAATTATCAGACAGGAAGTTTAAAATAACTATCATTAATATGTTATGGGCTTTAATGGAAAAAGCAGACATTAAGAACAAATAAATGATATAAGTAGAGAGATGGAAACTCTCAGGATGAATCATAAGGAAACGCTAGAAACTGAACCTGTAGCAGAAATGAAGAATGGTTTTGATGGACTCACAGTAGGCTCAACACCGCCCAGGAAGGAATCAGTGAGCTTGAGTACAAGGTAACAGAAACTTCACAAACTGAAGCACAAAGAGATACAAGAGTGAAAACATCTCAGAACATACAAGAATTGTAGGATAATATCAAAATATACACACAATTAGAATGCCAAAAGGACAAGAGAAAATGCAGCAGAAGAAATATTTAAAGTAACAATGGCCAAGAACTTTCCAAAATTAATGATGGACACAAAACTACAGATCCAGGTAGCTCAGAGAGCACCAAGGGGATAAGTACCCATAAAACCACACTTAGGCATATCATATTCAAACCACAGAAAACCAAAAACAAAGAGGAAATCTTGAAGGAGCCAGGTAGGAGTGGGGTTGGGGGGAAACACTGTGCATATAGAGAAACAAGGACAAGAATTCCATCAGACTTCTCATCAGAAACCGCACAAGCAGGAAGACAGTGGAATGAAATATTTATAAATAGTTGAAAGGAAAAAAATCTCACCAGCCTAAAATTCTATATCCAGCAAAACTATGCTTCAAAGTGCAGGAGATATAAAAAAAAAATTTCTCAGACAAAAAGTGAAAGAATTCACTGCCTGCAGACTTGTCCCGTAAGAATGTTGTTCAAGCAAAAGAAAAATTATATGGGTCAAAAACTCAGATCTATTATATGAATGTTAAAAAAGGAATAAAAGGTAAAATAAAATCTTTTTAGTTTTCTTATTCTTTTTTTTTTAGTTTTCTTATTTGTAATTGATCTAAAAGATAACTATTTAAAGCAATAAAAGTAACAATGTATTATGTGATTACAACATACAGATTAAGTGGAATAAATGTCAGCCATGTCACCAGGGACAGGAGGGAGGAATTGAAAATACTCTCTTATAACCCAACTATACTACACATGCAGCATTACAGTATTATTTGAAGGTGCACTTAGATTAGGTGTAAATAGATGTTGTAAGTACTAGGGCAACCACTAAACATTTTTTTTGAAAGAAGTAAAATTGATATGTCAAGGGAAGAGATAAAAAGAAAAAACTTAATTATCAAAACCAGATAAGACAGAAAAAGAAGGGGGAAAAGAAAGAACAAAGGAAACAAATAGAGAGCAGTTACAACCACAGTACATATTAATCCAATTGTATCAAAAATTACTTTAAATGTGAATGCTATCAATATACTGATTAAAAGACAGTGACTGTCAGAGTGGACTAAGAAAAAACAAGACCCAACTCTATGTTGTCTATAAGAAACCCACTTTAAATATAAAGACTTAGGTTAAAACTAAATGGATAGAGGAAGCTATACCATGTTAACACTAATCAACATACAGAAGGAGTAACTATATTAATTTCAGATATGGCTGACTTCAGAACAAGGAAAATTATCAAGAATTAAGAGAGCATTATATAATGATAAAGGGATTGATTCTCCAAAAGGACATTAGATGCTAAACATGTCTGCACCTAACAACAGAGCATTAAAGTACATGATAGAACAGAACTGAAAGGAGAAAGAGACAAACTCACTATTCTAGTTGGAGACTTCAACATTTCCTCTGTCATTGACAGGGCAAGCGGGCAGAAAATCGGTGGGGATACAGATGACTTAGAAGGAAGGGGCAGGATGTCTTACATTCTGAGGAGAGTCATGATCCAATTTTTATAAGGATAGCTCATAGAAGTGTAGGGGTTAAGTTGCAGCAGCAAGATATTGGCGACAGAGAAATCCCCTCCTCCACCCAGGGAAATGTTTTATGTAAGCAGGAGGCTTTTAGTAGGATAGCTATAGAAGAAAAGAGGAGATAGATTAGGCCACCATTTTCCAAAACGTGTTTTAGGAAAGTTTCCCTTGATGTTGCCAAAAAAAAAAAAAAATAATAAAATAAAAAAAAATAAAAGGGTTCTGTGACTAAATACCTTTGGGAAACAATGTTTATGGTATCTCAGTATCAGATCCCCTGTATTGAATGCACATTAGCTGCACATTAGCATATCAAAGGTTTTTAAAAGTTACTCTTAAAGAAATCTATTTAACTCTGTCCAGTTCAGCATTTCTCAAGTTTATTTGGTCATGGATACTTTTTACCTTTTTTGTGACACCTAATAACATCCCAAGGAACTAATATGCTTCAGAACATACTGAAAATATTATCCCTAAAATAGGGAGGTAGAATCAACAGGATGCCAGGTTCATTGGATCTGTGAGTAAACAAAGGGAAAAGGGTGATACTGGCCTAGAGGTTTCCCAACTGGGTAAGGAGAAAGAGGAGGATGCTGTTAAGGATAATAGGAAACAGGTGGAAGAACAAATCTGGAGGAAAAGATTCTGCTGTTGGATATACACCAGTTGAAATATTGCCATAATATGGATTTGCAAATCTTTAGGAGGAAGATGGAAATACAGACCTGGAGTCTGGAAGAGAGGTGAGGTATTGATGTGAACCAGTGATAGGATGGCATAAAGGTGACAAGCCAAACCATGGCAATGGAATTCACTGCCTAAGATGAGTTCATTTGAATGTGAAAAGATCAGAAGTGCCAGAGACAGAATCTTGACTAATACCAGATTTACAAGGTAAGCAAAGGTAGAAGGAGTCAGTTAGATGGACACAGGAAAGCCAGGTTTTAAGGTAGGAGGAGAGGAGAAGTCATGTCATGGAATTCATCATGGCAGAGGAAGAATTTAGGTCAAATCACACGTATTTATTGACCACCTTTGTTTGCCAGGCACGTAGTAGAGGATGCAGCAGTGAAGAAAGCACACCCATGCTTCAATGGAGCCTACTGGATTCCCTTTGAAAAGTTCAACATGCTTAACCATCTTACATATTTTTAAAGTACTGCTTTGACCCCACATTATTGACTTAACTGTGAGTATCTGCTAGGAGTTTAGGAAAGTGAGGACTAAAAAGTAGCCACTGGATCTGCATGCTTAGAAGTCATTGTTGAGTTTTGGTTGAGTGCTGGGATACAGTCTAGTCTGGAGTGGTTTGAGGAGTGAGTGGGAGGTGAGGAAATGAAGTTAGCAAGCATGAATCACTCTCTGAAGTGTGGTTGGAGACAGAAAATATAAAGAGCTCCTTAAAGAAGGGGAGATGTGGCAGAAGCTGGAAGTGAAGTAGGGTCAATGAGGCCTGTTTTTTAACATGGGAGAGACATCAGTGTATTTCAAAGCTCATGGTAAGGAATTAGTAGAAACAGAGACATGTTGGAGGAGATAAACAAGACTAGGAAGAAGGAAAGGAAAACCAGAATCTAATGGAAGAAATGGATCTTAGAGTAGGGGTCATGACCTTGATTTCCACAGGAGGAGAGGACAGAAACATATAGACGTGAATATTTTTATAGATATGGCGGCAGGAAGTTGAAGGTAATTTCCATCTGATGGCTTAGGTTTTTTTCTGCAAGACAGAAAACAAGGTCAGTAGCTGAAAGTGAATCTTGTCAAGTGCTAAAGAAAGTGAGCATTGGTCTAATACCTATGGGCATGGAGGGCAAGTGACAAGTGAATGAAGAGAGACTAGGTAGCAAATCAGAAGCCATCTCTTTAGCAAAATTCTGGTTTGAGAGTCTCATCTTCCCTTTTGTCTCAAGATGGGCAACAGCACAGAGGAGAAACTGAAGTGGAACTGAAAGGCAAATTGAGAGAGTTCGCACCTGATGGTTTTAAATCTCAGAAAACCAGTGTGGGTTATGTAGAAAGGAGGATTCCTTAATTCCAAGGGTTGGTTGGCATTTGGATGGCTCATCAGAGGAGAAGGAAATGACCTAGAATGGTTCAAATAGAAGCTGGAACTATGTGACCTCCAAGGTCCCATCGTTCAAATTCCATCACATGGCTCAGTGGTTCTCAACCCTGGCTACATGGCAGAATCATTGGAAGAACTCAAACCCACCATGCCTAGGTCTCACACCCATAGATTCTCATTCTCTGGGTCTGGCAACAGGGTGGCCTACTCCAAATGTGGTCCACAGACTCGCAGCAGCAGCAACAGCAGTGGCATCCCTTGGCACCCTGTTAGAACTGCAGAATCCCAGGCTCCACCCAGACCCACTAGATCAGAGTCTGCATTTGTACGAGATCCCCGATTGATTTGTGTGCACATGAAAATCTGAGAAATGCTGGACCGAAAGCATGGTCTACAGTGGGGTCTGAGATGGGTACTTTTTTAAAGCTCCCCCTTGACTTCTTTTTTTTTTTAATGTTTATTTATTTTTGAGAAAGAGAAAGAACACAGGGAAGTGGCAGAAACAGGGGAAGAGAGGATCTGAAGCGGGCCCAGCAGTGGCAGTGCAGAGCCTGATGGGAGGCTCAAACTCATGAACCACGAGATCATGACCTGAACTGATGGTGTATGCTTCACCGACCGAGCCACCCAGGCATCCCATCCCCCAGGAACTTCTAATGTGTGACTACAGTTGAGAACCACTACTACACAGAAAAAGAGATACTTCTTAAACTGTATTTAGCTTGTGATAAAATGTCATAGTATTCTATGTGCACATGCACACAGACACATACAAACACAGTATGTGTAAAAACTGGAGAAATCCAAATAGACCTGTGGTTGAGTTAATAATGTTGTACCAAAGTCAGTTTCATGGTTTTTTAATTTGTTTAATGTTTATTTTTGAGAGAGAGAGAAAGAGGGAGAGAGTGAGAGCATGAGTGGGGGAGGGGCAGAGAGAGAGGGAGACAGGGAATCCGAAGCAGGCTGCAGGCTCTGAGCTGTCAGCACGGAACCCAATGCGGGGCTCAACCCTACGACCATGAGATCATGACCTGAGCCGAAGTTGGCCGCTTAACCGACTGAGCCACCTGGGCGCCCCCCCTTAGTTGCATCATTTTAATCATGTACTATGGCTATGTAAGAAGTTATCATTAGGGGAAGCTGGGTGATGGATATACAGGAACTCTGATCTACATTTACATCTTCTTGCAAGTCTTAAGTTATTTTCAAAGAAAAGCTTAAAAAGAAAGCATTTTAAGCCGAGACAGATCCTGCCTAGGATGAGGATCAGCTGTTCTCCATCATCATCTAAGAAATAAACAGGCTCCATCATTCATTCGGAGGGGAGCCATTGGAGGATTTAAAGCAGAGGGATTACAGGTTTGAATCTGTGTTTTAGAAACATAAGTCTGGTGGCAGTTGGAGGATTGACTAAAAGCAAAAAAGATGAGTTGGGAAGCGGTCTCTGTCGTCCAGATATATTATCAGGGCTATCCCCAAATCTGGAGCAATGGAAATGGAACACGAGGGATGGATTGGAGAGACTGGGGAGGTGGAATCGGCAGGACTGGAGGAATGATTCCAGGATTGTCGGTGGCTGTGTGTATAGGCCCCCGGGAAGCTTTTTAAAATACAGATGCCCGAGTCTTCGCCACAAGATTCCAATTCCGAGGGGCGAAGCTGGGCCCAGGCCTCTGAGTTTGTAGCGTTCCACAGGTGGTTCAAATGAGCAGGGTTGAGAGCAGCTGGCTGAGGCTGAGGAGGCGGGAAGTGCAGGGTAAACCTCACAGGTTTGCAATCCAGTCGTGCCGCTAACCGGTAGAGGAGGAGGAGGCAGCAAAGAGACAGCCAGGATAAATTAGGGAGGTAGCCCTTCCTCTTCCCCTTGTTTTATGTTGAGGAAAATTGTGAAACTTGGGAGTTCCAGCGCAGAAATCCATAATGCTTGCAACCTAGCTATCTTCCCATGGCTTATCTGAACAAATACACCTTTTAATGAAAATAAAACCTGAGTCCGATTATTTGTGCCATCTGAGCACAACCTCAGCTTATTAAAAACAACAACTTTCTGTTAAACTCAAAGTGTGAAATATTTACACAAACAAAGAAATCTCCAGGAGGCTGAGCTAAAAGCTTCCAGAAAAGATGAAATTCCTTGTTTTTAGTGCTGCTAGCCCGACCTTCCTCCTAAATCCACCTAGATACTGTATCCATCTTCCTCCACCCAAGACTTGCATGTTGGGTTGGTTGGTTTTTGCTCCCGTGAGGCTGTGTTTTGGAACCCTTCCAAACTCTGCAACAGGTGCCGAGTGTGGTCACTGACTCTGCTCTGCTGGAGCAGCAGGAGAGCAGGCGCACGTAGCCTGTGATGTCAGCCCTCACTGCTAATAAACCCCTAGGTTCCATGGAAGGTGTTCTGGGAGAATGCTCCGAGCCTTCAGAGCCGCAAGGGGGAAGCGGCCGATGGCTAATGGATTGTCTTTTACAGGGTGACCTGCCAAAGCCACCAGTCTCCCCTCACAAAAACAATCTGGGGATTCCCTACTGAGAGTTGCTTGCTGCCCATTGGGGGATGTCTTTACAAAGTTGTGTGCAAAGCACCGTGAAAATGTTCCCATTTCAAAATGGTCTGCTCTTTAGCATTCCGGTTTTCCCCTTTAAGGACATTTTTGCCCGCTTTTTAACTTAAAAAGAGAAGTTACAAAACCCTCTCATATCCATTATAATAATGCATAAGCACATGGCAGAGTTTAACGATTATTTTAAATGGTTAATGTGAAAAAATGTTCAGGTGGCATTTGCAAGGATACTTCTGTGTCCCAGGTTCTATTACAGCTCAGCTTTCTACTAGCTATGTTATTTACAAGGTAACAGAGTAACACGTAAGCTCATCCATTTTTTGAAATGAACCTAAACTTAGTTTGAAATCTGTAGGCTTGTTTCTATCGATTCTGATAAAGCTACTAAAGCTTGGAAAAAGGGAGAGGAAATGATAGACTGAGAATTTAAAAATCTCTTTATTCCTAATTCTAATCTCTTGTTCTTTCAGGAGCTGCACATATTAATACCTGCCTGTGTATTCCCTTGAGGGCTGGGCTGGAAAAACATTGCTGTACTGTTTAGTTTTGTGTGTAAATTGCCACAGCATCTTTACCTTTAAACATGAAAGTACATATACTCACTGCAATAGTCACCTTTCCCCACATGTTCTGGTTCCCCTTGTTTGCTTTTTTTGTTTGTTCTGCTTTTTTTACCTCTGAGTTTTTGTGAAGTAGCTAGTACTTTTGCTCAGTCACTCATTTGCAGTATCTAACTAGGTTTCAGGACATGAAAGAGGAAACTGCTTAATGCACACCGGTGATGCTGAGGCGATCGGACAGGAGTCTGCTGGCTTGTCCAGAACATTTGTGTCTTGAGTATTGTGTGCCTGCACTGTGCTGGGAGTAGGGACGTAACAAAGAACAAGGCTCAAAGAGCTGAAAGAAGATGTCCTTCTCATATGACAAGAGAGGAGACAGATGTGTCCCCATGCAGGGGACCTGGGAGGATCTCAGGGCAGACTTCCTGGAGGAGGTGATGCATGAGCCAGGCACATCACTCCTTGCAAGGCCTAACCCCCAAAAGGGAGGGTTGGGGACTGGGACTTGACTGCTCACTGGGCGGCCCTTTCCAAAGCGGCCCGTTCCTCGTGGCTGCCGGACCACAGCAGCTTGGCCCTCAGATAGAGGACGGGGCTCTAAAAAGTGCCCTGCGCATCCTCCTGCCTCACATCAAATACGGCACTGCAGAATATGATCGCAAACCTTGCCATCGTGCCTCCGCAAAAAAGACACATGCTGCTTCTCACAGAGAATGAAACCCTCACATCAAGAGACGGGCAGTTGCTCTACGACAAGAACACCACCGGTCAGCCAGGAAGACTATGGGATTTCCAGGCGTTACGTTAAAACCATCATGTGCTTCAGGAAACTATGGGTGAAGATGCCAGCGACACTTTCTGATGGCAGTGGGGAGAGGTGCCAACACTTATGAAGAACTCATGATGTGCTCTTCTGCCAGGCACACCATCTGCATCATCTCATTCAGAATGAACAACGCTTCTAGACCATCATCCCATTGTGATGATGAAGACGGTGAGGCTCAAGAAGGGGAATTTGCTCCATGTTATCAGCTGGTCACTTCGTGAGCTAGGAACACAAGTCTCCGTGACCCCTTTGTCAGGTTCTTTCTAGCATGCCAGGCTGCGTCCAGCGCTCCTCTTTCTTTCAGTCTCTCTAGTCAGTCTCAGTTATCTTGAATTAGATAGTCTCCTACAAATCGGTAAGGAAAAGACGAAACAAGCCAATACGCCCAGTAGGGCAAAAGGCTGGAATAGGCCCTTTGGAAAAGATGACAGCTGCATGGCTAATGTGCACGTGCAAAGGCGCCTAGTTAGCTTCAGGCAGCGTGGAAGTGCAAACCGAAACCAAAATGAGATACCAGTACACACTCACCAGAACGGTAACAGTTTCAAAGACCGACAATGCTAAGTGCTGTGGAGGATATGGGGCAACTAGAACTTTAACACGTTGCTGGTGGGAATGTAAAATGGTACAATCCCTTTGGAAAACTTTAAATATATGCTTACTCTCTGATCCCCAAATTCCACTCGCGGGTGGTGTCCTGAGGCTGGCTCTTACTGGCTCCTGAGAGCTGATATGGCGTATCCCTTTCTAACTCACATCCCCTGGGTAGCTTGAAATTGGCCACAGTGGGATATTTACAAACGCTTTTGAGTCAGAGCTGCTTTCGTTGGTGAGCTTCCTGTTAAACACGTAGCCATACCACACTGTATATACCTGAAAGACACGACTGCATGTGGCCACCAAAGGATTTGCACAAGAATGTTCATCGCACTTTTATTTCCTTCTAAAAAAATTTTTTTTAATCTTTATTTATTTTTGAGAGAGAGAGACAGAGTGCGAGCAGGGGACGAACAGAGAGGGAGACAGAGAATCTGAAGCAGGCTCCAGGCTCCGAGCTGTCAGCACAGGGCCCGACGCCGGGCTCGAACTCAGGAACCGTGAGATCATGACCAGAGCCAAAGTCGGCCGCTTAACCGACTGAGCCACCCAGGCGCCCCGCACTTTTATTTCTTTCTTTTTTTTTTTTTTTTTAATTTTTTTTTCAACGTTTATTTATTTTTGGGACAGAGAGAGACAGAGCATGAACGGGGGAGGGGCAGAGAGAGAGGGAGACACAGAATCGGAAACAGGCTCCAGGCTCTGAGCCATCAGCCCAGAGCCTGACGCGGGGCTCGAACTCACGGACCGCGAGATGGTGACCTGGCTGAAGTCGGACGCTTAACCGACTGCGCCACCCAGGCGCCCCCGCACTTTTATTTCTAATAACCGCAAACTGGAAATAACCCAAAAGGTCCACCAACAGGAGAAGAAAAATAAACTGTGGTATCTTCATGCAATGAAATCCTACACAGCAAAAATAGGTAACAAACTACTGCTAAAGACAACATGGGTGAAGCTCACAAGCTGTGGGTTGAGTAGAAGAAGGCGGACACACATCAGTGCAGACAGCACCGTTGCATTTATCAGAAGTTCAGAATAAGCAAGCTAATCAATGTTGACAGAAATCAGAAGCACTTTGCTCTGGAGGTTGTGGGGAGACTGACTGGGAAGGAAGATGAGGGAGCCTTCTGGATGCTGCAGTTGTCTATTGTGATCTGAGTGATAGTCATATAGGTATGTACATCTAAAATTCACTGAGCGGTACACTTAAGATCTGCACATGTTCCTGTAGAAACATCATACCTCAAAAGTGAAGAGCACACACACATACATTCTACTCAGCCGTCCTGTTCATAAGGTGGAAGAGTCACTCCCATCCCAGCAGTGCAGAGCATGCAACGATGGTGAGTAATGACAAGAAGGCAGCCTGAGTCTTGGCAGACAGATGATCTTAGTTTTACTGACGTCCGACACACTGCCATCATGGACACTTTCAACACCTGTACCGGCAGCAGGGCCGGTGCATGAAGACTGCCTCCACCGGCACATACTCCCCAGGCACATCACTGCCTGGGAAGGAATCCAGTGAACACATCAGCTGTCTCTCCCACACACCTACCACCACCATAACAGCAGAAATCTAGAAGTGTAAAGATAGGAACTCTCATCCAACTTGGGCAATATGCCAGCCTTTGCCGTCAACAGAGAACACCGAAGCCTCAGACCTTACCTGCTGAGTTATTCCAGAAGGATGCAAAGAGGCTGCTGTGTCTCTGAGTATTTTTTTTCAAATACAGTGAAAGCCGAAGAAATGCCTGCTTCCTTTATCGTCAGCAAGAAGAAAGACGAGCGATCATGTCATCTCACAGTTCTCTGTTCCTGGCAGGAGGTAGGCCTAAGCCCTTCTGCACGAGTTACGGTGCGTTCTTGTCATGAGTATACCCTAGACCCACCGTGCTATTAGCTTTAGACTTTAATGAAAAGACTGGACAATATCCCACACGAGGGAGAAGTGCAGCTGACAGCACCGGCCATCTGCACTCATGAACTTATCAGAGCCGCGTGAGAAATATTTGTTGCATCATCCCAAAAAATCTGTCCACCGTCAAAAGATTGAGGATGAATAGAAGCTCGAAAGATTCCTCCCTCAGGGTTGCGTTTTATTCTATTTTGACATAACCATATTTGGGTTTGGGGTGTTTTGAGGGAGGAGCGCTAAGTACTCTATTTTTTTAAGTTCCTATTTAAATACCAGTTAACATACAGTGTCGTATTAGTTTCAGGTGTACAATAAGAGTGATTCAACACTTCCGTACATCACCCGGTGCTCATCATGACAACTGGACTCCTTAATCCCCATCCCCTCTTTCACCTCTCCCCCATCCCACCTCCCCTCCAGTAACCATCAGTTTGTTCTCTACGGCTAAGAGTCTGTTTCTTTTGACATAACCGCATTTTAATACATAGGAAACTGAGAGTTGGTTTTAGAATGCTTTAGTGTTTTGGGAACAGCAGGAAACTAATTCCAGAGACTTTGACCATTGTTAGACATTCTCTTAGTTGGGGTTCCCCCAGAAACAGACCTTGAAACAAGAAATCAAGTACAGATTTGGGAGGTGAAAGGCAACCAGAGGGGAGCAGGGCAGCAAGCGGAAGGAGACAGAAAGGGGAAGGAGCCTGAACTGGTGTGTGACAGGCAGGCCACGGCTGGAAGGAAATGGAGCAAAGCCCCACCAGGGAAGCTCTGGGAACCAATTTAAAACACACTCACCCATGAATAGTCCCACCCATGGGGAGGGAAACAGGGTATTTCCATGCCAAGTCCCATCTGTCATTGGTTGAAGTCTGATCCCAGGGGGTGTTAATGCCCCAGAACTTCTGGTCTGCCAAGCAGATGGCGGAGTGGGCTCTCTGACAAAGAAGCATGGGCGCTGGCATTTGCAGTCAGGCAGGTGTGCTCTCAAGAGGTGAGCACTAGAGGATCTGAGCAGGGTGCCAAGTGCATCTGCGACAGAGGAACTTGAAGCGATTGGCCAAGAACTTCTGTATTTGTGCAGTCTGTGGTTGCACTTGGGAGGCATACGCACAGAAGAGTGAGAGGCCACACATCAGCTAGATCTGTACCTTTATAAATCTACAATCCATTGATGTAGCAGCTCAAATGCTTAATCGGTACCATGGGTCTAAGAATTGTCATCACATTGGACTACCTGGCTTACTCCCTGGGCTAAGCTGTACAGATCTTTAAGAAAATAGAGACATCAGTGTTCTGCCTTCTTCATGCCAATATGTCCACCGTGGTTCAGACCTTCATTTGCATCTCCCTGCCTCTGCTCTCCAGCCTTCGCAGTCTGTCTACCACACTGCACACAGAGTAATCTGCCCACGGTTCTGATCATCTCATCCTCTGCTTGAAACTCTCCATTGGCACCCAGTTGCCAGCAGGACAAAGTCTGTCTCCCAAGTTCAGCAGACAAGGCCCTGTGTGATTTGGACTTTGTTTGCCTCAAGCTCTACATAAAATATAAAAACTCTCATGTACCTACATCCAATGTCATGTCTATTTGAAGATTCTGCCCCCCACCCTGTATTAACGCTGTCCGTGGGTGGGGTGATCGTATAATTTATCATTCAGACTGGAATACTTTTGAGAGTGCAAGAGGGCATGTTAATTTCAGAGAAACACCAGGCATAATGTGGGACCATCACAAGCAAAGCAGGATGCTCTCCTTATCTATGGGTGTCTCAGAGGATGTGAGCACTAATACGACTTCATCCATTTATGCCTCACAGCAGGCATGAGACGGCAATGCTTTGGTTTTCAGACCCATCACTGCTGATGGAACCTACACTTTTATTACAGGTGACACTATCCTGTCATCAGGCCTCCAGGAAAGGAATCTGGGAAAACCCCTTACACCTCTAAATACTTCCTACCCTCCCACCATTGCAACTTCCTTCCATGGCAAGGCTCGGATGTTTTGTGGAATTCGGCTCTCGTATAGCCCAGTTCAGCTCACTACTGCAGAGGTGGAGTGCATCTATAGTGTCCTCAGAACATTCCATCTACTTGCCCTAAGCACACCAGCCTTGCTGGCATTGACAGATGGCTTCCGCTTGGTTGTCTGAGTGACGTGGCTTCACCCAGCCAGGAGCAAAGACTGCTTTCATGTCCAAAGATGTCACTCTGGGTGATTCTATCTTGCTTTAATGCTGGCAATGGCTCACAGATTTGGGTGATTAAATTTTGCAAAGGCTCGCACATGTAAAACCTGTGATGGGTCTCAGATAGGCAGCAGGTGGGAGGCCACAGCATTTTTGCTTTGCTGGGAGAAAGTCATCTCCATTTCATCACCAATTATAGCAATGAACCATTTACTGAACATATATTAAGTGTCTACACTATGCTGGATATTAACATAAGCGCTGGGGAGATAAGAAACATTAAGACATAGTTTTACCTCAAGAAACTTAAGTAAGAGTCTAGCAGAAGGACTTCAGGCAGAATCTCAGAATTGGTTAGTGCATGCCACCAGCTCTATATCTCTCAACTTTTCTGTATTTAAAAAGAATTCTCCAAAAATAGAAATCCAACAAATACACAACAAAAATTCAAGCTACTCTGTAATTAAGTATAATACATAATTATTTCAGTATCCAATCTCCTACCGAAATTGTTTCTCTGCTCTTATATTTTTTAGATTATAGTCTAACCATATCCATTTATCTAATGAGATCAGCCATTTGTCTGCAGCATAAGCGACAGGACTAAATTCAATGTCATCTGTTTACTTAAGATGGAAATGATATGCATGTAGCAGAGTAGCCTTTGGGTACAAGTGAAGTATCATTCAATGTCATCAGAGAAAATATAAATCAGCGAGAAGGAACAAACATGGAAGGCTCAGTCAGTACATTGTTGTTGGACTTCCCGTATGTGCCAGGGATACAGGATGGAGTGGAACAGAGTCCTTGCCCTCAGGCCACATATATATTTTGGTCTTGACCAGCCTTTGGGGAGGGGCGATACACGCATCCCGCAGGATCCCCAACTTCAATCCAGTGTTTTGCAATAAATTCCCAAATTGCCAGACCCATTCGCCAGTATGTTCTGTAAAGTGTTTTTTCTCTTTTTCCTTCTGTGTGTGCATGGGGCAAGAGGCCGGTAGTCACACAGGAAACATACAAGACAGAAAGGATGCTGTTTAGACTGATGAAAGTCTCATCTCTACACGTCTGTCTTCTTCATCTCCAGCTGGCTGTGCATGCCTGTCATTGGTAATAGGCTGGTGGCTCCTCTCTGAGTTTTCTGTTGTAAATATCTTTGCGGGGTCCCAGTGTTCAGTACTTTAGTCTCGGCTGCTCTGTCACGTTTGGCTCCTTGACTTTGCTATGTCATCACCACTTTCAGTTCATAACTGCTGCTGAACATCTCATGCTGTGGCTTGACTGTGCTGAAGCCTAATCCCCAAACACAAATTTATCAATATCCAAATGGCCAGAGCATAGACATTGGGATATGAAGTCTTTACTTTGCCAAAGGAACTCCAGTTGGGGAACAATGTACCCAGCCCAGGATTTAAAGGTGGGCTGATCCATATACTAAATCTGTGACCATGGGCAAGTTATTTAAGCTCCCTGAGGCTCAGTTTCCCCACCTGTGAATGTGGATGTAACAGTCTACCTCCCTGAATTCCCATGAGGATGAAATGAGGTGAACACAGGCAGCATTCTCTGCACAAGGCCCAGCACAAAGTACGCACTTAATACCTTTCAGTTTTCTTCCTTTGCCCCCGCCACAGTTCCTGGCCTGCTCTGATGTGCACAGTAATGTAACTAGGCAGCGGACCTGGAAAAAGTGGGATGGTGTCAGGGTAGGAGCTGATCCTGGAATTGGGGAGTGCCAACTTTTAAACATATACTACCCAGCTACTCTCTTCAAATATTTGCATCGATGTATGCACTTATCCCCTAGTTTCTCAGCGAAGATGTGAGCAAAAATATGTCACCTTTCCATTTCACTGAATATACTTTTCAAGACCAACTGAGGAACTGTTGTTGAGTTAAAGAAAAAAAAAACGTTGTGGGGGACAAGGCAAGACAGAGGGTAGGAATGGAGTATTTTGTTTTTGCTCACAAACCTTTACTGGGAACCGCTTGTTTGTCAGAGACCATATCGACCAGTGCACATTCAACTTCTCATTTATCCTCCAGCAATCTCACTGAGGTGGGTACTATGATCGGCCCCATTTTACAGATGAGGAAAGTGAAGCACAGAGAGCTATTCCAGCTTAGTGTCGAGGATCACACAATCACTAAGTGCCAAAGCTGGCAGGTGAGCACAGGCAGCCTACGTCCACCGAGCCAGACTGTGCCACCAACACGAGCACTTCCCAGAAGGGCCCGGGCCCAAGCAAGCTGAATCATAGCCTTGACTATTTGCTCCATAAGGCCTCTTTCCAGATCCAGAAAAGGAGGGCAGTGGCTGGCATCACTACTCTGAGTTTTAAGGGCAGTAGTTTTGTTGGAGAACCTTGATAACAAAACGAAACAAAAACCCATTATTTCCAATGGGAAAATGCACCATCAGGTAACACACTCTTTTCTGAGTTGTATCACATGCTCGGTCTTGTAAAGCTCATGGACCATCCTTCAGGAGTGCCATTACCACATCATTATGTGTAATTTTTTTCTTATTCCTTCTTATATCAGCCATAATTTACACTGTTCTCAAGCTCAGTGCTCATTAGAACCTTAGTAAATCCTTGGAAGGAAATAAAAATTGCCGAAGAGTTCATCTGATAGAGACATTTTTTTCATAATTTTGTAGATTTAATATTGTTATTAATTATTTGCCGTTTCAAATATTTCAGGGATGTGGGTTATACTGTTTTACATTTTTTTCTTAAGCCAAAACTGCTGAATGTGTGAATTCTAGTTGTATGCAGGGACTCATCATGCCCACAGTATCTGCAGTCTTGTTTGTGGATATGGGACAACTTTCCTAGCCCAGAACCGTTGTCTTTTTCCTAAAAGCCTGTCCCAGTACCACCAAACTGTACCTTGGAAAGCAAATAAAACTCTCTGGTACTCCAACAAGGGAGGTGCTGGGTCTGTCAGGGCTCGTGGAAAGGAAGAGAGGCTAACGGGGGAAAGAACAGACCCTCACTGAAGGTCGATTAGGTGAACTACAAAAAAACTACCAAACCACTTTGTTACCTACAGAAATGGCAATTTCATATGGTTTAATGCAACAGTAAATGCCAGGGAAGACGCCTTTTATATCTTTCCACACTTGATCCTCATAATGACACTATGAGGCCAGAGTGATCCCCATTTTACAGATAACGAAACTGAATTAAATGCTGAAGTCATCGTTTTAGTTTGGGTTCCTCCACAAGTTGGCCCAGAGTCAAAGACACAATACGAATAGTATGTTTGGAAGACAATCCCAGCAAGCACTGGTAAGAGAATGGCACTATGCAACAGGGAAGGGAAGCGGTAAGTTACAGGGACCTTGTCAAGCTAGTTACCCTCTGGGCCGCTGGAGCCTAATCCTGCTGGGGAACTCTGGGAAACAGGAAGGAACACGTGCTGCAGAGTCATCCCACCTTGGGGACAAGGGAGCTAGGGTATTTAGTCACAGGTCCAGGCTGCTTGGGACTAAGATAGCACATTAGTGCCCCAGTATTTCCACATCAGGCTGGAAGTAGGACCAGTGGGTAACGAAGTCATGAGACGAGAGGGCCAGGGTCCAGCTGTGTTTGCTATGGTCCCATAGGTAGAACTAACAGAGGCCGGATTTGAACTTATGGCATTCTGACCTCATAACTCATGTCCTTCCCACTAAAGCACAAGATACTGTCAAAACCCAGGAAAGATCAGGGGCACCAGAACTATCAGGAATCAACTCTAGGGCTACATCTGGATAGCTGTGGGACATGTGCCAGAAGAAATACCATTCCATGCTTCCCTGCTGTGTAATAACTGCAGTCACATTTGTGGATCCCTCTAGAGTTTACAAAATGCATGCACTCCATCACTTCACTTGGCCCTCCTCTTGCCCATGAGGCAGACTAAAATCCATTCACTCACAAGATTATTATATTTTCATAAGTTTACTCTAGAACTATTGAGTAAATGTGGTAGGAATTGTTCTAGGTGGTGGAGATGTGGAAGTAGACCAAATAGACAAACACACCAGCACGGTAGAACTCCTACTCCAGTGGGGGCAGCAGAATAAAGAAACAAAAAGAGATGCATAACACAATGTCGTATCACAGTCAGTGCCATGAAAAACTTTAAATGAGAAAAACTGACGGAGATAGCGAGGGATGCTGATGTTTCCAATCGGGGGTGGGGTCAGGGAAGACGATTACATCTGGGCAGGGAAGGGAAGGAAGCAAAGCTATCTGGAGGAAGGACATTCCTAGCAGAACTAAGAGAAAGATGAGCCATGTGACTAGGGCATGGTGAGAGGAGTTCCGAGATATCAGCAAGGACAATGTGCCATCTTGTTGGCTATAGTCAGGACTTAGGTGTTGGCTCTCAGGGCCATGGGGAACCACTGAGGGATTTAGAGCGGGGAAGTGGCATGATATATGTTCTAAAAGGCTCATTTTTTACTTATCTCTAACTCATGTGGTCAGCAAGACCCGACACCAGAATTTAAGTGGAAGTCTTGTGACTCCTGATCCAGTGCTCTTCCCACTCAGGTTCACGGTCATTTTCCAGACCTGGAAGTCCTTGGTACCGTGTTTTTCCTATCCCTTGAAGAGTTATTTGTAGCCTCCTGGCCAAATATTAAAACTGCTGTTGCATATTCCTCAGGCATCTGGCTCTCTGGGACTTCTCTTTGCCTCTTGGCCAATCAGCTTTGACATTCTCCCATTTCTTTAAATTTTTTTTTTCAACGTTTATTTATTTTTGGGACAGAGAGAGACAGAGCATGAACGGGGGAGGGGCAGAGAGAGAGGGAGACACAGAATCGGAAACAGGCTCCAGGCTCTGAGCCATCAGCCCAGAGCCCGATGCGGGGCTCGAACTCACGGACCGCGAGATCGTGACCTGGCTGAAGTCGGACGCTTAACCGACTGCGCCACCCAGGCGCCCCTACATTCTCCCATTTCTGAGAGCATCCTGTCCTCTTACCAGATATCCAGCAAAACTCGTGACCCACAAAGTGGCTCACCCAAAGCTTAAGCCTGACCATGAAAGTCAAGTGAGGACAATGGGATTCAAAGATAACCACTCTAATCATAGAGTTTAACATAACAGGTTTCCAGGGGTCTTCATGGTATCAAGGGATTTTTTTAAATTAAGACCAAATGAAAATTCCCCCAGGCTATGGAAACAGAGATTACTGGATCTCATTGTCTTTCTCCTCCAGACCAATATGGAATCGGGCAAAAGATGCAAGGAGATATTGTAGTTGCCTTTTCCTTCATCATTACTATTTTTTGTTTCTAAAATCTCAGATTTATTTGCTTCAAATCGAAAGCTGCATTGCTTTTTCAGCCAAGGCTGCAAAGACAAACAGCCTGTTTTGGGAATTACAATGTGGGGCTTTCTTGGCTGCTTTTTAGTGTCAACATCTGCAATAAGAGCATTTACCCCCGGTAAGGCAAGGAGAAGAACCGACACATCCCACTCTCCAGGACCTCCGGTGACACTACAGTATTGACAGAAGTCACCATTTGTCTTTTGTCACTGGAGCAGGTCAGCCTGACACCAGGCGCACATGTATAGAAGAAGCGTGTAGACAGATAGTCACTTGTTTGGCTACATCCACAGCTTAAATTTGGCGTCCTCCAAACATGTAATGTTTCAAAGGCAGAATGATATTTCTGTTCACTTATTAAGGGATGACTAACTTGCTTTTGGCTGCACTACAAATGAATCACGGTAACAATCCCCAACTTGCGACTTGTGGTGTTCTGATGTAATGCATTTCTATTAAAAGAAGAGGAAAGAGAGTGGGTGAGAGTGAGATCATGCAAAGACAGAACATAACACCGAGGGAGCTAGCGTAATTGATGAACTGCCGAGACCAGGTCTGTCCACTTCAAGGTGTTTTCCTGTGTCCTGGGTGGGGATCCCTTGCCAATCAGTTCCTACCCATTTACTAGACCCAGATTACGACCTGGAATTTGGAGGGATTCAATGAAGAAAACATATCATTTGGGGTTGAAAACCAGATATTCCTTGAAAGCATTTTTAAAGCAGTTTTGATTTAGTGTCACTTTGTAGATAATTATTTGGGAGCAAATGATACAAGTTAGAAAAGCAAACGGACAACCTCACCTTTTAAGGTGTTTTAATGGGGGTGCCTGGCTGGCTGGCTCAGTTTGTAGGGCATGCAACTCTTGATCTTGGGGTTGTAAGTTCAAGCCCCATGTTGGGTATAGAGATCACTTAAAAATAAATCTTTAAAAAGGTTTTAATGAATGCAGCTCCTTTGTGAGTGGCAGAAGGAGGGTGTGGGAAGGCGAGACAAGGAATGGAAGGCAGCTAATAAAGGTGGGTCATCAGACAGACTCCCCCTGGGGAGCTGGGGGACCCTCACCTCCTCCACGTCTCCCCTCACAGGCAAGGTTGCCAAAGACACCTTGAGGCCCCTCCCAGAGCCTGTTAATTGCCTGGCCTGGCTGAGTGGCTTTCAGGCCCTTTTCAACAAAAAACAAATACAAAAAGACCTGAAAGGTATCCTAAAAGATCCTGTGAACCCACAGGTATTTTTCCTGTGTTAATCACCATTCGGGAGCGGACACTTCCTTCCTCCCAGATCCCTTCTGTACTCTCTACAAGGTGCCCCTGCTGTCTTCTGAGCAAGATCTGAGTGTGCCAAGGAGAGGCAGAGAGGAAATTAGACTCTGGCCTGTCGTGACCGGCAGCCCACACTGGCTTTGTCCCAGGCTCTGGCAGAAGGGGATTATAAGAGCCAGTGCCTCCCCAGAACGGGAAATCACTCAGAGAAGGGAGTCTTTTTTTTTTTTTCAGTAAACCTATTTTCCCTACCCTGTGGTTTTCTTTCTGGGTTTCATCTACTATCAGATCTGTCATTGACCTAAAAAGGACTTCAATGTGTTGGAAAAGCATGCTTCAAGCAGCTATAATAAATCTCAAATTGATATTTATGAAGTTAACTTTCTCTCACCCAGAATCTGATCGCATAGTATGTGGATGTCACTCATCTTAGAATTATGTCGTGTTAGAACCAAAAGGGTCTGTCCGTAAAGATTAGCTAAACCAACCTCCTGTTTTTTACTGATAAATCTGAGACCTGAAAAAGTGACATTCTGAGGGTCTCTGACACTCCTACGTAAGCAGCAGAAGCCAGACTTGAAGCCAAAACTTCTTTTTGCTGGGTTCCATTGTGTCCCACAGCCTTTCTTCTTGGTAAGCCTGTCTTTGAAAAGTTTTATTTGGCAACTACAGAGTCTGGATGGAGGATAAGAAAAGGCAGTAGGCTCAAGACCCATCCCCTTTGCTGCCTGTTAGTATCGCCACCTAATGCTGCCATCTACAGATGAGGTTTGGCCCTTGGGATTATTTCTGGTCTCTCTTAGTGGACCCCAGATCTCCAACTACGGCCAGCCCACAGCTCTGTTACAGCCATGGCCCTTCCTCAAATCTTCTTCATCCTTGTGCAAACCGGTCTGTGCTGGGCTAGGGCCACACGTCCCACTGCACCCAAGATCCTACCTCCACCCTTTACTCACTGGGTCCGCTTAGGTGAGCTACTGACATTCTTTAGGCCTCAACTGCTCCAGCTAGAAAATGAAGGTAATCATTTAATCATTTCCATAGGGTCTTGTACTGAATAAATTTTTTAAACTGTAAAGAAAGAACTTAGCAGACCAGTTACTATTACTGTTACCATTCTTCACCTGGAGGGTGATGAGAGCAGAGAAGCTAACAGCTTAAGTGGCATGTTCAGAGCCTGGGAATCAATCTCGATTTAACATTCAGTTCTGGCCTCTTTGGCAGCAAACACAGAACAGAAAATATTGTGATCAAGATTGACATTGGATTGGGCCTTACCAGTACAAAGTGCTTGGCACTGGCTACTGTTAGAATATTGCCTTTGTTTTGAATGTTGTTATCTCTTCTGTGATTTTCCATGTGTGAGTGTGAGTGCACTAAATTCAGGGAAATTATCCTCTTGTTGACAACACGGTAGACTTGATGAGTACTTATTGAATGTGTGTTGAGTGAATAATCTAGAATCTATACATAGGTATGGAAACATGGATTATGTGTTGACTCACACGACAGACTCCGACTATATTAAGGGTCAAGACTATGACTTTGTGTCATTTCCCCCTGCTTTTTTCTGAAGATCTCTCACCTAGCTCAATAATAAGCCTGTGTAGCTTGAGGTTGTCCATTTTGCGGACTGAAGTGTCTCGGTCACCATTTCACTATTGTGCTCTGATGTTTTCCTGGCTTTCTTTACCCCTTCCAGACCCAAGAGAAGAGATTAATTTAAGGGCAAAGATAAAATCACTATAAACTAACCAGTCATCAGTTTCACCTTCCTTTTCCAGTGCAGAAACTAAAAGTAAGTATAAAGAAAAAAAAAAGAGCATAGCTTCAATCCCTGGCTTCCCTTTTCCCCTGTGAATATGTCAAAGAACACCTACTAATGTCTCTACTGTCCTGAGTGGGGCTTCTTTAGGAAAGTAACATCCTATACAGGTTGATATCCGGGTAGCATGTGGACAGGCAAGAGTAGACAGTGCGTGTACTTGATATGCTTTCACAACAACCAAAAAGCAGAACTAAGAAGTTTCAGAAGTCACAGAAGGGAGTCTCAGTTCTTCCCCATGCCTCCATCATCCTCTCCCCTCTGATCCCACAGTAGAATCCCACAAACTCCTCCTGCCAGGTGGGTGGCCTCAGCCAACACCCCCTCTCCGGATGGTTTGTCACTCAGCATCTCCCTGCCACTCAGAAGGAAGAGTGACACATGTTCCACCCACCTTTCCATTGGAAATTCAAAGCAGCTGCGTCTCACAGCAGCTCGCGTACTGAGAACTTAGAAACCTTCCTTGTTCACCTTCACGAAGGTCTCCCTGCCCAAGTCTCCATCCTGCGATCTGCTGGGACAGGACTTAACACAGTGGCTGCTTTCTTCGGTCTGTCATCCCAGGGGTCATGGCAGTAGATCTGCAGATCTGGCAGATCTCTAAATAGTTTACAATGCCCCACCCATCAGGGCCTGGTCGCCTTAGAGAATGGATGGAAAATATCCCCTTGCTGTAACTGGGTTCAACCCTGTGGCTTAACACCATCTTATTTGGCAATCTTTTTCTCTTGACATATTTAGTAATCACTCTAAGGGAGATTTATTAGACTGCTCATAGGAACAAACAATGCACTAAATATTACACATATGCATGCTTTCAATACCACTCCTTTTCTAGCCTATTCTGGATCTTTCCGCAAAGTCTTTTAACAGTTATCAAAACTCTCTCTTGTCTTTAAATTCCTCTTGGTTCTTCCCTCCCCAAAATAACTTTATTGTTGGGATTTTTTGTAGCTGGAAGTTCTTTTAATCAAAATTCACCGGGCCATGCTTAGAGAAAGAAGAATGGATAAAAAAGACACACTCACAGTTGAAAATCATTGACGACATTTTGCTCCTCATTAATCTCCAAGCATCAAAACAAAAAGCTAGAGTTTTATGAAAATAATCTCTTAGGTATCTCTGGGAGATTGTGTGTGTGTGTGTGTGTGTGTGTGTGTGTGTGTGTGTGTCAAGGAAAGAACTCAAAATGTTTCAGCCAAATGTCGTACTATGAAGTGTTTCCCAACCTGAGGGGTGGTGCCCACGAGGAGATGTTGGGGAGGGTACACTGAGAATTAGGGTTAACAACTCATGCTCTGTGCTAACTAAAAGACTGACAGCTGGTGCCCCTCTGACATTTTCAAAGAGCATAATAAATATCCCACACACCCTGGCACATGCACAGCAGAATGTCTTCACAAATAATCCATCTAGAGCAGATTCAAGAGAAAATATATCAGGGTCATGGAGATGCTCAGGTTATGAGTTATAATGGCATAGTCACAGTGTGGTGACTGGATGTTAAACTATTCCCTTTACATACAAAATGTTTTTCTTTATCCATTAGATACACAGAGGCTATCTCTGCTCTAGAGAGAGCGCACTCAGTTTTAGGCACAGGTCTACCTCGCCTACCTGGCACCCATTACGTGTCCACCACCGGCCTCATGTTGCAGACCGGGCACATTTCACAGAGCACAGGCCTTGGACCGTAGAGTACACACACTCCTACCTATGTGAACTTGAGTACTTGTGATTTTTTAGGGCTGGGGCAGTGAAAGCACAAATGTGGCCATTAGTTGTGAGCACGTACCTTGATTCAACTGCCAGCATTGTTAACCTAGAAGTGTGTGGCGAGGCGCTGGGAGCACGGGTTCTGGAGCCAGACCCCCCGGGAGAGCCCAGCTTTCTCTCATACTAGGCGCGTGACCTCGGGCAAGGAACTGTGTCTCGGTCTCCTCATCTGTAAAATGAGGCTAGGACTTGTAGCGACTTCATAGTTTCCTGTAAGGGTTAAATGAGTTCATCTGTATGAAGCCCCTGGTACTGTGCCGGCTAGAGGAGGAGCTGTTCAATGAGTGCTCGTATTCCCAGCGTCCACTTCGATCACAGGTGTAGAGGGCGTGACGCGTGACGTGGCCACTGTGACTTGGGGTGAGGTGTGCTGACTAAATCCCACTGTGCTCCTTTAGCACGACTGCCACGTGTCCCAGCCAGTGTCTTGCAGTTACGTCTCCCTTCCCATGTAAGCACGCAGGGAATGCCAGAGTATACAAAGTCCCTCGAGGTGAACCTCTTATCTTTGAAGGCACTCAGGGACTAAGTTGGACGGGGAAATCATTTGGCTGCCCTACCAATTGGCAGCAAGGGAGGGGCCCACGGCAGACCTCTGCACCTGAAGCTGCGCCTCAGTTCACACCATACCTTCCATCTTCAAGACGGTGGACGTACGTGAGACTTTCAGGCATTATAGACCAACTGAGTCACAAATAACAGAACGTGTGGAAAGAACGCTGGTGCAGTAGCCCAGCATGTCTCAAACTGTACCTTTATCAGAATCCTCTGGAGAACTTATGAAAACCCAGATTCCCAGGCCCCACCCCCCGAGATTCTGATCTCCCAGGTGTGAGGTGGAGCCTGGCAGTTTTCACGTCTGGTAAGTTCCCAGGTTGTGCTGCTGCCGCCGGTGGTTTTGAATCCTTACTACGTATCTCTAACGCAAGGTTATACCATTTAATGTGAACTCTTTAGCTTAGAGATGACATGAGAAACTCCCCCACCCCACACAGACATACTTGACTCCACAGAGCCAATGCCATGCATGAATGTCTCGTTCTGGGTAATAAACACTGACTTTCATTTTTTCCCCCATAGTTGCATGCTGCTGTGACCAGGATCCAGGTTCCAAGGCCTGGTTTTAATTACACGTTCGCCCACATATGTATCCTGAATAATGATAAGACTTGCATCGTGGATGACATAGTGCATGTTCTGGAGGAGCTAAAGAATGCTCGGGCCACCAACCGGACCAATTTTGCTATCACATACCCAATCACTCACTTAAAGGACGGGAGGGCGGTGTACAACGGACACCAGCTTGGAGGCGTCACTGTGCACAGCAAGGACCGGGTCAAGTCCGCAGAGGCCGTCCAGCTCACCTACTACCTGCAGTCAATCAACAGTCTCAACGACATGGTGGCTGAGAGGTGGGAGTCCAGCTTCTGCGACACTGTCCGACTATTCCAGAAATCCAACAGCAAAGTCAAAATGTACCCTTACACATCCTCCTCACTGAGGGAAGATTTCCAGAAGACCAGCCGCGTATCAGAACGTTACCTGGTCACCAGCCTGATCCTGGTGGTCACTATGGCCATCCTGTGCTGCTCTATGCAGGACTGCGTCCGCAGCAAACCCTGGCTAGGCCTGCTCGGGCTGGTGACTATAACCCTGGCCACTCTCACCGCGGCCGGGATCATCAATCTTACTGGTGGGAAATACAATTCCACCTTCCTGGGAGTCCCTTTCGTCATGCTAGGTAATTACTGCCCTTCATTTTTTTCTTTCCTCCTGCTGTGTGGTGGTGAGTACGCTCCTGAAAGGCAAGGAGTAGCCATATGACAACTTTGTTTCATTTATAGGGTCTTGCTTTTGCCCAAATGTCCTGGGACCAATTCTGTAATGCACTGGCCATCAGCAAGGGGAAACCTTATTTGGTAAATGTGCCAGAAGTCCAAAGTCCCGGGTCCTAGCCCTAGTTCCCCATTAAGTAGCTGTGTGGCATTTAGCAGATACTAATCTTCTCCGGTGCCCCAGTGTCTGAGGTGGGGCTTCCCCCGAAGCAGAGCCTGAGACAAGGATTTAGATATAAGTAGCTTACTTGGGAAGTGAGCCCAGGAAGCCCCAGGAAGGAGAGAGGACATGAGCCAGGGAAGGAAGGCCATTCAGGCTAACGGGCAGGTTACTTCTTTAGGCACCTGTGGCTCAATCCCACTGGAGACCTTTGGGAGACTTAACAGAACACACCTCAGAGAGGTCCTCCTTGAGGGCTGAGGAAGCTGCCAGCTGGGCTACATACCCAGAAACCCTGTGTCTGATTCACTGAGGGCTCTCCCCGAGAAAGACAGAGCACATTCCTGCAGCTGGAAAAATCCCTCAGGTGAATGGTATTTGTAGGAAGAAGCCTTGAGTGAGCTCAGGAATAGGGAATAGAAGGGCACGTGGGTTGGGCACTGACAGTGTCTGCTACCCTCAGTTTCCCCACCTTATGAATGGAGTGGATGTGAACATCATGGAAGGGGATATGATAAACGTACAAGAACTTCGAAAGCAACAAAGGAGACCTAAGTAAGAAGGGTCTTTTTTTCTACTCTTGCTATAAACTCAGGAGAATGTCTGAAAATGGCGGCGTGAGAATCCCAGCATATTCTCTCTTGGGGCCTGTAAGAACTTCCTGATAGAGGTAATGGTCGAAACAAAGCCACAGTGTTTATAATATCACATCAGTTGCTCTGTTCATCTGGTACTGAAGATGGCTGATGGCAGGGTTCTTGCGGGCCAAGGGTTCCAATGGTTAACTTCCCCCTTTTCTGTGGCAACTTCTCATCCATTCCTTTAGCAAAAGAAAGTGTCATTTGAATCAGATACTGACATGACACATGAAGTGGCATTTTTCACTGAATGAGAAAGAACTCTGCTTGAGTCCATTAGAATGCCTAACGCCCTGCGTGGGGGTGGCAGAAGGAAAGGGAAGAACTTACTTGGGACGTTTCAGCTGCATTAAGGTTAAATGACAAGCGGGGTGGCGGGGCTGCGAGGTCGCGGAATAACGTGAAGCCCTGGGGGCTCTGAGGCCTGTGGGAAGTCAGGCCTGGGCAGTCAAAACAGAAATGGCAGCTCCTGGGAAAGAGGGAGCCGCAGAGACCGAGCGAGCTGCAAAACTACCAGGTTGAAAGCCACAGAGAAGGAGGCTGCTGCACTTCCTCCTGAATTCAGTCTGTTAAAGAGGCAGCATAACTTGCCTCCTTAACCCCAAGTCAGTGAGCACAGATGCTGGGATCCATGGCGGTTCCATGAAGACAGTGTGAGCGGTTCTCAGCTTCCACGGAGGCCTGAGTCAAGGTTTCTTGAAATTAAGATGTTTTGCTCATAATTAGGCCCATGCTTGGATTTTATTTTTTTAGCTTTTCATTTTTAAAAATGCAGTGTTTTGTGTTTTGATTGTTTTTGCGGGAGGAAGAAGAACAGAAATAAGAAAAGAGTGGGGAACTGAAGGAAGACGGTGGGTTTTTAAGGTAAAGACAAAAGGATGTCCGAGCTAGAAAAAGGACTATTGGGCTTGGTTTTATAGCACTCCAAGCTGTGACCAATGAGCCCAGAGGATGATACAGTCAGTATTTAAAACTTCCTAAAAACTGACTGTGTTAAGTAAATTAAAATTTCAATACTTAGAGCTTCTTAAAATTAATTTTTAAGTAAAATAACATAGCGATAGGAGTGCCTGGATGGCTCAGTCGGTTAAGCGTCTGACTCTTGATTTGGGCTCAGGTCATGATGTCACCGTTTGTGAGTTCGAGCCCCATGTCAGGCTCTGCGCTGACAGCACGGAGCCTGCTTGGGATCCTCTCTCTCCCCCTCTCTCTGCCCCTCCCCCGCTCACACTGGCTCACTTGTTTTGCTGTCTCTCTCAACATAAATAGACATTTATTTAATAATAGTCAAAACTCCTTAAAATCAATTTCACCACGTGAAATGAAACTGAATATTCCACACTTCTAATAAATTTTATTAAGTAAAATAAATTACGATATTTAAGATTTCTTAAAACTAATTTCGGTACTTCCTAAAGAAGTTTTAAATATCGTAAGTAAAAGTCGGCACAAAAAGGAATACACCAGCTAGTCCTGGCGCAGGGAAGGATGTCAGAGATGGAAAGGTGCTGTGAGCCGAGAAGTGGCTTTAGAAAACAAATCCAGCAATCGTAGTGCCACAACTCCACAGAGACTGAGTACCAGCGAACTGTACGGCAGAGTTCAAGTCCCAGGAGTCTGGCATTTGCGATGAAAGAGACCAAACGCTGCAGGTACCCAATACTCCCTTGTTTGCAATTTGTGAGGAATGATACATGCATTGATTTGACGGCGGTTTTCCCTGCTGACAATCAGTATGCAACCTTTCTGTACATTTTCAGCCCAAAGACATCTCACATTACTGAGTCACAACATTAAAGGAAGCTATGCATTTTAGTAGCTAAGGCCCATTTGCAATAAATACTTTGCACCATGTAATGGGTGCTTCATATGCCCATAAAGCCAACAGTGCCTGGATTTAGGACGGTTACCCTTCTGTATTGCACAGATAAACTGTTTATTCTCAGAATTTGATTGTAAAATGAAATACAGGCAAGGGCATGTTCATAAATGTCGCGTTTAGGGCCAGTGTTTAATTCTGGATTTTTGACGACCAGTCCTAAAATGCCAATAAATATTTCAAACGACCAAGGAGAAATATAGTGCTAAGGGGTTTGCACTAGGAGTCAATAAACTGTCCAGTTTTAAAAATCTGCCTGTCTATACCATAAAATGGCTATGCTTAAACTAAGATTCAAGCAAAACTTCTTGATTTTCTGTTGTATACATACAGTGTCAAAAATTTAAAACTATATGGCCTCATTTAAAAGGAAAAGTATCTTATACAAAGTCTCTAATATACAGACATTTCCTTGGCAACAACAGGTCTATAATGCGATAAACATTATATTTAAAATTCAACAAACTAAACATTCTCAGTGTGATGCCAGTCACATAAGGCCAGATCCAGCCAAATGCCAAAATGGCAGAAGATTTAGAATGGAAAATTTTGAGACCACGTGTGTCAAGCAGTATTAACCTGACAAAATTCCAGAATAGGAAAGAATTTGGATAAACTCTGAGAGTTCGCCATAATGGGATGTGACTGTGTGATTCTAGCCAAGCCGATACGTGACATCTCTGGCAATAAGAATATATCCTACACAGATGAATCATTTTGGCAATGATGTAAGCATAGATACATCATGATTTAGAATGTTTTTAATCAGTGTCATGCATATTAGACAATCCCACTTCTGCCAAAACCCTTGTCCATATGAGTCACATCAGTATATTTAGAGCTGAAATCCTTAACGGTCTACAGCATTATAAATGCCCATTGACATTTTTTGGTTACTATAAACTTGGAAGAGAGTTTATTTCATCCCTACCCCTTCTGCATAAAGTAATATCCTTTCTTTCCAAACTATATTAATTCCAGGTACTGAGGTACTTGAACTGCCGTTTGTAAACATGTGACACTCATCATTTTAATCCGTTATAGAACTTCCTTTAAAGGATGAGAATTTACACCATTGTCCTACAGTTGACTATGGTTTAAGAAACGGGCATAGATTTTGTGCATGCAAGCTCTCCTTACAGGCTTACTAGTTCCACGGCTTTCTTGGCCAGATGCAAATCAGGAAGGGAACAGAATGCTGGAGAATCTTTGGGATTTTGAGACAGTCAAATGCCACATCCAGGGTGCCCTCTTCCTTCTGACTTATCAAGCCAAGCCACTCGAATTCGAGGATGGGAAAGGAAGAAAGGATGTAATTAAGTGCTAGGAGGAGAATAATAGCAGAGATGTTTGGTTCCTTTCAGGTATATTCTAAGATTATCTGTATTTAGTAGAAACCAGAAGATCAGGTTCAATTCTCTAAGAATACATTCTCATTTGATGCTACCTGGAATATGATGCAGTATTGAAGTACATGGAGCTCAGGCCTATAAAGAGGTGAAAGTTCTTGGGCAGAAAATTTAGTTCAGAGAAATGAGAACCCCTAATTATTTTTTCTCTGAACTCAAGCAAACCTGAAAGGTTTTGCTTTCCTACTGCGTATTCTGATATAGTTCCCTTTTTTTTTTTTTTAAGTAATCTCTGTACCCAAGGTGGGGCTCAAAACTTATGTCACATGCTTTACTGACTAAGCCAGCCAGGTGCCCCATTCTGGTATATTTCTAAAGTCATGAGACAACGTGGGGGGAAATCAGCCAAATAATAATAAAGCTCAAACTAAATGAAATTGCGACAACTATTTTTTACCTCAAAATTGGTACCAATAAACAACCATTTTGGAACTCCAAAGCAACAACTTCTCATGGTTCAACCTAACACATTATTGTAGAAGTCCATTATTTGCAACAATATGACAGTCTACATGATGGAGTAGAATGCTGTGGAAATACTCTGCTTGGATATAAATCACTAACTGGTTTCTAGGGGAAAAATTTCTAGGGGAAAAAACATGGTTTATAATGGTTTAATTTTTCCCAGTTTTGTTTATATCTGATTAAGAGAGTAATTCCATACAATATTTTTGAAGATTTTTTCCATGAGTATCTTTTTATAATGTATGATGGGTCATTTGGGGACTAATTTACAAGGAGATTGTGTAATCTAGTTTTGTGGGTAGTTTTCACCCTTTTATTATGCTTCACCAATCGTAGTACAGTAAGGGGTGGGTGAGGAGAAATAGGTTTGATGATACGGAACAAAACATGCTTTATTGTTCTCTTCTTAACCATAAAGGAGGACGAGAACAGGACTGAGGGGGCAGGTGCAGGGAGGCATAGTATCCTGTCAGAGCTCAGTAAGGCAGAGGAGTATGATGACACTTCCTCTTTGACCCAAGCCTGCTGGTACACTCTGACAAGTCTGACCCCTAGTCTAAGGAATGGGGGAATGGCAGATTCTACAAAGGTCAGGCAGCAGGAGGCAACATCAGGACACTGAACTGGTAAAAATGGACTATGAAGAAAAACACTTAGTTTACTGTTGCATTGGAACCAGCATCTCAGAAAGTTACTACCGAGGCCAGGTAGTACTGACCACATGGGTCTACAGAGCTCACAATCCAAGCAGATTCACAGTCACTGTCGAGGAAAACCCTGCATTTCCCCTAGGCTACTTCAGCAACCAAGACCCAAAATGTAGACAGAACATAAGAGAGGGATTCTAGCCTCTTTTCTGCACTGATGGTAAAGGAGCACTAGCATTTTTTCTCTTCCTCATCAGTACAATAAATTTCAAATCAGCCTACTGATACACACATACACATCGTGTGTGTGTGTGTGTGTGCATGTGCATGCGCATAATCTGGGTGCATAACATATATATCACATTGGGTATATTCTGTGTACTATGATATATTATGCAATCAGTTCATGTGTATATATATGTATTTCATGTGTTTATAACATATAGTACATATTGTTTGAATATTTGAATATAAATGTACTATATATTTCCCTATATATTACACAGTATATATTCACACATTTTATAAATACATAAAACACGTTTGAACAGGATATGACATATATGCATATATTTATATATTACATATGTCTTCTATATGAAAAGATATTACACAATTACCATAGTATATATAGTGGGCCCCATTTATACACACTGATTTTATATAGTGCATGCACATACACACACACACACACACACACAGTATCTAAATACCTTTCTTTCAACAAGAAAGAGCTATTAGCATATTCCTTTCTTGGACTCTTATTTGCAGCTCTCTAATGAAGCAAAAAGCATTTTGCAGATTAAAATCCAATGCTGTGATTAGACCCGCCACACTGTGACGAGACTCCGGTAGAAAGCATGAGATATGTGCATTTGCCCTGATGTGTGCCTCTGTCTTAACTTAAGCAGAGTACATCTTCCTTTACTCTCACTCTTAACTGTGACACAAAACAGGCTGTGATAAACCAAACAATTCAGCACAGAAAGTAAATGTTTATAACTGGCAAAGTGTAAATGTAACCCAATTAATGAACTTCTCCCTGAAAATAGATGTTACTTAACCCAGACATACATACACTTTAAATTTCTTCTCAAAGAAACAAAAATCATGAATTTATGTGGATGTCACTGAAAGAAAAGCATTTTATAAACATGAGCTACTTAGTGAACCTCGTCTAAGAATAAAATATGTTTTAAGCAGATTTTACTCATGCATTCATTATACTCTGGATTTTCTAGAAGAATGCAGTACTTTTATTTCCACATATGAAATTTGGCAATGCCCAGGCATGCTATAAATGGCTTCATTGTCTCCTAATATTAAATGTTTTCACACTGAAACTAAAAGATCATCCATTAGCAAGCCATCCCATTTCACCTCCTCATCTTCTCAGCTATTCCTTGTTTCTGGGAACCCCCATGAGGAAATCCTGCCAGTATGGAGGGATGAAGACGTGAGCCATGCCCAAAGGCATCAGCCTCTGTGCTGTGCGTGTGCCGGGGAAGGCATGAGAATCTGGGCCTAAAGAAAATCTGCCTTACAGAATTCAGATGTACAAAATAGATCAATTTGCTTGTGATTATTCATTGACAAAAAATTAATAAACAAACCACCCAGACTGCCTCCGATAGCAAAACCATGAATACATTAAAAATAGGATTCATTGTATGAACAGCTCTCCAGAAGCACATCTACTGGATAGTTAGGTTAACTCTCAACTATTCATTGGTGAATTCCTACGTTAGTGGATTATAAACAACCCTGAAGGCTTTGGTCAGGCCCCAGAAAAGAGTCCGGGTGAAGGTGAGATTTAATCTGTGAGTTCCTGAGACTCCCCGCAAGAGACTGCAGGATTAGCCAGGTGAGGGTTTTCCACCATTAGTGCCATATATATCATTTGTACTGCTTTTTCTCGTCATTGGCCCCAAAGCCTAAAAGTCAAGTGCACATAAAGATATAAAATCACTTGGAAAAGAAGAAAAATTATTAGCCTAAATCCTCTAGTATTTGATTTTACTAGATGACAGTTCCAAAGCCTACTGCTAATAAAATATAAATTGCACTCCTGGTACAAACTGTATCTGAACACTGGTGAAGAGCTCGGCTGTCCTCATCTCAGGACTTGGCTAAAAGTCCCCGTTGCGTCAAGGCCTTCACTCGTGAGTAATGAGAACTTGGGCCTGGATGTATATCTTGACACATACTGATAGGCATGGAACTACCCGGATATGCAATATACCAAAATAGAAACAAATACCTTGCGTGTGCTTTTGAAAAAGTGAATACTTTAAAAGCTTCTTTATCTTAACAATTTGACAGAATCAGTATGTGGTGTTTACCCGTGCCCTTTGGCAACTCTTCTGCCTTAAATACCGTGCCTGTAAGAGAGGGAATGCCCTGGGATACTGGTCGGTTCCTGGCGCACTCACCATCATAGTCTTTACTTCCAGGTCTTGGGCTGTCGACCTGCTGTGGTGATGTCATGCCCGGGCTCCTATTACCACCACAGGGCCTCTGGTCACCAAAGGCCGAGTCTGTTTGGAACTTCATGTTTAGGTGGCTCCCTGTGTGAGTCCTGCCACCCGGGAGTGCTCATGAACAGGCGTGGAACACCGGAGATGGATAATGGCCCCTTGCCAAAATGATGCTTTGGGCCAATGACATAGGCCCCTTGGTCAGAGTGAACACGGAGGCTTGTAGACTTCCGACTTCATACAGAAAATATAAAAACTAGAGTGCAAAGAAGACAGCAGTATTTTTGCTTTTGAAGCACCTTTCAAAAATAGGGGAAATGACAGCCAAACCTCTGAAAAGCATCTTCAGTCCACACGCACTGTTTGCCTGCCTCTGTACGATCTGGCCTCAGAGTCCTGCTTGCTAGACCCCAGCCCCAAAGTGAGGAGAGTGGTGGATGATGGTGAGGCTAAAGAAGGGAGGCACATGCTGAGAGAGGAGAGTGAAGAGGAACAGAACCCACCAGAATCTTTCTTCCCTGCCTTTCCTTGAATTCCACTGGCCTGTTTCTGAAGTAGCGACAAAAGATATGGCCAGGGCTGGCTGTGAAGGAAGAACTGAAGGATTCGATCTCTGTGAAAGCCACCCACCTACAATTTCCTCTTCACTGCCTCCCCATCTCCAGCTTCTGTCCTACCCCTCAGACCTAAGGCAAGCTGCTTCAGGAGACCACTGTCCGAGAGGGGTTTGCATTTCTAAGAACACCCTTGAAGGCCCAAACCAAAGGGAATGTGGCTATAATTATGGACAGAGCAGGCATTCTGAGGAGTTAGGGAAGCAGGCAATGTATTCCCCATATCAAGGGCTCCTGGAATAGGACTCCCCTGGAGTCCAGGCCAGAAAACAAGAGACCCCACAGTTCAGCTTTCCTTTAGGGTAACAGACTGACCTCTTCAACAGAACTACCCAGCTGTGAATCGGGTCTAGTGCCAGCTGCGCGCTCCACGCTGTCACTCCCTGGGAAGCGCCTAGAGCCATGTGGGCATCCATCCTTTTCCTGACTGACTGCGCTTCAGGAAGGGGGCCCAGTTATGGCGTCAGCACTTGTCCCTGAAACCCAGAGAGCTCTTCGAAGACACTGTACAACTCCAATTTGGAATTTGGGAAAACATGCATTCGCCAGAGAGGTGTGGCTTGAGAAACGAGAATCTGCCTTATCAGGAATGACGGTGGGGGGCTTTGGAAGCAAGACCAACAAGGACTAGCAACAAATTCTGAGTGACCAGGTAGAAAAGATTCTTTGTCAGGGCCTCTTCTTCTTGCCTCTGTGAGTGTCTGCATGTACACCCCTGTCACAAGAGGAATGAAGGAAAGACATAGTTTCCAAAAGCCCCTAAGAATAAAATTAAAATTCTCTCCGGAGCTGCCCCCAAAACCAAGAACCTATGCAAAGAGAGTCAGGACTCAATAAAAATGATCAAACCATAGAAGGACAAGGCATTTAAAATCCAACAACAGAACTCAGGAGACAAGCTAACAGCCTCTTTCTGCCTTTCCCTGAGTTTATTTTCATTTTGGACCCTCGAGCCTCACTCTCTTCACCTAATAGCTCAGTTCATTCCAATTCCTTTCCTCAGCTAGCCTCTAAGATTACTCAACAGCATGGTAAGAAATGGAATCTTATGGTATTTTCCAACAAGAGTTAGGGTCAGATAATGTCCAAAAACATCACATCAACCTAAAAAAAAACAACAACAAAGGACTGCAGAACAGATTTCACTTAAATTCTACTATATGACTAATTCTAATCTTGCTCTATGCTTCCTTATATTCTTCCCATATTTAATGACTCAGGACTATAGCCCTGTTTTAAAACATTTTTCTTGTTTCTAGCAAGTAAATACTACAAAAAAATTGTCATTTGCCATTTTCAGTGAAACTCCAAAGTGTGTCTTACCCATGAAAACTTAGTCTACATGGCCCCGGGTGAAATGGTCAGCACTGTTTCCCCAGGCCACAGATGCCTCGGAGGTATTAATCCTTTTTACTCTCATTGTCCTAGAATGGCTTACTTTTAATTGAAGGTCGGTCAGTCCTCTCTGAGAACAGTGTGGAAACAAGACTTAATAAATAGTTTTCCCTCCTGAGACTAGACGTTAGCTTTCTGAAACATAATTAGCGGGACGCCAGTCAAAGAGTGCATGTTTTACCACACGTCTGGGGAGTTTCGGTGCCTCCAATTTAATAGGGGCCACGGTGCTAGTTATCAAATTGACAGTCTCGACCTGACCTCTAAAAGGGGCTGTAGAACGATGCCTAGTAAATTAAGATAAATGCCAAATCCTTCGGAGGAAACAGGCCTACGTCACGACTATGAAATGGGTATTCGGGTTTGAGACCAAGCAAGACTTCACAGTAAGGATATAAACACGGGCCTGAGCACGAGAGAAGATGTTCACCCAGTTATTGTGCACACAAGATAACAGTGACTCTCTTCACTCAGCATTACACTTGGCCAGAGATTTTAAATTCCTTTTTAAAAACAAGACTATTGCACCACCGAGTAAAGATTTTATTATCCTCAATAATGGGATTGAATATGCCAAGGCAAAGAAGCAGAAAATTAGATCTGCTGTTCCCAGTGCCGAGATAGGGGTTACTGAAAGCCACAACAGGTCACTTTTGCTGGGCTTTCTGATGTTGTAGTGGCCTAGAAACCCAGGGAGAGCCATCAGCGCAAGTGTCCACCTCCAGATGGGAGAGGTGGGAGAAGTCAAGATAGATCAAGCCTCAAGCAGTAGAATGGAGTCAAAACACGAGCACTTACCGTGCCTCTGCTACTCCAGTGTTACTGGAATACTAACCAACGAGGCAGAGGCACTAAGTAGTTAGGGAAAGAGGTGACAGATCAGCCTCTCTCCCTCAGAGGCCATTGCCACATAGTGCAGAAAAGCCAGCACAGTTACCCCCTACTTGATATGTCATCTATGAACAAGTAAAATTGGTCAAACAGGTCCCCGAAGACAAAATGTAAGCCCTACACCTACAAGCTGAATTTTAATTTTGATCAATTGCAGGCAGAGTTCATGTGAATCGTGTTCCATCTTCCGTCTTTCCTACTCACTCCAACTTGTTCCTACTTATTGTGCTTCCCTGTGTGTCTCAGATTTATTGCTTCCTGAACTGATGCTTGGGGGGAAAAGGGAGGCTGTGGTTTAGGTTCCCGTCAAAGCTCAAATTAAACACAGTGCCTCTTTCTCCCGAAAGCCCTCCACCTGGCCAAACTCAAATGAGGTGATAAGACATTCAGAAACCTCTGCCCACTCGCTGCCTTCCTCCGTGCTAACCTCCAGCCAGACTCGTGGGGATGACAAGCCAAGTGATGAGTGGCCAAGAGCCCTCTCTGGAGTGTTGCACCAACCAAGGGGAAACAAAAACTCTGCAAGCTGCACCAACAACCCTAAACTAGCACTGTATATAGTCCCCAAGAGACAGGTGCAAGTCTACTCGGCTTTCTGTGGGCAAAAGTCCACCCAGCATTCTTCAGGCAGAAGGGAGCATGAAGGTCTTGGCTCCTGTCTCTCCCCTTTCACTAGCCATTCACATTTAAGATTCACCAAAACACAGGTCTCGCTTCCACAGGAGAAATTAGTGGCATTTACCTGTCACCACCAGGGCTGGTTAGATTTCCCGTGACCCCATAACCAAGTTGGTTCCCCTCTTGAAAGATGGTGGCAGTCTCTGCAACTTTTGATTTGGTCTTTTTCTGTCCCCTCAGGTCATGGATTATATGGGACTTTTGAAATGTTATCCTCCTGGAGGAAAACTAGAGAAGACCAACATGTTAAAGAGAGAACTGCAGCAGTCTATGCAGACTCCATGCTCTCCTTTTCTCTCACCACTGCCATGTACCTGGTCACCTTTGGCATAGGGGCCAGCCCTTTCACGAACATTGAGGCAGCCAGGATTTTCTGCTGCAATTCCTGTATTGCAATCTTCTTCAACTACCTCTATGTACTCTCGTTTTATGGTTCCAGCCTGGTATTCACTGGCTACATAGAAAACAATTACCAGCATAGTATCTTCTGTAGAAAAGTCCCAAAGCCCGAGGCATTGCAGGAGAAGCCGGCATGGTACAGGTTTCTCCTGACAGCCAGATTCAGCGAGGACACAACTGACGGCGAGGAAGCGAACACTTACGAGAGTCACCTATTGGTATGTTTCCTCAAACGCTATTACTGTGACTGGATAACCAACACCTATGTCAAGCCTTTTGTAGTTCTCTTTTACCTTATTTATATTTCCTTTGCCTTAATGGGCTATCTGCAGGTCAGTGAAGGGTCAGACCTTAGTAACATCGTAGCAACCGCGACGCAAACCATTGAGTACACTACTGCCCAGCAAAAGTACTTTAGTAACTACAGTCCGGTGATTGGGTTTTACATATATGAGTCCATAGAGTACTGGAACACTAGCGTCCAAGAAGATGTGCTAGAATACACCAAGGGGTTTGTGCGGATATCCTGGTTTGAGAGCTATTTAAATTACCTTCGGAAACTCAATGTGTCCACTGGCTTGCCTAAGAAAAATTTCACAGACATGTTGAGAAATTCCTTCCTGAAAGCTCCCCAATTTTCACATTTTCAAGAGGACATCATCTTCTCTAAAAAGTACAATGATGAGGTTGATGTAGTGGCCTCCAGAATGTTTTTGGTGGCCAAGACCATGGAAACTAACAGAGAAGAACTCTACGATCTCCTGGAGACCCTCAGGAGACTTTCTGTCACCTCCAAGGTGAAGTTCATTGTCTTCAACCCGTCCTTCGTGTATATGGATCGATATGCCTCCTCTCTGGGAGCCCCCCTGCACAACTCCTGCATCAGTGCTTTGTTCCTGCTCTTCTTCTCGGCATTCCTGGTGGCAGATTCTCTGATTAACGTCTGGCTCACTCTCACGGTTGTGTCCGTGGAGTTTGGAGTTATAGGTTTCATGACATTATGGAAAGTAGAACTGGACTGCATTTCTGTGCTATGCTTAATTTATGGAATTAACTACACAATTGACAACTGTGCTCCACTGTTATCCACATTCGTTCTGGGCAAGGATTTCACAAGAACTAAATGGGTAAAAAATGCCCTGGAAGTGCATGGGGTAGCCATTTTACAGAGTTACCTCTGCTATCTTGTTGGTCTGATTCCTCTCGCAGCTGTGCCTTCAAATCTGACCTGTACACTGTTCAGGTGCTTGTTTTTAATAGCATTTGTCACCTTCTTTCACTGCTTTGCCATTTTACCTGTGATACTGACTTTCCTGCCACCCTCGAAGAAAAAAAGGAAAGAGAAGAAAAACCCTGAAAACCGGGAGGAAATTGAATGTGTGGAAATGGTGGATATTGACAGTACTCGAGTGGTTGACCAAATTACAACAGTGTGATAGAGTCTCTGCTTGTTATATTTTCACCCTAGGTCTTATCGAGAGCAAAGAGATTATGTTACTGAAACAAATTCAAAGTTGTTCTTTCTTTTTTAAGTATAAGAAACAGACATTGCCAAAGTAAAGGACAAGGGGGGAAATGGGCATTGCACATTTTCAGTCTTTAAAACAAAAGGACTGTTACCAGAAAGAATGTACACACACACACACACACACACACACACACACACACACACATGGAGACAGTCTTAAACTAAAATCAAATAGAAGAAAGCTTATTAGCAAGCAGAATCCTATTTTATTCACACTGCAGATGTTGCTGGTATTGTGACAAAAACCTACTGATTGAAAGGTCAGCTGCCAAGGCAGAAATAGCTTTAAGCATTGTTCACACAATAAAGCTTCCAGAACTTCTGCAGAGCAGTAGCTCCAGGCAGGGTCTGTGGTTTGAGGTCTTAGCTGTCTCATCTAGCTCCGCAGCACCACAAGGAGATGCTTTCAAAAGTTCTGGCCAGCAGAAACAAGCCAGAACCTTGGAAGTGACACACAGTAGAGTGGCCATCACCCATGGAGTGAAATTGAGTGATGTCTAAATTCACCCAGGTGAGGCAGTTTTGTTTTGTAGAATGAATTGATCATATCCCCCCATCAGTATACTTTCAACGTTTGTATGATTTGGTTAATACACCTTTAAACCAATGACAGCTCCAGCATCGCGGAGTTGGGGCGATTCTATTTTGGAATATCTTGTTGCTTGTCACCAAATGGATCTGCTTTATTAGTTACAGCTCTTGGCAGGAGGCTCTGAGTACCCAAAACGACAGAGCCAAACCCAAATACCTGGCATGATGGAGAAGCAGGAGTCTACTTGAACCCAGAGACAGCGTCTCCATTTTAACAAAACAATATGGCCAGCTGGTACAGCTGTTTGCAGTTTGACCCTACATGCAGTTTTTGCGTGGATGCCCAGAAACAACATCTGCCTACGCACAGCTGAGGAAGGAGAAATGAACACTGACATGGTTGTTTGCCATAGCTTTCAACTAGTAGAGCCGGTCTGCCTTCACGATGAGACACGGCTGCTCAAAGACACAGAGGAGAAAAGAAAGTTCTTTGGTGAGTGTAATCCCGAAACGAAGAAAATTTTCAGAAGTGCAGGCAGGGAGATGAAGGACTGAAGGGGAGACAGATGGAAATGACCGGAAGATGTAATCACCGATACTAGCGTATCACTGGTGACAGTCAAACGTTCCTGCTAAGCCGGCTGCACTTTCATCTCCCTGGTTCCCTCCCCCTGCCCCCGCACACACATACCTTTGCTGGTGCCCCTCTAATGCATTGCACGGCCCTTCTGTACATTAATGAGCCTAGTTTATACTGTTCATACTGTTGATTGCCATATCCACAGGCTCTAAAAAGAAACAGCTTGATTGGAAGAGGCTGTGTATGCTGTCCCAGACCCCTGCATTTCTTTATGTCTATAAAAATGAAGCTAACTCCTGGTCACATTTGAGGCAAACGTCTACAGTATTTTTCCCTTTTAGAGACGTAGCTTATTTAGACATCTATAGTGGTAAGCATTTCCCAAAAGCACCTTTGCTCTCTGGACCTTAGCGGATGTACCGTGCAACTTCCCCATCCTCCACAGAGGAGGAAACCAAGACCTAGGAGGAAAAAGCGACTCAGCCAGGGTCACACCACTAGAGGGTTTCCATCATTTTAGCATGCCTAAGACAGGGCAGGCCACTTTTAGATTTTCCCTTAAGAGGGCTATTACTCCCTTCAAGGTACATTTCCAAGGAAAGAACATAGGACTTTACTGGCCACAAGGCAGACTTTTTTTTTTTTTTGTAATGTCTGGGTAATGTTTGGGATTTAGCTTTGCCATTGTCTTTCCAAACAGCAAAAATGCCCAAATGATTCAGATGTAACTGCACCAAGTGCAAACCTGTGCTTTCTATTTCATGTACTGTTGTTCACAGAGTTCAAAATACACGTGCAGGGGGTCGTAGCTAGTGCGTTATGCACTTGTGCAGTCTCTCCTGCAGACACACTAAGTGATCATACCAACGTGTTATGCACTCAACTAGAAGATAATGAGCTTTAATCTGAGGACAAGTATAAGTCCTCGAAAAAGGGCAAGTTCGCATAATAGATCTGCGATCAATTCTCTCTCCAAGGGGCCTGCAACTAGGCTATTATTTATAAAACACAGATGAAGAGGGGATTGGTTTTATTCTTGAATCATATGTTGCTAAATCATTTTCTGAACAGTGTGTTCTAAATCAGCCATTGATTTAGTGTCGGCCACGTGGAGTACCTCGGGTTAAAGCTACTCCACAAAACTGATAAAACACACACGCCAATTAAACAGATTTTGTTGAGAATTTCATCATTCAATTTGGTCAACCAGAATGACTTGCTGTGGAACTTTGTTTTATGACAGATGGTAGTTTTCCAACTTGATTGAGTCTCTGTATACCTTGGAATATTGTATTTTTAAATGAAGGGCCTTTTCAACCTTGTCAACTTCCCTTTTCAGCACTTGAAATCAAGGCTTATGGAATTCTAACTGTGGAATGATTTTTTTTTTACTAGGGGACTCTGCATGTCAAGATTTATTATTTATTGTTACATCATTATTTATTTGTTAATGATTATTGCTCTGACAGCATTGGTTTAGCCCCACCATGGAGAAGCCACTTTAGAAGCAACTCAGAATCACATCCCCATAAAATTTAAGTCTTTACTTGGTGAAGTTTTACTTTTGCAATTGCTATAAAGAGGGAGGGAAGAATCCTGGAAAACACTTGCACAAGTTTTATTTTTCAATTAATTCCAACCAAGACGTTAATTTTCACTTTACCAAAGAAACTTTTTTGGTTGGTTTTCAGTTGGTGTTTGTTTACCAAAGAAAAATATTCCATTCATCAAAAATATGTCTCCTGGTCAACTAAAAAACTGTGATACTTGGGCGTTCTTGGCCAGTTGTAAGGAAAAAAAGAAAAGTCAGGGTCAGGGTGGCAATTCTTTCATTGAAGAGAACTCAGCAGAAAATGTAAATTCATAAGACACTCGGGGTTTGCAAGCCAGAAAATGATACTTGAAATAGGGCACTGTTGTTGAGCCCTATACCAACGGTCCAACACGAAGCATGTGGGCTCCTCAGGCTAAAAGGAGTACATTTTTTTCCACAGGAAAAAAAAAATAAGACAAACCCTCATGAAGCTCCCTCTTCATCGTTGCAGTGCATAAGTTTTGTCTGGGTTTGGTTTGAAGTTCTGGGGTTTTGTTCTACTTTGGTTTGGTTTGCAGTGTTTGTTTGCATTTGCTTGTTTTGCTCCCATCTTTCCTACCATTTTTACCTCCTCAGTTTTCACTCAGAAGGGAGATAATCAGATGCCATCCTCCATTGCAATGGTTATTTAGGCAACATACTGCTGTAAATGAGGCCCATGATAACCCAATTGTTTTAAACTTATTTAACCACCACTCAATTGTTCTAAGTGGCATTCCAGGACCATGGCACCACGACCCCCCAGTCCCAGCAGTGGTTGGCTGTGTCTGTCTCACGAACAGGTGGGCTGGGCAGCCACCTGGGTAGGGTTGGCCGTGGGGCGGGGGGGGGGGGGGGGCAGAGGCAGAGACTCTTGGACACAAATGGTACCCTCCTCATGATGGCTTTATTCCTTTGGATTCTATTAAAGTAGCCCTGCAGCTTGTAGTAGTGTCCGAACTCTGTGAATCTCTGTTTTCTCATCTGTAAAATGGGGATAATAACAGTAAGTATCTTTAAATTTGGCGAATACTTACTGAGGGCCTACTATCACCTAGATACTGTTCTACAGACTGGGGACAGAGCAGTGAGCCAATGAGATGAAATATACCTGCCCTTGGAGAGTATACATCTGCATGATGCTGTGGATATACTGAGAGGATCAAGGGAGATGATGTTCAGAAAGCACTCATGGCAAGGGCTGGTGTAGAGAAGAAATTCAAGACATTGTAATTCCTCTGTCCCACACAGTAGCACTAGGGCCCAGGACGTAAAGCTACGGAGAAGTATGTTTTTCAGATTTGGGCACAGAATTAGGGCTATATAAAGATGCAGTGAGTTCTCCTGGTCATTTCAGGGCACTCAAAATGCAGCCAGATCACCATTCGGCAGGGCAAACTGTCAAGAGGGCACAAGCTCCAGATGTGGGGGTTGGATTGCAATCCTTGAAAAAAATGGGCTATAGGCACTTGGGGATCAGAGTTGGGAGGCAAGGGCACTTGCTATTTAATTACTGTGCCTGACTTGATTGAAGGTATTTGAACATTCCTGCTGGGTAATTTGCTTTTAAGTCCGGGCTACACAAAAAGCACCAGGTATTTGAAGACAAAGTTCCCACTTTTTAAAAGCACGGTAAAGCGGCAACATGGAGGAAAACATTAAATTAGTACCACCAGGTTCTCTGGCGAAGAACTGAGGATGGCTGCAGCCAGCACATGGCAGCGTTCCTCCCCGTGGTGGCTACAACTGTTTCTGTTTCAGGCCAGTCCAGGACAAAGCAAAGAGGAGAGTGAATGAGCTAGAAGCCGTTCACCTGAACAGGCGGTGTCAGGAGGTCTTCCCCAGCCCTGCCTCTCACCTGCCCCCCTTCTGCCCACGACATCTGTGTGAAGTCCTCTTTGAGATCTACGAGGGTACCGTGCAAGGAAGAGGAAGTGAGGCGACCAGAGTGCTACGGCCTCTGTGCAGATTTCCAAGTTAGAGTACAACTAGCGCCATAAGGGTCCAGAGGAGCCTACCTCATAGGGAAAGAAGGCTTCTCATTTCAAAGTACAAAGAAAGCAATATATACCAAGGAGGCAACCCACAGAGGATCCCTGGTGGAAGAAATGCTGTTCGTGTGGAATGTGCCAGCCTCTTCTCCCTCCAGAATGTTGGCACCAGATGAATCTTTGGATAGAATTAAGCTTACTCCCTCATTTTTCACGTGAGAAAACTGAAACCTGGAGAAGTGAAATTACATGCACAGAGCTACTTAAAAGCAGATACAGGACTATAATTCAAGTCTCCTAGCTCCTAGCCTCAGTCCTTTCTCCATTCTACCACTTTACTGCCAAATTCTATGTATCTAAATTATGGGATCTTAACGTAGGGGCCGCGGATGAGTTGGTGGGAGGGCGGGGCTCTGAACTCCCGAAAATTAAATCATATGCAAAAATGTGTGTATATGTTCAATATGTGCATTTTCCTAAAAAGAGAGTTCATACTTGTCATCAGATTCCAAAAGAGGTCTGTGACCCAAAAAGGGTGAAGAACCACTGTCCTAAATTAATAAAGACCTCACCGGGAGTGTGATTCTGGTGTCCTCATTTTGGCTAATGGGCAATCAAGAGTTTCTCCACCATCTTTTCTTCAAGGAGCCCAAAGTGCTTCCAAACGTTGGTCTCTTCATGCCCAGCCAAGTGCCTACTTCCACTCATTTATTCCTCAATCAGCAATCTGTTTATTTATTCTGCATATTCATGTTCCAGCACCAGCTACACATAGTCTCCAGAGCAGAACAGAGGAAGGGACCCCTGCACTGTGCTCTTCTTAGCAGAAAGAATACCAGGTTGCTACCACACTCTCACTGTCGCAACAAAGTATATGCAGCCTCAAAATTACAGTAAGCACACCCCACATACACATGCACAGAGGGGGCAGTCAGCAAAGCCAACATCGAAAAGTGGGCCCTGTGGACACAAGAACCTGTGTCCAAGTTCTGCAGGGACACCCTGTGCGGCAGCAGTACGCCCTGGGCTTAGAAGGGGTGCTCCCAGTTGAGCCCTCTTCTGAGATGTCTACGCGAGGCCTGCATGCACACGGTTGCGGCAGCCGACTCGCCAACAAACAGGGAGAGGATGTGTCTCATTCATCTTGATAATATTTGTAGTAGGCAAATAGGAAATCGTGGCTATGGACATATGGTTACATTTACGGACAGGTGTGTCTTGGACACAGAGATGCAAACAGAAGCCCAGTTTTCTTGACTCGTAGCCATAAGCTAGATATAGTGTGCACACTGATGGAGGAAGTTGGAAAAGAAATGACTCTATTTGTACCTGGTGGTTCTGTTTCTACTGGTGTAACTTTAGGCAAAATGGAATGTACCCGGGTTGTCCTAATAGCGATACTGGGGGAATCACCGCTTGGTCTTCCCTGAAGCACAAAGAAGACAGTGGCAGCCCAACACTGCCCTTTACACGACACTCTGCCCAGCCACAACAGGGAGGCCTTCTATTGAGAGGGAGGAATATTAGTTCCACTTAGTAGCATCTGATGTGAAGTTACAAGACTTGGTTCATTGAGATATATAAAGTGCTTTGTTTACTTTCTACAAAATGGCAAAGACTACTCATTCCAGGCTCATCACTGGGAAAACCCATGTAAGTCTCCTTGGAAAAACAATGTACCTGGGGCGCCTGGGTGGCGCAGTCGGTTAAGCGTCCGACTTCAGCTCAGGTCACGATCTCGCGGTCCGTGAGTTCGAGCCCCGCGTCGGGCTCTGGGCTGATGGCTCAGAGCCTGGAGCCTGCTTCCGATTCTGTGTCTCCCTCTCTCTCTGCCCCTCCCCCATTCATGCTCTGTCTCTCTCTGTCTCAAAAATAAATAAACGTTAAAAAAAATTTTAAAAAAAAAAAAGAAAAACAATGTACTTAATTTCCAGGGAGAACCTTCAATGTGTTTAACTCGGACTTTCAGATCTTCATTTTTTAAATTAACATCCTGCCAAAATTGACTATGCCCCCTATCCAAAAACACCAAGTCAAATTCCATGATGCCTCCCAGGACCAAGGATGACTGGCCAAAAACTGGTAATGACCCACTGGCTCTGCTTCTCTCTCTCTCTCTCTCTCTCTCACACACACACACACACACACACACACACACACACACCCCGCGTACACATAATGTACATATATTCAACACGCCCGTGTGTGTAACAGTGTAACACATGTACAACACATAAACACATATATATCCCCATATACACATAACATACGCACACGCACATATACACATTGCCATTTACAACATAGCTGGCACATCTAAAGCACATTAAAATACTTTAGCAGGTCCAACCCTGTGGTTCTGTGGGGTTTGGCAGGCCATGGTCTTCAGCTATCTGCAGGGAACCACAAAACATATGATCTTCCCATTCTAAATGTTTTCTTTGCATGAGCATGTTTGAGGCCAGACCAACAGTACACTTAAAAAAAAAAAAAAAACAAAGAAAACCAGGGATGTAAATGTTTCTTGAAATTTGTAAATTGCTAACAGTTCTACAACAGGAAACTGCATTTGATGCAATTCTCTAAGTTATAGGTGAGAACAGCAGAGACCCCAAACCACCGAGACCTCTCCCAGTGTACAGAATTGTGGATATTATCTAAAATTTTGCTTTGTGACCAAGACAAAGGGAAAAGGAGTGGGGAGGAAGGAGGAAGGACATACCAGGTGTTCTCCAAGTTGCCAATTTCCAGTCCTTCATGTTGCCAATTCCCAGTCTTAAGAAGGAGTGGACATTTTCCATTTATCCCTAACATTAGTTTGATAGAAAAACCAGTACCTTTCATTCACCTCAAGGAAAGAAAGTGCCATCCAAGGAAGCCTGATAATAGGAAACATCAGTTTGGGAGAAAAGTCACACAAGTAACAGAAAGAACCATCCAACACCAGAAACTTATAGCTAACACACACACGCACACACATACACACACACACACACACACCATTTGGGGAGTGGACATTAGGACATTAAGAAGAGTGGGGAGAGAAACTTAGCAGAGTTCCTAACATTTAGACGAGTATAGAAGGAAAAAAGTAATTATTGGGAAGATGAAACAACTCAAATTTGAGCAGAAGGGCTAAAAATATGAGCTGCAAATATGGGAGTCATTCAGGAATCTCTAGAAGATAAAAATACGGAGCCTGAATTTGTACTTTTTTAAAATAAAGCCAAAGGACTGAACATTTTCTTTTGAATTCTCAGCCCAGAATTCCTCTTTAGTAATTTGGTAAGAACACATTCGGGTTCTATTTCTATTGTCTATGATCCCATGTTCAACCACCCACTCTTGGTTGTGTGTTCAACATTCTGACTTAGAACCTGTAAGCAGAATTATTGAATGTCAGGCCCAAACAAGGAAAGTTTCAGCTTGGGTTTAATAACTCCCTGGTCAATCTCTCTCATTCCTCTGGATGTGCAAATGTGTCAAAGCTGTAAAAAGTGTGTCTAGATAGGCAACGAACATAATTTTTTTAACATCAAAGATATCCCCTGCCAATAATAACAATGACATACTCATAACAGTTAAAAGTGCCTTTAGCAGTCCAATTTTGGTGAGGGACAAAAGTGAAGAGAGTCCATACCAAATATTTAATGATGTTAGAAAAGATTCTCACCTTAGACATAAAATGGTTTAAAGAGCAAAATGTGGTCCCTCTCTTGTTCCCATCACTAATGAAAGAAGTTTCTAAAATCGTATATTATTTTGTACAGTTTTGAGCTAAACCACAATGGATTTTTAAGTTATATCCATGGCAATTAGTCATAAGATTACATCTAGTCAATCAGATTAATCACTAATGCAGCATTGGGTAATCTTTTCCTCCAAAAGCAACCCCAGCATTCTGTTGTGTTTCTTCACACTTGGCAAGTAAATGACTCTGGGAGTAATAAACTGTTTTTAAACTATGAAAGAATACCCAAATCCTAGAGTACATAATTAGTTCAGTTTGGTCACTTCTGAGACAGGTGCAAGGATTAGACCCTGTTGGGAAAAATAGCACAGTTGCATCCCAATCTTGACAACGTGTGGGTCATTACACCTATGATCTGTGACAGGCAGCACCTGCTTGGGTGGGATCAGTTGAAAACTTGCCTGGAAAAATTTTCCACAAAGAGTTAAAACATGTGTCTATCAAGCAGCATTAATAAACTATACTTTTTACTTAGAGTCCTGACATTTTAAAGATGCTTAAGGAAAGTCAATGTAACGAGTGACCGGCTCTTCAGGAAAAATGATGTCCTATATCTTAAAGCACTTGAGTTTCTCTGACACCTAAAATATGTATTTACCTCATCCCACGGCTACAAAAACAAAAACAAAAAAAACAAAAAAAAAAACCCAAAAAACCAAAATCAGCAGGGAAAACCATTCCACTGATGATTGGGCCTCCCCCAGCTCCCCGCCATGTGACCAGCTTTCAGCAGAGGGCAATGTTTCAGGCCTGCGCCAGGAAACGATAGACTGCAGAAGTCCCTGAGGAGCTCAGCATATTAAACCTGGGAAACGGCTCATGACAAATACATTGAGTTGTTAGTTGACTATCCTGTCATATTTCAATCCCACCTTCCAATGAAGCATCCTGTTTCTAGTCCTGATATCAAATTTCAAGTGTAAAGAAGATTTTGCATTTATCGCTTTCACTTTTTCATACATGTGTCTAATTCTCTGATAGGCACACACCAAAGAGTGAAATGGCAACGAGCCAGAGGAATGTCTTCACTTTTACTTTTTTCCCTTTTCTTTCATTTTCACATCGAGATCATTTCAGGGCTCTTTAATAGCAAGTAGTACGTGTTCTGTTTTGTTGTGTTGTTTTTTTCCCAACTGAGCAGTCAAAAAGTTTATATGACTTACTGTCTTAAAGTTTGGGTTATTTGTTTAGCCAGGAGGTGTCTTTACAGAACTTCGCATATATATAGTACCTTCATTGGCTTAAGGGTCGCAATGTTACACCTCGGTCTCTGGAGAAAGAAAAATCCATTTCCTGGCCTTAGTTGAATACAGGATCACAAACAGGGCACAAAAATCATAGCAGGAAGCATCCAATATACCTACATGCCAGAGCTTAAAAGAAGCCAGTAGACGCCTAAGAAAATAAGTTTAGCCTTGCTCATCTGTAGCATTCTGATCTTCTACAGGTATTCAGGGTTGAGGAGAGAGGAAATACTGGATGTAATAGTTACAGGTCAACACCTGTCCGGAGAAAGAAGAGAAAAGCCTGAGACAGGAATAACAAAGCAGCATATACGAACAGGGTGTTAAATCAATTGTGGAGGAGTAGTGGGTCAGTTTTCATTTTTAGTTTATTTCACAGGGCTAACTGAACGGATGCATGATTATCACTGTGGCAAACAAAGTTTAAATCCAAAATTACATGTCACAGGTACCAAATTATACTATTGATCTCCTAATGTAAAGGACTGGAATGATGTCAGATTTTGTCTCAATAGTTCTGAGCTGGGAATAGCAAAGAAGTTGCACTCGTACTCCTGTCTGTTAAAATCCTTATTTAGCCCATTTCCATGGAAACTGAAATCAGCTCGCTCACTCTCTCTCTCTCTCTCACGTTCACACACACACATACACACACAGAAGACAAAAAGTGTACAGAGTTTGGCGTGTGCACATGTATGCGTGCACGTGTGCACGTGTCTGTGTGTGTGTGTGTAACCATCCACAGGATAATTTCTGTGGGGACACTCTCTCATCAGTGGTAACTCTCCCACAAATGGAAGAAAGGCCAAGCTGACTTCCTTTTTCAAAAGCCAATTGGTAATGTGGATAAAAATCCCCGGTCAGAAAAATAAGCACATCACACCAGGCCTTTGTTACCAATTCCTTGGAGAATTCCATTTCAGAAGTGCATGTTCATTTAATCTAGTTAACTAACTTGAAATATTCTATGGTGGAAAGTCATCCACAAGAACTAAATTTAATCCCTTGGACTTGTGCCCACTTTGCTTTATACTCAAGCATCGACATTTCCCTAAATAGCCCAGAAAAGTAAGGGCCAAGGGAAAAGAGAAATGAATGAGTTCATTTGAATATTTCAACATATACTTGGTTAAGTTTCCATCCTAATGGCAAAATAATATGTGCACATTCCCGATTTATGGAGATATTTAGTCAATTATTGCATCGTTGTCCACATCTCCCTTGAAGTTAGACCAACATTCAAATTGCTGTCTATAAAAGGGCACTGCTACAACCCAGAGTAGGTTTGGAAAAAGAATGAGTACTGCCCCCCTCCTTATTTCTTGAATGATGTCATCGGGCAACCAGGATTATCTTCTATACATGGACAATTTGTGATGGGGGAAATATTTTACTTGCTATTTTTGTTCCTTTTTTCTGTAAGAAAAGAGAAAACGGGATATCTTTTAAAAGAATTTCATCTTAAAACGGATTGTAGATGATGATTTTGAATCTTAATTTAGACTCTCTTACCATTCCCTTCAGCAATCTTGGGGAGTTTTACAACCCATGAAAGATCTGGCTTTTGCCAGAATCCAAAACAGAATGAAGAGCTGTACAGTTCCGCTGGCAAAGATCAACAGGGCAACAGGACAAAACTCATGTTTGCTCTCAAACATGAGATTTTTGTTTTAAACCTCACTGCAGCGTGTTCTCATCCGTGCTTCACGCTTGGACGGGTGGGCTTACACAGGAATGAGGGTGCATACAGTCTGTATTCGAAACCTGGGGGTGGGCAATGACGTTCTCAAATGGAAAAGTCATTTCTTAGCATCAAAAAAATAATCAGGAATGAAGAGCAAGGGGTGGAAAACCCAAAAGCTCTTAGGACCAGGGCAGGGCGCGAGAGGCCAGGTTCTCCTCCTCAGGTGTTAAGTGCTCACCTTCCCAAGGGTGTCACGCTGACAAGGCATTTCATCATTGACATGAAAATCTGCATTTCTGCGGAGAGCATCACTTATTCATGAGAATATAAACAACAGAAAATCCCTCGAGTCACTGACTTAAGTCACCAAATTGAAAACATCCGTTGAGGAGAGGGAGCCCTAAAAATGTGTAATAAATACTCATCACAACAGCTTGAACAGGAATCCAGATATTGAATCTGTAAGAATGGCGAGTCCCATGAACTGGATGGAGGCCGTCAAACAAAAGATCCCATCCTGCCTGTATTTATATGAATTCACAAATGTAATGCTATTAGCAAAAGGCCCACTTAAGTTTTCACTTCAGTTGACCTTGTATGGTAGCAAATGATTTGAAAAACACCCCCAAACCCTGGAAGTAGTACTGAATGTTGTCAGGCCGCAGCAATTGAACTTCCATGGTTAAAAAGTAAATTTTAGAATCAGTGGTACTGAATAATCTCTATAAGTATATATACTGAGTCCAACGCTGAAACTTGAAATAACTATAGTTAGGGTATTCTGAGATTTGTATCCCTGCATGCCTTTTACGAATGTGAAAAAGAAAATCCTCTTCATCCTTCATACTTTTACTGTTTTAGAGGTTTCCAAAAATATCCCGAGACTTCAGCCACTGTGGCTCAGAAGCTCTCCAAACAAACTTTTGCAAGTGTAAGCAGGCAGGTGTTCCACAAAAGGGTGGCTGATACAGCTTCCAGATGAATTGTATCTTAAGAGGTACAGAATTATGTTCCAACATCTAAAGGACACAATTACAAGCTGAAATACTGTGACACATTGTGTAATGTCATATTCAGCGTTTAGTAAGCATACACTTTTTGTCATTTTGTATCTATTTTATACAGAATTTAAAATAAAGCACACCACTAAAAACAAATATATATGTGTCCCTGCTGCATTGCTTTTATGATGGTAAAAAGAAAACACAACGAGCACCACTGCAAAATGTTTGGCCATCACACAGCATTAAAAATAAAGTTAGATGCCAAGCTGAACATTTATTAGTTTGTGATCTGCCAACCAAGAATCTTCTTGCTCCAGGGGCGCCTGGGTGGTTCAGTCAGTTAAGCGACCGACTTCGGCTCAGGTCATGATCTCGCGGTCCGTGGCTTTGAGCCCCGTGTCGGACTCTGTGCTGACAGCTCAGAGCCTGGAGCCTGCTTCGGGTTCTGGGTCTCCTTCTGTCTCCGTTCCTCCCCTGCTCATGTTCTGTCTCTGTCTGTCTCTCTCTCTCAAAAATAAATAAAGATTTTAAAACTTTTTGTTTTTACAAAAGAATCTTCTTGTTCCAGTGTTAGAACTCAAGTATTTTTCAGAATGTGGTCCATAAGTGCCTTTCAGTTTGGTACTGGCATAAAAATGAGGGTGATGAATATCTTAGATTGGGTCTCCCCCAGAATAAGACCCAGAGACAAGGATTACATGTATAAGCAGTTTATTGAGGAGGTGATCCCAGGAGCACCCTCAGGGGAGAGCAAAAGTGAACATGGACAGGAAGGAAGACAATAGGGGGTGTGTTAATAAACAGGTTACCCCTGGACAACCAGGGCCCGATCCCACAGGAGACTCCTGGGAGATGATGGTGGGAAATGCATCCGAGTTGATCCACATGAGGAATGAGGAATCTGGGATTTTTAACTTCCAACGGCCATCACACAATGGCCAAGGGCTTCTCATGGGGCATGAATTTGCTAGCCCCTCTGGCCTGTCCCATCTGTGACCTGAAGGGCAGCCTTCAGGGAGAGAACTGCAGGTGTTCTGTAGATGTTGCTGCCATATGCTAAAATGGTGTGTGCCAAAGGATGTGGACAGAGCACCAGCAGTGTCTGCTGCAATTACGAATAGTCTTCAAGATACGTGCAGACAATGAACAGAATCTTGTTTAATTCTCTGAGAGATCAAAGGTGTAGGGGCTTCAGGGCCATAAGCCAAGACTGAAGGTAATTAAGGTTAAGGTCCTAGTAGAGTAACACCACCAACAGAAAACTAAAACTGATTAAGGATACAGAATAACTAAGGCTATAGCTGTGGTCAGCACAGATAAAGATGATGGCCCATCCGGTGCTCTGGAAGCTAGGTCATTCTGAGGTATGAATAGGATTAAGAGACTGAATGAGTTTGGTGAGCTCTTTATAGATTTTGGATACTAGCCCTTTGTCTGATATGTCATTTGCAAATATCTTTTCCCATTGTTTTCACTCTTATGTGGATCCTGAGAAACTTAACAGAAACCCATGGGGGAGGGGAAGGAAAAAAAAAAAAGAGGTTAGAGTGGGAGAGAGCCAAAGCATAAGAGACTCTTAAAAACTGAGAACAAACTGAGGGTTGATGAGGGGTGGGTGATGGGTATTGAGGAGGGCACCTTTTGGGATGAGCACTGGGTGTTGTATGGAAACCAATTTGACAATAAATTTCATATTTTGAAAAAAAAAAAGAGACTGAATGATTCGAGAAAAAGCACGTCGAGGTCTAGCGTTAGAACCAAGAAAAGTTCCAATTCTAGGAATTGTATCCAGTGGTGTGCTTATAAACTTTAACAACTGGCTTTCCGGGGAAGAGGAGACATAGCCAATTCCAAAGCCATTCACAGTTTAATGAGTGGCTCACAAAATTCCTAAAACTTTAACAATCGTCTCTCACAAGCCGGCATGGGCTGGCCCCAACACATCACTGCCAGCCACTCTCCTCCCAATATCCACCCTCTTTTTTGAGGTTTGAAGGGTTAATGGCCAACTATTCAAATATATCCAGTGCCTGATGTCAGAGGGTATGCCTGTAATGACCAGTACCTGGATGGGTGGATGACACTACTGATTTAGCTCTTGGGGATACTCAGTAGAGGCTGTGGCCTCTTCACACCCTCTGATTCTCTCCTTTGTCGTATCTTTCCTGGAACCTTTGAAGCCCTTTGTGTCTGGACTTGAGCTTCTGACAGAAGTGCTTCTGGGTCAGACTTTGTCAGTCCTTCACTCCCACTTGCACACTGGCAGACATCTATAATGTGTCTACTCCATTCCATGTCTCTTCCGATAGCTTATGCCCTAAGAGTCATGTCACGTACATACAAGTAAAATCAAACTATACTCAGATCCAAAAGCAGAAGAACCTGGAGCTGTCATGAGTACTTAAATTAATGAACATTTATTGCACCAAAGCCCTGTGTTCAATGGATATTGCAGTTAATGTAGACTTTGTCTGCCCTAACCATGAACAAAAAGTTACACATGTGAGGCGCCTGGATGGCTCAGTCAGTTAAGCGTCTGACTTTGGCTCAGGTCATGATACCATGCTTTGTGAGTTCGAGCCCCGTGTCAGGCTCTATGCTGACAGCTCAGAGACTGGAGCCTGCTTTGAAAATTGTGTGTCCCTCTCTCTCCACCCCTCCCTTGCTCTTTCTCTCTCAAAACTAAACATTAAAAAAAATGTTTTAAGTTACACATGCAATTCAATAGAGGAGCATGTGCAGTTCATACAACATCTAGCTTCCTTCCCACCCAGAGTTCATGGACCCCTTTCTCACTCCATCACATCCTAATAGAGGTCACTGTCAACCATAGCTATAAGAAGCCACTCCTTTTTCTGCAAGAAATGGCTCCAATTGCTGCACACCACCAACTGGCATTCACCATAACATTCATATTTTTTAAATAATTATTGTCTTCCAAGTGACTTATATCATCTAAACCCTGTGTGTCTTTCACTATTCAGCCCTACATTTTTATAAACTCCCCGACAGTCCACAAGTTCTACTCTGGATTCATGCTGAATTGTGGCCCAATTTCTTGGTTGTTTCTTCTGTGTTCAAAAAAGAAATATAGATCTATTTTCAAAGTAAATATTCCCCTTTCCCTGTCTTCCTCTGGTCTTACATAAGTTCAAAGTTACTAAGACAGCTCTCATGTACTCTTTAGATTTCTTTGCACCTCGGTAAACTCTCCCTATACCTCTTTGCTGCTAAGGTGGCAAACTGGAGTTGAATTCTTTTGTTACCATGTTTTAAGGCCAAAAAATCTCTTAATTATGTCTAGTGGAGTATTAGGGGATAAAAGAGTATGCCGTTCTGATTATTTGCACCTGGCTGCTCTGCATGTGCCAGTGTTCGGAAGGCATCTAAAGGAAGGCCTGGAAAGGAAAGAACTAACCAGAAGCTCACAATTCTTTATCTTCCTAGGGCTTCTTTTCAGGGTAGCTGCCCCTAAGCTCTGATCAAGGCTATGATTTTAAACTCCCTTGTATACTTTTCTGCTCTTATCTGATGCCTAGCAGCAGAAAATAGCAAAGTGAGTAACAAAAACTTTTCAACAGAGTTCCAATATTTCCTCAAGAGGTATTCAAATGGAAGCATTTCTTCACTATTCTCTGGCACATTTTCCTTTGGAGAAATTGTGATCTACAAAATATTTCATTTTCTACCACATCTTTCCCATCATTTTGTCCACAGCAGCCAGATGGTATTTCTTATTAGGGGATGAAAAAAATGAGACAAGAATAACTGGCCACTGACCAATTAGGAATACTGCCTGATACATGTTTTTCCAAGTACTTACTCTTGGTTCCAGGTAGCAAGAATGTGTCAGCTTTAACATTCCCCAGCATCTTAAGTCTCAAGGCAACATTTCTAAAACCCTCAGCTTCATCTCAAAACCAAACTGAGCTCCAGGGACAGTGACAGGAGGCTGTCACTTAGGAATCACCACTGGATTACAGACCTGAATAGGCAAGGTACTAGGAGATGTGGGGTGGGAGTGGGAAGAGGAAGAATGGAGAGCCTAATCTGTATTTAAATAAACTTCATTTCCTTAATACACTACTTTTTATAGTATTTCTTCATATCAGATGCTTGGCTGTTTGGAGCTGTCATTTCTAGCTCCCTAGTCAATGCTAGAAGCATACTTTAAAAAAATATATAATATTATAAAAAGACACCTAAATGGATTTTTCTTTGAAAGCCTACTGATTTGCATTATCATTCAAGAAAATTTTTTCTTAATTTCAAATTAATTTTTGATTAACTTACTCTTGAGTTTAAATTGTTCTGCCCACCAGGTTTTCAAGGAATAACTGCCAAATTCCTTAATGAACTAAGGAAACTGCTATATCAAAGAACCTCTTGGTTAAATGGAATCAACATATCTCACCATAAAAGAGAGGTTCTATGGAGTAAGGTTATTTCCCCCAACTGACCAGGAGACTGATTGATTGAGGACTGATTAAATAAAGAAATAAAGAAAACACTTTGTTGATCTTATTACAAATTTTATATACTTAATTGTTCCATGTGAAAAATGGCATCTCTGGCAAAGTGGTCCTCTGTTAGAAATGAACTTGATTATCAATCAGCTGTTGCACACAAAGCATAATTTTCTACTACTGTTAATTAAAACTGCCTCTTAAACTCCTTGCATCCACTCACCCATCAAATATTCCAACCTCCTACAACAGAGTCACCTAACTTTCCCTCAAATCACCCACCAAGGAAAACACAGAGGATACTCACAATCTATGCCACAGGTGGTGAAATGCAGTGGGAAACTGGGTGGAATTTAAATATCTCTCCTGCCCACACTGGCCTCTCACTACTAAGATAATAAGTTGCTGCAGATGATGAAAAGTGAGAAACAATTCTCTAAAATCGGAGATTTTGTTATCTCATGGAAAAGGATGTTTGTAAATTTTTGCCACTGCTGGAAAATGCAATATTTGGGTCATTTAATTGCAATAATGTTAGCTTTCACATCTGCCATCATTTTTAAAACATTTGCATATAGTTATGAATATAACACAAGAAATCAAAATAAATATTAGGACAAATTAATCATTAACAACTTTATTTAAATTCTGTGTAAATGCTTTCTCTGTTATATTTTGTAAATCATTTCTCTTATACAGAAATATATTTATTAAAAAATTCAAATAATAATGGGATGTTTTGGATACCTATATGATAAAAGTCTTAAAATTACTGCTTACCTCTAACCTGGTGATTCCATAAAATAGATTACAGTCATTGCAGCATTAAACTGGAGGCCTAATGTAGCATCTATTTTTGGAAATAGGTGCTAAGTAGAGTATTTTAAGAGGCAAGTCTACTTAGATCAACTGTTGGCCCTACCTTGTGACAGGCATGAATTTTGATGCGACCCATGGTAAGGACAAGAGGGTGTGAAGGGTAACATGGGACCCTGCTCCCCATGATAAACACATCTCCGTCACCTTAATGGCAGCACATATGTGCTGTCAGCCTCTTATGGGCCTCAACAGTTGTCATTTGTTTTTGACTGGTATTACAGAAAGCGAAAGTTCCCTGACACACACTCGTTCAGGAATAATGAGTATATAGCACAAGTGACACTGAAAAATGCAGGGGTCAATATAGCTTAGAAAAGAATTAAAGAGGGCAAGAGAGTGACAAAACATTTTGGAGGCAACTGCAGCAAGAATAAAGGCTTAATTTGTGCTTCCTGCCCTTCCTCTGTTCTACAGCACTATCTGTTTTCTGTGTCCTGCAAAGGGTCATCACCCATAATCCCAAAGATCCACTCTTCACCAAAAAGCCCAAATGACTCAGGATCTGATGGACTGTGGAAATACGACCTCCTTGTGACACTACTAAATTAACCCAGAAGTGAATGCAGGAGGGGTACATGCTTTCTCAGCAGCATACCACTGGTTTCAGTTCATTGTATATGACAGTCATTGCTCCATTATAGGCAGCCTTGGGAGAAACTTAGCTGTCAGGGGAACCTATGCCTAGAAAGAAAAATAAGATATGCACATTAATTCTAGCATCCAAGGGACTTACTCTTTTTCTGCAGTGTCTTTTACCCACCTCTGAATCCTACCACTCCTACTCTCCTCTGCTAATCTGGAAATATAGTGGAAATTTATCTTAATTTAACCACACCCCTCAAATGCCATTTCCACTCACTGCATTATTAGGATGAATTAGGTTGCAAGTAATTGAAAAGCCAACTCAAAATAGCTCAAACAATAAAAGACTTATGTAATTTGAAAGCCCGGTGTCAGGGCATGCAGGTTTCAGGGCATGTTTGATTCAGCAGTTCAACAGTGAGACTGAAGTCCTGGATTCTTTCCTTTATGTATCAACATTATTGTCAGGCTGTGTCCCCTACATGATCTCAAGAGAGCTTTAGTGGCTTCCAGAGCTACATCATCCTCTTTAAGACAGTGAGAGTAGTGTCAAGGGTAGAGTCAGTTTCCCCAAATGCAATTGAAGGAATAGAACCAAAATTCTCAAGGTTGAGGAAAAGCTATGCCGAAATGCACTTACTAGGTTACTAGGCTAGAGAAGGAAGATGGAAGAGAAGCAATCGTTCCCTAGAAGGAGAAGCCACCATCCATACTCTGTCCTTCCTCATTGCTCTCCTCATACCCTAAGCATCAAGGAAGCTCAGACTAGGTGTTCTCTGTTGAGAAAGATAAGAAACACGTGATGGCACGGCACATACACACCTGACTTCAGAAATACTCCTTTACTGTTTAACAAAAGGAGCCACTTTTTAAGGCTGGATGATTTTAGCCAGCAGTGGGCCACAGGCTACACAGCATTGGTAGAGGCCGTCGCTACAACAGGACTATGACTGACACAACCAGCACACCAGACAATTCTACACACCAGTGCCCTGGTGGAGTATCAGCACACAGAAAGAAGCTGCCCAATAAGATGCGCTGTCAGAGGACTCAAACGTATGACAGTTCTATTCCATTGCCAAGGGCAGAAAAGAACACCTTCAAGAGGTAACTCCCCAAATGCACTGCTTGTCTGGGAACCTAATCTATTGTCCACTTCCCTGCCCTCCTCACCTCTTCCTGCTCCTTAGGCCTTACCTCTCAGCAGCAAAGAGGAAAAGAGCACCCGTGTCAACAGAGTGGGTGTCATCCTCCTGCTCTTCTGCTCTGTCATTAGGCAAGGCTCATGGCTCTACTGTAGATTTTCGTTCCTTGTATTCACTATTCAAGCAAAAAGTGAAGGAGCAACAGGTGTCCTACTTTATCCACCGATGAAGTGACTGAGAAAGAAGCCATACAACCAGTCACAGGACTATCTCACAGGCAACAAGGGAGGATCCAGCCCTTCTGTAGTTTCTGCCCTGTCATTTCTCCAGTGCTTGCAATGCAAGCCATGCCTTGCTTCTGAAACACTTCCCTCTGAAAGGAGTTGAGCCAGCCAGTAGTGAATGTCTAAGCCATAATTTCTGCCTGTAACTCTATGCCCTAACACTGTGAAAATTTCTCAGACGGCCTGTCCTGGGGCACGGAGTGGATCACCAACAGTATCTCTCTATGTGGAGGCCAACATGTTACAAGGCCATGAAAGATTACTTCCTTCAGGGGATTTTCTCCCCCGTTGTTTTCTTGTCTATGTCACTCCAGATCCTAGCTTTCCTTTCAAGCTTGATAAATGGAGTGGCTCATGGTCAGAATAGTTATTGCTATCAGCAAAATTTAATAGCATTCAGTTAATTTATAGGAAACAATAGGGTCCGTTAAATGCTAAAGTCTGCTTGAATCATTCACCTCTGCAACACAGGTGTGTTTGGCAGCTGATATGTTGTTTTTGTTTTGTCTGCATTACGGCAGGCTTCCCTGACATCACATATTCCACCAAAGGAGCAAAAGCTAATTCAAAATGGATCTGCACCTTGGAAGTCCAGCATGCTGTGTATTTATTTGGTCCCAGTGAGACTTATTTAACATTTCTGGTAGATGAGGAAACATTTTTACATGAAGAACTATAATTTGCAGATTACAACTGAGCATGGATTTAAAGAGAAAACAACAGCACAAGTCATGTTCATGAGTACAATTACTAATACAATCATAAACTACATCGGGCCAATATTGAAGACAGTGATTCTCACACTTACGAAGTTATGGCATCCTTTTGTTTATTTCTAATAGCTCCATATTCTGTGCTAGAGTGGTTTTTTTTTTTAATTTTTTTTTTCAACGTTTATTTATTTTTGGGACAGAGAGATACAGAGCATGAACGGGGGAGGGGCAGAGAGAGAGGGAGACACAGAATCGGAAACAGGCTCCAGGCTCCGAGCCATCAGCCCAGAGCCTGACGCGGGGCTCGAACTCACGGACCGCGAGATCGTGACCTGGCTGAAGTCGGACGCTTAACCGACTGCGCCACCCAGGCGCCCCGCTAGAGTGGTTTTTTAAAATTATATTAAAAATTATTTTGAGGGTTTTATTTTCTTTAGAATCCCATGACAACCTTCCAGGTCACTGAAAGATAGCTCCAGTATTGTAATAAAATCTGAAGTAAAGAATCAGTGATCCAGGGTTTTAGGAATTATACAATATATATTTAAACTAAGCCAACATTCTTTAGGTTTCCATAGCTAAAAACAGAGTTTTCCTCTTTTTTAGAGCTTTTTTTTTTTCAAGTCATCCTGATTTGGCAAGACTCTGGAAGGTTGGGGCTCTCAAACTTTGGAAGAAGAATCACCTGGAGGGTTTGTTAAAACACAGATGGGTAAGCCTCATCCCCAGAGATTCTGTAGTAGGTGTGGGGTAGAGAGCAAGAATCTACATTTCTTGGGACGCCTGGATGGCTCAGTTGTTTGAACGTATGACTTTGGCTCAGGTCGTGATCTCATGGTTCATGGGTTCAAGCCCCACACGTGGCTCTGCGTTGACAGCTAGGAGCCCAGGGCCTGTTTCCAATTCTGTCTCTCCCGTGCTCTCTCTCTCTCTCTCTGCCTCTCCCCCACTTGTGTGTACCCAGGCTCTCTGTCTCTCTCTAAAAATAAATAAATAAACTTAAAAACTTTTTAAAAAGAATCTGTATTTCTTGTTTTTAATGTTTATTTATTTTGAGAGAGACAGAGAGAGAGAGAGAGCGCAGAGAAGCAGGGGAGGAGCAGAGAGAGAGAGGGAGGGAGATAATCCCAAGTAGGCTCCACACTGTCAGTGCAAACCCCAATGCAGGGCTTGATCTCACAAAACCTCAAGATCATGACCTAGGGCAAAGCTGGACATTCAGCTGATTGAGCCACCCAGGCACCCCACAAATCTCCATTTCTTTTTTTTTTTTTTTTTTAATTTTTTTTCAACGTTTATTTATTTTTTTGGGACAGAGAGAGACAGAGCATGAATGGGGGAGGGGCAGAGAGAGAGGGAGACACAGAATCGGAAACAGGCTCCAGGCTCCGAGCCATCAGCCCAGAGCCTGACGCGGGGCTCGAACTCACGGACTGCGAGATCGTGACCTGGGTGAAGTCGGACGCTTAACCGACTGCGCCACCCAGGCGCCCCCAAATCTCCATTTTTTTTTTTTAATTTATTTTTGGGACAGAGAGAGACAGAGCGTGAATGGGGGAGGGGCAGAGAGAGAGGGAGACACAGAATCGGGAACAGGCTCCAGGCTCTGAGCCATCAGCCCAGAGCCCGACGCGGGGCTCGAACCCACGGACCGCGAGATCGTGACCTGGCTGAAGTCGGACGCTTAACCGACTACGCCACCCAGGCGCCCCCCAAATCTCCATTTCTAATAAGGTCCCAGTCAATGCTGATGTGGTCAGCCATCAATCACAGACTTTAAAGGATTGTTCACAAACCTGAGATCTACATTATGTGGTACGACAAATCTCTAAACTCTTAACCTTTTTTCATGGGGTATAATAAGGAACAAAACAGCAACCTTGGTATTCAGACTCATTGTCATCATTTCCATGAGGGCTATCAAGATGCATCTAGAGATAATGACCATACCACAATGAAGATGTAAAAATGAAGGCAAAACTAAAACCAAGTTCCATAATGTCACTAAGGTTAATACCACAGTTCCAGGGAACAGGTGACCAATTGGTTCTGGTCAATTTTGACTACCTACTTTCCTGCCTCCAATTCACAAACACCTACTCTTTAATTTAGGGTAGAAACTTCTGTTGGCTCCTGGGTGGCTCAGTGAGTTGAGCATCTGACTCTTGATTTTGGCCCAGGTCATGATCTCACAGTTCATGAGATCCAGCCACATGGTGGGCTCTGTGCTGACAGCTCTCTCTCTCTCTCTCTCTCTCTCTCTCTCTCTCTCTCTCTCTCTGTCTCTATCTCTATCTCTCTCTCTGCCTCTCCCCTGCATGTGTGCACTCACTCTCTATCTCTCTCTCTCTTGAAATAAACTTAAAAAAAATTTTTGTGGACACAAGAATATTACCTGGGAATGTGGATGGTCCCTAGGAAGAAATAAACAAACCTAGACAATAATGTAAGCAATGTGAATCCAGCTGTTTGCAGAGCAAAAAAATTCAACCAGCTATGTGTTCACTCTCCAAGATACTGAATATACAGGCTGAATAACTTTTTTTCTTTACTCAAGTTCCATTAAATTAACTGACTAGCAGGGGTGAGGAGGTGATGAAGAAAGATAATAAAATAAGCTATAGTTGTTTTTTGCTGACAAGTTAGGGAGGAAGGAAATAAACATTTCTTAGCACCTCCATGAACCAGCCCTGCATTCATTCCATAAGCAGTTCATCCTAGAAGTTAGTCTATTTATTATTTCCCCCTTTTACTAAAAGGAAATTAAGGGTCAGAAAGCTTAAGCAACATGCCCAGGGTCATTATGCTACTAAATTACAGATTTGGTTTCAACAAAATCATGCCTTTTGTTATACACATACTTGTCCTGCTGACACAGCTTATCTGACTATTAATATAGTTTAACTTTTTTTTTTGTTACTCCTAGCTCAGGCTTTTCTCTTCTTTCTCTGGACAGGTGTTGACCTGTAACTATTACATCCAGTATTTCCTCTCTCCTCAACCCTGAATACCTGTAGAAGATCAGATGCTACAGATGAGCAAGGCTAAACTTATTTTCTCAGGCGTCTACTGGCTTCTTTTAAGCTCTGGCATGTAGGTATATTGGATGCTTCCTGCTATGATTTTTGTGCCCTGTTTGTGATCCTGTATTCAACTAAGGCCAGGAAATGGATTTTTCTTTCTCCAGAGACCGAGGTGTAACATTGCGACCCTTAAGCCAATGAAGGTACTATATATATGCGAAGTTCTGTAAAGACACCTCCTGGCTAAACAAATAACCCAAACTTTAAGACAGTAAGTCATATAAACTTTTTGACTGCTCAGTTGGGAAAAAAACAACACAACAAAACAGAACACGTACTACTTGCTATTAAAGAGCCCTGAAATGATCTCGATGTGAAAATGAAAGAAAAGGGAAAAAAGTAAAAGTGAAGACATTCCTCTGGCTCGTTGCCATTTCACTCTTTGGTGTGTGCCTATCAGAGAATTAGACACATGTATGAAAAAGTGAAAGCGATAAATGCAAAATCTTCTTTACACTTGAAATTTGATATCAGGACTAGAAACAGGATGCTTCATTGGAAGGTGGGATTGAAATATGACAGGATAGTCAACTAACAACTCAATGTATTTGTCATGAGCCGTTTCCCAGGTTTAATATGCTGAGCTCCTCAGGGACTTCTGCAGTCTATCGTTTCCTGGCGCAGGCCTGAAACATTGCCCTCTGCTGAAAGCTGGTCACATGGCGGGGAGCTGGGGGAGGCCCAATCATCAGTGGAATGGTTTTCCCTGCTGATTTTGGTTTTTTGGGGTTTTTTTTGTTTTTTTTTTTTTTGTTTTTGTAGCCGTGGGATGAGGTAAATATATATATTTTAGGTGTCAGAGAAACTCAAGTGCTTCAAGATATAGGACATCATTTTTCCTGAAGGAGCCGGTCTAACATTTACTGAATGTTTTCTGAGCACTGGATATACACTGTCTTCCAATATGCACAAAAACCCTGTAAGCTAGGCATCATTATCATTCTCATTTTACAGATGAAAACACTGACACACTGAGAAATAACTTGCTCAAATTTACACAGCTAATAAGTAGTAGAGCTGGGATTTGATTCTGAGCAGTTAGAATCCAGACCCATGGTCTCGACTACTACTCCACTGCCACAATGGACAACAGAAAAGGCATGCCATGGTAACTATTAAAAATAACCAGCTATTGGGTGGCCTGGGTGGCTCAGTTAAGTGACCAACTCTTGATTCTGGCTCAGGTCATGATCTCATGGTTGTGGGATTGACCCCACATCAGGCTCTGCACTGACAGCACAGAGTCTGCTTGGGATTCTCCCTCTCTCTCTCTTTCAGCTGCCATGTCTTGAAGACACTCAAGCAGTGCAATGAAGAGGCTTACTAACAATAACCAGCATTAACTTACTACCTACTGAAAGGGAGAAGATATTTGCAAAGGATGTATCTGATAAAGGGTTACTATCCAAAATATATAAGGAAGTTATATAACCCAACACCCTAAAACCAAATAATCTGATTTAAAAATGGAGAGAAGACATGAAGACATTTTTCCAAAGAAGACATACTGATGGCCAACAGACACATGAAAAGATGGCCAAAATCACTAATCATCAAAGGAAACGAAAATCAAAACCACTATGAGATATCATCTCACACCTGTCAAAATCTAAAATAAAAAACACTAGAAATAACAAGTTTTGGCAAAGATGTGGAGAAAAAGGAACCCTCAGAGCACTACTGGTGGAAATGCAAATTGGGGTAGCCATTGTAGAAAACAATATGGAAGTTCCTCAAAAAATTAAAAGTAGAATTATCCTATAATTCATCAATTCCACTACTTGGCATTTACCCAAAGAAAACCAGGGGTACCTGGGTGTCTCAGTCACTTAAGCATCTGACTTCAACTCAGGTCATGATCTCACGGTTCATGAATTTGAGTTCCACATCAGGCTGTGTACTGACAGCTCAGAGCCTGGAGCTTGCTTCGGATTCTGTGTCTCCCTCTCTCTCTCTGCCCTTCCCCCACTTACATTCTGTCTCTCTCTGTCTCTCAAAAAATAAATAAAAATTTTAAAGAAAACAAGAACACTAATTTGAAGAGATATAATTACCCTTTTATGATTATTGCAGCATTATTTACAAGAGCAAAGATATGGAAGCAACCTAAGTGTCCACAAATGGATGAATGGGTAAAGAAGACAAGGTATATATAAAAGTGCATATATATATATATATATATATATATATATATATACACACACACACACACACTTAACAGAATATTACTCAGCCATAATTCAAGAATGAAATTTTGCCATTTTCTATAACATGGATGGATCTAGAGGGTATAATGCTAAGCAAAATAAATCAGTCAGAGAAAGACAAATACCATATGATTTCACTCATCTGTAGAATTTAAGAAACAAAACAGATGAACACATGGGAAGGGAGGAAAAGACAAGAGAGGGAAACAAACCATTGACAGACTCTTAAAGATAGAGAACAAACAGGGTTGATGGAGGGAGGTGGGTGGCAGATGGGCAACATGGGTGAGGGCACTTGTTATGATGAGCACTGGGTGTTCTTTGTAAGTGATGAATCACTGAATTCTACTCCTAAAGCCAATGCTGCATTGTATGTTGGATAACTGGAATTTAAATAAAAATTTGAAAAGAAAAAAGAAGAAGATATACAAATGGCAAATGAGCACATAAAAAGATGTGCAACATTATTATTTATGAGGGAACTATGAATCAACACTACAGTGAGATATCACTTTATGCCCAGTAGGATGACTATAATCAAAAAGACAGATAATAACACGTGCTAGCCTGGAAATGGAGAAATCAGAACCCCCATGCGCTGCTGGTGAGAAAACAAAATGGTGCAGCCACTTTGGAAAACAGTCTGTCAGTTCCATAAAAGTTAACAGTTACAACATGAATGGCAATTCTACTCCAAGGTATACACCTGAAGAGAACTAAAAATAATGTCCACACAAAAACATTATTTATAATAGCCATAAAGTATAAATAACTCAAATATCTAATAATAGATGAACAGAGAAATAAATTTGGTATATCCATACAATGGAATATTATTCAGCCCTGAAAAATAATGAAGTACTTACTGATGCATGCTACATCATAGATGAAACTTGAAAACAATATTCTACATGAAGGAAGCCAGATTAAAACAGGCCACATATTGTACAAATTTCATTTCTATGAAATGTCTAGAATAGGGAAATTCATATAGGTAGAAAGTAGATTAGTGGCTGTCAGAGGCTGGTAATGAATATGGGGTTTCTTGGGGGCATGATGGAAATATTCTAAAATTACACAGTGTTAATGAATGTGCAACTCTGCAACTATGCTAAAAATCAGTGAATTGTGTACTTTATTTTTTAAGCTTTTATCTAAGTTCCAGTTAGTTAACATACAGTGCAAAATTGGTTTCAGATAACTAACTGTACACCTTAAAAAGTCAAATTTTCAAATGTGGGAATTATATCTCAATAAAGCTCTCATTTAAAATAAAAAAAAGAAACACAACAAATGAATAAAGAAAAAAAAGAGACAACAACAACAAAAAAACCAGACTCTTAACTATAAAGAACAAACTGATGGTTGCCAGACTCGGGGGAGGGGATGGGTGAAATAGGTAAAGGGGAGTGACAGTGCACTTATGAGGAGCACTGAGTAATGTACAAAATTGTTGAATCATTATACCATATACCTGCAACTAATATAACACTGTGTGCTGATTATACTTGAACGTAAATCAATTAAAAATAACCAGCACCATTTTGCCAGGCAAGTGAGTGAGCTACCTTGTAAGGGCAATATCCAACACTGTTCAGGTCTTCAGATGACTGTAGCCCAGGCCAATATATTGGCTTCAACTTCAAGACAGACCCTAAGTCAGAACCACCCAGCTAAATTGCTGCTATATTTCTGGCCCACAGAAACTAGATCTAACAATAAATGTGTACTGGTTTAAGCCACTAAGTTTTGGAAATTGTTGTTATGCAGCAGGAGATAATGAACACAGGTATGTTATCATTTTTTCACAAACATTTTAATAACTGTGCCTTATATAAGTTTTACATGTGCATGTAAGCATACATATCTATGTGGACAAAAAGTTATCTATTGTAACTGGTGTGATAGCACGAAAAAGTTAAAGTCTCAGTTTTTTCCTAATACTTTTTGTTTCTTCTTTAAATCAAAACACTGAAAAGGTAATTTACTAGCTATTACAAAATGCTGGCTTAGTCTCTCTCCTCGCATGCTACACTTGGAATGCAAAGAAAATTGCAGTCTTCTTATCGGTAAGGAGGAAAAATTAAAACCAAACAAGAAATAATTTCTTAAAATATTTCTTTTCTGCTATGATCAGAGAAATTATCTATTCTATTCTCTTTTAAGAGCTGAGGATATATGGCTTTCTGATAATTGCATTGTAATTTTGACTCACTCAATTTATTCTAAAGAATAAAAAGTACGATCCACGAGTATACATTGCTTCTGGAATTGCTGCAGAAATATATCTGCCATACAAACTACTGGAATAAAACACTATTCTGTCACACAATCATTAAATATCTTTGAACACTTATTTATATGATAAGCATAGGGTACAGTTGGGAACGTGGCAGACACATTGCTGCTTACAACCCAGCATGATATGCAAACAAATAAACAGGTTTTTAAAATACAAAGTGTTGAGTGTTATAATATGGATGAAATAGGATTCTGTGAAAACAGAGGATGAACGTTACCCAGCCATGGCAATAAGGTACGGCTTTCTAGGTGAAATGACTTTTAAACTAAATGCAGTAATATGTTGGTAAAATAGCTTTCCAGGAAACAAACAAAACAAAACCCTAATCTGTAGTGTTTGCCAATTTTCATAGTGTAAGTACTCCCACCATGGCCAATTTTTTTTATGTTATTTAATTTTGAGAGAGAGAGAGAGAGAGAGAGAAGAAGAAGACGACGACAAAGAGAGAGAGACAAAGAGAGAAGGAGGCACAGAGAGAGAGAGAGAGAGAGAGAGAGAGAGAGAGAGAGAGAATCTAAAGCAGGCTCCAGGCTCTAAGCTGTCAGCACAGAGCCTGATGCAGGGTTCAAACCCATGAACTGTGAGATCATGACCTGAGCCAAAGGAGGCCTAACTGACTGAGCCACCCAAGTGCCCCAACCATGGCCAATTTTAAGGCACTAATGTGACGATACTGATCATGGAGTTTGGAAGAGAGGTAGAGAATCACCTCTCACAAACTGGTACAAGCCAGCTCCAGCCTACCACTAGAAATGCCTCATGAATCGCCTTATCCTCTCTTCCTCATCCCTCCACCAAAGGCTGTGTTTAGGCCTATATCATGCCTCATCTAGATTACTCAAATAAGTCCTAATTGGCCAGCCATGGCCGATTCCTGGCTCTTCTTCCTAATATCCTCCCAGCTACACTCCCATCATGCCTCTTCTGTGCATAAAACTTTGAGTGACTCACTATCTCAGTCTGTTTGGCTATAACAAAATGCCATAGACAGGGTGGCTTATAAACAACAGAAATTTATTTTTCACAGTCCTGGAGACTAGGAGTCTGAGATCAGAGTGCCAGCATGCTTAGGTTCTAGCAAAGGCCCTGTTCCAATGTGCTGACTTCTCACTGTCTCCTCAAGCTGTGGAAAGGGGCGAGGGATCTCTCTTGGGTCTCTTTTATAAAGGAAATAATCCCATTCATAACAGTTCTGCCCTCATGACCTAATCACCTCCCATTGATTCCCACCTCCTTCTACCACCACTTTGGGCATTAAGTTTTAAACATAGGAATTTCAGAAGGGACACAAACTTTGAGACCATAGCATGAACCAAAACTTCTCAGCATAATGTGTAAGACTCTTCATGGTCAGGCCTTGCCTGCCTGTTGAACCTCAACTCCTACCACTTCCTGCTATGCCTACAATGTATTAACCATCCTGAATAGTCATCACTGACCTGTAAGTCCCAGAACACACCATGTATTCTTCCCTACTCCCTCCAGGATAATAGTATAAACAACTATTCATTGAGTGCTAACTACATGTCAGGGAAGGTGCTAAGCACTAGGAACACAAATATAAATAAGACACAATTCCTGAACTCAGCAACAGTGGGGTAGGCAGATGTAAAAGCCTTATTATAATCATTTGAGATGAACACACTACCTACAGGGATGAATACAACACATAATCAGAAACAATAAATACTAATCAAACCCTATAATAGAGCCTGGAATGTGGTATGTGCTAAATAAGTATTTGTTAAATACATGAATTAGTGACACAATGCCAGATTAGGGTTACCATGTGAGTAACTGTAGTACATACAAGAATTATTATCAGTGTTCAGAGAAGGGAGAGCTTACTGCTTATTGTAGAAAAGACCAAAAACATATTGCTATAAGATAATTATAAAGAAATAAGTCCTAAAATACATCTCTAAAGGTATACTGAGCCCCTAGGCCTTCCAAGTTTTGTAGATTTTTGCCATGAGCTATGGTTTCCAATGATTTCCAATGCTGGCTGACCATGAGAATCACCGAAGGAACATATAAAAGGAAATAGATTTGGCAACCCAAATAGATCTCCTAGAGGTACTTCCCAGGCATTTTTATTTATAAAAATGTTCCCAAAGTTCTGATATACAGCTCTGATTTAGAACCACTGCACAGACCTTGTATCTGCAAGCAAAAGCAAAACTGTGATTATTTATTGAGAAGAGAAGGGAAGGACAGAGGGACTTGGCAAAGCCAACCTTTCGGTGACCTCCTTTCTCTAATGGCAGCTATTCACAGATCTTCCCTGCAGCTAACGTGCTAAAGGCCTCTGCCCATTGTTTTGGGTAAGAACTTCTATCATTACAGCTGCTTTAAATTGAAGGGGATCGCATTGAATGTGTAGATTGCTTGGGTAGTATTGACATTTTAACAATATTTACTCTTCTAATCCATGAGCATGGAATGTTTTTCCATTTCTTTATATCTTCTTCAATTTCCTTCATAAGCTTTCTATAGTTTTCAGCATACAGGTCTTTTACATCTTTGGTTAGCTTTATTCCTAGGTATTTTATGTTCTTGTTGCAACTGTAAATGGGATCAGTTTTTTTGATAGCACTACTAGGAATTTATAGAAAGGATACCCGAGTGCTGATTCACAGGGGCACGTGTACCCCAAAGTTTACAGCAGCGCTTTCAACAATGGCCAAATTATGGAAAGAGCCTAAATGTCCATCAAGTGATGAATGGATAAAGAAGATGGGTTTGTATATACATTGGAATACTATTTGGAAATGAGAAAGAATGAAATCATGCCATTTGTTGCAACATGGATGCAACTGGAAAGTACTATGCTGAGTGAAATAAGTCAGTCAGAGAAAGACAGATATCATATGTTTTCACTCATATGTGGATCTTGAGAAACTTAGCAGAAGACCAGAGAGGGAGGGAGGCAAACCATAAGAGACTCTAAAATACAGAGAACAAACTGAGGGTTCATTGGTGGGGGGTAGGAGAGAGGGGAAAATGGGAGATGGGCCTTAAGGAGGGCACTTGTTGGGATGAGGACTGGGTGTTGTATGTGGGTGATGAACCACAGGAATCTACCCCAAAAACCAAGAACACACTTTACACACTGTATGTTAGCCATGTTGATTATAAATTATATTTTAAAATAATAATAAAAAATAAAAATAAAGTTACATACATACATACATACATACATACATAAATTGAAGTTGGTGTGGGTCATTAATTTTGGTCCCCTGAATATGCAAAACAAAATAGGTCCAGAGGTCCTTGAGAGGAAGGTATCAAGTATCTGTCCTTGTTATAATGCTACTGTTTAACAAGGTGGAAAAATGGGGGGAAGGGGGCTAGTAAGGAAGGAGTAATTAAATTACACCCCTCCCAAAAAAGGCCACTGTCGAGTGTGTATAGGACACTCCAATCTGATCTGGAGAAAGCTATGAGTGTCTTTCAAAAGGACTAAAAATAAGACAGCTTTTTTTTTTAAATCTTCCCCATTTTTATTCTCTGTGAAGACTCTTAAGGCCAAGGATTTCTTGTCTACCTTAGTTATTTGCGGTAATTAAAACAAATGCCAAGGGATCAGAGAAGAATGTGTAAAATTCTGGTACTTCATGGAAAACAGTTACCCTTAATTTTCAATTGTATTCAAAGTGGAAACGTTCAGTGTCTTTTCATAGTTCAAAGTAATACAAACGCACTTTGAAAAAATTAAACAACACCAAGTATTTTTTAACAAATGAAAGCAAAGCCCCACCCACTTCCATGAGAATCCTCTCTATCTATCCGGCATTAGTATTACTAACTTTAATATGCATGTAAACTAAATGTGCTGGCTCCATACATACCATTGTGTAGCCTTTTATAAAAGTATTTCGGGGCACCTGGGTAGCTCAGTTGGTTAAGTGTCCAACTTTGGCTCAGGTCATGATCTCACAATCCTTGAGTTCAAGCCCCCCATTGGGTTCTGTGCTGCCAGCTCAGAGCCTGGGGTCTGCTTCAGATTCTGTGTCTCCCTCTCTCTCTCTCTACTCCTGCCCAACTTGCACTCTCTCTCTCTCTCTCTCAAAAATAAATAAACATTAAAAAAATTTTAGTAAAAGTACTTAGATTGTGGTAGGAGGCCCATATAAATGCCTATAAATAATAGCCTGACCTTTTGTTTTAAGTTTTTATTTGAAATCCACTTAGTTAACATACAGTGTAATATTAGTTTCAGGTATACATTTTAGTGATTCAACATTTACATAGACTATTTTTGATCCTTTATTTTTAAACAAAAATTGCATATACTTAAGGTATACGATGTCATAATTTGATATACATATACATAGTGAAATGATTACTACTGTCAAGCTAATTCATATATAATCTCCTCATGTTGTTAACCTTTTCTTGTGTGTATGAGCGCACCTGAAACCTTCTCTCTCAGCCAATCTCTAGTCTCCAATACACTATTATCAATTATAGTCTTCATGCCATACATCAGGTCTCTAGAGTCAGTCATCCTATGTAACTGCAAGTTTGTAGTCTTTAACCAACATCTCTCCATTTCCTCCACCTCCACACCCCTGGTGACCACCATTCTACTCTCTAGTTCTATGTATTAGACTGTTTTTAGATGCCACGTATCAGTGAGATCATGCAGTGTTTTTCTATCTGTGTCTGGCTGATTTCACTTAGCATGATGTCCTACTGGCTCATCTATGTTGTAAACGGGAGTTAGGGATCTACTTTTTAAAGGCTGAATAATAATCCATTATATGTATATACAACAATCTTTTTATGCACTTACCCACTGTTGGACATTAGTCTGTCCTTTAAAATAAATACTTATTTTTCCTATTGTATGGATGAACTTTTGGGTTCATGCTACATTTGCTTTTATATACAACACTGAAATAAAACACCCTTCAGATACTGATATAATTATTTCTTTAGACTAATTACCTAGAAGTGAATTCTTGGATTAAAAATGGTAAACACATTTTAATCCCACTTTGCTTTCAAGAAAGGTTAGTCAATTTGGACCGCAGAGGTTAATCAATTTAAACACTGCAGGACATTGCCTATTTCCTTGAATTTTCATGCCCTCTGGCTATTAGTAATCTTTTTCATCCTTGACAGTACGGTAGCTGAAAAAACTACCACCATATTATCATTTTTAATTTGTACTTCTCTAATTATTGCAAAATTATGCATCTTCTCTTGTTTATTGGCCTTTGTATGAATTTCCTCTTTTGAAAATTACCTATTTAAATCTTTTCCCCATTTTTCTACTTAAGTGTTTATCTGTTTTTATTAATTTGTAAAATATCCTTACATAATAAGGATATGTTCATAACCCCATGGCATCTTTGTTATGTGTTTTTAAAGTCTGCTTTAGTATTGTCACGCCAATGATGACAATGACGATGATGATGATTTCTATGGGGTCCAACTGATCCAGTTTTTCTTTAATGTGATAAAACCTTAATGCCAAGCTAAAAGAATCCTTCACCTTTTCCAAAAATGCAAAATGATTTTTCTACTTTTTTTTAATAATTACAGGACGTTATTTTTCACATTTAAATATTTAATCCTTCTGGAACTTACTTTTGTTAATGATACAAGGAAGAAACCAACACTTTCTTTCCAGATAAATATTCAACTGTCCCCATACTACTTTATGAATTATACTTTTAGTTTCAGATAGGTTCATGTGTTCAGCTACATTCATCTTACGAGTAAGTATTTGACAGCAGCAGATTCAGTCTCAGATACTGCTTTTTTTTTTCTAGTTTTAAGCTGACATCCTTTGGTTGTGGGAGGCCAGGAGTAAATTTAGTACATCTAAATGAATTCCATAGAGTTCCACTGAATCCCACAGGTAAATGGTCTTATTATATAATCCATTTGTACCAGGTAATGCTCAGGAGAAAGAACACTGACATAGTCTATTCAATTGCTTTTCAAACTGCTCTGAAAATATACCAGACACATAATACCGAGTAATGTAAAAGAAATTACATTGATACTGGAGGCAATTGCAATGTTGAACTAACTTAAAATCAGACATTCTATCTTTAAGGGAAAAAATCCTAATAATTTCTGTTTCTTACTTTTCTAGAGAAGGCTTCCCATTTTCCAGTATAATACATTTTCTTTTTTTTTCTTTTTCTTTTTTTAATTTTATTTAAATTTTAGTCAACACACAGTGGAATATTGGTTTCAGGAGTAGGATTCAGTGATTCATCACTTACTTACAACACCCAGTGTTCATCACACAAGTTGCCCTACTTAATGCCCATCACCCATCTAGCCCATCTCCCACCTGCCTCCCTCCATCAACCCTCAGTTTGTTCTCTCTTGTTAAGAGTCTCTCATGCTTTGTTTCCCTCTCTTCTCTTTTCCCCCCTTCCTATGTGTTCATTTGTTTTGTTTAAATTCCACATGTGAGTGAAATCATACAGTATTTGTATTTCTCTGACTTATTTGACTTAGTATAATACATTCTATCTCCATCCACATCGTTGCAATGGCAAGATATCATTCTTTTTGATGGCTGAGTAATATGCCATTATAAACAAATATATATATATATATATATACACACACACACATATATATATATAGAGAGAGAGAATGTATTATATACAATATATATTCCATTATAAATACATATATTTACCCCCACACACACACATCCTCTTTATCCATTCATCAGTTGATGGACATTTGGGCTCTCTCCAGAGTTTGGCTATTGTTGATAATGCTGCTATATTCAAATCTGTATTTTTGTATCCTTTTAGTAAATACCTAATAGTGCAATTGTGAATTATAGGGTAGTTCCATTTTTAGTTTTTTGAGGAACCTCCATACTGTTCTCCAGAGCGGCTGCACCCATGCAAGAGGGTTTCCCTTTCCCCACATCCTCGCCAACACCTGTTGTTTCTTGTGTTGTTAATTTTACCCATTTGACAGGTGTGGGGTGGTATCTCAGTGTAGTTTTGATTTGCACTTCCCTGATGATGAGTGAAGCTGAGCATCTTTCCATGTGTCTGTTAACCATCTGGACGTCTTCTTTGGGAAAGTGTCTATTGATGTCTTCCACCCATTTCTTCACTGGGTTGTTCGTTTTTTGGGTGTTGAGTTTGAGAAGTTCTTTATTGATTTTGGATATTAACCCTTTATCAGATAATGTTGTTTGCAAATATCTTCTCCCATTCTGTTGGCTGCCTTTTATTTTGTGGATTGTTTCCTTCGCTGTGCAGAAGCTTTTTATCTCGATGAGGTCCTGGTATCATGTTTGCTTTAGTCTCCCTTACCTTTGGAGACGTATTGAGTAAGAAGTTGCTGAGGACGAGGTCAAAAAGGTTGCTGCCTGTGTTCTCTAGGATTTTGATGGTTTCCTGTCTCACATTTGTCTTTCATCCATTTTGAATTTATTTTTGTGTCAATAAGTGGTCCACTTTCATTCTGCATGTCATCCTCCAGTTTTCCCAACACCATTTGTTGAAGAGACTGTTTTTTCCATTAGATATTCTTTCCTGCTTTGTCAAAGATGAGTTGACCAGATAGTTATGGGTCCATTTCTGGGTTTTCTATTCTCTTCCGTTGATTTATGTGTTTGTTTTTATGCCACTACTATACTGTCTTGATGACTACAGCTTTACAATATAGCTTGCTCCTTGGGAGAAAAAGGGAGTTGGCCCCAGAGTGCATAGCACAGTGTAGGGATCTCCTGGTTTGCACTGGGAAAGAACATTCCCCTTCCTGGAGTACTTTTGGAAGAGGGTATATTGCCTCTCCAAGGACAAAAGACCCTTCAGGCACCAGCTAAAGGCAGGGGACATCATCAGCAGGGGACAGAGGTGCACAAAGAGGGTAGATAACCTGGTTGCTACCTTTTGCAGGGGTACACCATAGATTCTGAGCACCATGAAAGTGTGGGACTGTTTGTCTGGTACAAAGGACATCATACACAGTAGGGTGAGGCCCTACTCCAAAGAAGGGGGGGTCCCTGTGGTGCTGGGTCCTTTAAGATTTCAAGTTTTGAATCCCAGGCGCTCCAAAGGAAAACTACAGGAGAGCTGTGGCACAGGCACACTGACTGCCCTCACTATTCTGTAAGGGCTTCCTGAACAGCAGGGTTGTGAGATCCACTGTCCGGGCTCAGAGTGTGGAGTGGCACCATTTTCCTTCTCAACACCAACAGGATAAGACATTTTAAAGCAAGATTTTTTCAGAACAGGTGTCAAAGGTCAAAAGATACTATAAGAATTTATAAGCACCTATAATGTATTCAGTGGTCGACTAGGGTATTTAGAAAATAATTCCTAAAAATATATAAAAATGAAAATAATCACAGTACTAATTCTTGACCAACATGAAATATTTGTATATGTGAGATATTTATTTGTTTGTTTGTTTATTTGTTTATTCCACTGCCTAGATACCAATCTTTTTGAAGTCAATTTATGAACTCAGGCCTATACAGAAAATCTTTCAATGACAAATCATTAATGTGCTTCAGGGAGCTGGTTCCATTAGCTCCTGAATCACATTAAATTTTTTTTACATCTACTAATACAAGTATCATTAGTTTGTTCTCTAAGAACAATGGGCCATAGATCTGTGGGGTTATGCAGAAGAAGTCTGAGGCTTCCAAATTTAAATACTTTCATGTCTCAAACATATAGATACTACTATTTTTTCAAATATATGTAGATGATGTTTCATTAATAAAATACATATTCATTTTAAAGCAATTGTGGCATTTTAGTAGTTTGGGGGCTCAAAAATATGTCTTTTCTAAATAAAAAAAATAAAATAAAATAAAATAAAAAAGGGGCGCCTGGGTGGCTCAGTCAGTTAAAGCATCCAAATCTTGGTTTCAGCTCAGGTCATGATCTCACAGTTTCGTGGGTTCAAGCCCCGCATCAGGCTAGCACACAGCCTGCTTGGGATTCTCTCTCTCTCTGATCTCTCTGATCTCTCTGCCCCTCCCCCACTCACACTGCCTCTGTATCCCTCAAAATAAATTTAAAAAATTAAATTAAATTAAAAAATTAAAAAAATTTTTATTAAAAAAAATTTTATTAAAAATTTTTTAATGTTTTTTTTTATTTTTTTATTCTTGAGACAGAGACAGAGCATGAACAGGGGAGGGGCAGAGAGAGAGGGAGACACAGAATCTGAAAGAGGATCCAGGCTCTGAGCTGTCAGCACAGAGCTGGATGCCGGGGCTCAAACCCACGAACTGTGAGATCATGACCTGAGCCGAAGTTGGACACTTAACCAACTGAGCCACGCAGGCGCCCCTAAAAAACTTTTTTAAAATGTGTCATTTCATGTGTCTGTTGGCCATCTGTATGTCTTCTTTGGAGAAATGTCTGTTCATGTCTTCTGCCAATTTTTTAATTGGATTATTTTTGTGTGAGTGGAGTTTTAAAAGTTCTTTATATATTTTGGATACGAAACCTTTATTGGATATGTCATTTGCAAATATCTTCTCCCATTCAGTAGGCTTTTAGTTTTGCTGATTGTTTCCTTTGCTGTGCAGAAGCTTTTTATTTTGATGTAGTCCCAATAGTTTATTTTTGCTTTTGTTTCCTTTGCCTCAGGAGACATATCTTCACTCATATGTGGAATTTTAGAAACAAAACAAACAAAGAAAAGAAAGTGGCAAACCAAAAAACAGATTCTTAACTATAGAGAACAAACTGATGGCTACCAGAGGGGAGGTAGAGGAGGATTAGGTGAAATAGGTGATGGGAATTAAGAGTACACTTATCTTGGGGCGCCTGGGTGCCTTAGTCAGTTAAGCCTCCAACTTTGGCCCAGGCCATGATCTCATGGTTTGTGTGTTCAAGCCCCGCATCAGGCTCTGCAATGTCAGTGCAGAGCCTGCTTGGGATTTTCTCTCTCTCCCTCTCTCTATCCCTCTTCCACTTGCTTTCTCTCTCTCTCTCTCTCTCTCTCTCTCTGTATATATATATATATATATATATATATATATATATATATATATGTCTCAAAATAAATAAAAAACTTAAAAAAAAGAGTGCACTTATCTTGATGAGCACTGAGTAATATATGGAACTTCTGAATCGCTATATTATATACCTGAAACTAATATAACACTGTATGTTAACTATACTGGAATTAAATTTTTTAAAAAAGAGTTTCACTCTTTAAAAGTCTGGTACATACTATTTCAGTCCACTGTTTGGGTTATCTATTGCTGTATGAGAAATTACCTGAATATTTGGCTGTCTAAAATACCACCTTTTTTTTATGTCTCAATTTTGTGGGTCAGAAATTCAAGCAGGGTTCACCTAGATGAATCTTCTGGCCCATATGGTGTCAACTTAGGTCACACAGTGATATTCAACCAGCAAATGAGCTAGTCTAGAAAGTTCAAGATACCTTCACTCACATATATGGCACCTTGGCAGGGATGTCCTGAAGGCTGGGTTCAGTTCCAACTGTCATGCAGCCTTTCTAGCCTGGTGGTCACATGGTAGGTAGACTTTATACATGGTGGCTCAGAGCTCCCATAGAGAGTGTTCCAAAAGGCAGAAATTAAAATTGCTAGGCTCCTAAAAGCCTGAGACTGAAACTGGCATACTGTCGCAGCCACCACATTCTATCGGTCTATCAGTCATAGAAACTGCCCAGATTCAAGGTTCACAGACTGCAACTCTTCATTGAAAAAGGTTCAAAGAATTTAGAGACAACTTTAATCTACTACATACACTAACTTCGGGATAAGAGCTGTTATATCTCTTCATTTCAACAAGATTTTAAACTTATTAAATAATACCTTACCCACCCCATTCCTACCTCATCCACTTCTTCCCCAAGTTTAGGCCAGCCATACTGAAACAAAGGTCAATCAGAAAAGCCATAGATCTACCTAGTACCGATGGTCATATTCATTTACAGAACACCATACTTCCTGATTAAAAACTATATTATAAAATTATGGTAATCCAAATAGTCTGTCAGTTTTTACTGACATAAAAACAGATATATAGACCAGTGGAAAAGAATAGAGAGTCCAGAAATAAACCCATGCATATACTGTCAACTAATTTTTTTTGTTGTTTTTTTTTTACTGTCAACTAATTTTTGACAAATGTGCCAAGAATATACAATAGGAAAAGGACAGTCTCTCCAATAAATGGTGCTGGGAAAATTGGATATTTATATGCAAGAGAATGAAATGGAACAACTATCTTATACCACTCACAAAAATTAACCCGAAATGGATTAAAAACTTAATGTAAGACTGAAGAGACATTTTCCACAGAAGACATACAGATGGCCAACAGACACATGAAGAGATGCTCAACCCCACTAATCATCAGGGAAATGCAAATCAAAACCACAATGAGATATCACCTTACCCCTGTCAAAATGGCTAGTATCAAAGACTCAAGAAATAACAAGTGTTGGCAAGGATGTGGGAAAAAAAGGAACCCTCATGTACTGTTGCTGGGAATGTAAATTGGTGCAGCCATTGTGGAAAAACAGTATGAAGATTCTTTTAAAAGTTAAAAATACCAAAGGGGCTAAAATAAACAACTCAGGAAAAAACAGATGTTGACGTGGATATGGAGAAAGGGGAACCTTCTTGCACTGTTGGGAGGAATGCAAACTGGTGCGGCCACTCTGGAAAACGGTATGGAGGTTCCTCAAAGAATTAAAAAAAGAACTCACCTACAACCCACCAATAGCACTACTGGGAATTTATCCAAAGGATACAGGAGTGTTGATGCATAGGGGCACATGTACCCCAATGTTTATAGCAGCACTATCAACAATAGCCAAAGTATGGAAAGAGCCCAAATGTCCATCAACTGATGAATGGATAAAGATGTGGTTTATATACACAATGGAATACTACTCGGCAATGAGAAAGAATGAAATCTGGCCTTTTGCAACAACAGTGGATGGAACTGACGGGCATTATGCTAAGTAAAATAAATCAGTCAGAGAAAGACAGATATCATATGTTTTCACTCATATGTGCATCTTGAGAAACTTAACAGAGGACCATGGGGGAAGAGAAGGGGGAAAAATAGTTTCAAACAGGAAGTGAGGCAAACCATAAGAGACTCTTAAATACAGAGAACAAACTGAGGGTTGATGGGGAGGCAGGGGAGAAGGGAAAATGGGTGATGGGCATTGAGGAGGGCACCTGTTGGGATGAGCACTGGGTGTTGTATATAAGCAATGAATCATGGGAATCTACTCCCGAAGCCAAGAGCACACTGTATATACTGTATGTTAGCTAACTTGACAATAAATTATATTTAAAAAATTAAAAATAGAAATACCATATGATCTAGTAATTCCACTACTGGGTATTTACCTAAAGAAAATAAAAACACTAATTCAAAAAGATACATGCACCCCTAGCTTTATTATAGCATTATTTCTAATAGTGAAGATATGGAAACAACGCAAATGTCCACTGATGGACAAATGGATAAAAAGATGTGGTGAAGCGGTACCTGGGTGGCTCAATCAGTTGAGCATCCAACTGTTATTTCAGCTCAGGTCATGATTCCAGGGTTGTGGGATCAAGCCCTGAATCAGGGTCCACACTGAGCACGCAGCCTTCTTGAGATTCTCTCTCTCCCTCTGCCCCTCACCCTGGATCATGTTCTCTCTCTCTCTCTCCCTCTTTCTCTCTCCAAAATAAAAAAAAAGATATGGTAAATATATACAAGGAAAAATTATTCGGCCATAAAAAAGAATGAGATCTTGCTATTTGCAACAACATGCATGGACCTAGAGAGTATTATGCTAAGTGAAATAAGTCAATCAGAGAAAGACAAATATCATAAACCCTTAAATACAGAGAACAAACTGGTGGTTGCTAGAGGGGAGGTGAGTGGAGACAGAGGGGAAATAGATAAAGGGGATCAAGAGTACACTTGTCTTGATGAGCACTGAGCAATGTATAGAACTGTTAAATCATTATATTATACATCTGAAACTATTATAACACTGTATTTTAATTATACTCCAATTAAAAAAAAGAAGAGCGGGCTCTCTATATGCCTATATCTTAAATGTTGATTTTTCTTTCCTTTTTTTTAATTGTTTTAATGTTTATTTTTGAAAGAGAGAGAGGGAGAGATAGAGGGACGAAAAGAGACAGAGAGAGTTGGGGAGGGGCAGAGTGAGAGGAAGACACAGAATCTGAAGCAGGCTCCAGTCTCTGAGCTGTCACCACTGGACTTGAACCTGCGAACCGTGAGATCATGACCTGAGCCAAAATCAGATGCCTCACCAACTGAGCCATCCAGGCACCCCTTAAGTGTTGATTTTTCTAAGAGCCCTATTCTTGACCACTGAGGAGACAAATATTATTCTTTATGGCTAAATTTCTCCCCTATCATTTGAACATAGCCTGTTTCCAAGTATGCATTCTGAAAACGCCAATAGCTTGCTTCCCTGCATTACCTGGAACCCAAGGCATGGTCACATAGTGTAGACTCTGCTAATCATGATTTAAATTGGAAGTTTTACTGGATATTCCCATTCTCCCCTATGGATCCATTTTCTACCCTTTTCCACAACTGCTCTGTAACCAAGAAGCTGACCTCTAGACCGCACATTCCCTGAGCTTCCTTTCCCAGATGCCTTCCCATTGTGTTTGGCCAATGAGAGACACTAGGAGCAGATGAGAGAACCAGGGGAGAGTGAGGCTGACATACCTACTCCCCTTGCTTCTTCCTTGCTAGGATGCAATTTGTCAATGGTCGTATTCCTTTAGATAAGGCCACAGCCTCTCTCCTATGGTACTAGATCTTGCTAGGTTCTTGTAATTGCTCTCTTCCCTGCACTTCAGACCTCGGGGTGGTAAAGTCTTCCCTCTGTGGCTAGCTTCTGCATGCATCATCATCCTCTCTTGTTGCTCTGAAAACAGTCTCTTGCTTAAATTCACTTTGATGACCCATTAGAGTGTGCCACCTATTTCCTGTAAACTATTAACAGACAGAAGCAAGAACCTTGCTAAATCCATCAGGTAAAAAGTAGTTGGTGAAGTCTACAGTACTACCAGCAATGAGATCATCAGTAGACCAGTCATTTGTCATGATTTGGAGCACTTATCCTGGCTGCACAACCTCCATGCTTGGTTCTCCTGACTTCTGGGAGATCTAGTTAAATCAACCAGGTTCAATCTCAATTTCTATTACTTGGGACTAAAACCCTGACTGATACAGCCCTCTTGCTTTCTCTTCTCAGATCATCGTTTTATATATTTATATCCACCTTTCCTTCCTCCAATGAATGTAACTGAAATCTATGCACTGGTAGTTACCAAATCTTTTCCTCTCCTGTTAGTTTCCTAAATTCTAAGCCTGTTAGCCCAGCTACCTACTAGACATCACTGTATCACCATTTAAGTGTCATATGAGTTCCTTAAATCCACTATTTTTTTTTTAATTTTTTTTTTCAACGTTTATTTATTTTTGGGACAGAGAGAGACAGAGCATGAACGGGGGAGGGGCAGAGAGAGAGGGAGACACAGAATCGGAAACAGGCTCCAGGCTCTGAGCCGTCAGCACAGAGCCCGACGCGGGGCTCGAACTCACGGACCGCGAGATCGTGACCTGGCTGAAGTCGGACGCTTAACCGACTGCGCCACCCAGGCGCCCCAAATCCACTATTTTTAAACCTGTCTTTTCATCTCCCATCCTAATCACCTTCCCTCTTCAGCCCTTTACCCTGGTAGTTTGCTTCATCTGGGTAGATGATACTACTATCTACTTATTTATCCACATGTGAAATCTGCTAATTTTCCTAGACTCTTCTATTTCCTTCCTTCCACTCATCCCCACCACCACATGCATGCAGTAAGGTCTTACTATTTCTACTTCTTCCTATTACACTGACTTCTAATTGCCAATCGCTAAGGTTATAGTCCTCATCAGTTCTCACCACTAGAAATGCCCCCTGTCTACTTAGACTCATTGATTTACTCTTCTACCTGAAATTAACATTCTAAAACTCAAATCTAAAACCCCAGTGTGTCCATTAAAGTCTTAATCAATGTCCTCCATGACCTGGCCCTACTCACCTCTCCAGTATTATTTTCTAGAATCATTGTCCTAGTCTCCAGCCAGCTCACAAAAGGCTTAAATAATTTTTCTCACCTCCATGCTACATACCATGATGGAGATAACTGGTGTTTCCTCAGCCCCAAATATATATTGCCAAGTTATACAACACCCATTTATCCTTTGCAACTCATGGGGTGCCTGGGTGGCTCAGTCAGTTAAGCATCCAATTTCAGCTCAGGTCATGATCTCAGAGTTTGTGAGTTCAAGCCCTGCATCAGGCTCTGTACAGAAAGTGCAGAGCCTGGAGCCTGCCTCGGATTCTGTGTCTCCCTCTCTCTCTGCCACTCCCCACCCTCAAAAAATAATAAATAAATAAACATTAAAAAAAAGACTCATGTTACCCTCTCGTGACCACTCCCACCTTAGAGATGGCCCATGTCTGTGCACCCCAGGAAGCCTCTATCATAGCATTTATCACACCATGTCTTGATTTTTTGGTTATTTGTCTGTCATCCCCTCTAGATTGTGAACTTATTAAAAGAAGGCACAATGTCTAAAACCCAGCATACACTTGATAAATTTTTGTTGCATAGATTACATTTCTCAGCCCAAATTAATTTAGAAAAATGGAAGATGCCTGCATTGGATAATGGCAAAAAAAGAACGAACCTGTAACTGCTGCCTTTAAGCAGAGGCACAGAGAAAGGAATGGAAGCAAGGTGGAAACCCCAAACACTGAATCAAACAGGGTAGTAGTTCTTATGGGGAAATTTGGGGCCCTGACACACTATAGGAAAGATCATCTGGGAGCAGGAAAAACTTCTTGGAATCACTTGAAGCAACATCATTTACACAATCATTTATGTGAGGCTATCCTGTTCTGTGGATAAATTGAGTTTAGTCCTCATTTGTATGAGACTGCTCCTCCACATCCAAACTGAAGGGTCGAGTATCATCTGTGCCATGTCTGAAAAGAAAGGACAATGATGTATTCTCACTGTGGGTGTCTCACTAACTTAGAACCCTTGTGAGAAATGCAGCATGCCTGTGTTTTTGCTGGTGTCAAATGGATGATTTCCAGTGACTAATGGTGATGCCAACTGGCTCCGAAAGATTTCATATTTTGTGAAAATAATTCAGAGGCATAAGGTCCAAAAGACACCATAAGGATATTTCACCAAAAATACATTTTCCCAAGACAGTGAGCAATTTTAAATAGAGTAGGGGTTTTTGTAAGTTTTGTTTTTTGTTGTTGTTGTTTTTTTGCAAATGTCCCAACCGGATTAAAGCCAAAAGTATGTTAATTCATTTATCTACCCAGCTAGTCAACAAACAATTATTAAGCAGTTCTTATGTGCCTTGATGGCACAGTGCAAACTGTAGAAAAAAACAGATGAATAAAATGCATTCCCTGCTGATAATGAATTCATAGTTCAGATGGACAAGATACAGAAACAGTAATACTGTATCATAAATACAACAGTGACACAAAGTATTGTGGGAATTTCTGGGTTAACTGAATTAGTATACAAAATGCCAGCTGCTCCCATCTGGGTGTATGTTATACTTCCTCATCCCATTGACTAATGACAGGATTTCTCGTGGCCAATGAAATATGAACAGAATGGACATGTTCCTTTTCTGAGCTAAGAGCCCTGGCTTGGCCTCACTGTGGTTTCCTCTCCCTCTGCCAGCTGACCAGCAATACCCCAGATAAAGGCTGCTCTGCCAGCCTGGGCCCCAGAGTGAAGAGGAGGCAGAGGCACAGCTGACTCAAGATGGATATACAACATAAAGGAGAAATAAACTTAAGTCTCCGAGGTGTGGAAGCCATCTGTTAGTGCAGTATAAGCTGGCCTATCTTGAGTGAAACAGTTGTTAAAAATAAATTACCTTGGAGGGTGGGGTATAAGTCAAATGTCTAGAGGAAGTGACGTATTTAGGTGGACCGTGAAGGCTACAGGGGTAGGTGAAGGAAAGGATTTTCAGGGCAGAGGTATTGCTGTGAACAAAGGCCTGGTGGAATGAAAGTATACATCCTAGGTAAGCATGCTACCCACTGCACTGAATTATAAAAGGTTTTCTAGAGTCACATATTTAAAAACCCACTGGCCGTGCCAAGGAGTATACATTTTACCCTGCTGGGTTTTAGGAGCCATGAAAATGTTTTAAGGATTCCAATGATAAATCTTTGGTTATCTTTTGATGCTTTTATCTGAAATGCTCTAGGCAAGGACTAGCATGGACAGAGATAACACTGTGGGGTCCCAGGACTAGAGGCTGGATAAGGGGGAGAGCAAGAGAGTAGGCCAACACTGATCATGCTTGAATGATTTAGTTTGTGGCCAAAATAAGGCTGAAGTCAACTGAATGGAAACATCTGAAGGGTTGTTTTTTGTTTGCTTGGTTTTTTTTGCTCCCCCAAGGTTAGAACCTCTTAAACTGAAAGTGGCTAAATTACATAGCTACAGAATAATGGAGATGGAAATGGAGCCCAAAAAGACTTGTATGTAGGACACTTGACTCAGCTCAAAAGGGAACAATAGTTGAGGATAACAATATTAAGTGGCCAGTGTTGTACCATTTCCAGAGAAAAGAGCTTCAGGGTACACGGTGAGCTTTCCAAACACTCCAGACTTAGCTCTGAATGCAGAGCAGAGGAAGAAAATAAAAACAGGGCAGGGATGGAAGAGAGCAAAGTGGCTGACAAGCACAGTAAAAAGAAGTTTGTGCTGCGATCTGATAACAATTCTTTCTTTTCTTGTTCTATTTAATTTCATAATAAAAACTCAATCTAAAAGCGCCCTTAAAAAATTTTTTTTTCAAAGAAGGGGGCATGTGGATGGCTCAGTCTGTTAAGCGTCTGACTTTGGCTCAGGTCACGATCTCGCAGTTCGCAGGTTAGAGCACCGTATCAGGCTCTGGGCTGACAGCTCAGAGACTGGAGCCTGCTTCGGATTCTGTGTCTCCCTCTCTCTCTGCCCCTCCCTCACTTGTTCTCTCTCTCTCTCTCTCTCTCTCTCTCTCTCTCAAAAAAAATAATAAATAAACATTAAAAAAAGTTTTTTAATAAATCAAAAAAAATAAAAGCAAACTTAAAACTATCTACTTCTCACCAAGTTTTGTCCACTGAATTGAGACAGCTTGTTGGGTTTTCTTGGTCTACTAGACAGTAATTACATATGAAAAGCCGAAATTTTCTTAAAATGTCTATCCATCCTACTTAGAACCCAATGTCTCAGTGAGACAAAGATACTACAAGCCATCTTAGAAGGCACATTTCATAGGTTTCCTGTGTAATAGCAAGAGAGGAATTCAACCTGGCTGCCCAGAGTCAACCCAGATTATAATGAAGTTTGGCCACAGGCTATTTACCATTTTTCCTAGAGAACTGTTTCCTCTTTGGAACAATGCTCACCGTGCATCAACTTTGCCATCAGCCTTTTCATATTCTTTTAAATATGTCACTGGCTGTGTCCTGGCCTACGCAAAATAATTAGGGACCCTCCTGTGAGTTCCCAACACCGCCGGCTGATATTTAAAGGAGGAGTTTAGAAGGATCTCAATAAAGTTTTGGAGGTTTAACACTGGGATGAGTAGCTATGCAGCATAGGGTTTTGAGAGCCACAGCATTCTCTGAAAAAATACGGGATCCTACAAGACTGGAAAACTCTACCCTATTCTCCAATCCTTATCTAATTTTTTACTCATTTTTCAAGGCCCAGGACAACTCCAACCCATCTCTTGAGAAGCCTTTCCTGACATAAACTTACAATTATTGTTCCTTCCCAAAAGTGCTTATTTATACCTTTTTTTCTGGGACTTACATCATTTTTCTATGATTCAATATAGAATCATAACTCTGTAATGATAGCTAACTTAGATGTGAAAGTCTTGTCTCACAAATGTATTAACAATTATTTTGTGCTCCTTTATAGCGTGCTCTCTCTCGCTCTCTCTCTTTCTCTCTCAGTAGAGAGATACAGAGAAATATTTAAGTGATAGACATAGAGATCTTTGTAGATCTTTCTCTCTATATATAGATATATATAACACACAGATATATGTAATATATTTCTCTATCTCTACACCTATATATAAAGAGAGAAGTAGAGGAGATAAATAAACATGAAGGCTACAGAATATGTGTAAAACATTCAAGAAACTTAAGTAACTTGATAACTTGATAAATTGACTTTCATGTTCAACTTGAAACTTAGTAACTTTGTTATCCTATTTAGTGACTTTAAAAGGATCAATCCATAGCTTGAAAATAAATTAGTCCTTTATCTAATTATACTGATGTAGTTTAAATAACATTTTAATTTATTTAGAAATTACAAATAGCATTAATGGAGAGGATGAGATTTTTATGCTTGTTCAAAAGGGAAATGGGTTAGAAAAAAATGATTGAGAAATACTACTCCATGTCATTTACCTAAATTTGTATTTCTAGTAATAAGAGGAAAAATGCCACTTGTGTCCCTTCAGCTTGATTAAAACATGGGCCCCTGAGATGCCTGCCAATGGACTCAAAAGGCATTTGTCCCAAAGAGAGCATACCACCTGCCACCTGCCACTTTTCAATCAGCAGTACTTCCGCTAGAACCAACCGAGTGCTCAAATCTCCCCAAGGGATTTTCCATGTTTTTGACTCAGCATGGAAGCAGGCAGACTAGTTCTGGTGTCTCATCCATTTTAGTAGCTTCTTACAACAGCAAGAGCAAAGGCTTTGTAGACAGTATAATTACTCACTCTCAGTATTATACAGCTGCTCTGAGCACATTTCCCTCTTCTACTCAAAAAACAAACACAGAACAATTGTCTGACTTAGTGCCTATTTCGCCTTCTGTCTCTGCTACCCTATTAGAAGGCAGTTGTCTCCCTTTATATGTGCTTTTACATGCTTCCTTTGAGTAAATACAGTTGTAACTCTTCTTGAAACGAGCTCGCCTGAGAGGCATCTCCCACCCACTGGCACTCAATATAAGGGCAAGAGGGATTTGCATGGTCCAAAGGGACAGTCACATTTCTGCCGGGCTTTGAATCAGGCCACAAGAGAACCACAGAGGGCAACTGCTTATTTTTTTAAGGATGAATGAATCCAGTCCATTCTGGTGTTTTGGACTATTTTTCACAGGAGCTGATTTCATTGAAGACATGTGCTCTGATGTCTTCCTTTTTATCATTAATGTTGGTGGCCTTGTAAAAGAAATATAATCCATGTTAGGGAGGTGATTCATATAATTTTTCTAAAGGTCTGTGTAGTTGTGGAGGCCTCTAAGGATGGTTCAAGTTTCCAGCTGAGCTCCACAGGTTGTGAGAAACAGAAAATCATACAAGGAACCTTGAGAACTAGAGTTTGCTGTAAGGATACACAGGCACTGGAATTGCAAAGACATGGGAAACAAAGGGAAGTCTGGGGATTGGCTGTTATCTCCTTTCTCCCAGGCCACATGATCTCTTGTGTATGGCTTCTCTGGAGCTCTCTGATTATATGTTTACACAAAATCATGCCTGCCATGAAGCTACCTGGCTGCTGACTCTAAATCATGAGGCCTCTCCACATACATACTTTTAGCCTCAGTTCTCGATGCTATTTGCCTCATTTCTCAGTACAGATTCCCAGGAGAGGTAATTTGACTCACTAACAAAAGGTCAGGTACACATTCCATGATCCCAATAACTAAGGTCAAGGAGGTAGAGTCACCTGACCTCTGTAAGATTATACCTTCTGTAGGGTAATGACTGGGCAGTTCGTCTCAACAGGAACTTCAGGATACAGTTTAGAGAAAAACGGCAGAGTAGCCAGCTCTAAGCTCTCCCACAGAAATATCAAAAAATAAGCAGAAATTATGAAAACCAACTGTCTCAGAACTTTGGAAAACAGTAAAAGGTTTACAGCAATCAAGCAGACACTGAATAAAGAAAAAGGCAGCTTCAAAACAGAGGGACAGCTTTGGGGAGTTTTTACTCATCCTTTCCCCAACCCCTCTCTGTCATGGCACATGTCTTAGCCTATCTTCACTGTGGGGCTCTGGTCCCTGGTCTCAGAGAAAACAAAGCAGACCTTATTTGCAAAGTGTTATGTATGTCTGTTCGAAGCTGTCCAGGGATCATCTGAAGGGTTTATACAAGGTATGTAGGTATTTATCAAGGTATTTGTCAGACTCAAGCCAGAAAAGCAGGAGACATTGCTCAAAACTGCTACAAGCCCAACTAATAACCCAGTGACACCTGAAACAAAAAAGATTAATGTGGAAACTTACAGTAGACCCCCCTAAGGCCGAGAAGCAAAAGTTGGGGAGAATTTCTTTGGGAGATTAGGACATTCAATAGCACCTGTGTCTATGGGGGAATTTCAAAAGCTGTGCACATGCCCAGAACAAGATGCATGCTCAGAAAATACCTGAGAAGACTCTGAGCTCTCAACGTGGGCTGATCCCTAGGCTCAGTGCAAGCCAGGTTAAGTGTGGAAAGACAACCCCAGAACAAAGCCAACGTACAAAAGCTGGGGAAGATGTTTTCCATCTGTGTTGGTTTGGTTTGGGTTGGGTTTTGCTTAATTGCTTGTTTATTTGCGTTTAGCTCCTGGCATTCAAGAAATATCTGTTAATACTCTAAGTGAATTCAAGCTCAGTAAGAGATTTCAGAGAACATACACACCAGGGAAAACAGTCTTTGCAAGAGTAATTTGAGGAAGTCACTAAACAAATGGACGGCTACAGCCTTCAACAATTTAAAAAAACAGCAAATGCTGGAGAAAGAAAATCTGATTTCCAGAGCTGCTACATTATAATATTCAAATGTCCAGTTCTGTACCCACATACAAAAAAAATCACAAGGCATAAAAAGAAACATCAAAATATGGCCCATTCAAAGGAACAAAATAAGTCTCTAGAAATCATCAGTGAAGAAACATAGGCATCACACTTACTAGAGAAAGAGTTAAAAACATCTGTCTTGGGGCGCCTGGGTGGCGCAGTCGGTTGAGCGTCCGACTTCAGCCAGGTCACGATCTCGCGGTCCGTGAGTTCGAGCCCCGCGTCAGGCTCTGGGCTGATGGCTCGGAGCCTGGAGCCTGTTTCCGATTCTGTGTCTCCCTCTCTCTCTGCCCCTCCCCCGTTCATGCTCTGTCTCTCTCTGTCCCAAAAATAAATAAAAACGTTGAGAAAAAAAAATGTCTTAAATATGCTTGGAGAGCTAAAGGAAATCATAGGAAAAGAACTAAATAAACCGGGGAAATTATGTATGAACAAAGTGACAATATCAATAAAGAGATATAAAGAGATAGATTATAAAAAGGAACCAAACTGAAATTCTGAAGTGGAAAAGAAAAATAAATAAAATGAAAAATTCATAAAATAAAATAAAAAAGAAATAATGGCCAAATACTTGTCAGATTTGATAAAAACATGAATCTATACACTAAGAAATTCATTACACTTCAAATTGAATAAGCTCAAAGACACCAAACACTGAGATACATTATAATTGATCTGTGGGACATCGAAGACAAAGAGAGAATCCTGAAAGAAACAAGAAAGAAGAAGTAACTAGTCACATACAAGGGATCCTCAATTAGATTAACAGCTAATTCCTCATCAGAACTATGGAAATCAGAAGGCAGTAAGATGACATATTTAAAATCCTGAAAGAAAAAATACTGTCAACCATGAATTCTATATGTGGCAAGACTGTCCTTTGGAAATAAGGGAGAAATTAAAACATTTCAAGATAAACAAAAGCTGAGCGAGTTCATTAAAACTAGACCTCCTATAAGAAATGTCAAAGGGAGTCCATGTGAAATAAAAGGACACTAGACAGTAATTCAAATATATAAAGAAACAAAGATCTCCAGTAGATAAATATATGGGTAAATATAATCGCCATCATTGTATTTTTTGTTTGTAACTCCACACGTTATTTCCTACAGAATTTAAAAGTCACATACATAAAAGTAATTATAATCTATGATATCAGGCACACAGTGTATAAAGACTTGCAGCAACTACAACATAAAGGGGTAATGAAGAAGCTATACAGGAAAAAAAGCATACAGCTCTTTCTATGCTACTCAAGTTAAGCTGGTGTCAATTCAAATTAGTTTGTTATAAATTTTGAACATTAAATGTAATATTCATGGTAACCACTAACAAAGTACTTAAAAACTATACGTAAAAGGAAATAAGGAAAGCAAAAAGGTTCACTCCAAAAAATCTACTAAACACAAAGCAAGGCAGTAATGGAGAAAATAAGAGATTTTAAAAAGGTATAAGAGATACAGGAAACAACAAAGTGGCAGAAATAATTCCTTCCTTATCATTTATTACTTCAAATGTAAATATATTAAATTCTATGTTTTAAACACAGAGATTAGCAGATTGGATTTTTTTTTAATTTTTTTTTCAACGTTTATTTATTTTTGGGACAGAGAGAGACAGAGCATGAACGGGGGAGGGGCAGAGAGAGAAGGAGACACAGAATCGGAAACAGGCTCCAGGCTCTGAGCCATCAGCCCAGAGCCCGACGCGGGGCTCAAACTCACGGACCGCGAGATCGTGACCTGGCTGAAGTCGGATGCTCAACCGACTGCGCCACCCAGGCGCCCCCAGATTGGATTTTTAAAATATGATCAAACTACATCATATGCTGTATCACTTCAGATCCAAAGACTCAAACAGATTGAAAGTAAAAGGATGGAAAAAGATATTCCATGCAAAAAGTAACCAAGAGAGCCGAGGTGGCTATATTAATAGGAAACAAAACAGTCTTCAAGTAAAAAACTCTTGGAAGAGACAAGGGAAATTATATATTGATAAAAGGTTCAATTCAGGAAGAAACTATAAAAATTATAAACATATATGTGCTAAACCACAGAGCCCCAAAACATACAAAGGAACACTGACAGATTTGAAGAGATAAATAAGTAGTTCTACCATAACAGTTGCAGAATTCAATATCCAGCTTTCAGTAGTGGATAGAATAACTAGATAGAAGATCAACAAGGAATCAGTGGAACAACACTATAAACCAACTAGACCTAATAGACATATATAGAACACCCCATTCAACATCAGTAGAAAACACATTCTTTTCAAGTGTACATGGAATATTCTCCAGCATGGATCATATGTTAGGCTGTAAAACAAGTCTCAATAAATCTTAGGAGATTTAAATCATACAAAGTATTTTCTCTGAGCACACTGGAATCAATAACAGAAGAAAAATGGAAAATTCATATATATGTGGAATCTTAAGAATGAATTAAGGCAGAAAGCACAATGGAACTTACAAAATACTTAGAGATGAATGAAATGAAAACACAAGATACCAAAACTTATGGGATAGAGTAAAGGCTGGCCCCTGAAGGAAATTTGTAGTTATAAATGCATACATTAAAAAAGAAGAAAGATCTCAAATCAAAATCTAACTTTACACTGTAAGAATGAGAAAAAGAAGAACAAAATAAACCCAAAGCTAATAGAATGAAGAAAATAATAAATAGTAGAGGAGAGATAAATAAAATAGAGAATTTTTAAATGGCAATTCAATGAAATCGAAAGTTTGATCTTTCAAGAGATCAACAGAAATGACAAACCATTAGTTAGACTGACAAAGAAAAGGAGAGAAGACTCAAATAACAAAATTAAAAAATGAAAATGGGAACATTACTACTAACCTTGCAGAATAAAAGTATTATAAGAAAATATTATGAACTGTATGCCAATAAGCTAGAAAGCCCAGACAAAACAGACACGATCCTAGAGGCAGAAAAATCTATCAAAATTGAATCACAAAGAAACAGAAAATCTGAATAAACCTATCACTAATAAGGGCATAGAACGAATAATAAAAAAACTCCCAAGAAAGACCTGGACCTGATGGCTTCGCTGGTGAATTAACACCAATCTCCTAAAGAACCAACACCAATCTTTCTCAAAATGTTTTACAAAATTGAAGATGAGGGAACACTTCCTAACTCATTCACTGAGGCTAGAATTGCCCTAATACTAAAGTCAGACAAAGCTACTATACAAGAAACTAAAACTACAGACCAGTACCCTTTAAGAATACTGATGGAAACATCCTCAAGAAAATATTAGCAAACTGAATTTAGTGGCATATTAAAAGGATCATACATCATGACTAAGTGAGATTTATTCCCATAAGGCAAAGGTGATTCAACATACAAAAATCAATCAACATAATATACCACATTAACAGAATGAAGAGGAAAATATACATGATCATCACAGTTGATGCAGAAAAACCTAAGCCCAGTCAAAATAGCTGACCCACAGGAAAAGCATTAAAAAATAACGTGAAAAATATATAATATCAAGTAAAAAAGACATATTATACCAAAGAATAGGTATCATATTCAAGTAAGGCTCAAAGCATGCAAACACCATATACTGTTTACACTATATATTCCCTACATGAAATAAAATTATTAAAAGCATTCTCAGAAATGAAACACACCAAATACAGCAGAAGAGATGTGTGATAATATTTTAGCTCTTTAAAAACTACATCTGTCTGATTGTTGAAGTTAGGTGATCGGATATTGGGTACATTACACTATTCTCCTCATTTTGGATTCTGTATGAAAATTTTGATGATAAAAAGTTACTATACAAAAACAATGCTAAAAAAAACCCAATTAAAACAATTGGGGAAATTTGATTATGGACTGGGCATTAAACAATATTAAGAAATTTTCACAAATGTTGTTAGGTATAATAATTGAATCATGCTTACATAAAAAAATTTTCTTCTCAGTGATGCGTACCAAAATATTTACAACTGAAATTAACAGATGTCTAAGATTTTCTTTAAGATATTCTACCAATATAGGGGCGCCTGGGTGGCTCAGTCGGTTGAGCATCCAACTTCGGCTCAGGTCATGATTTCACGGTCTGTGAGTTCGAGCCCCGCGTGGGGCTCTGTGCTGACAGCTCAGACACTGGAACCTGCTTCCGATTCTGTCTCCCTTTCTCCACCTCCCCCGCTCATACTCTTGTCCCTCTCTCTGTCAAAAATAAATAAACATTAAAAAAATTTTTTTTAATAAAAATAAAAATAAAATATTCTACCAATATAAGAAAAGGAGGGGAATAGATGAAACCAGATTGGCAAAATGTTGGTAATTGTTAACACTGAATAAAGACTGCCTGAGTATTCATCATACTGTATGTTTGACATTAGTATATTTTTGAAATTTTCATAGTAAGAAGTTCTTATATACCAAATTATATTATTTCATATTGTATTGCATTGTAATAGTGTTATATAGATTTGAAAAAGCTACAGGTAGGTACATTGTTATTCATTATGTTTTCTTCTACTCTTTTCTTTTTTTTCAAGTTTATTTATTTATTTTGAGAGAGAGAGTGGCGGGGAGAGCAAAAAGAGAAGGAGAGCGAGAATCCCAAGCAGGCTCTAGGCTGTCAGCACAGAACCTGACACGGGGCTTGAACCCACAAACCATGAGTTCATGACCTCAGCTGAAGTCAGACATTTAACCGACTGAGCCACCCAGCTGCCCGCCCCTCTTCTTCTACTCTTTTCTACATGTGTGAAATACTGACTAATTTTAAAAAGAAAAAAAAAATTTATTAGAAAGAAAATTCTACATCTTCCCCATGTAACCCTTACCAGGCTCATAAATATCTCTGCAATACCACTCTTTAAAACTCATCCGAGGCCTACAGGACCTGCAAAGTAGAGTATTTTGACTTTCATCTTAGAAATAAGTCATATTGTCTGGAAAAACCCCAACAACTCAGAATTTATTTCTAAACTAAAATATACAAGATTCAGGAGGCTCCTAAACTTGTTTCCTCTTTGTATTTCCAAAGAGCTATTACTATGCCTTCTTAATACAATACCTTCTTGATCCCCCAAAGAATTCCTGCAGCTTAACATCTCTGTGAAACCCCCATGATGCTGTGAAGTAGGGCAAGGAAAATATTCTCCCCTTGAAGAAAAGTGCTTGACCGTAAGTAGTAATTGACCTCTTGGAGCCAAATACACCATTTCACTGTCAGAAGAAGACTATTTGCCTTGTCAAGTCAAAAGGCAGGATTGTGAATGAGGGTGGAGGGGAAGAAGGAGATAGAATTTGCCAAGGTAATGAAGCAGGAAGGATGCTGTAATAGAAAAAGCACCAGGCCTAGAGTCAGCCACACCACTTATTAGCTGCATACCTTTGGGAAATCCATTTTAACATCTCGACATTCAGAAAAGTTGTAGTTGGTTTATATTAGTGCTCTTCACCCCTAGCTGCACATTAGAATTCCTGGAGAGCTTTTTTAAAATTTTAATCCCCAGCCCCCACCACAATCAAGTATCTCCAGACAGATCTGAGGCAAGGACCATTCTTAACACTCCTCGGGTGATTCCAATGTGTAGCAAGGGTTGCTATGCACTGGTTTAGATCTCTAAGGTCTCCTCCAGCTTATTAATCTACCAGGATATAGCTATAGGAAATTATGATAACTATAGTTTTGCTTTCTAGCATGCTCACCCCACACCTTCTTCTAATAATAACCACCTTCTGTTGCAGAACATATTCTAAGTGGTTCTGTGGGGTAATGCCTTATTCATCTAATTCTGAGCATTTTCTCATTACTGTTATATTAAAAAACAACATGTCATTTAAGAGAATCAAGCAAAGGTTATAGCTATTCCCAATTAATACCCCAAAGTCTTAAGAGTCCACAGGCTGAAAGAGCCAAATAAAACATCCTGAACTCACAGTTTTTTGTTTGATTTTGCTTGAATTCAGCAAGAGATATATTCAATAATCAAATCCCTAAGATTCCACAAATCTCTATTTATGACAATGGCCTGCTCCAGTAAACCCATAAACTTATTTCTGTTAAAGATCATTTACAGAACAGAGAAAATCTGAATCCAAAGTCTACAGCTCTTACCTACAAAACCCATATCATCCCAGAGTAAGCAGCAGGGTATGTTATTTGTTTTATTTTCTTGTGATTAACAGAGGGAGATGGGAGGGATAACCTTTCAGAATTGTCACTGGTTATGCAAAATTTTCTGCTGTTTTCCTGAGTTTAACAAATTACATTTCAAATTATTATTTTAAAAGTCCATATTGCTATTTGGATATTCCTTTAATTTAACACTAGGGAAAATTCATGGTTAAGTGGCTTAAGTCAATTGTTTCCAGGTTACATCTGTCTAAAAAAAGGCTTAATCTATTTGCCACCAATTTAACTACCAAATCCAAACAACTGTTGAGCACTGTCATGACTAAGTTTCTCTCTATCCCTCTGAAAAGTTGGGTAAACACCTGAGACAAGGAGATAAGAGCTACACCAAATGCCATAATTAGCTTCAGAATTACCATGCTCCTAAGATGCTGAAAAACAAGACCTGAGCTACATTTTTTATTTAACATGGAAAGTTATCTGAAAGCTACATAAAACTATGCATAACTAGACATGTTTTTATCGACCACTCACATCAGAGGAGACTTGAGGGAACTGTTACTTTAGAATTGGTCTATGATAGATAATTCCCTATATGCTCTCTCACATTTGTTTCCCCTCCGATTTCAACATTGTCTAATTCCTTCCATGTGCACATTATAACTTAAGATGAAGAAAAAAAACATTAAAGAAACACTGGTGAAAGGGATTAGAATACACCATCCCAGAATATGCCACTTTGGCATGAGAATTATTTTGAGCTGAAAATAATTAAGACACAGCAGACACTGGAGGAACTCTCTGCCCTCGCCCCTTCTGCCTAAAAGCAGCACGTAAATGTCTCTTTGTATAGGTGACATAAATCTCCATTTGTAAAGGTGTTCCCCTCTCCTGCACCAGGAAGAGGAGCCGGGCTCTCATCTGCATAACAAACCGTACCAAACATCCCTTATCTGCCATACATTTCCCAATGGTCTTTACCACCCCTTTCCTTTGACTAGTCACTTCACCACAATTTGGTGTCCTTTGTTAACATGGTATATAAACCTCAAATTACAACCACTCCTTTGAGTAACTCACCATAGTTCTCCCACATACATGCGTATTGCATGTATAAATAAACTCTGTGGGGTTTTTATGGTATTGTTAACTTGTCTTTTGTCAGTTTAATTTGCAGGGCTCAGTTACCTATACTAAGAAGACAAATCAAAAAGATTTGTCCTCTTGTACACTGGATACAGACACTCACCCTGAAGTTAAAGCAAACATACCCCTAGAGGCCCAGCAGACAGGTGGGAGGATAAGGAAGGAAAAAATAAGTCAAGGCACGTAGTGCCCAAGTTCCGGAAAGAAAAGGGTCCTCAATTCCTCTCTCCTTCCTAGGCCTCCATTAATTCATCCTGCCTAAAACTCTCCACACAATTCTAGGCAAGTTTAATGTGTCTAATAGTTTTCATTTCCTGCCAACTGCTATGAAAAGATGTTCCCCCAAGTGAAAAAACATTAGCAAATCTCTTAATCTTTTCTTGCCGTAATCAGTAAAAAGAATATGAAAGGTTTTCCCAGACTGGAAACTAACCTTACAAAACAAACTTTTTTTTTTAAACTTCTCTAAAGAATGTAAAATTAGGCACATAAATAAGCAATGGCTTCACCCTTGAAATACAGGTAATGGAATAAACTACATCAACCTTAAAATTAAATTTATTCAGGGTGCCTGGGTGGCTCAGTCGGTAAGCGTCCGACTTTTGCTCAGGTCATGATCTCACAGCTCGCTCGTGAGTTCAAGCCCCGCATCAGGCTCTGTGCTGACAGCTCAGAGCCTGGAGCCTGCTTCAGATTCTGTGTCTCCCTCTCTCTCTGACCCTCCCCCACTCACACTCTGTCTCTCTCTCAAGAATAAATAAACATTAAAAAAAATTTTAAAGATCAAATTTATTCAAAAACTTAAATTTAAAGTGCTCTCTACTTATTTTTTTTAAAAATTCCCTGGCTTTAACATTGTGTAAGTTTAAGGTATGACTCGATGCATGTATATATTGTAAAATGTTTACCACAATAAGGTTAGTTAACATATCCTTCACCTCACATAATTACTATTTTGTTGTTACTGTTAGGGTGAGAATATTTAAGATTTACTTTCATAGCAACTTTCAAGTATACAATACAGAACTGTTAACTATAATCATCATGTTGTACATTCGATTTCTAGAACCTATTCATCCTCTAACTAAAAGTTTGAACCCTATGACCAATATTTCCCCATACCCCCTCATAACCACTACCACTACCCCCTCATAACCATTAATCTACTGTTTCTATGAGTTTGAAGTTTTTGGATTTCACATATAAGTGAGACCATACATTATTTGCCTTTCCCTGCTTGTTTCACTCAGAAAAAAGCCCTCCAGGTTCATATCCATGTTGTCACAAATGGCAGAGTTTCCTTCATTTGTACAGCTGAATTCTTTGTATACATATAAACCATATTTTATTAATCCATTCATCCCTCAAAGCACATTTAGGTCTTTTCCATGCCTCAGCTGTTGTGAACAATGCTGGGATGGACATGGGTGTGCATATATCTTTCCAGTTAGTGCTTACATTCTCTTAAGCTAAATACCCGGAAGTGGAATTGCTGGATTATATTGCTGTTCTATTTTTAATTTTTAGAGGAACCTCCATACTGTTTTCCACAGTGGCTGAACCAATTTGTATTCCCAACAACAGAACAAGAAGATTCCTTTTTCTCCACATCCTCACCAACATTGATTTCTTGTTTGCTTGATAATAGCCATTCTAACAGGCGTGAGGTGATAACTCATTGTCATTTTGATTTGCATTTCTCTGAATTTTATCGATGTTGAGCTTCTTTCTATGTGCCTTTGTCCGTCTGTATGTCTTCTTTGGAAAAAGGTCTATTCAGATCCCTTGCCCATTTTTTCATGGGATTGTTTGGTTATTTTCCTAGTGAGTCGTATGGGTTCTTTATATATTTTGTATATTAACTCCTTATCAGATATAAGGTTTGCAAATATTTCCTCCCATTCCATAGGCTGTCTTTTCATTTTGTTGATTCAGTTTGCTGTGCAGAAGCTTTTTACCTTAATGTAGTTCCACTTGTTGATTTTCACTTTTGTTGCTTGTGCTTTTGGTGTCATATCCAAAAACGTATTGCCAAAACCAATGTCAAGGAGCTTCTTCCCTGTGTTCTCTTCTAAGAGTTTTATGGTTTCAGGTCTTACTTTTAACTCCTTAATTCTTTTTTTTTTTTTATTTGAGAGTGAGAGAGTCAGAGAGAGAGAGAGAGAGAGACAGAGAGAGAGAGAGAGAAGGTAGGGGAGAGGGGCAGAGGGAGAGAGAGAGAGAGATCTATCCATTATTGAAAGTAGGGTATTGGGGCACCTGGGTGGCTCAGCCAGTTGAGCGTCTGGCTTCGGCTCAGGTCATGATCTCGCAGTTTGTGAGTTTGAGCCCCACATCAGGCTCTATGCTGACAGGTCAGAGCCTGGAGCCTATTTCGAATTCTGTGTCTCCCTCTCTTCTGCTCCTCCCCCGCTCATGCTCTGTCTTGCTCTCTCCTTCGAAATAAATAAAAACATTTAAAAAAAAAAAAAAGAAAGTAGGGTATTGACATCTGCTATTATTGTATTGTCATTTCTTACTCCCTTTATATTTGTTTTATTTTAGAGAGAGAGTGTGTGAGCGGGGGTAGAGGGCAGAGGGACTGAGAGAACCTCAAGCAGGCTCCATGCTCAGCACAGAGCCTGACACAGGATCAATCCCATGACCCTGGGATTATGACCTGAGCCAAAATCAAGAGTCACACGCTTAACAGACTGAGCCACCCAGGTGCCCGTGTCACTCCCTTTAGATCTGTTAGTATTTGTTTAATATATTTAGGTGCCTCAATGTTGGGTGCATATGTATTTACAATTGTTATATCCTATTGATTGATTTGCTCCTTTATAATTATATAATAATCTTTGTCTCTTACAGTTTTCGACTTAAAGTCCATTTTGTGTGATAGAAGCGTAACTACCTTTGCTGTCTTTTTGTTTCCATTTGTATGGAACATCTTTTCCATCAATTCACTTTGGATCTGTGTGTCCTTAAAGCTGAAGTGAGTTTCCAGTATGCAACATACAGTTAGTTGAGTCCTATATTGTAATTCATTTGGCCATTTTATGTCATTTGATTGGATAGTTTAACCCATTTACATTTAAAGTAATTATGGATAGGCAAGAACTTAATATTGCCATATTGTTAAATGTTTTCTGGCTATTTTGGAGTGCCTTTCTTCCTCTCTTCATCTCTTGTTGTATTCCTTTGTGAAATAATGATTTTCTGAAGTGGTATACTTTGATTCCCTTCTTTTTATCTTGTGTATATCTATGATGTGTTTTTGTTTCATAGTTTCCCTGAGGCTTACTTGAAACATCTTACAGATAAAGCAGTTATTTTTTAGGTGATTTCAACTTAATTCTATTTCAACATAATTGCATATGAAAATTCTATCCTTTTACTTCTCTTCCCATATTTTATGTTTTGGATATCACAATTTATATCTTTTTATATTGTATATCCATTATGAAATAATTGTAGCTATATATATTTCTAATAGTTTTTATTTTTAATCTTTATAATAGAATTAAGTTAACATGTCATCATATTATAATATCAGAGTGTTCTAAATTTGACTATATTCTAACCTTCACTATTATGTTGTATTTTTTATGTTTCATGTTACTAACTAGCATCCTTTCATCTCAGCTTGAAGAACTCTTTTTAGCATTTCTTATGAGGCAAGTCTACTAATGATGAACTCCTTTAACTGTTGTTTGTTTGGGAAAGTCTTTTTTTTTTACCCAGTAAAGTTGTTTTTCAGAAATAAAGGTGAGAAATCCTTTATTTCTAGAAACTAGAAAAATAGGTTTTTTTTTTTCTTTCAGCACTTTGAATATGTCATTTTACTTTCTCCTGGCCTGCAAGGTTCCTACTGATAAATCCACGTATTACCTTATAAAGGTTCCCTTGTATGAAAACTTTTTTTTCTCACTGCATTTAAATTTTCTCTTTTCTTTGATTTTAGACAGTTGCATTATGTGTCTTCCAGGAGAATTTTTGCACTGAAATTTTGGGGTGACCTATTAAATTTATGAACTTGAATGTCCAGATCACTCCCCAGGTTTGGTAAGTTCTCAATCATTTATTTCTTTAACCTTTCTGCCCCCTTTTCCCTTTCTTCTCCTTCTGAGATTAGAGCAATACATAGATTATTTTTCTTAACATTTTATTTATTTTTGAGAGAGAGAGAGTGAGCATGAGCAGAGGAGGGGCCGAGAGAGGGGGAGACACAGAATCTGAAGCAGGCTCCAGGCTCTGAGCTGTCAGCACAGAGACCAACACAGGGCTCAAATTCACAAACCATGAGATCATGGCCGAAGTTGGACACCTAACCAACTGAGCCACCCAGATGCCCACAGATTATTTTTCTTAATGGTGTGTCTAAGTCCCATAAGCTTTCTTCATTCCTTTTCATTTTTTTTTCTTTTTGATCTTCTGAGTGGATTGTTGCAAATGATCTGTCTTCAAGTTCACCATTTCTTTCTTCTTCATGATCTGGTCTGTGTTTAAGCTCTCTAATTCAGTTCAGTCATATCTTTTAGCCCCAAAATTTCTATATGGTTCTTTTTTATGTTTTCTATCTCTTTTCTTAACTTCCAATTTTGTTCTTATATTGTTTTCCTGATTTTATTAAATTGTTTATTTGTGTTCTCTTGTAGATCTCTGAGCATCTTTACAATTATTCTGTATTCTTTGTCAAGCGAGTTGTGTATCTCCATTTCTTTAGGGTCAGTTACTAAAAGTTTATTATGTTCATTTAGTAGTGGCATGTTTCTCTGATTCTTCCTAATCCCTGTAGCCTTGGCTAGCATCTGCTCATTTGAGAAAAGTCACCTCTTCCAAACTTCATGGACCATTTCAGTAAGGAAAGACCTTCACCTTTGGCTGGGGTCATGCTGGAGTATGCTGTCACCCGGGGTCTAGTGGTAAAGGGTACCAAGGGTGAGGGGATGTGGTGGGTCCAGGGATACCGTTTCTTGGCCAGGGTGCTAGTTACATGGCTATGTTTTTGTGCAAATTAACTGAGCTATGCACTTGTAATATGTGCCCTCATCTGTAGGCATATTTCAATAAAACTTAAATTAAACCATATACATGTAAATAACCCCAAATACAAATATACTCAGGAAAATCTAATAGGCCGCCATAAATACCAAGTAATCCTATATGTAGGAATATGTAGGAATTAGAATCAGATGGGATGTAACTAAGAAAATACCTCAGGGTCGTATGGAAACCAATTTGACAATAAATTTCATATATTGAAAAAAAAAGAAAATACCTCAGGGTAAGTAAGTTTTGAGTAAGGTTTTGAAGGAAGTTTACAAACTGAAGTGAGGTTGGGGTGGTGAATTTAGGGCTGTTAAAAATATGCTTTCAAATAGGATGAACAGCATGTGTATTGAAGGGCAAGTCATGATATGGCCTGGGGTATGATCTTTAAATCTTTGCTGAGAATTGCAGGGTTATAAACTACACAACATATTTGGAGTAAGACTTCCTCTTCTTATTCTAAAGAGTAATACAATTACAGTGTACTATTGTGTCATGGACCATTCTCCGAAGGGCCAGTACCAAGTCTTACTGATCTTTATACTCCTAGCACCTGAAACAATGATTAGCACATGGTACCCTCTGAAAAAAATGCTTATCATATGTTTGTTAACTAATAATGAAGTAACTAACCAACTAATTAATCAAGTAAGTATCTAAAAACTATCTTGAACTGTTTATTTGTCCTGTGCATTATGTAAATTAAAACCAGAGAGTTGGGAGGTATCAGGGATTGTCTGATGCAGGCAACAGTTCCCAGACGTGGCCCAATAGGCAAGGAACACTCAGAATTTCTCCTTCTGACCATAAGTACAATACCAGCTGAGTCAGGTACCACTGGAGCAGATGATGACATATCAAAATCACAGCCCAGCTCTAGGCAAGCAGGAGTTGCTAACAGTTCCTGCCTGGCCTGAGCAGGTCTTTCAGGCCCAGGAAGCCAGGGAAAGTCCTGGTCAAAACTTTCCAGATAGTATTCCCGTATGTCTGCCTCATGCTACTTGAAGCACTCAACATATATCATCAGGAAGTGCACTGAGACCCTTATTCCCAAGCCCAGAGCATGGTCCTACTTAGATGCCCTATATCTTGGCTCCTTAGGGCAGATGCTTGGTGATTGCTAATATGATCATTTACTGCCCTCTTACATTAGTCCATGACATTGGGAAAATAGAAAAAAGCTTTAAGGAATACCTAGTATCTTTTTTTCATCTTTCCACTTTCCCCATCATGTAGATTTAAACAACTCTCTCTCTGCTCTAGGTAACACAAAGAAGTGTCAGAGACAAGAAAATCTACCAAAATATTCAACCTCTTTGAGGCCAATAATCCTGCTTCTGAGAATTTATAAAAAGGAAGCATTTCAAGAGAGGGAAAAAAAAGCTGTCAGCAGATTTTCATTAAAGTATTATACATAATAGTAAAACTTTATAAATTATCTAAGTGTTATACAATATGAAAACTATTTGGGAATTTATGATACAGCAGGTCAGAATAATATTCTAAGTTATTCACAGTAATTACTGTCTACAAAATGGAAATGTATATAGTAGACTCATAATTTAAAAGCAGAATTCAAGGGGCACCTGGGTGGCTCAGTCGGTTGACCGTCTGACTTGGACTCAGGTCATGATCTCTCAGTTTGTGAGTTCGAGCCCCACATTGGGTTCTGTGCTGACAACTCAGAACCTGGAGCTTGCTTCGGATTCTGTGTCTCCTTCTCTCTCTGCCTCCCCCCCATTCTCTCTCTCTCTCTCTCTCTCAAAAATAAACATTAAAATGTGTTTTTTTTTTTAATGTTTATTTATTTTTGAGACAGAGAGAGACAGAGCATGAGCAGGGAAGGGGCAGAGAGAGGGAGACACAGAATGTGAAGCAGGCTCCAGGCTCTGAGCTGTCAGCACAGAGCCCGACGCGGAGCTCGAACTCACAGACTGTGAGATCATGACCCGAGCCGAAGTCAGACGCTTAACCGACTGAGCCACCCAGGCGCCCCTAAAATGTTTTTAAATAAATTAAAAAAATAAAAGAATTCATAATTGTATCTATGCTGATTGCCATGTTACAATATTATGGATACAAAGATAAGAAAAAACAGAAGATAAAATGACATTTGATGCTTTAGCAATGTAGATTATGAGTATTTTTTAATTCAACAGATCACATAATACTGTTACAACTGAAGAGTCAACAATTTGTCATCACCCAATCTCAATGTTACCCTAACATTACTTCCTTTGTTTCAGTTAGAACACCAATTAAAAACCAAGGGAAAAAAAAAAGTAAAGAAATTTTGGGACTGCTCTTTTGAAATCCATTTTCATATTATAATTCCTAGAGGTCATGACCTATGTCATTCCATTTCTAATCCTCTGTATAATCCAACACAGTTTCTTGTACACAGTAAGTACTCTATGAATATTGTTGAAACAAGAGAAAAAAAACAGTTCCCTACCCCAGTCCACAAAACAATTGCAACAAAATTGTGGAAAATAATCACATTAAAAGAATTAATCTAAAGGATCTGTCTGGAGTGGCATCTGCCAAGGATTCAGGCACAAGTAGTTTACTTTGGAGATGATGCCATGAAGCTCCAGTGAGGGTGACAGGAAGAAAGCCAGGAAAGGAAAAGAAGCAGATAAAGGGTACATTATTAAGCAGGTTACTGCTATAGGCAACTGAGGCTCAATAATGTTGGGAACCCATGAGACACACAACAGAATGTGTCTCAGAGCTATCCTAGCAAAGGGTGCGGAAGCTACGGAATTTATCCACGAACTTCTCATCTATCATTTGTTGAGGGCTGCTTCTGGGACGTTAACTTGCCCTGCGCTGCGCATGGTCTGAGCATAATCCTACCAGAAAAAAACCCATAGGCAAAAAAGAGCAAGTGTTCCTAGTGAGAAGCCAATGTTTGTGCTTACAGAAAGCAACAGTGTATGTTGAGAGGCTGTGGAATAGAGGTGCTGACCATGACTGCCACAGGGGCTATATGACAGATGCCAAACAAGATACTCAGTTGCAGAAGAAGTAGCATTTGAACCAATCCTTAAAGGAGAAACAAGATGTGGATGGGAATCATAATCTCTATGTCAGAAGGCTCTTGGGATATGTGCATTTACCAGAACAACCCCTAGCCTTTGATATATACTCAGAAAATGTTAGTTTTGATCCTCCCCACAGTCAAGAATATGGAGAGCCTTGAAATTGCTATTCTGTAAGTGCCCTAACACCCTAAGTGGCAGAATGGAGAATGCAAGGCATGAGTCAAGTCCTGGGGCTGGGTGTGTACAAGGGGTGCTGAGAAGATGAAAAGTAAACTAAGTTCGTTGGAGCAAGTCTCTTTGTGGAATCATCATAATCAAGTCCAGTGAAACAGAGGAGAGGAAGATATTATGGCAAACAGGAGTAAAGGAGATTTGGGGGCTGACTGTAACCTCAAATCAAACTCCATCAGAAATGTCTGGAGAGATTTGCTTTAACCTAGTTTGTGTGAACTGTGTTCCCTCTACATATGAAGAGCAACCCACCTTTGCTCACCCAGAAGAGAACAAAGGGAAGACAGAGGTAGTGGTAGTAGTGACAACATGATCCTTAGTTTTTGCTGCTAAGAAGCTTGGAAAGTGCCCCTGTCCCCACCTCAGCCACCTATTCACACTTGAACCAACTGCCAGAAGGGGCTTGGCAGCCAGTACCAGGGCCATCTTCTCCAAAGCTTTGACCACCCAGCAACCAACAGGAGGGTCAGCTCAGTGAAGAGACCCAAATCATGGTCAGTATGATCACAGTGGTCAGACCCTTGCTGCATCCATAGCAAACCCAGGGTTTGTGTTGGACAGGATGAAAGAGGATGCAGGCTGAAGTGAGTCAGAATTCTAGAGGGAAATACCAAGTGACGAAGCTGGGAGGGCCTTTTTCATAACCAGCTTCCTGAGCCAGAACTGGAAATCACAGCCCTCTGGTTATGGACACTGGATTTAATATACTCCTGAGAACAGCTGTTGCATGCATTTTTTCCTAGGTGTGAGTGTGTGTGTGTATGTGTGTGTGTGCACGCACACGCGTACATGCCTGCTCACAAAGTACACTGTATCCTCCCTAATACTGCTTCCTGGTGACTCCTGATAATTTTCACTTGCAATCCAGTGGAAAGAGTCCTAGACACATCATCAGGCTGAATTCAACCCCATTTGAACTGTGCTACCCCGTTCTAGCTGCACTACTCCAAGCAAGTTAGTTTTTCACCTGTAAAATAGTGTTATCATGAGGCTTAATGATAAACACTAATCCAGTGCCCACCGTGTGTCAGGCGCTGCTCTAACTACTCATTCCAGATTCACCACAACCATGTTGGGTAGGTATTAGTATTACTGCCCTTTACACAGATGAAGAAATAAGGTACAGGGAGGGCATGCAACTTGTCCACGGTCATACAAGTATTAAGTAGCAGATAGGAGGATCCAGGGCTTGCCCTTCTAACCATCATGCTCTGTGACCTCCCAGGAGGTGACAGTGCCTTCCAGACATGGAGGTGGGACTCCATAATTTACATTCACATTTTACATTTTGAAAAATAACGTGGTGCAGTGACGAGGACTTGGGCTTTGAAGTTAGACTAACCTGAAGCCCATTTAATTACTGTGATCATCTCTTTGAGCCTGAGTTTCCTAAAACTGAAAAGTGAAACTGGAATCATAATCCCTATGTCAGAAGGCAGCTGGGATATGTGACTTTACCTCCATCACACTGATGAGTGTGCAGATAAATGTTAGTTTTAATCCTCTCCCTGTAATCAGGTATATGTGCAAAGCCTTGAAATTGCTCCTCAATGAGGTCCTAACACTCTAAGCCTTTTTCCCCTCTAAAAAGCCAAAACAGCAAACAAACAGAGCAAATAAAAGCCATCAGCATAGTATCTCAGGATCTCTCTGAAAATTCCCCGGGATTTTCCCTGATAGAACAAAAATGAGAAATACACAAGAGATATTTAGGGAGGCCCCCATCCCTAAATAATAGTAACTGACACCAAATAAGACAGACTGGGCAGCCACGAGGTGATAGGCATCCTGTTAATACAATCAGTTGGTATCCTGCCAAATTCCCTTTCTCTAACTAAACCTTATGCACAGTTTACTTAACCTCTGAAAAACTATGCAATGCTGATTATAGAGCATTTTTTAAAATGTTATCTCAAATCCCAAATACTTTAAGACAAATCCACTTCCCTCTTTCATCTTAGGGTAATAAAATAGTTATTCAAACCCTGGAAAACCATGAGTTTCTCTTCCTTGCTCCTGCATGTACCAACTAGTATTTACTGTAAAGAATAGGCCTATTGTAGCACTGCATCCAATAAAGCTTTTTACTAAACTATTTTCTTAAGAACACAGCATCTCACCATAAAGAAAGTAACTCCCAAGATCTCTTCCTCTTTTAGAACGTAAACCGTAAGGGCAAATTTGCACTAACACAAACACCCTATAGGTTAAGTTTCTTACGCCTTGCTAGAAATCATTATAAAACCTGGATCAGGGGCACCTGGGTGGCTCAGTAGGTGGAACGTGACTTCGGCTCAGGTCATGATCTCATGGTTCGTGGGTTTGAGCCCCACATCAGGCTCTCGAGATGCTGTTGGCACAGAGCCTGCTTTGGATCCTCTGTCCCCCTCTCTCTGTACCTCCCCAGCTTGTGCACTCTCTCTCTCTCAAAAATAAATATTTTTAACAAATAAATTTTTTTTAAAAAAAACGATCAAATTTGGGATACAATTCTAAGACTTAAGAGCAACTAATGGGCAATATTTTCAATGTGTCCCTCAGCTCCCAAAGCTGTACCTGAGGCAACTATAAAAATCCATGGAATTAATTTCATCCTCAAAATTAAAGCAGCTGTGTTAATAATTAAGTTAGTAAATTTCAAGGCCATCTCAACTGTGCCTACAAATCTAGCACAGATTGAGATCAAACCTGAGACACAATTCAATTTTCCAAACTATGAACCAAATGCTGGCGGAGAGTGAAAGTGCTGACCCACATATACCTATTAGATTAAATACTACTCTCCTCCTCATCATCATATTGTCCTTTGCATGAGAAGCTGACACCTACTGACCCACTTTTAGTAGGATACGCTCTTGAAATATTTTGCTTGTTAGTGTTGAACTTGCTCCAGATAGCTTCACTTAATTCCATTTCTGATCAACATTTTCAAGGACACTAGCCAGGGTTAAGTGAGCCGTCCATGGCGAGAACTAAAACAAAGCCAACAGTTTCACCAGGGAACCAAACCCGTGACCCTAATCCTGTAAGCATGCATGCAGTTATGGTGAATCAGTCAGAAATCAGCAGCACAACTACTTCAGAGCTCCTCAAGTATAACCCACAGATGCTGAAGAAAACTGGATGAAAGAAGTACTACTCTACCCTTACTCTTTCAGAGCTGTGATTGGAACCATGTATTTAATCACAGGCCATTTAAAAAAACGCAGGACAACAGATGATCCCTAAATGTATTGAAGGATTTAAAATTATGGCTCAGCAGAATGAAAATCACATATCTCCCCTAGGAAATGAAGTCCTTGTCCGTGTCAACTAAAGAAGAATAGATTTTCTCCAACCTGATGACAGCAGCTTTCGGTACAGCACACCGTGTTATGGTGGGCGTACTAGTTTCTTAGGGCTGCTATAGCTAACTGCCACAAATTTGGTGGCTGAAAACAATCGATGTTTATTCTCTCATAGTTCTGAAGGCCAGGAGCCTGAAATCAACGTGTCAGCAGGACCACGCCCCCACTGTGAAGGCTCTAGGGAATTCTGCCTTGTCTCCTCCTAGATTCTGGGGGCTCTCAGCAATCCTTGGGGTCCATTTGGGTTGTAGCAGCATCACTTCAGCCTCTGTCTCCACTGTCACCTGGGCTCTTCTCTCCACATCTGTAGGTATTCACTTCCCATCTTGTAAGTACACCAGCCATTGGTTTTAGGGTCTACTCTAATCCTAGATGACTTCATCTTAACTAGTTATATCTGCAAAGACCCCATTCCCAAATAAGGTCGCATCGTGAGGTTCTGGATGAGCATGAATTTTTGGAGGACAGTATTCAACCCACTACCGTGGGCATTCCCAATGTGCCAACGACTCATAGCTCTTACCAGACTGATCTCCTGTAAGGCTTCCTGGTTATGTTTAAGATAGGAGACTGCAAACTCTTTCGCTTATAGGTCTCCGGACTCCACTATAATTTGATAGTCTGCAAACAATGTCCAATTCAAAATAACGTAGATGTGTATGTAGTGTTTACCTTCTTTTATTTGCTAAGACTATTAGCTCTAGAAAAAGTTAAAACTTATACAGAAATCAGCAGAAGCAGCAATTTAAAAGCATGACTCCTTGTGAAAATTCTGATCAAACATTAACTCATACTAGTCAAAGAAGAAGAATTGATTCTAACGTTCTGCAACAATTCTAGAGGAGTGGTTTCCCAAGTGCAATCCCTAAACCATTAGCATCAGCATCAGCTGAGAGCTCCTTAGAAATGGAGAATCTCAGTCTGCACCCAAGACGCACGGGACCAGAATCATCATTCTAAAATTATTTTCCAGGTGATTCGTATGTTCTGTTCTAAAACTCTGATGCCAAAAGTCAAAGAAAAGTCTAACCCTCCCAAATAATTCCATACTATCTGGCAGGATGGGTATTTGTTTTGCTAAGGGTTGATAGGGAATATTAAACACACGTACACACACACACACACACACACACACACACACACACTCACACTGGTCGTTTCCTTCCCACAGAGTGTCAGCAGCTTTCCAAATGAACAAGCTGTTTCCATGACATCAAACCCTTAATTTGAAGCAGACATACCAACCATCTAGGAGTGTGATAGCACAATGCACCATTTCATATATGTTTTATTTGTGTTCTGGGTCTCAGATATCTCCTTCTCGAAAAAGAAACCCTTGTGAAAAAAAAACTAACATTTACAGCAACACTTTAATTGACAAATGTGTCACCCTTTATTCTCCTGTAAGTAAGGCACTCTGAATGATTCCGTGCTAAATCTCTGGTCACAGTTAATCAATCGGGGATAATAATATGAATGACTACTAAAATAATTATACTATTATGAGTACATGTTCTCCCTGTCTAGTGAATGTTTTCCCTCTCCCCACCACACTTCCAGGCCATTTTATTCTTAATATATTCTCAAAGTCAATTTCTTCTTTGCTGTGAACATGCATTTTGTGAACAAATAATGGAAAAATCCTCCCTTCTGTAGCATCTGCACTTAACAATACCCTGAAGTGACAGAGACAAATTCAGGAATGTGACTATAAGAAGTTCATTTGCATTATTAACAGCAGCCTGGAAACATAGTGAATCAAGTCCTAGCCTCCCCCTAAAAATCTTCCCTTAAATGTTTATCTCCACACTTTTTCAAAATTAATTTACCCAATCAACAAATTTAAAGGGGAAACCAGTGTGTTTGATGCCAAACAGTTTCAAAACAGCCAAGTCGTTTCCTGCAAGGAATAGACCAAATTCCAACGTGCAGAAAGGAACTGTGTGTAACGAGGGTGATTAAATAAGCACATACTCAGTAAAGCTAGCAGCCACAGAACTACAGGCTCAGATGCAAACCAGCTTCGCTGTGGAAGGTTCAGGCAGGAGCTGTTAGGAATTCTTCACAGCATTTTCTAGTCCATGACACTTACTAGGCTTTCGCCCACCTGCTCACACACCAAGTAAGATGCGAGAAAAAGAGAGCGTTGCTTGAATGCATAATTCCCAAATGCTTTTGGCAGCTAGATGTCTGCATTTGAGGGGTTGAGCCCATTCCTTGCTCCTATGCTCCTGGGATTCAGCCATTCAATCCCAGGACAACAGGGTATGACTCATTGCCGTAAATCACCTTTGATTTCTAAATATACAAAGAGAGTTTAGGGGGAAAAAACAAGGTGACATTCTCTCCACGACCTTCAAGAACTGGCTGTGTGACAAGAGCCAGCACCAGGGGAACCTAGCCATAGGAAGGAAAAGGCAGCCCAGAAAATCCCTCTGAGACAGACGGTGGGAGAAGAGGCAATGAGAGAAAGGAGCCTGGAGTGAAGTGGGGACTGACAACATCGAGCTGAGCTAAGAGCTCAACCAGCTGCCTCTCCCGCGTGGAAATTTCTCAAGGAGGCACATAGGCTGCATTTTCTAGGCGGTGTCACAGCTGCCTCCCATCCCACCTCTGCAGGAGGTTGTGGCCTGTGTTCATTTTGCTCATTTCAGCACTGAGCAAAGGGAGAGACACCCACTAAAGGTAAAATGTGTATTTGCTGATAGAAGGAACAAATCAATCAAATAACTGATTAACTAATGAAACAAAAATTTCCCGGCAAAGTTTATCAAATACTATTTTTGGAGAATTATTATAAAGTGATACCTTCTTCTTCTGGGAGACGTGGGGAAAGATTTGTTTCCCTAGATAAAATAAAATCACATATTGAAATGTAAGAAAAATTTTAAATGTCATTAAAGGAAATGACTGTGTTTTCCTAATAAAATACTACATACATTATAAGTTGAAACATATGCAAGAAATTCAGTCAAGATTGTTTTTGAGTTCATCTCAATAATTTATCCTTCTTTTTTAAAGTTTATTTATTTATTTTCAGAGAGAGAGAAACAGCAAGGGAGGGGCAGAGAGAGAGGGAGACAGAGGATCCGAAGCAGGCTCCATGCTGAGGGCAGAGAGCCCGATGCAGGGCTGGAACTCATGAACTGTGAGATCATGACCTGAGCCAAAGTCAGATGCTTAACCGACTGAGCCACCAGGTGCCCCAATAATTTATCCTTCTTTGATATCCCAGCTGAACAGAAAAGTAAGGCCAAAGTTACTGAGCTTTTAACAGCACTTTGCCTCTCCATATTCCATAATAATGTTCTGCTTTTCCTGGTTCCTCAGATTCAAGCACACTATGGAAGCTGATGGCGGCGAGGAGTAAATGTCCTTGGATGGATGAACCAAGCAGGTTTATGAACCAACATGCAGTAGCAATTACCAAGCACATGAAAAGGATACTGACTAGAATATATGAAAGAATCTGGGAAAGAGGCACGTTTTTAGCATAACCACACACAGTAGACCTCTAAGAGGGAGTAACTGTTGGCAGTGTTAATAGGTCTGATTGTCTTGCAGATGGTCTACTATGTAAGAGATCTTAAGCTCTGACACCGTCCTGACTGCCCCTGAGCTGCCCCTGCCCCAGACCCAGTCAGTATCCAGTAACAAGAATAGACGGACCTAAATAACTCTCAGCCCACCCAGCACACGCAGGAGGAGCAGGACATAGTTATGGGGGAGGTGGACGCCTACTGCTCCTTCCAGCACTAAAACCCTATTGGAACCTGGATTGCCCAGGCCACAACGGCCGTTAGGCACTAAAACGGACTATATTAAGGTTGTGTGGCTCTCCAATCCCTCCCTAATGCCTTCCCAAAGTTGGGATGTTTCGAAGGGGCACCCCATGTGAGTTCTGCATTTGACTTCTCTGCTGCTCTCCCTCCCTGTGGGGGCTCAGCTGTGGGCACTATCAGAGCTCCTGTCTTAGGCTCTTCTGTCCACTGCAAAGCAGACAAAGAGGTCACCTCCCTCTCCCCCCGCCCCGCCACAGGGACGACTGTCCTGTTGCCAGCGCCTCTCCCAGTTCCCCCACTGCCAGCACCTGCGGCTGGCTCTCCACCCAAGGGCTTTCTCTCAGTGTGTGTTGAGAGGCGGGAGGAAAGCGTCCAGGAGTTTCCCCAGGAGCACTTCTCAGCCAGTAATGATTAAACTGGAGGATTAAAACCCCCAGCTTCCTTGCCCCTTGGGTGGGATAACTCTGACACATGTTGTTGTTTTAATTATCTCTCCAAGGCCCCAGTAGGATTGAGCTTCAGTTAGTCACAGTGGTGACCAGCTCGAAGGTGTACGCTTTTTTAGCATTTGTGGCCAAATACGCTTTTGCATTTTGTAACAAGCAAAGAAACAACTGCTTTTGTTCCGTGTGCTCTCACAATGTCTATGAAAGGGGAAGTGGGGCAGATACAGCAGAGCCTGCCTGGATCACCCCAGGCCTTACACTGTCCTGACCTCCTGGTCCACTGCTGACTGCCAACACCCGCAGCTCTCCGCCTGTGAGCCTTCCCTGACTCCCAGAGCCCACACTGCTACCCACGATAGGCTGGGAACGGCAGGCAGCGGATGCTCCCAGGAGCAGCCCTCACCCAACGACTGGATGAGATGGCTCAGAAGCACCTACGCTACTACTGGCTCCCAGGGTGTGCAGCGGGATTACCCAAGATGCTAACTTGCTTGACACACACGCCCTTCCCTTCCTCACTTCACTCTCCTGCCAGTGCTTCCTGGGATCTCCTTCCAAACCAATGACTTGTACTGGAATCCTTGCCTCAGAGTCTGCTTCCAGGGCAAGGTAGTCCAAGATAGGGAAGAGACACAATTCCAAATGTCTGGGACTCTAAATGGCAAATAAACAGCCAGAGGACATAAACCCTTAAATCGCTAAATTCTGTTTCCTAAAGTTTCCTAAAAAGTGAAGCCAAAATGAAGTGCTTGGGGTCCAAAGGCCTCAGGCTTCTTGACCAAAAAGTTAAATCTAAAGGAGCATTATGGGGGTGCCTGGGTGGCGCAGTCGGTTAAGCGTCCGACTTCAGCCAGGTCACCATCTCACGGTCCGTGAGTTCGAGCCCCGCGTCAGGCTCTGGGCTGATGGCTCGGAGCCTGGAGCCTGTTTCCGATTCTGTGTCTCCCTCTCTCTCTGCCCCTCCCCCGTTCATGCTCTGTCTCTCTCTGTCCCAAAAATAAATAAAAACGTTGAAAAAAAATTAAAAAAAAAATAATAAAGGAGCATTATGAACCCCATATTAGATTACCAAATATTCTCATCTACCCTGATCCTTCAGCACTTTCTCTCACATCTGTTCCACAGAATTTGATGGGCCTCCTCAAGGAACACTACCTAGTCGATCTTCTAAAAGCTTCAAGTAGTAGTCAACACACACTTAGAAAATATTAAATCACTGCATCCATTTGTTCACCACTCAAACAGAACTTGAATAAAATAATCATAATACCTTTTATTCTTATTATAAAAGAGGCTCATTGTTGATAATCTGAAAAACAATGAACAATGAAAAGAGAAAATAAGTTCCATCACCAAAGAAATCCATCATTAAATTTTTACGTATTTTCTTCTACTCCTATATATGTGTGTGTGTGTGTGTGTATGTGTGTGTGTGTGTGTACTGCAAAATTAGGATCATTCTATATGGTATCATTTTAAATATATATAATGACAGCTCTCACTTGCCATTATCATTACAGCTGGAGAGTCATGAATCATATCAACTCACCAAATAATACACAAAAAAAACACATCATTTTACTTTTCTTTTTTAATCTCCTCCCTTTCCTCTACTTTGATGAAACCATCTTACATGGACTATTTTTAACCTAAGCAGACTGACTAAAATGTAACAACCTTTTCCTTCTCTGCCCATCTTTCTACAAACTGTTAATGAACAGTGAACTGGTCAATCAGCAGGTGAAAGCAGAGCAAAGGGACAGAGGCCAAGCCGATGGCGCCGATAACCAGCTTCAGATAATCAAGGCTGATTGTGCATTTACTTTCCCATGAATGTCTAAAGCTGTGAAAGGCAATTACCAAGTGCATTAAGCGGAGAGAGTTCTATACTGCTTCTTTTGTTGTCTCTGATCATCTGTTGAGCTGTTAGAGACCTCTTTCTGAGAGTCATTTGTAATCAGTACATAGAAGGAAGATGGCCCCCAACAGGTGTGCCCATGAATTTGGTAAAAGGTTGGAAAATAGCCCCTCTGAAATAACAGTTAATAAGAGTTAGAATATGAAGGGTAGATGCCTCCCCAACAGACAACTCCATCTGAAAGGTAACTTCAAAGACACTGGTTGCTGATAATAGAGAATGATTTTCCAAATCTCATAAAGAGGCTTGGGTTCTTCTCTAAAATGAAATCTAAAATACAACTACCGGCAGATAAACTATAGCCTTGCAAGCCAACTTCTCTGAAATGAGGAAATGTATATAGGCGGAAAATTGTGATAATAGACGAGGGAGGGAGGAGGAGCACCGTGATGAAAAGGAACACTTACCGAACACTGTGCGTGCGTTTGGGCCAGGTGCTTCCTGTCAGTTAAGCTTCAGACTACTCCATCAAATGCATTTTAGTCTTTCCACTTTATAGATGCAGAAACTGAGGCCTCAGAGAGATTAGGTAATAAACAGGCAGTAGGTAGAAGAGCAGGCCATTCCAATCCAGGACTGCCTGATTCCAAAGTGTAACACAGTAAAATCTCACTGTTTATTAGAAATATTTCCAGCAAGAGAATGCCCTGATTCTATTAATTTGCCATGGTTATACAGACTGAAATGCTTTGACAAACAGCTATAAAACTTGATGGCATATTCCCTAAGTCCATTCAGTTCCTATTTCGTATCAAGAAAACATGCGATGTCACCTCCTGACTGACCATACGCACATAAATTACCGTGAGCCATTATTTTGCCAGAGATAGTTCTTGATAAACTGACAGCCTAGGACTTGGATTCATGTAGAAGACACTGCATGTGTTACCCAGCAAGCATTTACTCTACTTTGCCTGCCTTGACTTTAAACTTTCTGACAGAACCTCTAAAATCCTCCTCTACGTGACCATGTGCTTTACCAGATCAAACACAGGATGAATCCCATTCTTCCAACCAGGGAGTGTGTTCGGCATGGGCATGTGAGGCAGTTCTGACCAATGAAATGAGAGGGAAAGTATGCTACGAGGCTTATAAAAATAGTTTCTTCTTTCTTAATGAGAAGCACAGTAAGTAGGGCTCCTTGAAGAAATTACTCATTTCACGTCTGGGGCAGAAAATATAATTGACTGAAACCTTTTGAATACATAAAAATCCAAGAGCTCAAAATACTATTTTTAAAAGAGAAAGTCAAAACAAACACTACTGTCACCATTACACCAAAACTTTACTTTGAAGATCGGTAATTAAAAGTTAAGAGTCAACTATTTATCTTGCCTCTCTAGGACTTCAGGGTAACCTAAGGGTAAATAATCCTAGTTGATTCTCCTCTTTCCATAAAAGTGCCAGCTACTAAATATCATTTTATAAACACTAGTAAAACAATTAATTCAGGTAACCATCTTTACTGGAAGCTAAAGCCATTAGGCAAAAAGGTTAATGGGGAACTGGACAGTTATATCCAGTGCCAAAGTACCAACCTTCAAACTATTTACCATTTGCAAGGAAAATGTATTACAAAATGTTATTTTATAATAGAGAGATCCGGCTGAAATCCCCTTGTTTTAGCACGACTGAGAATGGGGCAATCAGATATTACATGATTCTTAATATGATACAGTAAGTACATATCACCTGTTAAATATTTCCTCTAAAATTTGGTAACATGAATCTATACAACTCCTTATTTTTTTAAGTTTATTTCTTTTGAGAAAGAGAGACAGAGACAGAGGGTGGGGGGAGGGAGAGGGAGAGAATCTCAAGCAGGCTCTGCACTATCACCACAGAGCCCAAATGTGGGGCTCAAACCCAGGGACCATGAGATTATGACGTGAGCTGAAATCTAGAGTTGAACACTTAACTGACTGAATCGCCCAGGCACCCCTGAAACTATATAACTCTGTAGATCTAACGTCCACTTTACAGAAAATATGGAGGACAGAAAAACACTTCAAAGAGATAATCAAACAAAATCTGAACTTAAGTCATTCTGCAGGATAACAGACCTGGGCCCTTCCACATTTCAATTTTATGGGAAAAAAGAAGGGAGGTAATGTTCTAGAATCATGATTAAAAGAGATTTAACAGAGGTGCCTGAGTGGCTCAGTCAGTTGAGTGTCCAAATCTTGATTTTGGCTCAGGTGATGATCCTAGGGTCATGGGATTGAGCCCCACGTCAAGCCCCACATCAGGCTCTGCACTGCGGAGTCTGCTTAAGATATTCTCTCTCTCTCTCTCTCTCTCTCTCTCTCTCTCTCTCTCTCTCCCCCCCCCCCCGCCATCCCTGCCCCCTACTCACACACGCGTGCTCTCTCTCAAATTAAAAAAAAAAGATTTAAGAGATATAACAATAATATAGAATGACCCCTGATTGGATTTTGGTCTGAACAAACCCAGCCATAAAAGACGTTTTGGGGAAAAATGTGAAATTTGAATATGGATTGGGATATTAGATGCTATTAAGGAACAATTCTTTTTTTTTTTTTTAATTTTTTTTTCAATGTTTATTTATTTTTGGGACAGAGAGAGACAGAGCATGAACGGGGGAGGGGCAGAGAGAGAGGGAGACACAGAATCGGAAACAGGCTCCAGGCTCCGAGCCATCAGCCCAGAGCCTGACGCGGGGCTCGAACTCACAGACCGCGAGATGGTGACCTGGCTGAAGTCGGACGCTTAACCGACTGCGCCACCCAGGCGCCCCTAAGGAACAATTCTTAAGTTTTAGGCATGATGATAATATGGTGATTAGTTAGGGAAACATCCTTGTTTTTCAGAGATACATTACAAAGAAATTTCATGATATCAATAATTTAAAATTATTCACCAAAAAATAGACGAAGCAAATAGGTCAAAATGTTAACAAGGATTACATCTATGTGATGGATAGCAATAATTTTCATCTTATTCTTTCTACTTCTATGTGCAATTGAACTTTACACAGTCCAAACAAAAGTGATGAAGAGTCTTCTGCTAGCTATTATTTTCCCCCTCCCTTCCCCTCTTCTACTGGCTATCATTATGTCTGCATACAATCCTGGAAATCGAGGCAGTCACCCTGATACCATCAGGAGAGCAAGCCTGAAGGAAAAAGCTAGCACGGTGCAGCTGGAAGAGTAGGAAGATGGAAAAGATGGGTCCATGATGACATTGCTGAGCCAGGCAATTATTCAGCCTGAGCACTTACTGAGCTTCTTATTATTTATACCACTTTGAATTGCCAAATTCAAATGTCCAGGAATATCCCAAGTAATACAGTTATTGAAAATCCATTTCCAAATGCCCTATTCCCGCTTCTTCGAATGCTCTTCCTACAGACACTTGCACGACCTGCCCCCTCACCTCCTTGAGGTCTCTGCTCAAATGCCACTTTCTTACAGAACCCTAGCTGGGCCACTCTGTATAAAATGGCAGTCTCCCTTTGTTCAGGGTAAACTAAACACTGGAGCTCCTCAGCAAGTTGAAGACTACTCGTAGAATCCACAATGACCCAATCCATGTGCAAGCACATTAAGACCTCCAGGAAAAAGGAGTATCTTCCTTTAAATTTTCATAACTTTCACCCATTTCTTTTAACACATTCTATTTTATCATGTTTTATGGGATATTTGTGGACACACTTATGTTCCCCCACTAAATTCCATGTATCATTGTACTGAAGCCAGTTTGTATCAACTCTTGAGAACTAAATGTGCATCTCTTTCTAATTATTTCACTGACACCATGTCAGTAGCTTGAAAAGGGCTGTAGTGAGCATATTTGCATAAGGGAAATCAGCAAATGCTACAAATCAGGGCCTTCCCCCTGACAAACATCAAGATGGTAAAATTAAAGCCAACCATTTTTGGGGTGCCTGGGTGGCTCAGTCAGTTAAGCGTCTGACTTTGACTCGGGTCATGATCTCACTGTTGGTGGGTTCGAGCCCCGTGTCGGGCTCTGTGCTGACAGCTCAGAGCCTGGAGCCTGCTTTGGATTCTGTGTCTCCCTCTCTCTCTGCCCCTCCCCTGCTCATGCTCTGTCTCTCTCAGTCTCTCAAAAATAAATAAATGTTGAAAAAAATTTTAAGCCAACCATTTTTTTAAAATATATTAGAAAAGAACAAAAATAAAAAATAAAAACACCCTAGATAAAAATGAATGAATCACTCTAATTAAAGGACAGAGGTTGTCAGACTAGATTTAAAAAAAAAAAAAACAAGATTCAACTATATGCTATTTAAAAGAAACACCTTTGAATATAAAAACACAAAGTATAAAAGTAAAGGGATAGAAAAAGACATACTACACAAAGACTAAGCTTTATTAAAATCAAAGTGGATTTTGGGGCACCTGGGTGACTCAGTTGGTTAAGCATCCATGTTCAGCTCAGGTCATGATCTCACAGTTCATGAGTTCAAGCCCCACATCGGGCCCTGTGATGACAGCTCAGAGCCTGGAGCCTGCTTCAGATTCTGTGTCTCCCTCTCTCTCTGCCCCTCCCCTGCTCACACTCTGTCTCTCTCTCCTTCAAAAATAAATAAACATTAAAAAGTTTTTTTAAAAAATCGAAGTGGATGTCAAAACAAGAAATTTTGCTAAAGATAAAAAGGTCCATTTCACACTGATAAAGAGGACATTTATCAAGAAGATACAATTTTAAATTGGTACACATACCTAACAACAGAGCTTTAAAATATATGAAGCAAAAACTGGCCAAACTAAAAGGAGAAATAGGCAACTCCACAAGCACAGCTGCTATTTTAGTACTTCCCTCCTTCCCTCTCTCCCTCCCTCCCCACTCCTCCCTCCCTCCCTCTCTCTCCATCTCTCTCTTTCTCCCCCCACTTTGGTAATAGAATGAAGAAAAAAATAAGTAGAGGCATAGAAGACTTGAACAATACTTCAACCAGCTTGATCTAATTAACACAGAACACTGCACCTAACAAATGTACAAAAACAATTCTTTTTAAGTGCACAGGTAACATTCACCAAGATACACTGAGCTCTAAAGCAAGTCTCAATACATTTATTTTTTTTAAATATGAAATTTATTGTCAAATTGGTTTCCATACAACACCCAGTGCTCATCCCAACAGGTGCCCTCCTCAATACCCATCACCCACCCTCCCCTCCCTCCCACTCCCCATCAACCCTCAGTGTGTTCTCAGTTTTTAAGAGTCTCTTATGTTTTGGCTCCCTCCCTCTTTAACCTTTCTTTTCTTTTTTTTTTCCTTCCCCTCCCCCATGGTCTTCTGGTAAGTTTCTCAGGATCCACATAAGAGTGAAAACATATGGTATCTGTCTTTCTCTGTATGACTTATTTCACTTAGTCAATACATTTGAAAAGATAGAAATCAATTTATTTTCTGACCACAACAGAATTAATTTAAAAATCAGTAACAAAGAAATACTAGAGAATCTGCAAATATTTAGAAATTAAGCCATATTTTCTAAAGAAGTGATGGGTCAAAGAAGAAATCACAAAAAAATAGAAAATATTTTGAACTATGTAATGAAAATAGACCATATCAGAATTGTAAGATTTTGTTTTGTTTTGTTTATAGAGATAGAGAGTGTGGGTGAGCAGGGGTAAGAGGCAGAGGGAGGGAAAGAGAGAGAATCTCAAGCAGATTCCTCACTCAACGCAGAGCCTGAGGCAGGGCTCAATCCCACCACCCTGGGATCATAACCCAAGCCGAAATCAAGAGTCAGATGCTCAACCGACTGAGCCAATTTGCAGGTTTTATCTAAAGCAGTATTTAGAGGAAAACTTACAGCTTTAAAATGCTTATATTAGGAAAAGAGAAAGTTTCCACCTTAAAAAGCCAGAATTTAAAAAGGGAAAACAAAACCCAATTTAAGTTGAAGACAGAAGCTAATAAAAATATAAAAGGAAATCAATGAAATAAAAAAACCCAGAAAAACAAAGGCTTAAAAAACGGCTCTCTAAATGATTAACAAAATTGATAAACTTCTAGCTGGGCTAATGAAGAAAAAAAGAGAAAATATAAATTACCAGTATCAGGAACAAAAGTGATAATATCACTACAAATTCTACAGATGTTAAAAGGATAATAAGGAAATATTTGAACAACTTAAACCCAATAAAATTGACAACACAGATGAACAAAATTATTTGAAAAACAAAATAATCAAATTTATAGTTTATAAAAACTGACAAGAAATTAAAAATCTGAATAGCTTTATGTCTTTTAAAGAAATTATAAACTTTCCTACAAAGAAAACTTAATGCTAGTTTAGCTTTATCCGCAAATCCCATCAAACATTTAAGAAAGAATTACAGCAATCATATATAAAATCTTTCCGAAAACCGAAAAGAAGAAAATTTCCAATTTGCTTTATAAGAGCCAGAATAACCCTGACACCAAAACCTGTGCACAAGGTATATTTAACCCTATTTGCTTCAGGCCATTGCTTGCCTAGAAATGTTAAACCGAGGTGGATAAAACCACTGCAAGCTCCATAGAGAGGATGCAGTTTTTTTTTCAGCCCCAGCCAGCAATGTTTTAAAAGTAATTATAAAGCTGTTGGTCATGACATTTGGCTTTAAAAGAAAACGGTGCCATTGGGAGCAAGACTGACACCACATTATGACTTTCCCATAATTTAGTCATTAGATTTTAAAGAAATCATTTCTCCCAAACAACAGAACCACCAGAAAGCTTTACTCATGCCAAAGGCTCAGAAATTAATATAAAAGTTAGCGAGTTTATCTTACACTCTTGGAGAAATTACACTCAGGTAACTAAACTGGCTTATTCAAAATGACTGTTACATGCAAACTAAGCCAAAAGGATAGCTTGACATCAGAGTAAGTTACAGGCACTTCCCATGTATTTCTCCCAAGCTGCACAGAAGGAATTCTAATAGCAACAAAATTTCCTTCCAAATAAATGACAAAGCTTGGCCCTTAACAATGACTCCATTTCAACCAGGAGCTGCTACTCCATAAGCAATGAGAAACACCTTATAAGTGGATACCACAGTACTATGACAGCCAGATCATATTCTGACAACATAACAAAAAATGAATCGACAAAGGCCTTCTCTGCATTGACAAGAGGCCCACACTAGAGGAACAAACAGCACATACCTCACTGAACTGTTTGTGGTTGACCACTATTTTGGTAATATAATGAAATGTGATTTTGATTACTTTTCCTTGCCTGTGTTTTAAGCATAACCATGTAAGAGGCCTACAGGGAGACAGCTAGGTGTTTGTCAAAGATGCAGAAAGGTGTTTGTGTATTTGTATGTGTGTTTGTTCATCTCTGCAGAGCTACTTCCCTTTGAGGTTCTGAAAATTTTTTTAATTCAAACACAAAGGATGACATTACGTGGAATTCTGGCTTGGCACAGGAAGTTGTCTAGACTTCCTTTGCCAAAATTCTTTTATTTATTTTTTTTTCAAAATGCTTTTTTACAAGTAATATCTTATAAAAGATGAGGTTAAAAGTAAAAGAACCAATACCCAATTCCACAACTAGGAATTCATGGCAAAGAACTTTTCGGAGATGCACACAAAGATTTATACATAAGAATATTTACTGCAATGTTAGTTAAAATAGAAATTAATTAATAATAGCCTATATGATTAAAATTAGAAAAATAACTCGGTTAACAATATGATGAGAAAAAATGCAGCCATTAAAAAGCATGTTTCAGAAGGATATAGATACATCCTTTTAAATGATTGTGCATATGCACTGAGGATATATAGTCTGTTTTTTAATAGCTGCATATATTATATATATATATATATACATATATATATACATAATACATACATATACGTGCTTATATACTGTCCCCCTAAAATTCATGTCTATCTAGAAACTGTTACTGTGACTTTATTTGGAAGTATGATCTCTTCAGATATAATCACGTTAAGAACAGCTAAAATAGTTTTAAAAAACAACCAAGTAGGAGGAGTCACACTACCTAATTAACTAACTTACTATAAATAATCAACACAGTGTGCTATTGGCCAAAGGATAAGCACACAGATCAATGGAACAGAACAGAGGCCAGAAACAGACCCACATATACATAGTCAATTGATTTGCCACAAGAGTGTCCGACTTCGGCTCAGGTCATGATCTCATGACTCGTGAGTTTGAGTCCCACGTCAGGCTCTGTGCTGACAGCTTAGAGCCTGGAGTCTGCTTAGGATTCTGTGTCCCTTTCTCGCTCTGCCTCTCCCTCACTCATGCTGTCTCTCTCTCTCTCTCTCTCTCTCTCTCTCTCTCTCTCAAGAATAAATAAAACAGTAAAAAATATTTTTTTAAAAAGTGCAAATGAAATTCATTAGAGAAAGAATAGTATATTCATCAAAGGTTGCTGGCACATTTGGACATCCACATGTAAAGAAGAAGAAAAAGGAGGAGGAGAAGGAGGAGGAGAAGGAAGAAAATAAGCAAGAAAGCAAGAAAGAATTTTAGTTCACTCTTCACATCATATTAAACAATTAGCTCACAATGGATTATAAAACTAAATGTAAAACCTAAAACCATAAATATTCTAAAAGAAAATATAGGAGAAAATCTTTGTGGCCTTGAGTTAGGTAAAGAGTTCTTACATATAATACCCAAATCAGGATATGTGAAAGACAAATAATGAATAAACTGCACTTCATCAAAATTAAAAACTTCTGCTCTTCCAAAAACACTAAAGTAATGAACCAACAGACCACAGAACGGACGAAAATATATCTGATATAGGACTTGTCTCCAGAATATATAAAGAACTGTCAAAACTCATCAAAAAAACAAACAACCCAGTAAGAAAAAAATGGGCAAATGATCTGAAAATACTTTACCAAAAAAAGATACATGAATAGTGAATAAACATGAAAAGATACTCAACATAATTAGTCATTAGGAAAACGCAAATCAAAACCACAATGAGATAATATTACAAATCATTACAATGGTTAAGATTAAGAAAACGAACTCTACCGAGTGCTGGCAAGGCTGTAAAGTAACTAGAACTCTCGTACATGGCTGGTGGGAATGCAAAATGGCACAGCCACTATAGATCACATGGTACGCAACCTTTTAAGGCCTTCTTTCACTGCACATAATGCATCTAAGATTCATTCATGTTGTGCCTGTATCTGTGACTAGTAGGTTTTTATTGCTGAGTAGTATTCCATTTTGTGGATGTACCAGTTTGTTTATCCATTCCCCTACTGAAGGACATTTGAACTGTTTTCAGTTTGGGGCAATTATGAATACTGCTGCTATAAACATTCACATACAAGTTTTATGTTAACATAAGTTTTGATTCTTCAGGGTAAACACTTAAGAGTGCGATTGCTGAGTCATATGGTAAGTGTATATTTAACTTTAGAAGAAACTGCCAAACTGTTTTCCATAATGGCTGTGCCAAAATGGCAAAACTACAGGGACAGAAAACAGACCAGTGGTTGCCAGAGGCTGGGGTGGAGGGAAGAGTTGGCTACAAATGGCCATGAGGGAATTCGGTGGGCGATGTAACTATTCTATAGCTTGTGGTAGTTGTTACACGACTGTATATGTTTGTGAACACATACAGCATTACACGCTAAAAAGAGTGAGTTTTATTTATGTAAATTATATCTCAATAAACCTGAATGAAAATCATTCATCCAGAAGGAATGCATAGAAATCTTAGGATATCCTATGCCATATTTAAACCAAAGATCTGAGATAGCAGATGGCTTCCCACTGCCTTCAGGATAAAAATCTAACTTCCTTAGTGGGATGTACTTTCTTAGTGGGCTTTTAACCTACTTCTAGGAGGTAGGCATTAGCTCCATTTGGGTCTCATCTCAACAATTACTATCCAGATTTGGGTATTTCCATTGTTTTTTGAGCTTGTTTTCAGCTCTTCCCCTGAAATTCCATTTCCTTTGGAAGTCATGGTCTTCCTGCTTTGAAACCCAAACCCTACCAAACCTTCTCACCCAGCCTGGGCATACAGTTCAGCGACAGAACCTCTGGCAGGGTCCCAGAACCTCCCCACACAAGCATCCAAGAGAAGGTGCCTCACCTTCCCAGCCTGGCTTCAGAGAACTGAACCAGACACAAATATAGGTATATATATGTATAAGCACGTGTTTCCTGTAACATTTTTGTGAAGCTCTTTACAGATGCCCTAACTCCTTTTATTCTCTCTGCTGATTCAAGTACAGCATCGCTTGACATCCCCAGTGCTACAGAATGTAATACATCTGATTAACAGCAGCAAAAGTAGGAGCAGCAGGGAGCTTGGATGTTGCACTCTCAGGCTCTCATGGAGCAGGTTTTGCAAATTGGATCCACCAAATGTTAGTCACAGGATAGATGAAAGGAGCGAAACTATTATATCCATGTTTGGACCCTGAATTCTAGCATAACTCTCAGCAGTCTGACTGTATCATTCTGTTTCTTGGAAAGCAAGCTTTCTACTCCTGATTTTACCAGAGGAAAAAAATGTAGAAGAGAAGAAACAATGTTTGGGCAGATTCTAAAGAAAATAATTTTAAATACACATTCAAAGTACTTCTTGCTGGCATTAAAAATAACAAAGATGGCTCAAAATGAAATGAAGATATGCTTATCAAAGACATACAGTTTTAGCAAAGCAGTCCGTGACAACCATTTCAAATGCCTAGGGGTCTCTCTCAATTATTTCTGACTTCAGAGTCACCCATGTTAAATGCTAAAAGAAGACCTCTCCTTAAGTATGATTATCACTGCACATATTTTTAAAAATTAAAAATCTCTCTTTTTACAAATTTAAACCAACCTATCCCATTAAGCAACTGAGTTTTGCTTTCTTAAAACTCTTTCTTTCTTTGAATGTCAGGACTTTACCTTCTCTTGGTTCCTTACCTACACTCATAAGCCACTTCTCAATAACATCTTGGAGTGATTTCTAGCTTAGGACACATCCCTCCATTTCCCATCCTGATGGAAACCAGCCTGTAATTAACACCATTAGACAAGAATGCTGCACGTAAAAAAAAAAAAAAGTGTCAAGAGAGAAAAACAGTACAGACAGCTCACCTCTGTACTCAACCCTTCAAACATCCCACCTACTCCTCTGGTTTTCACTACTCCTTGATTTCCAAACATGTGTCTCTACTCCAGCATTATTTTCTGAGCTCCAGGGTTATCCAGTAGTATATCTGTTGAGAGTGTCACAACCTTAAAGAATCTAAAAGTAAACTCATCCTTTTCCCCCATCCATTTTCCCAACATATTCTCTTTTGCATACTCCATATCTTAGCCACATCTTAATTTCTCAGACATTAAGCCTTGCCAATTCTACTTCCTAATTATCTCGTGAATCTGCCTCTTTCTCTTTATTCTCACTACTATAGCCTTAGTTCAGGCCGTTTTTAGCTCCTGTGTGGGCTCTTTCTGTAGCAACTAGTTATTTTGCCTACCTCCGGCCTCATAAACACACAACTCCACCCCTCCACCCCCCAACCCCCATCGAGGGTATCCCTTAGATCCCTGCCCAAAAAAGGGGGTTTACAAAATCCGAATGTGATATCTCTCTCTTCCCTAGGTAAAATTCTTTAGAGGCTTTCATTGTCTACAGGATAAAAACCAACTTCCTTAAGAGGAGGTGTAAGACTTTATAAATTGCTCCTGCCTACTTGCACCTCTTTATCCCTCATTCAACCTTCAAAATCCTACTCCAATGGCATCTACTCTATGAAACTCTCCCAATCAACCCCTACCCCCATAGTCAAGTTAGTCCCTCCTTCCTGTATGTCATGTAATTAATATACTTCTCATTGTAAAATAAATGATAATTAATTCATATATAGATGCTACTCATCTAAGAGATGAGCTTGGTGAAGAAACAGATTATTTATTGTTCCTATCTATACACTTAGCAATTGTTCTCAATCACCAGATGGTGAATGGATGAATGATTAAAGTGGAGAAGAAATCAATTAGTGAGCCATCAATGGTTGTTTATTTTTCTAAACATTCTAAACTAGATTTTCTAATTGTCTGAAATGAAAAAGTTCCTGCTAGCCATGATCATTTGAGCAACAAAAACTGCTATGTTGGCATCTCCTGTGACAATAACTATAAAAGAAAAATAAAACCTTGTTACATATCTGGTGCTCTGTGTAATAACCTTGAAAACAGGCCATGAAATTTCCCCATTTAAAAAAAAATCCCAATGATGAGGTCTCTGCCATAGTAATAAAATTCTAGTAAACACCGTGACCATTTATTTCGGAGAAGAATGAACTTGCAGCCTCAAGTGTTAGAGCCTAATGGAGGAGGAGTCAATACAGCCAAGAAGAAAATCCCTGCTACATTTAAGAGGGCTAAAACCTTTATCACCCTGGAATATTCCAGGTCAAATTCAAGATGGATCATTCTTTGACAACTTAAAAGGTGCAAATTAAATATGGTGATGGGTACATTTCACAAAAAATGAGAACTCCTGCAGTCAGACCACAAGAAAGCTCTCTCTTTTTTTTTTTAGTGAATACTCACATGCATACGCATGGATATCAAATGGACTCAGATAAGAGAATAACAAGGTTAATCTGTTCAGACAGAAGGTAAGTCAGAAAGAGAAAATTACCACTGTTGTTCTTCAGACTAAGTTAAATTGATCATTTCTGTTGTCTGTCATCATCGACTACAACGAGGACAAAGCCCAGCAGGCTAGGAGATCTCTAACAAGCCAGGAAGCCCTTGTTCCGCTGTGCCTAACTAAGACTCTGACCCCTGATGACTCAAGAAGCAAAAGAATTTGTCTGAATATTTAAAATAGCACTGAGATCATGGAAAACCTAAGCCAGATTTCATGCATTTCCCCAAAAGAGCGATAATATCATGCAGTACTGACATGTCCCTGAAACTGTAAAGCAATTAAATATTTGTCAAATCCGAGCCTTTTCTATTTGGCTCAAGTTCTGTTACTTTAGGTCCTCCTACAGTTCCATCAATGTATTTCCAAAATCCATGGTTTCTGTCAGGGTCCCATTGGGTTGGTACACTTAAATTAGGCTAATGGGAATAGGATGTATTTTAAAAGGAACTTTTTAAAAATGTGTGGGCAAGACATAAAGGAACCACAAGAAGCCCAGGGCCAATACTATAGGGGCAGTTACCATCCCTAGGCCCAAAGAGAGGAGGGAAGAAAGCAGTTTTCAGAACCCAAAAGGAAACAGATGTAAAAAGGAAGCAGAAGTTCTCAGCCAGCCCAAGGTGACCTTGCAGCTAGGGAGCCAGGAGATAAATATATGATCTGTCTGACTTTCTGCTGGACCCACCACAGGCTGAACCGACCTGGAAGCCAGAGGACAAGGGAGAGGACATATAGGCCAGATCTCAGGGCAGACAGCAGGGTAAAGACAAACAGAGAATGGCCCTGGAGGACAAATGAGAACTAAACAACACTCCACGTTTTAGGAGGAAAGGGTTTCCCAATCACTGACTGCTACTGAGTCACTACTGCGTGCGATATACAGTTAACTATAAGAATATAATGGGGGGGCGCCTGGGTGGCGCAGTCGGTTAAGCGTCCGACTTCAGCCAGGTCACGATCTCGCGGTCCGTGAGTTCGAGCCCCGCATCGGGCTCTGGGCTGATGGCTCAGAGCCTGGAGCCTGTTTCCGATTCTGTGTCTCCCTCTCTCTCTCCCCTCCCCCGTTCATGCTCTGTCTCTCTCTGTCCCAAAAATAAATAAACGTTTGAAAAAAAAAAAATTAAAAAAAAAAAAAAAAGAATATAATGGGGATAGAAGTAAAGGAGGTTGAAGATGAAGGGAGGAAGAGTTGCAAAGGAAGAAAGAACTTCGCCTACAGGAAATGAAAACATGTTTCGAACTGTGGCAAAACTCATGCAATGACGATATTTACAAGTAAAAACTCCACTCCAGAGTGTGGTCTGTGCAGCAGCAATAGCAGCAGCATCTGGGAGATTATTAGAAATGCAAACTATCAGGCTACACCCCAGACCACTTACTCCGGAATCTGCTTTTTAACCAGATTCCCCAGGTGCCTGTTATGCACATGGAAGTTTAAGGAGCACTGCTATAAAGACTCCCCAGAGTTACTCAGGGTAATAAGAGAAGTTTGGAGTAATTAAAACCAGTGGGATTTATAGGGAAAGGTTCGTGGAGGAGGTATATTTGAGAAGGATATTAAAAAACTATTTTATAGAAAACACGGTTTTTAATTTCATCATAACGTCAAAATGCAAATATAGTTCATCAGTAACTGAATATGTAATGGTCAAGAAATAGTATCATCAAAAACTGATACTAGGGGCGCCTGGGTGGCTCAGTTGGTTAAGCGTCCGACTTCGGCTCAGGTCATGATCTCACAGTTCGTGAGTTCGAGCCCCGCGTCGGGCTCTGTGCTGACGGCTCGGAGCCTGGAGCCTATTTCAGATTCTGTGTCTCCCTCTCTCTCTGCCCCTCCCCTGCTCATGCTCTGTCTCTCTCTGTCTCAAAAATAAATAAACATTAAAAAAATTAAAAAAAAACTGATACTAAATATTATTCCATTAATATAAAGTTCTTTCACAGTAAAATAAAATTCTTGTGCTACATACATTCTCTAAAGGTTTTCTAAAGAAAGGAAAAATCCAGGCTGACTTAAATTGGAAAGCTGCTGTTTCAGTTTTGTGATTTGCTGTCTTTCTCTCCTGAATACTACTTTCCTTTCTATTTCAGACCCAACTCTGTTACTTAATGGGTGTTCAGCAAATACTTTTTGATTGATTGAAGTCCAACTGATTTAAAATTGTGTGCTAAACTGTAATAATTGATCAGCATCCAAAAATCTAGTCGATTTCAACTTAGAGAACAGCTCCATCTAGTGTCTCGACAGGAAGGCGCCATCTCCTATCAAGCCTATGTTTACCTACAGGAGGAGAAAATTCTGCTGGTAAAACTAACCCATCCCGGCCATGTCTTTCTATCTTAATACACGTGTAACAAAGTCTTAGTATTATTGCAGTTTGCCTTTTCCAGGCATCAGCTCCATCTGTGAAATAGCAGGAGCGCTTTCACCTACTATGGAAAGACAGCTTTCCCTCAACATCTGTGCACCCCACCCCACACCCTCTTACCTCAATCCTTACCAACTGACCAAATGCCACCCTGTTGCCAAGTTCCAGAACCTGTATGCCTGTGCCTAAGGGCTTTTTCAGGCCACCAAAGTCCACCTTGCTGCTCACACAGCAGGCCAGACTTAGAACCGACCCGACTCCCAGAGGGCCCAGACCATGACTAATGGGAATTGGTGTATACACGTCCCAGTTCCCTCACCCCTCAGGAGGGAGGCTCTATTTCCTAGAGTTTTCTCATGAGTTTAAGCACCAATCATTCAGAGTAGTGGCTTTTTTAGCTGTCTTCTCTTCCCTGTCTCACTTCCCTACCCCCCTACCAATGTTTCCTCAACTCCAGAAAAAACTACTTGTACTTGAGTTTTTCCCTTGAGGTCTGATCCTGGGGAAACCCAGAATAAGACATTCTTTAAAAAACACTTTACTGAGGTCCAATTTACACATAAAAAGAAGTACATACTTCTTACAGAGTGTGGAGGTAAGTATACACCCATGAAACCATCACCACAGCCAAGGCCACAGGCATATCCATCACCTTCCAAAGTTTCCTCCCACTGCTTTTACTATCTTTTTGTGGTAAGAACATTTAACATAAGCTCTACCCTTTCAGAAAAGTTTAAGTATGGAGGAGCCAAGATGGTGGAACAGCATGGAAGCTTTTTGTGTGTCTCACGTCCATGAAATACAGCCAGACCAACACTAAACCATCCTACACACCTAAAAAACCGATTGGAAGATTAACACAACAATCTGCACAACCTGAACCACAGAATCCAGCAGGTACGTGACACAAAGAGCTGAACTTGGGGAGCAAGAAGCCCCGAAAGGTAGGGAACCCCTTTTGCCGGCGGAGAGAGGACGGAGACTGGGGAGGAGGGGAGCATACGGGAAAAGCACTCCTCCCCAAAAGCAGCTGGAGAGAAAGTGGAAAATTGGAAACAGCCACAGGGACTAAACTAAAAAGGGAGAAAGGAGAAAGGAGAGAGTTTAAATTCCATTAAGACTGTAAACAAGGGGAGCGCAAAGGCTGCAACTCCATAGCTCGACGCATGGCGGTGCTCTGGTGGGAAAGGTGAATCCCCAGGAACAGAGTGGGGTCCGGGAGGTTCCCAGGCCACACGGGGAAAAGTGGTTCCACTGATGGAAGGACATTTGGTAGAGACTGTTGAAGCCACCTGGTCCCAGCAGACCCTGGAAGGCAGCCACATTCACTGGTGCTGGGGCAAGGTTGCTGAGGGTGAAGCCTGGTGTCAGATGTGTGTTGCGATTTTCCATGGTCCCTGAAACGCTGAGGCTACACTGTCTCACGATTTTTTTTGGGGGGGGGAGGGGCGGGCTGGCACCTGGCTGCAGTCTCGGGGCACCGACAACAGCAGGATCCAGCAGGCATTCCTGGGTGCAGCCGACACTCAGCCATTGGTCATTCGGCCATCATTGGGTGAGACCCTCCCGCAGAGGGTCAGAGCGGGTCAAAGCCGCAGTCCTTCGGAAGTAAGGGGCCAGGGAAAACAGCCGCATCTGAGACAAAACTCGGGAGAGAGGTACTGCCCGGGGCCTGATCACAGGGAGTGGAAAAGCAGGCAGTGGACGAGAGCTGAAGATGGAGGACCAGTTCACGACTGCTGATCCGGGAGAACAGACTCCGTGGCTGGGTGGCGCCATTTTTCACCGCTCCTGGGCATGCGCACCGACGAGCACCACAACAATCCACCCCAGTAGGCTAGCAGCGCCATCTAGGGGAGAGCGGAGCTGTTACACCGAGCCCTGCCCAACTGGGCCAACTTCGCTCTTCAAGAACACAAACCTCACCTCCGGCTTAATCTATGGACTATAAAGAGCTACATGGACTGACCTCTAGGGGAAAACAAAGCAATTTCAGTCCTATTTCAATCTGTTAACAGGTTCATCTATTCAATTTTTTTTCTGTCTTTTTCCTTTTTCTCTTTTACAATTCTTTTCTTTTTCTTGAATACAGAAAGAAAAAAAACTCATTTTTATTTTCAATTGTTATTAAAAATATCTGTCTTTAATTTTTATTACTATATTTTTTACTTTTGTGTAAATATTTTCAAATTCTACTTTACTTCCATCATTTTATTTTAGTCTACTTCAGTGTACTCACCTTTTCAAATTTGCAAACAATTTCCTTTTTTTTTTCTCTTTTTCATTTCTTTTTTTTTCTTGAATGCAGAAAGAGAAAAACTTCATTTTTACTTTCAATTTCTTTTGAAAATATTTTTATTTAATTTTTATTACTATATTTTTTGCTTTTATGTACAGTTTTTCAAATCCTATCTTACTCCCATCATTTTATTTCAGTCTACTACAGTGTGTTCACTTTTTCAAATTTTCAAATGATTTCTTTTTTTTTTGGCTTTTCCTTTTTTTTAATCTTTTTTCTCTTTTTTGTTTCTTTTTTCTTAAATACAGAAAATGAAAAAATTCATATTTCTTTTTAATTTTTATTAAAAATATTTTTCTATAATTTTTTTCTACTATATTCTCTATTTTTGTGTATTTTAGTCTACTTTAGTGTGTTCATTTTTTCAAATTCTCAAACGATTTCCCTTTTTTTTTCTCCCCCCACCCTTTTTTTTGTTTGTTTCTCTAATCTGTCAAACCACTTTCTACACCCAGACCAAAACACACCTAGGATCTACCATCATCTATTCGATTTTTGTGTGGGTGTGTTTTAATTTTAATATTTTTTAATTTTAATTTTTTTAATTTCAATGTTTCTACCTCATTAATTCCTTTTCTCCCTTCAAAATGACAAAACGAAGGAATTCACCCCAAAAGAAAGAGCATGAAGAAACGACAGCCAGGGATTTAAACAACACAGACACAAGCAACATGTCTGAACCAGAATTCAGAATCACAATAATAAGAATACTAGCTGGAGTTGAAAAGAGATTAGAATCCCTTTCTGCAGATAAAGGAAGTAAAAAATAGCCAGAATGAAATTAAAAATGCTATAACTGAGCTGCAATCCCAGATGGATGCAGCAATGATGAGGATGGATGAGGCAGAACAGAGAATCGGTGATATAGGGGACAAACTTATAGAGAATAATGAAGCAGAGAAAAAGAGGGAGATTAAGGCAAAAGAGCACGATTTAAGAATTAGAGAAATGAGTGACTCATTAAAAAGGAACAACATCAGAATCATAGGGGTCCCAGAAGAGGAAGAGAGAGAAATAGGGGTAGAAGGGTTACGTGAGCAAATCATAACGGAAAACTTTCCTAACCTGGGGAAAGACACAGACATCAAAATCCAGGAAGCACAGAGGACTCCCATGAGATTAAACAAAAACCGACCATCAACAAGGCATATCATAGTCAAATTCACAAAATACTCAGGCAAGGAGAGAATCATGAAAGCAGCAAGGGAAAAAAAGTCCCTAACCTACAAAGGAAAACAGATCAGGTTTGCAGCAGACCCATCCACAGAAACCTGGCAGGCCAGAAAGGAGTGGCGGGATATATTCAGTGTGCTGTATCAGAAAAATGTGCAGCCAAGAATTCTTTATCCAGTGAGGATGTCACTCAAAATAGAAGGAGAGATAAAGTTTCCCAGACAAACAAAAATTAAAGGAGTTTGTGACCACTAAACCAGCCCTGCAAGAAATATTAAGGGGGACTCTCTGAGGGGACAAAAGATGAAAAAATATATATATATACACACACCAAAAGCAACAAAAGATTAGAAAGGACCAGAGAACACCACCAGAAACTCCAACCCTACAAACATCATAATGGCAGTAAATTCATATCTTTCAGTACTCACTCTAAACGTCAACAGACTCAATGCTCCAATCAAAAGACATAGGGTAACAGAATGGATAAGAAAACAAGACCCATCTATATGCTGTTTACAAGAGACCCACTTTAGACCTAAAGACACCTACAGATTGAAAATAAGGGGATAGAGAACCATCTATCATGCTAATGATCAACAAAAGAAAGCTGGAGTACCCATACTTATATCAGACAATCTAGACTTTAAAATAAAGGTTGTATCAAGAGATGCAGAAGGGCATTACATCATAATCAAGGGGTCTATAGACCAAGAAGACATAACAATTGCAAACATTTATGCGCCAAATGTGAGAGCACCCAAATATATAAATCAATTAATCCCAAACATCAAGAAACTCATTGATAGTAATACCATAATAGTAGGAGACTTCAACACCCCACTCACAGCAATGGACAGATCATCTAATCAAAAAGTCAACAAGGAAACAATGGCTTTGAACGACACATTGGACCCGATGGACTTAACAGATATATTCAGAACATTTCATCCTAAAGCAGTAGAATATACATTCTTCTCCAGTGCACATGGAACGTTCTCCAGAATAGACCATATACGGGGACACAAGTCAGCCCTAAGTAAGTACAAAAAGATTGAGATCATACCATGCATATTTTCAGACCACAGTGCTATGAAACTCGAAATCAACCACAAGAAAAAATTTGGAAAGGTAACAAATACTTGTAGACTGAAGAACATCCTACTAAAGAATGAATGGGCTAACCAAGCAGTTAAAGAAGAAATTAAAAAGTATATGGAAGTCAATGAAAATGATAGCACCACAACTCAAAACCTCTGAGACGCAGCAAAGGTGGTCATAAGAGGAAAGTATATAGCAATCCAGGCCTTCCTAAAGAAGGAAGAAAGATCTCAGATACACAACCTAACCTCATGCCTTAAGGAGCTGGAAAAAGAACAGCAAATAAAACCCCAAACCAGCAGAAGACAGGAAATAATAAAGATTAGAGCAGAAATCAATGCTATCGAAACCAAAGAAACAGTAGAACAGATCAATGAAACCAGAAGCTGGTTCTTTGAAAGAATTAACAAAATTGATAAACCACTAGCCAGTTCGATCAAGAAAAAGGAAAGGACTCAAATAAGTAAAATCAAGAATGAAAGAGGAGAAATCACAACCAACACAACAGAAATAAAAACAATAATTAGAATATTATGAGCAAATCTATGCCAACAAAATGGGCAATCTAGAAGAAATGGACAAATTCCTAGAAACATATACACTACCAAAACTGAAACAGGAAGAAATAGAAAATTTGAACAGACCCATAACCAGTAAGGAAATTGAATTAGTAATCAAAAACCTGACAAAAAACAAGAGTCCAGGGCCAGATGGCTTTCAGGGGAATTCTACCAAACATTTAAGGAAGACAGTTAACATCTATTCTCTTGAAACTGTTCCAAAAAATAGAAATGGAAGGAAAATTTCCAAACTCTTTCTATGAAGCCAGCATTACCCTGATTCCAAAACCAGACAGAGACCCCACTAAAAAGGAGAACTATAGACCAATTTCCCTGATGAACATGGATGCAAAAATCCTCAACAAGATATTAGCCAACCGGATCCAACAATACATTAAAAAAATTATTCACCACGACCAAGTGGGATTTATACCTGGGATGCAGGGCTGGTTCAATATTCGCAAAACAATTAACGTGATTCATCACATCAATAAAAGAACGGACAAGAACCATATGATCCTCTCAATAGATGCAGAGAAAGCATTTGGCAAACTACAGCATCCTTTCTTGATAAAAACACTCAAGAAAGTAGGGAGAGAAGGATCATACCTCAAGATGATAAAAGCCATATATGAGCAACCCAACACTAATATCATCCTCAATGGGGAAAAACTGAGAGCTTTCCCCCGAAGGTCAGGAACAAGACAGGGATGTCCACTCTCGCCACTGTTATTCAACATAGTGTTGGAAGTCTTAGCCTCAGCAATCAGACAACACAAAGAAATAAAAGGCTTCCGAATCGGCCAGGAGGAGGTCAAATTTCACTCTTCACAGATGACATGATACTCTATATGGAAAACCCAAAAGATTCCACCAAAAAACTGCTAGAACTGATTCATGAATTCAGCAAAGTTGCAGGATATAAAATCAATACACAGAAATCGGTTGCATTCCTATACACCAACAATGAAGCGACAGAAAGAGAAATCAAGGAATTGATCCCATTTACAGTTGTACCAAAACCCATAAAATACCTAGGAATAAATCTAACCAAAGAGGTGAAAAATCTATACACTGAAAACTATAGAAAGCTGATGAAAGAAATTGAAGAAGACACAAAGAAATGGAAAAAGATTCCATGCTCCTGGATAGAAAGAACAAATATTGTTAAAATGTTGATACTACCCAAAGCAATCTACATATTCAATGCAATACCTATCAAAGTAACACCAGCATTCTTCACAGAGTTAGAAGAAATAATCCTAAAATTTGTATGGAACCAGAAAAGACCCCGAATAGCCAAAGCAATCTTGAAAAAGAAAACCAAAGCAGGAGGCATCACAATCCCAGACATCAAGCTATACTACAAAGCTGTAATCATCAAGACAGTATGGTACTGGCACAAAAACAGACACTCAGATCAATGGAATAGAATAGAGAACCCAGAAATGGACCCACAAACGTATGGCCAACTAATCTTTGACAAAGCAGGAAAGATATCCAATGGAATAAAGACAGTCTCTTCAGCAAGTGGTGCTTGGAAAACTGGACAGCGACATGCAAAAGAATGAACCTGGATCACTTTCTTACACCATACACAAAAATAAACTCAAAGTGGATAAAAGACCTCAATGTAAGTCAGGAAGCCATCAAAATCCTTGAGGAGAAAGCAGGCAAAAACTTCTTTGATCTTGCCCGCAGCAGTTTCTTACTCAACACATCTCTGGAGGCAAGGGAAACAAAAGCAAAAATGAACTACTGGGACCTTATGAAGATAAAAACCTTCTGCACAGCAAAGGAAACAATCAGTAAAACTAAAAGGCAACCGACAGAATAGGAGAAGATATTTGCAAATGACATTATCAGATAAGGGGTTAGTATCCAAAATCGACAAAGAACTTCTCAAACTCAACACCCAAAAAACAAATAATCCAGTGAAGAAATGGGCAAAAGACGTGAATAGACACTTCTCCAAAGAAGACATCCAGATGGCCAACCGACACCTGAAAAAATGCTCAACATCACTCATCATCAGGGAAATACAAACAAGAACCACAATGAGATACCACCTCACACCTGTCAAAATAGCTAACATCAACAACTCAGGCAACAACAGATGTTGGCGAGGATGCAGAGAAAGAGGATCTCTTTAGCATCGTTGGTGGGAATGCAAGCTGGTGCAGCCACTCTGGAAAACAGTATGGAGGTGACTCAAAAAACTAAAAATAGGGGCGCCTGGGTGGCGCAGTCGGTTAAGCGTCCGACTTCAGCCAGGTCACGATCTCGCGGTCCGTGAGTTCGAGCCCCGCGTCGGGCTCTGGGCTGATGGCTCAGAGCCTGGAGCCTGTTTCCGATTCTGTGTCTCCCTCTCTCTCTGCCCCTCCCCCGTTCATGCTCTGTCTCTCTCTGTCCCAAAAATAAATAAATGTTGAAAAAAATTTAAAAAAAAAAAAAAAACTAAAAATAGAACTACCCTACGACCCAGCAATGGCACTACTAGGCATTTATCCACGGGATAAAGGTGTGCTGTTTCGAAGGGACACATGCACCCCCGTGTTTATAGCAGCACTATCCACAATAGCCAATGTATGGGAAGAGCCCAAATGTCCATCGATGGATGAATGGATAAAGAAGAGGTGGTATACATATACAATGGAGTATTACTCGGCAATCAAAAAGAATGAAATCTTGCCATTTGTAACTATGTGGATGGAACTGGAGGGTATTATGCTAAGAGAAATTAGTCAGAGAAAGACAAAAATCATATGACTTCACTCATAGGAGGACTTTAAGAGACAAAACAGATGAACCTAAGGGAAGGGAAACAAAAATAATATAAAAACTGGGAGGGGGACATAACAGCAGAGACTCCTAAATATGGAGAACAAACTGAGGGTTGCTGGAGGGGTTGTGGGAGGGGGGATGGGCTCAATGGGTAAGGGGCATTAAGGAATCTACTGAAATCATTGCTTCACTATATACTAACTAATTTGGATGTAAATGTTAAAAAATAAAGTTAAAAAAAAGAATACAAACGTTCTAATTCAAAGACAAAAAAAAGTTTAAGTATACAATGCAATATTATTAGCTATAGGCACTACACTGTGTAGTAGATCTCCAGAAAGTATTTATCTTGCATAACAGAAACTGTGTACTCTCTGACCAACAACACTTCATTTCCCCCTCACCTCAATCCCTGGACCTACCCTGCTTCTATGAGTTTGACTATTTTAGATTAGACAAATAAGTAAGACCACACAGTATTTGTATTATCCAGCCTTTAAAAAATAAGGAAATTCTCACTCACATGTGGAATCTAAAAAACAAAACAAATGAATAAGCAAATGAAAAGCAGAGAACAAATAATGTAAATACAGAGAACAAACTGAGAGCTGCCAAAAGGGAGAGGGGTGAGGGAGGGGCAAAATGGGTGAAGAAAAAGTAGGGGGTACAGGCTTCCGGTTATGGACCGAGTAAGTCACGGGAATAAAAGGCACAGCACAGGGCATATAGTCAATGATATCGTAACAGCATTTTGTGGTGACAGGTAGCAGCTACACTTGTGGTGAGCACAGCATAACATATAGAGATGCTGAACTACTATGGTACACCTGAAACTAAGGTAACATTGTCAACTACACTCAAATACAAAAAAAAAAATTGTGAATGAGGAAATTCTGCCATTTGTGACATCATGGATAGATGTGGAGGACATTACACTAAGTGAAATAAGCCAACACAAAAAGACATTCTTATTGCACCATATCCCATCCAAAGCCACTGGTTAAGAAGACAGGTAGAAAACAAGTGTGCCATGCCTGGTTCCTCACTTGCTAATCCCCCAATCTAACAGTATAATCTCCTCATCACAGGAATTCTACATGAGAGCAAAGGCTTTGTTTTATTCACTGCTGATCGCCAACACCTACAACAGTGCCCTCAAATAGCAAGTGCTTAATAAATATTTGCTGAATACAAGTTGATGTTGTTGGACACAGGTATAGCTCTGAGTTTAAAAGTTTATGGGGCGCCTGGGTGGCGCAGTCGGTTAAGCGTCCGACTTCAGCCAGGTCACGATCTCGTGGTCCGGGAGTTCGAGCCCCGCGTCAGGCTCTGGACTGATGGCTCAGAGCCTGGAGCCTGTTTCCGATTCTGTGTCTCCCTCTCTCTCTGCCCCTCCCCCATTCATGCTCTGTCTCTCTCTGTCCCAAAAATAAATAAACGTTGAAAAAAAAAATTTTTTTAAACTTTCTTAGTCACTGGGGCGCCTGAGTGGCTCAGTCGGTTAAGCATCCAACTGTGGCTCAGGTCATGATCTCGCAGTTTGTGGGTTCAAGCCCCATGTCAGGCCGTGTGCTGACAGCTCAGAGCCTGAACCCTGCTTCAGATTCTGTCTTCCTCTCTCTCTGCCTCTCCCCTGCTCATGCTCTGTCTCTCAAAAATAAATTAAAACGTTAAAAAAAACTGTTTAAAATTTTAAAAAAAGAAGAAAGTCACTGAGGCGCCTGGGTAACTCAGTTGGTTAAGCATCGGACTCTTGATTTTGACTCAGATAACAGATTCACACTTATGCAATGGAGCCTCATGTCGGGGTCTACACTGACAGCACAGAGCCTGCTTGGGATTCTCTCTCCCTCTCTCTCTACACCTCCCCTATTCGCTCATGTGCTCTCTCTCTCTCTCTCTCTCAAAATAAATAAAAATAAACTTTAAAGAAAGGTCACCTTACAGTGACCAAGATTATGTATGAAAATATTAATTTCTCCTCTTTTAATTCTCAATATTTTCCATTATGAAAACATTTCTGGCAAAACTCAGATCTGTAAGCCCACATCTAATGTGCTAAATCACTCAGAATACATGTGACTGGAATAAAAGTGCATTAGAGCTATGAGAATTTGTGAGTATGAGTATTAAGATAGTTATTTCCAGGGTTCATATTTTGCCAAATTAACATTTTAATTAATTCTATTATGAGAAAATTTTAAATTTCAAATTTATACCTAAAGCCACATTTAAAAAATTCTCCCCTTTTCCCTACAAAAGAAAACATGATTTTCAATTGACTATGTCTTCAAATTAAACATACATTTGAGATTTGTTTGTTACCTTTGACCACATTCACACAGTAGAGTGTTCTAGTATGTGAGATGTTTTCTTAATCCAAGGATATTATCAGATTACTAAGGAAAATTAATGAACTCTGGAAGTTTAGACCAGAACAGGTCGAAAAGATAATGTTATCTGGTCTCACTCAGGGCAGCTGTAAGGCATGCTAGACCCATGACCATTCATCAGGGACAGTGAGGTAAACTAGGATTAGGCAGGGCCTAGGAGTGCTGGCCCTCCAAAGTGTGGCCGAGAGCTCAGCTGTCACAGCCCAAAGAGACCTCTATCCAGACAAGCACTGAAAACCAAGGGGTTCAATATGGTGGGTAAAGGTTGGCATGTAGCAGCTTCCAGGTTCAAGAGAAGGGTGGTAAGCCTGGGTTTCAGCAAAACACAGGTCATATCTGTAGCCACAGGGCAGAGAGAGATAGGCAGAGGTGGGCTTTAGGCAGGTTTTCAATGCCCTAAGTAACTACAGTCCAAGGTGAGGGCAAAGCTCAGCCCATGACAGGAACTGGAATGGAAACCAGGAATGAGGAGGGTGCATCCACGTGGAAGACTGGGACACACGGCTTCACTGATGCCCTGAACCTCATCCCAAGAAGGTCTGAAACTGGGAACAAACACAGGTTAATTCCAAACACGCTCTAACGGGGATATGGATGGGGTCTGGAACGCATGTTTACAGTGACTGACAGGACCTAGGCCTAAAGGTCAAAAGTCATCAGGGTCTCCAGGTAGACAAAGCTGCAAGGGCATTAGGAAATCCGTAGAAGGCGGGAAATTGCCCTTCTTCAGCTAGATTCCCCTAGACAAATCAGAGAAAGATCCATATTTCTGTAAAATGAAGATTTAGCAGAAGTGTTGGATGTGGGTGGAGGATGAGCGTGCTTACTGTTATTTTCATAGCCGGTTACGTTCTCTGAGGATAAAGAAGCTGCAGAGCACACTGAGTTGCAGAGCTGTGCTCTAGAAGACAGAAGAACGTGTTATTCAGATCTACTGCCCAACTGCACAAATTAAGCGCAAATCAAAGAGTCATGCTGCACCTAGAAAACACACATTAATTTGAGTGTTCATTTATTTGGATCTCTTTTTTCCACATGGTCTAAACGGGTCCCAAACATCCCAGGATCACGACAGTCATAACAAAAGACTATTCAACGACTATTTCCCCTAGTGTCACATCATGATATGATCAGGTTCAAGGCCAGTCCTATGCAAAGGCCATTTAGGTTTATTCACATTAAGGCCAGGACCCCAGCACAAATTAAATTCCCATTAAAAGTCAAACTGTGAAGAGAAGAGCAATTTAAATATTGAACAAGGTGAGTCTCAAACCACCTTCAGCTCAGCTCACTGATGTGGTTAATGATCTAGAGACAGGACCACCGGAACGGAAGGCAACCAGTCTGGGGGGAGGGGGAAGCAGACTGGCTACTACAGTAAACACTGATCCAGGGGGGCTGAACTTGTCAAGGCAAGGTTATCAAGCACCCAGATGCAATACACTCTCGAGGAAATGCCATGACAGGCACTTCTAATTGTGTCCCTTCTCTCTCACAGTAAGAGAACTCCTGATTTGAAGCCAGACTCATAGCCTCCCCAATTTAAAACACTTTCCATGCTACTCTGCAGCCAGGTATGATGCCATGTGTCTATATGCTGGTCAAATGAAGATGAGCAAAAGTAAAGTTTACAGCTTTGGGGTCATGTACTTAACAGCAAAGATGTGGCCCTCCACTGCCATTTTATACCTTTCATGCTGGCTGGAATTCAGATGTTAGGAGAATCATCTTGGACCATACGGAAGAGGTCAAATTCTAAGAACGGCAGAGCAACAAGATGAAGGGTCCCTGGGCCCTTGATGACTTCTCATAGAATGCTACTGAAACTGCTGAGATTGTAATTTGAGAAATAAATGAACTTCTATACAGTTCTATACAGTTTAAAGCACTGTTGATTTTACTCTCTATTAAAGCAGAGATTATATACTATTACAGATACATGGCAAATAATGTCTTAGTAATAACATTTTAAGGACAGATGTGACTTATTTCTTCTGGTATAAATTACAGTAGGTGTCCTGTGGTAACACTACTCACATTAATTTGCATTGCAAAACGTCTTACAGAGAAGGGGAAAAGGAGTGTAATAGTATGTAGCGTGTTGTGAACTGTCTCAAGTCCATCATGCACCCACCGGATGTGTCCAACGTGTGAATGCCATCTGCTATGTGTACTATGGGTTGAAAACTGCTATACTGAAAACAGGAAGCTAAGGAAACCACGGCTATAGGTTTAATATCCATGTGGATTGTTTGTCGTCATATGCAGATTGTATTCCTCACCTCAGTTATTAATTTGCCTAATTCTATCATAAGGCGAAAAAACCATCAAGAAAGCTGGACGCATAATAATCTTCACCCATGGAAAAACGCACAGGACACAAGTCCAACTGATGGGAGGGAAGCTTAATGACAGTCAAAAGGGCATAACAGAAGTATAATGAGCCAACCAAGAAAAGCATGTTTTATTTATAAAATTGTCAGGAAATAAAAATAAATACATAAGAGCCTATATTGGCCAGAGCAAGCTTCCCCCCTACACTACAGTGTATGTTCATTCCAAAGGAATAATCAGACAAGAAAGATGGGATGTGCTAAGCTGTTCGTAACAGTGATGGTTCTAACAGTGAAAAACTGGCTGCACCTACATGTCCAACAACAAAGAACTCGCTAAATAAATGTGTTGTGTCTCTGACATGGGAAAATTTGCAGTCATTAAAATTGAACTTGAGAAGATTATTTCATTACATTATATTAAGTGACAGTACAAGTTTAAAAATATGTGAAGTATGATCTTGATTTTGTTAAAAAAAATACCCTACTACATAAGGTATAATTTACACGTGTTTGAAACATTTAAAATGTTACAACTTTGATACTATCTCAGAGAAGGGAGATATGAGTAATTTTTATTTTTTTCGTTATACTTCTGTTGTTTTTCCAGAGTCTTCAGTAGACGTATATGTTAATTTTATAATCAAATAAACAGATAAATGTAATCTTAAAGGAAGGATAAAAGGAAAAGAAGAAAGAAAGGAGGGAGCAAGGGAGAGGAAGAGAAAACTGTGACTCTCACACAGAACAGATCTGAGTCTGCATCTAGACTCCACCTCATAGTTCTCTGATCTTGACAAAATTAACAACTTCTCTAAACCTTAGTTTCCTCACCTGTAAAAACAGTATTAATACTTATCTGAAAGGGCAATTATGAGGGTTTAATATATGTATTTCCCAAACTTCTGAAGAACATTAATCTCTTAAAATGATCAAATAAAGTATTTCCCTGGGAAAATCAAAATGTATATTTAGATATTAAAGATCCTAACAAGTCTCCCTTCCCTTTATTTTATTTATTTATTTACTTACTTACTTACTTACTTACTTATTTATTTATTTTGGAGAGAGAGAGCATGAGCTGGGTAGAGGGGCGGGGGAACCTGAACTGACATCAAGAGTTGGACGCTCAATCGACCAAGCCACCTGGGCTCCTGTTAAACAAACCAGTTTAATTTCATTTAATCCAGCCTTCCCTGAATTTATCTGACTGCAGAATGGTGTTTTTACAGAATATCTGTGAACACACTTAATTCTGCCCAACACACCTGAGGAAATGCTGACAGGTTAATGGACACAGCCCAGTGCCCAGAACACAATGGGTGCTCAGGTAGTTTTTGTCCTTTTCTCACCTATAAAGGACTGAGACTGCATTATTACAATGCCAGAAATAGTGAACTAGAATGGGTAGAAGACAGCTCCTAAGTAAGAACCTAGAAGAATAATGAGCTTAAAAAGAGGAAAAGTCGGACTGAAAATAACACTGACAAATGACACAATGCATTATTTCCCAACATAGGAATGAAGCATTTGCTGGCTAAAAGGGAAAAAGGAGGATGATATTACACCCTGTGAACATAAAATTGTGATTTCTGTTACTGATACTAAATGTAACATGCAATTAAAGAAATGAAGTTTACATGGAAGTAAATGTTGATGAATCCTAATGCATGCCAAGACCCTGACAGATTAAAGTGAACCAATTTCAATTTATAATTTCATAATGCATAAGCATTAGCCAGAGGCTCTTCCAACAAGAAATAGCAAGGTCCACCTTCAATATAATTCATCTTTTTACTTAGAATTTCAATCATCAGACCCTATGGATATTCTTTATAGGTCAGTATGAAAACTTCCCAGAAGAAATTCTACATGATAAAACCAACACTTTGGGCAGCACCATAAGAATTCAAAAAGCATTTTAAGTTCCCACCATTGTTACCTTTTGCTTAGAACAAATGATTAATGAATGAATAACTGAATAAGGTAAAAGGTGCTTTGCATATGACTCACAAGTGTCAGAAGTAGGTGAATTAAATACTCTCTCAAAATCCCTTATAACCCTGTATTCCTCATCTTTGTTATTTTCTTGACATTAGAAAACAGTTATCATATGCCAACTGAACCAAGAGAGAACAGCAGGAATAAAAAGACATCAGAATTAATGAATTAGCCCAATCTAATTATGTTCAGGAATCAGAAGAGATCATGTTAACTACCATGGGTGTAGGCAGGCATAGTAATGGCCCGCAAAGACGTTCATACCCAAATCCCAAGGACCTGTGAATGTTACCTTACATACAAAAGAAGCTTTACAAATGTGATTAAGTTAAGGACCTTGAAATGGGGAGATTATCCTGGATTATCTGAGTGACCCAAATTAATCCCATGAACATTTAAAACCAGATGATTTATCCCACGTGAGTCAGAGAGTGGCATGACCATGGAAGTCATGACAGAGTATGTTAAAAAGCACATAAGGAGACTTCCAGTTAAACATGGAAGACCGAGAGACTGCACACAGGCATTTAACTCTGTTTCTCTGGTACCTCAAGAAAGAAGAGTAAATACACATTTTTGGAAAACATAGCCCTTTAAGGACAAAGAGAACAGGAGAAGAGATAGATGCAACAAAATTTTGGATGCTGAAAAGAATATTAGTAAGTGGTAAACTGACTTAGCAGATATAAGAATCTGAAGCTGTAGGGAACAAAGAACCAACCTGGAATCCTCAATATGCTACTAAACTGACCAAACCAAGTGGTATCTCAGGGAGGCGGGGGTAAAGGTGGTGTGAAAAACTACAGCACTGTTTGACAGTCTGCTTATCAGGTGGCAAGGCCCCCCATTTTGGGTAATTGTGGGAAAGACTCTTTGGAATAACCTCTGGCTTCAAATAAATACAAATGCATGAAATTTACAAAGAAAAAACCTAAAAGGACTGAAGAGATGACAAGAAAATGAGAAATTAAAAGATTAAAATCTAAGACAAGATATGAACTCAAAGAGGTAAGTAGATTACAGAAACTGCATTTGATCTAAACACATTTTCCCTTACCCAGAAACCATAAACTTTTTTTATAGCCTCACTATTCAAGGAGAACCTAAGTTAAAGTCCAGGTACCAATCAATGTGGGTAATCAAATAGGAAACCCTCCCTACATTAAGCACAGATTCCAAAGAGATAGAACCACAAGGAAAAAGTTGCCTTGGTCTTGAGCAAGCAGTGGCCGAAGGGAAAATCTCTGAGACTTTGTATTAACAAGTAAGCCACCAGCAGGTTTGCAGCCCAAATCCAAATCACCTGGGAGGGCCAAAAAACTTCAAGCAGAGACGTTATTTTATATCTCCAGTTCTCAGCCTTGGATGTTCACAGAGATCACCTGACTAGCTTTAAAAACTACTGATGCCAGACTCGACTACTCCAAATTCCAATTTAAATACTCCATAGTTCTACCTTACGACCCAGTAATATCACTACTGGATATTTATCCAAAGAATACAAAAACACTAATTCAAAAGTATATAGGTACCCCTACGTTTATTGCAGCATTATTTAAAATAGCCAAATTATGGAAGCAGCCCAAGTGTGTATCTATAGATGAATGCATAAGGAAGATGTGGCATAGAGATAAAATGGAATATTATTCAGCCATAAAAAAGAATGAAATCTGCCATTCGCAACGACATGGATAGAACCAGAGAGTATTATGCTAAGGGAAATAAGTCAGTCAGAGAAAGACAAATACCATATGATTTCACCCATATGAGGAATTTAAGAAACAAAACAAAGGAAAAAAGAGAAACAAATCAAGAAACAGACTTTGAACTATAGAGAAAAAACTGATGGTTACCAGAGGGGAGGTGTGGGGAGGATGGGTGAAATAGGTGATGGGGATTTACAAGTACGCGTACCATGATGAATACTGAGTAATGTATAGAACTGCTGAATCACTATATTATACACCTGAAACTAATGTAACACTGGATGTTGACTATATTGGAATTAAGGTAAAAAACTTAATAAAATTTTTTTTTCATTATAGTCTAAAAAAAATTATAGTCTATAGTTCGTTCACCTTGGGCATTTTTTAAAGTTCCTCACATGATTCTACAGACAGTCAAGTTTGAGAGCCACTTTAGTGATGGTAGGCATATAGCATACATAAATGCAAATTCTATTTGGAGAAAGGAGTATCATTCCTAGGTTTCAATAGAAACCCATACCTTGGGGTGCCTGGGTGGCTCAGTGAGTTGTGTCCGACTTCAGCTCAGGTCGTGATCTCGTGGTGTGGTTCTCACGAGTTCCAGCCCGGATCAGGCTCCCTGCTGTATGGGTGGAGCCTGCTTCAGATCCTCTGTCTTCCTCTCTCTCTCTGCCCCTCCCCTGCTTGTTCTCTCTCTCTCTCTCTCTCTCTCTCTCTCTCTCTCAAAAGTAAATAAACATCAAAAAAAGAAACCCATACCTTTTTCAAGAACAATGACCATAACATTGAAAAAAAAAACAAAGCTCCATGAAACAAGATAACATAATTAAGAGACTGTAGAAACAAACTCTCAAAGATTTCAAATTAAGGAATGAATTATAAGACACAGAACTAAAATAACTATTCTTACTATGCTTAAGGAAATAAAAGGCAAGCTTGAAATTATCTTTACTGGAAATCATAATGTGTCCAAAGACATTTGAAAATGTAGCCAAAAAACTTACAGCAATAACCACTACAATCCAAAATTTAAAACTCGGTGTATGAGTTTAAAAGTAGATTACACATAGCAAAAGGGAATTAGTAAACTGATACATAGATCAGAAGAAAATGTCCAGATGCTTCACAGAAATATAAAAATAAATAAAATTAATAAAAGCATTTATGAGATTATATGGAGTATAGAGTGAAATGGTTTCATATATCTTTAAGTAGAGTTCCAGGGGAAAAAAGAGAGAAGAAAAAAAAAATAGTGGATGAGAATTAATGAAAAACACAGATTCACAAATACAAGAAGCTCAGTGAGTCCCAACCAGGATGTATCCATAAGGACTTTTACCACAGACACATCATAGTAAAACTGCAGAACACCTAAGACAAGATCTCAAAAGCAACCAGTGGAAGATAAGAACAGAATGCACCCCACTGAAATGAATGAGATCAAAAGCTGACTCCTTAACAAGAGCAACGGAAACCAGAGAGAGACAGAATGATACCTTCAATGTGCTGAAAGGGAATAAACACCAATTCTATTTTGATAATTCTCAAGAGTGACTGTAAATTGAAAACAGTTCAAGACAAACAAAAATTGACAGAATTTTCCTCCCAAAAAAATCTTACTAAAGGAAATTCTAAAGGATGTATTTCAGGAGAAAAAAAACATATTCCAGAAGAAATAATTAAGAAGGAACAAAGAATATATAGCAAAAAAAAATGGGTATGTGGGTAAATCTAAAAATGTATTATTTGGGGGCACCTGGGTGGCTCACGTGGTCAAGCATCTGACTCTAGATTTTGGCTCAGGTCATGATCCTGCAGTTCATGAGTCTGAGCCCTGCATCGGGCTCTGCTCTGACCATACAGAGCCTGCTTGGGATTCTCTCTCCCTCTCTCTCTGTCTCTCTCAAAATAAATAAATAAACTTTAAAATACATACATATTATTTTTAAAACACAACAATAGTAATGTTCTTTGAGATTAAAATATAGTTAAGATACAAAACAAGAATAATTTATAACGGAGGAAAAAATAATGAAATTAAAAGTGTTCTAAGACCCTTATGCTGTCCAGGAGAAAAAAAAAAGAACCTATTAATTTTAGATCTGATAAATTAGGTAATAAGCATACTGTAATTCTAGGGACACTACTGAAAGGAAAAAATGTATAACTTTCAAAACTAATAGAAAGAAAAGAAATAGCATGATTTAAAAAGCACTCAATATGAAATAAGGCAATAAAAGAGAGAAATACAAAGCACGAAATAGGATAAGACCAAGACCTATTATTATTTTAATATAAATATAAATCAATCCAGTGCCCCACCTAAAAGACAAATGTTCTTATAAAAACCACATTTTAATCAAAGAACTAGGTTTTAATCAAAAGAGACAATATCTGAAAACTAAGGATAGAGAAATGCTAAAGCAGAAAGATAGGGAAAACTATACCGTGCAAATAATGAAAAGAATGCTGCAGTAGCAGGGCGCCTGGCCAGCTCAGTTGGTAGAGCCTTTGACTCTGGATCTCAAGGTGATGAGTTCAATCCCTACAGTGGGTGGGGAGCCTACTTAAAATTAAATAAATAAATGAACAAATAAATAAAAGTGCCAGTCACTATAGTACTGTCAGAAAATATGCAAGTAAAAAGTATTCCCAGAGATAAAGTTAATCACTTTATATAAATAAAAGGTACAGTTTACCAGGAAGATAAAATACAAAATAATATACAGCAACAAAATAATTAAAGCAAAAAATGACAGAACAACAAGGCAAGATACACAAAAGCATACATACAATGGGAGATTTGAACATGGGCGTCGATAACAGAACAAATCGATTTTTAAAAATCAGAATGGAAATGGAAGCAAAAACACGATTAACACACAAGCTCTCTTATTTAACATTTTATGAGATTTCATCTTTGGTTTGTTCTTGCCAATCTCTGTGATTCTGTAAGGGTTTTTTACACATAGACCTTTTGAGTTGATTTTGTCAGCTACTAATTTTAATGCTCATGTATCAGTTGCAAATTGTAAAGCAGTGACAAACTTTAATTCTCTTTATTTCATAGCTGAGTGGCCTGCATTCTTCCCTTACAAATAGATAAAAAAAAAAAATTTCAAGTGTGCGAACTTTACAAGTGCATCTAAATTTTGTCAAGTTTCAAATAATGGCAGTGTAGCTGTAAGTACACTCTCTTTCAACTCTTTGTCATTTTATAATGAAGGGTTCTCTCTAAATCAGTTATTTTTTTGAGCTGCAGATTAAGACCCACTAGTGAACTCTAAAATTAGTTTAGTGTGTCAAAAGCATCATTTTTAAAGAAATAAGCCAGCATAGAAAAGGATTAGAGTACATATAAGAGTAAGAATTGTTTCCTGTGGAACTTGTTTCCATGTATGTAGCTATTTACAAATATATTATGCATGTGTTTCCATATGTGCTATGTCTAGACACATACATGAACACAGATATTTGAGTGTTCTGAGTTATAACGTAAAATTCATTTTTTATTGTGGGCCATGGCCAAAAAGTTGAAAGTCAATGTTGTAAATCATCTCTCAGGTTCCATGCAGTTGTGAAGCCACAGAACAAAACATGCATGTAAGATTTCTACTTCCTATCCTAGAATATCCCAAGGTCCCTCTTCACACCTTGAGAGAGCTAGTGAATTAGTCAGCTTTGCTCTAAAGTGGGAAACCTCACAAATCTCAAGACTGTAACAACAAACATGTATTTCTTGCTCATATGTATTGGCACCTGCTGTAGTGGTATTGTAAACTCCACCTTCAAGGTGGGACAGTAACTCAAATGACAACAAGCAAGGACACATAAACTTCTCATTTACAGGACCCAGTATTTGGGAACAATAGTATAACCTATCAGGGCAATACATTTCTCTCCTTCTCCTTTCTAATCACTTTGTGTGACAAAGGAAATGAGAGTATTTCTTGTCCCCTATGTAGGAAAGAGGCCAAGGTCATGGCTTATATGAGTTGTGGCCTGGTTAGTTTCCTCTGGGTTGTGGTTAAATACTTCCCACTGAATTTGAGCCACAATCCTGCAAATAGATTAGTACTTTAAAGTATAACCAAACAGGAAAAATCCGTTCAGGTACTGAAAAAATTACCTAGAGAACATAAAAGGAAGACAACAATAATTACCTAGAAATCAAGAACAAAAAGTTTATAACCTAAAAAGTTACCCCAAAATGGATTAACACGGGTCTTTTTTCCTAAGGGCACCAATACATTTTTATAAACCAAGTACAAATAGTGCTAATAAAACTTAATGGGAAAGTGGATTTTTTACAGTATATACTCAAAATACTCATTTTCTGTTCTCCCGTGAAAGTCTGCATCAGTAAATGTTATTGTCGTTTTCTCAAGATCAAACTATTGGAGATTATGCATACCAGCGTTTCTCCCTTAATTCAAAAATAGTTCAGAATCCCAGTCATGAAGAGAAGAAACAGCTAATAATAAATCTCGTGAACGCCTACAACTCTCTGAGAACCCTCTAAAAAGTGACAAATTAGGTATTCATAAGCGGACATCATTAAAAATTTTTCGACTAGTATGAATCACTCCAAACTAAATTATAGTAGAAATGCCATATCCATTTTAAATCCTAAACTACCCACTTAAATGGCCAATAATTTACTCTTTGAGAGAACACGAACAAGACTCCAATCAATTTACATGAAACCACTGCCAAGTTCCAATTGTTCCGTTCTAGTAATTTTATTTAAAAAAAAAAAAAAAGGTTGAGTGGAAAACAAGACAGTTGTTTTTATAACTTAGCTATAAATAAAATGCATTGTGGGTGTGGGTGGTTGTGTGCAAAATCTCATCAAAGAATGTGTGAATGTGCTTGAGGAGTAAGTTTGGACAAACTAGAGTCACCTCTAGGCCACATGCTACCTCCTCTTTCTCTGAACACCTTTATGCCATATACACAAACATACATTTCTGTGTAATAATAGCCCTGCACCAAAACTATTCTTAGAGTCGTGACTAACTTCTATCTTATTTATCAAAAGGGAATACAATCATTCAGGACCTACTTTATCCCCAAGTGAACCCTCGCCTCAGCAGACACAACCTGATAGGAAAGCCTGAGAAGAAACACAGTGGCAATTCAGTTTGCCGTGGCCCAAGCAAGACTCTCATCAATTCTACGACATGTTGCTCTCATTTCACTGAGATATAAAGGCAAGTGAGGTGTGAAGAAAATCCCCCAAACTCCAGGGTGGCCACGCCAATAGTCACCCAAACTCTGGATAGAACAGAAAACAAGGTCACTGTTTCCACGAAAGGTGACTGAATTGGCTCTTGATGGTGATCCCCAGAGCAAAGAAGTTGCTTTAAGAAACCCCCAACTACTATATTCATAAAGTAAAGAAGAAAGGGGGCTTCCCAAAGGATAGTTGAGGTGAACAATAAGAGTTAACTTAATTTGACCCTTTTCTTTGACATATAATTAAAGAGATGCAAGGCATTTCAATGACTTGCCCAAGGTTATCTATCTAATGTTTTATAACAATTAAATTTGACCTTATGTCTCACGATTCAGATTCACTGTTCTTTCCAGAACAACTCTGAAACCCCAGTTTCAGCAGTGAATTCTCAACAAAGGAGCACTGGACAACTACAGCCAGGATACTGCTGAATAATATTTAATGCTGGGGCAAAAAGGAACTTTATTGAGTGACAGAAATATTCTATATTTGATAGGGATTTCGGTCACATGTGTATACACTTGACTGTACATTCACTGAACTTAGGATCTGTACATTCCACCATAAATCATAAATTATTTTATTGTTAAAATAACAACACTTGGGGAGGGCGGGGCCTGGGTGGCTCACTTGGTTAAGCATCCGACTTCGGCTCAGGTCATGATCTCGCAGTTTGTGGCTTCAAGCCCCACAACAGGCCCTGTGTTGACAGCTCAGAGCCTGGAGCCTGCTTCGGATTCTGTGTCTCCCTCTCTCTCTGCCCCTCCCTGGCTCAGGCTCAGTCTCTGGCTCGCTCTCTCCCTCTCTCTCAAAAATAAACATTAAAAAATTTTTAAAACAAAACTATGAATAAAGAATTTTCTGAGAAAACTGAAGGCAAAATGAACATTTTCATTTTCTATATTTGTACTTTATTTCATTCTAAAACTGATTTCAGACAACTTATAGTAATACATAAACTCTAACAGGTGAAAAATACGTAAGAACTCAAGGATAAGGGAAAATAAAGGAATAATGATAAGATGTAGCAAGAAAAGTATCCTTTATACCTAGAAGACAGGGAGGAAGAACAGACTATAAATAATTATATTTTATTGTTTTTCCCCTGTCACTGTGACCATGTAAAGTTTCTGTACTGTGAGAAAAGGACAGCAAAGTATTCAATTCTCCCTGAAAAATAATCAATTAAAGAAAAATTAGAAAATACCTGCTTCATGTCTGAAATA